>NC_088261.1:1730000-2330000 GCF_036013445.1 Caloenas nicobarica
CGGTCATTTATCTGTGCCTTCCAGACATCCGACAGCTCGGTTGGAGCTACCGCTACGAGTGGGCTGACGGATGTCCGGAAATCCAGGCACGGGGCCAAAGTCCATGAATTCTGGCTGGGTAAAACTTCCAGGCTGGGAAACCTGGCCATATGGGAGCCCCGTCCGCGCCATCGCGAGCGCTGAGCCAGGAGGGCAGCAGGACCAGGATGGGCAGGATGTCACTGGATCATCAGGACCGTATCTATTTTCAGCTCTGTTTGTACCAGGAGGGAAACATAGGTTACGTGGTGTAAAATGGGTAAGCTGTGCTGGGGATTGGTGGGGAAGACACCAGTGCGGCATGCACACAGGGATCATATTATGATTAATCAAGTTAATGTACTGTCCATTGTTAACACCAAAATTTTCAGAATAGGCACATCCAGTTTGCATGTGTGAGGTTTGACTCCTCTCGATCAGAATGGGCTAACTTCCTACAAAACATACAATTATAGAATATTTTTTTTTTTAATTCCTCTGACTCAGTGAGCTATTTTGCTCTACAGTTCTGGCGAACCTTTCTGCACAGCTCTGCAGACTCATCTCCAGCCTGGCTCAGCCTTTCTACAAAGCGACGACCTGATCCAGCAAACCCGGGATGGCAGGGAAGTGTGACAAGGCGCGGGTGAGAGATGGGAACCGCAGCTGATAGAAACTCTGGGCATTTTCCTCCCTTTACAGCAGTGCTGAAGTTGGCCCCATCCCTTCTGCAATGATCACTTCTTGCTAAGCAGGTCACAGCACAGACAAAGCTCCCCAAGTGCATTTTACTGTCGAAGTATTGATGACCTCAAAGTAGGTAAAACGCATCATCCCACCCTCCAACCCAAACCCCGCATGTGCTCAGGAACAACAATTCGGGCCAGAGGGCTGGGATGAGGTGCTTGCCCTGAAAACTCTTCCCAAACCTTCACCCGCCCTTGTGCACATGGGCACCAAGGGGCACGAATGCCCGTCCCAGGGAGGTCCCCAGGAAGGTGACCAGGGGTGCTGGGGACAGGGAGGATCTTTGCCACGTGGATCATCTATCAGGCCCCGGACAACACCTTTCAATGGGGATTTAATGATGATGAGCAGCAGACCCCTTCCTGCTTTTACGTCACCCCTGGGAGGCTGCGGAGAGACAGGCTTTCCCGGCCGGCGTGCACTTTTCCTGACCCTTCCACCTCGGGGCCAGCACTTTTATGGGGATGAAGCGACACAGTTCCTGTAACCTGCCTCGGGGGCCCTGAAAAATTAGACTGAATCAAAGCAGAAAATGAGTTTTCATTTATCTTGTGATGATGCACGAGGTTACATGAAAGACAAATAGCTGCTTCTGACTCTTCCTTTATCATTGTCACTGCAATTAATAGGCTGTGGCCTTCGTTACTGTGTTAGCACTAAAGAGACCGCGGGCCCCGGGGGACATTAATGAGAGGAGAAAAGCAGTCCAATCTTCTAAAAGTTCCGTCATGTTACGATATGCTAACCTGTTTCTTTTCAACTCGCTGTTAAAGTGCTGGTGACTCAGCCGGACGAGCAGAGCGTTGACGCTGCCAGAGCTCATCTGCCACCCCCATCACCGGTGTCACCGGTCCCAGGCCCTTCAGCTGGGGTGGTGGCGAGGGACGGGGAGGTGGGGGGGCACACAAGAAGGAGGTCCCCAAGGTTTGATGGCCTTCAGCAGACCCCGTGCTGCGGTGGCTGTCCCCAGGCCGGGTGGTCCCCCGCTGGCATGCAGGTCAACACGCGAGCTGGATGCTCCCACTGGGAAGGTGGGAGTTCAAGTTTTGGTTTGGGGACGGGCAGCCCTCCCCAGGGCAGGACTATTTCACGCCGTCCCCCAGCCCGCACCGCTGCCCGTTGCTTCCCAAGCTCGCTGCAGCCCGTGCCTTGCTCCTCCATCCCAGCAGCGGGGCCACTGCTGCCCCGTCCTCTCCCAGAGCCCACACGGGCTCACACCACCGCCACGAGACACCTTCCCTCCATTAGACTGCATCCCAGCCATCAAACCCCCATCCCCACGGAGGTAAGAAAGCAGTCCAAGTCATTCCCACCATCCATTACGCAGGACAGGGAGTCATCCGTCACCTGGGACACGCGCACCACCGCAGATCTTTTCCCACCTCATAAAAGCAGCTGAGCCGTGGCTGTGCCTGTGCGGTGGCTCTGGCTGCGCGCTGAGGATGCTCGAGCTGGAGCCGGTCCGGGGACACAGCCGGGCCTGACCTCCTGTCCAGCTCAGGCTGATTTATTCTGCCTGTTAATGCCGTCTGCCCGGTGTTCGGACTGTGCGGCTCGAAGTGCCCAGAATCAGCTTGGATTTTCCCATTGCCTCTGTCCTCCCACTGACGAGGATGAGGATCTCAAGGGGTTTCCAACTCTCTCGTCCCATCGAACACCCCCAGGGACAGCCCTGCCTGTCCCGAGGCTGCAGTGCCAGGGAGAAAGCTTCTCACCTCCCAAAGTAACAGCAAAAGGGAAGAGTCCGGACACAGAGCGGTTCCACAGAGCCGATACCGTGCAGGACCTGCTCACAAACTCCCACACCAGCAACAAGCCTGTCCAGGGTACCAGAAAAACCCCTGAGCTTTCCTGCGACCGACTTTCTCAAGAACTGCTTAGGCCTGGAATAAAGTCCTACATTCAATTTGAGACTCCAACACGTTCGAAGCTCTTTATACATGTCCGAGACAAACTTGGCTGTATAATTAGAAGCTTAAGTAAATCTACCTCAAATTTTCAGAAGACTTTGTGGGATCATGCTTACATTAATTCAGGGGTTTCCTATTCCAAGCTAACTCTGCACTGCAAGCTGGTTTTGACCTTTATCATTAATTTTTGGTGTTAAAACACTTCTAGAGGCTTTGATGTAGCCTATTCTTATGTGATTGCAGCACTATTCTCTTTAATTGGTGCTTTTTGAGGTTAATTGAATAGGAATCCATGATTGGCAAATCAAAATTAAGAGAATTTGGTAAGGATTAAAGTTGTCCTGAAACAGTGGGGAGAAAAACGTTTATCTGGGAAAATGGAATTGCCATGCTGGTGATGTATGTCCCCTGTCCCACAACGGGGGTGTCCCACATCCCGAGCTCCCACAAGGGTGGAATGAGGGGCCAGGCAGGGGCTGGTCCAACCAGGAGGATGCTGTGGGTATAAAGGCTCATTTTAATCTAAATGCAGTTAACATGCTCAGAGTCATTTGGGATAAATGGGATACTTAAGGACACATGATGGCTAATCTCTGCTATGACATTTGTGGAGGAGGAGGAGGAATAATTTAGACGGAGGGTATTGCACTGCTCACCAGTTTTCCCCTCTCTCCCATCACAAGTGGGACTAATTGGCAGAAGGATGGCTGGGCACACCGGTGGCACCTCCCGGTCAAGGGTCCTGAGACATCTCCCCAACATTCTCCAGCTCCTCTGCAGATGCGTCACTGACCCTGTTCTGCACAGAGCACTGCAACACAGCGTGGAGATGGTGCTGCAGAGCCTCTGAGCTCAAACTCCCGCTGCATCTGCGGGCGAGACAGCCAAAGCAGGAGAAAACGCAGGAGAGAGCAGGTAGGCAGCTGGCAGGGACACAAGGGAGGGACAGGTGCAGACCCTGCCGCTCACCTGCCTGCCCAGAAACAGCACGGAGTATTGCAGGGGCTTGCGCAGCAGCACTCAGCCCAGAATCACTCGCCTTTCTGGAGTTAGAGACATTTTTTACACATAGTTTTAGATGCAGATTCTCAGCTTTGCACCTCTCATCCTGTTGAGGCTCTTTCAAGCACTAAATTCTTGATCTGCACTTGAAAAACATCACGAATGGTCAGCAGAATCAAGAAAGCCAAAAGGTTTCCAGCTGATTTTCCACAGCCTTTGTTCAGCGCAGACTTGGCAAAGCCCTGCCATCGAGTGCTACCGCTCCCCATGTCACTGCTAGAGCACAGCTATCAACACACAGATATTCTCTATGCCAATCGTTGCAGCACGGGTTTAGGGGAAACAAGAGGTCGTCTAAGCGTCAAAACATCGCTCCTTCCCAAGTCCTGACCCCACTGAACTCAACAGCAAAACTCCCCTCGACTTCATGGAGCCGGGATTTCGCCCCTAGATGGCTCCAGGATATAAGTTGTTTCAGGCTACGCTAGAGGATGATTTGCAAATCTCAGCTCCCTGTTTGTATCACAGCAGCACCTGAGGGTCTGGGTATTTCCTACAGATGCTGGGGGTCGCGGATGTCCCTGTCCCAGAGCATCCGCGTAGCCTGTGCCACCTGGCGCCGCGCAGGGAGCGATGTCCCTTCACACAGCACAGAGCACCCGGTGCTGCAGACGCTGGAGACGATGGAAAAGACTCAGCAGCGTCCTTGCACTTGTAAACTGCTTTCCTGAACCCACGATATGACCTTGTTTTGTTCCCATAAACGAACCCGCAGCCCCGACACGCTGCTGGTGCTGCAAGCAGCAGGGTTGGATCGGAAATATTGTTCTTGAGGTTAGGAGCAAACACACCGACATGTCCCTTTGGACAGAGAGAAGATGTGTGTGGAGAAGTGACAGATCCCGGGCAGAAGCAACTTAGGGAAGAAGAAGCGCAATAGCTGTTCTCTCCTGTTCTGCTGGTGAAGCTTTCTCCACCTACTGGTAATTAAAATACAAATGATTTGGCCAGGATCTCCCTGCCCGCAGAGACACATCGCCCATTTCCGCCCCAGCGATGAAAAGTTTAACCACCATTAAAGGGGTGGTGGGGAAAGCGTTGCCATATACACTCCATCACATATTTATGATGCTTGAAAAAAGATCAATAGAAGCTATATGCAAGGGTCTATAAATTTAATGTAGCATGGTCATTTAGTATCAGTTGTTTCTTAGATTAATAACACAATCCTGAAACATAATAAAGTGATGCTGACTTGTTGTGTACAATAGGCGTTGAGTTGCCTCCATTGCTTGATGCTGCCTCAGGCAGTGAGAGGGACTCCCCGTCCCAGTGTACGGCAGCTGACGGTATCTTTTTGCACACTAGTGTGCACAGAGAGGGAAGAAGCTGTGCCAGGAAGGTGCCCCCCTGCAAATGTCCCAGCAGAGCCCTCTGAGCCCAACGCTTCCTTCCTCCTGCTGCCACGGGCATAGTGCTCAGCATCCCCTGCCTGCTCTGAGCATCCCTGCCCGCCCTGAGCATCCCTGCCCACCCTGAGCATCCCTGTCCGCCCTGAGCAACCCTGCCCGCTCTGAGCATCCCTGCCCGCCCTGAGCATCCCTGCCCGCGCTGAGCATCCCTGCCCGCCCTGAGCATCCCCTGCAGACGCTGAGCATCCCTGCCTGCCCTGAGCATCCCCTGCAAACGCTGAGCATCCCTGCCCGCCCTGAGCATCCCCTGCAGACGCTGAGCATCCCTGCCTGTCCTGAGCATCCCCTGCAGACGCTGAGCATCCCTGCCCGTCCTGAGCATCCCTACCCGATCCACGGGCTGCGCGGGGCCAAGGACTGGCTCTTCGCATTGACCACAATATGTTATGGTTCAGTGGAAGGACCTTAAACTTACAGACAAGGACAAGGCAGTAAAAGATGAAGCACCTGAACCCCCCATTTCCAGATTACTAGACCCCAGGTGTGTGCTAGGGAGCAGTTAAATTTCATCATTACCCTTTCTTCTATGGTATTTTTTATAGTCCTTTTTACTACTAGCACTAAAGGTGCCGGACGCATCCCAGGAGCTAAGAGGACATCACTCGTCAACCTGACTGCTCGCTGATATAAAAAAATGACAAGTCCTGGCTTAATCTTTCTGATAACTGTGTTCTGCATGGCCCATCCATCTCCATGGAGGAGTTTTGGTGAAGCCGGAAGACAAGAACATCACAGCATTTAAGAATGAAAAATTAAGTGCCCTTTTTGAGCACAGCATGGAGCTTATTACCGGCAGAAGTGTTCGCCTGTGACTCCTCAGGTTGTGTGCATGCGCCTGCACTTGTCTGCAGCGAAGCTCCTGCTTTCAGCCCTTAATAATTTGGCAGCAAACAGGAAAACAGAAAAAAACCCAGACAGATCGACTGACAGATTCAAAAGACCTGCAAATTCAGAGACCTCTGACTTCAAAGCAGTCAAAGCCAGGGATGCAAGGACACGACAAGGCTGCCTATGGAATTCCAAACCACTGCTGGGGCTCCATGTCCCCGCGCGAGAGTCTCACGACAGGTTCCCTAAAGCTCCAGCTCCTGGATTCAGGGGAAAAACAAGAAAGTTTGATATATGTGTAAAACCAGCAGTCACAGAGAAAAGTTTTAAAATCTGAGCCTCAATAGCTTAAAGCAAATGCAGAAAGCCCCTAAAATGACCGTTTTTCTGGTATATATTCTTTTTCATTCTGCAAGTTGGCGTTGCTGAGCTTTATCCTGATGTGCCAGCTAATCCCTGAGGCCCGGGGCAAACTGCTGCACTCCACTCAGCTCCGATTCACTATGAGATTTTTTAAAATACAAGCACTAGCCACAGATATTATTGTATCGGAAACGGCTTTTTCACGAATCTCGTGCCTTGGCTGCAGTGCAGCGCTGCCAGAGAGCAGGCGGAGACCTGCGGCCCCAGAGGCAGGACGGCGGCTCTGCCCGGCTCCCTCCCGTCCCTCCGTCCTTCCACAGATGTTGCGGCTTCATGTGAACTGGCAGCATAGCAAATTGTAATTTAATTAACTCTTAAGCGCTCCTGTAATCCAGGCTGACAGGGCTCCCCCAGCCCTTTGGTTCAAGAGTCCTGTCTGCATTGTCTCTTTTGGCAGGCCAGGGCTATTGTCTGAGGAGCCAAAGTTGATTGAGTCGTCTTGGAAGGCCGACCTAAAGTCCCTTGGCTGGAGCGCAGGCTCCCACCACCCTCCAGCCACCCTGGATGTCAGCACGTTCCTGCCTTAGAAAGGCCTGGACTGGCTTGTTTTAAGCCCTTATTGTTAATTTTAAACAGTCAATTGGAACCAACTTTAGCAATGGGAAAGGAGCCAGATGGACGGTCTCGGAGAAGGTCCCTGTCCTGGCACAGGCAGGAACCAGCGGCCAGGAGCGAGGAAGGGGTTTGCAATGACAGCTGCTAAATCCACAGCTTCTCCGCGCAGGTGACCAAAGAACAAGTCTCCACAGCCCATTTCAGGCCCCTGATCATGAATTGATCTCCCGGGTCACTCGAAATGGCTCTTTGCGTCCTTCTCCTCCAGCTCTGGGGTGTCCCTTCCAGCAAGACAGCTCTCAGCCTTTAACGGGGAGCAAGCGGCCAGCACTGAACCAGTACACAGGGGAGAGGTGGAAATTTTCCACTGAAACCTACTTTTTGTGGAACATTGGGTTTCCAACAAAATGAAAGCAAGTGCTGCTTCTTTTTGTGCTGATTTGATTTTTCATCGAAAATTAAAGAGAAGAACACTGTCACAGCTTCTTTCCCAATTTTTTTCCTTTTCAGCTTCTTTTAGCCAAAGGGTATAAAAGACATCTTGGGTCCTTCCCACGGTTTCTCAGGTTTCATATTTTCAGCTTTCTGATGCAAACCTGGGATTCTGCGCGGGGACTTGAACAACAACCCCCCCCGAGCTCCCCCTGGCTCCCCGCAGCCAGGCCCAGGGCACCGACACGCTGCAGTGGCGACCCTTGCAGCTGCATCATTTTCATCGTTTTCCACAGGGTTTCTGAGGATTTCGGGTTTCCCGAGTCTCCTGGTCCTTCCCAAGCTATATGGCACAATCCATGTCCTGGGCGTTATCTCCGTCTCCTCTCCTGCTGTACCTTATCATGTGAATCGGACTCCCGTGGCACACCTGGACCAGCGCGAAGATGCTGAGCTGCTATCACAGCATCACGATGAATCACAACAGCACGTCTGGCGGGTATGGCCCTGATGGAAAAGCAGTTTTGCACTTTCCTGCACCGAAAACAGAGCCGGTTGATGCTGCCCCAGCACCCAGCAGCAGCACGGGGCTCAGACACGGTCCCAGCGCTGCTGCCAGCGTCCGGCTGCGGCAACTTTGATGGAGCCGATCTAGCAACCCCTGTCAACATGGAACAGCGGGACCTGGTCATTGTACGAGCCTTTCCGACTGCTTTAAGTTATCACCAATGAAAATTGCTAAATAAATTCTGCCAATTAAAACCCAACAACACCCGGTTCCCTCCGTTCTACCTGTCATTAAAGAAAGTTTCATTTATGAAATGCATTAATCGTTGGATCTCCAAAGCCCCATAAACCTGTGAACCTGTGAATCCTGCCTGGTGTATAATCTTCTAATCTCCTCCTCCTTAATCTGCTCACTATGGAAACCCCTGTCATTGGGAAACAAATGGCTTTGTGGGCCGCCTTATTATTTGCAAGGCAAGATGTAAAAGAGGGCGAAGCTGATCTGAGCGGACAGTATAAATTACTGTGGTGTTTACTTCGGTCATGTAAAAGAGCTAGACAGTGACTGGTAATAAAATAGCAATCCCGTTATCAGAGGAAAGTTTTAAAACCAGATTAAGGGGGACGCTGTTTGCCGTGTTATCGTGCGTGCCCTCCTCCTGCCAGGGTGTTTATCAGGTGACTTCAGGCAAGGATGCGTGTGTTCATTTATTATCAATTCCCGTGTTGTTTTGTGGGAGGCGAAGGCACAGGCTAATGACAGCGAAGCCCACGGCCCGTGTGCTGCTGCACAGCCTGGGACACACGGCCTGTCCCCGTCACCTGGGTGCAGCCACCCCAAATTACCAGCCATGGCTGCATCTGAACTGGGAACCGACAAGGCCAGAGCTTGCACACAGCCTTTACTAAATCACTTCTCTGGCTGAAATGCATCTTTTGTTAGTTGTTAGTTGTCCTGTGCCCAGCACAGGAACCACAACTGCCCCTGCCCGCTCGTATTCCGGTCGCTGCTTGTGGGTCCTCACTGCTTCCCACCCGAGGGATAAGGTTTTCTCAAGTAAAAGCTGTAGGAGTAGAAAAAGAAAAGATCTGCTGTATCTCGGTGGGAGGGAAAGCCGGTGAAGGCAGCGCTACCCTGGAGCAGCGTCTCATCTCCCCAGCGTGACCTGGGACTGTCCCCGCGCTCCGTGTGACACTGAGGGTGGTTATTCCCGCGCTGGCTGGGACTTTTGCACAGTTATGCAAACTGGGCACTGTCCTGGCTCAACCCCAGCTAACAGCAATGAGAGTAACGGGAGTGGAGACAACAGCAGAGCAACAAGATATAAAAGACAACCTGCTCCCTGAAAATACACTCAGGGCACTGCAGTGAGCAAGTACCTGATATTTTTTTTTTTTTTTTTAATTTGAAGGACACACCGAGTCTGAAAGGTTGGAGCCCTTTTACAAGATCAAGGAGGGACGCAGGAGGTGGCAGTGGAAAACCCTGGGCTCGGGCTCCGGGTGAGAAGGAGCCGGACCCTGCGCAGGGGGAATTGCTGAGCAGCTGCTTTCCCAGAGCCATTACCAGCACTGACCTTCGGCTCCGCAGCCTGGTCGCCACCGCCGCGGAAACCTCATCCATCAGTGAGCCCGAGGAGGAGGAGACACGGGCGATAGGAAACCAGGGAAAAAAAGCGACGTGAAATAAGAAGAGAATTAGAAAAGCAGGGACCCCAATTCTAAATGTGCTGATGGTGCTGTGCTGTAATTAATAAGCACCAAATCTAACAGGGATTCGTACAGCGCAGGGAAGAGCAGCTCATTAATCAAAGCCCAAGGTGTCAAGATGCCAAACAGGAGGAGGACCCGTCAGACACAGACGGGGAGCGGAATGGTCCTCAGAGCGAGGGCTGCGCTGCGGCATGCCCTCCGGATCAGGCAGGTACAGACCAAAATTTAAAACCCTGAAATACGACCCACAAACCAAAATCAGTTAGAAGCACAAAGCTCCTGAGGACTCTAGCAGCTTTTTTGTGCCTGGGAGAGACGGGGACAGGGCAAGTGTTGTGCCAAGCTGGATCTCATGTCTAAAACTGTAACCAGAAATCTTGGACAAGTCAGAGACCCACCATCTGTATCAGAAGATGCCGAATACTAGAGTCTGCAGATATCAATCCACCAACACGGAGGGAGCTCTGGTCCAGCCCCAAGCGATGCTGTGCATGGGGGACAAGAGCAAGGCAAAGCTCATACAAAGGGCAAACCGCTGAATCCATCTGTGTGTTCTCTTGTCGGCGCTGCCGCCCTCCCCTGCCCTCTCTTCAGCAGCTCTGTCCCATTTCATCCCATTCTCATTCCTCTGCGGGCGCGTTCACACCAGCTGAGCTCATTTCACTCACGTACCCACCTACATCTCTTGGACTACTTCGATTTTTTGCCTTGTTTATCTGCTAACATGGTATAATTTAAAGAACAAAAAAGGGCTATTCATTTTTTTGAGAGAAGAGAAGAAAAGAGGCTTGCCAGCTATTTAGCTAAGCCTTCTTTGATAGAAAACTTTAGCAGGCAATCATCAGTAAACCCAGTATTTGCAAAATGGAAATAAATGAGCATCGTGTCTGGAAGCCCAATGCATCCACCTCCGCATGCTCTGTGTTGCTTTTGTGCCAGCTGCCTCCAGACACGCTCATCCAAACCCCAGTTTGAGAGCACTGGCCGTGGCCTCCGGCCCCAGTGATCACCAGTGGCTTAACTGGGAAGCCCTGGGAAGGCCATTTGGTCACGACCCCTCCTGAGCAGAACGAGGACAGCAGAAGTGATGATTTCTGTTTGAAACTCAGCAATGCCGGAGAAAACCTGGCAGTGGTTGCTGTCACTAACGGGTCACCGCACTTCAGGTTTGATATGAAAAGAGCCAGGGGATGCCAAGGTTTGGGAACGCCAGAGCCAGCCCGAGCACAGCATCCCGCTCCCACCACAGCATCCTGCTCCCACTGCATCCCACACCAACACCTGCATCCCACTCCCACCGCATCCCACACTAACACCTGCATCCCACTCCCACCGCATCCCACACCAACACCTGCATCCCACTCCCACTGCATCCCACACCAACACCTGCATCCCACTCCCACCGCATCCCACACTAACACCCGCATCCCAGCTGATGCAGGAACCACCTCGCGCAAAGTCGGACACGCTTTTTAGCAAAGGTTTCCTGCCCGTACCCATCTACCCACAGCGGCACTACACAAACTTCTCCTTATAAATATAGATTCATAACAACAAGAGCAACAACAACAACATATTAATGCCTCTAGTTGCTTATTCACAGTCAATGGTTATGTTTTCCTTCAAGCAAGCCATTAAACTTGTTAGCTCCTGGTTAGACACTAATTTTCTTTTTCAAAGCAGCAGTGTGTTAGGAATTATGTTAATGAAGTATAAATCAAATCCATGCTTAAGTCAAAAGGCTGATGCCATCTAAACATATCCTATGTATCAACAGCACTACAATTTCATAGGTGTAATCCATCAACAGCCGATCTGGTCAGCTACTTCATTAAAGATAGATAATTAATGTCCAGTTATAATCTGCTGCTTTGATTTTGTTTTTCTTGAGAAAAAAAAAAAAGGACAAAAGAAAAAAATTTTAAGCAGCCTTAAATGGCACATTTTAAAGGAGGTAATTGTTGAACATTAATTTGCTATCAATCAGGAGTGCAGTTAGAGCTATTTATCTCTTCACTTGATCACGCTGAAAAGCGTGAACAGGGAGAGCAAACAGCAACAGGAGGCGCTGGGAACGGGAGCTCTTGATAACTGCGCCGGAAAATGAGGAATTCCCAGGACAACGGTGGCACTACTTAGATATGAATGGTGCTCCCAACGTGAAATATGGAGATAACCAAGCAACAAATAGGTCATTTCTTGTAGCACTTCACCAGCAGAGAGTATTTGTGTAGCACGAACGCCATCTATTTGCTGTAACCTCAGCGATTTGGGGTATTTATTGGTACTTGCTATTGTCCCAGGACCTCTCTGGAGAGGAGGGTTTGATCTCGAGTGCTTCCTCACTTGGTGTGCGTGAGATATGAGAGCGCTGGGTATCGGCGGGGATGGGGTATCGATCAACTGGATGGTGACGCTTTGGCCCAGGAAAGAGAACAAAAAAGGGAGAAGAACAAAAAGGAAAAAAAAAAATTCTATCTCCCATTTCAGCTCTCCATCATCCAAAAAATGTACGATACGAAAGGTGTCTCAGCTATACCACATTGACAAATATCATCCCCTGTCTATAACCGTGCCAGGCCTGCAGCCAAGAAATGTGTTGGCATATTCAGACCTGAGAACTCCCAGGGAATGCCAGCAAAGTGACGCTGGGGATGGACCTGGCTGACTTCGCAGCCCTCGTTTGCGGGGAAAAAAATAAATACAAGTTCTCCCTTAAAAACAATAATAATAACAGAGAAAAAAGGTAAGAGACAAAACTTGGTGTTTAAAAGCAGAAGCACATGGGAATAAGAGGACAGAACAGGCTTGGGGTAAATGGGCCAGGATGACTTCTTGAAGAATTTAAGTTGTAATGAAAGGGGAGAAGAAGGGCACTGGGTTAAGTTTCGTCATCGCACCTCCTGTACCTCTCTGGAAAGCATCCTTCCCTCTCGCCCCCTCCTCCTCGCTGTTATTTGCGCCCGGCACACACAGCACCTCATCACTCACGTGCCGGTGATGAAGCAGAGCGGTTGGTTTTGGAGACAGGCGCTTTGGTGCTCGGCAGCCCAGAGGCGATGCCGCCGTGTGCTCTCCCCTCCGCTCACCACTCAACGTGCCAATTTTTTCCTCCCCTTTCTCAAGCGTGCCCGAAGGAAATTTATTGCAGCAGGCGAGTGCTATGGGCAAATACTAATAAAATGCTGGTTTGCTGCAATTTGTTTAATTGGCCACAGAAGAGAAGCTTTGCATGTTAGATCCAGCTTCCGACGCCTCCTGCCCAGTCCACAGATGTTCTCCCCATGAAGTGCTCACATCTCCGTGTTTACGGTAGGGAGAAAACAAACCCCTACTATTAAATCTTTACTATTGCTGCAGATCTGATTTGATTTAACATGCATGTTTACTGTGGCAGGCTGCTGGCAACCTCTCTGATGTACTCAGCAAAAGGTACTACTGAACATACCATGATTCTGTGACTCTCCCCTCCTCGCCACCTTCCAGATACTCGTTCACATCCCTGTCCCACGGACGTGTCTCGACTGATGGGCAGCAAAGGGGGAGACACAGCTCTGAAACACGTTCAAATCTTTCTGTCCTTCACTTAGCAATACAACTGAACTCTAACTAGATGGGCTTGTGTTCATGCTTAAGATATTATTCTTTGTGGCAAAAACACATTTTACGGCATCAGCTCAAGGACGTGCTCAGTGTCCCAAGCACCGCGGCAAAACCTCAGCAAGGGACAGCAGCAAACCGGGAACCGTGCAAGTTCACCAGTGAAGTGAGTTTGCGAGTTGCCGGTTCTCCTGTCCCGGCTGACACGGAGGAGCTGCTGGGGGAGGCGACAGGAGGGACCCCGCCGAGCAAACAGCACCGAGCAAACAGCGCCGAGCAAACACCACCGGGACAACGGCAGGAGCTGCCCCAGGACAACGGCAGGAGCTGCCCCGGGACAACGGCAGGAGCTGCCCCGGAGCCCGCAGGGCTGGTAGAGCCGGGATCGCACCTGAGGCACCTCCAGCCCTCGGCATGCAACGCCTTCTCCTGCATAGATTATTTTCTGTACACACTAAGCTGTTATCTGAAGGCAGAGAATGCACACCATTATCCCGGGTCTATCGGATCAGCTCCTCCATTCTTTTATCTTCTCTTATTGAGGAGATTAAGGCAGCGCCGTGCTCAGGGAAGCCCCCCCGGCAGGCAGAGGTGCCGGCTGCCACAGGAGTGTCAGCCTGTGCTAATTCTCACATGACTTTTTCTACCAAAAACAAACAAACGTGTCATTTTGATGGGAGCAAATATGCAGGGCATCTCCAGTGTCAGCTCCGGCAGTGCCAAGCCACTGGCCACCACAATTAAGTGAAGGGGTTGCACCTGTTCTGTGCAGATTTTATCCAGGTGGCTCGTTTTGGGAATTTAGGAGAGAACGGTTTGCTGCCTGCCCGGTCTGCCGGGGCCACGCACGGAGGCAGAGCTTGGTTTGAGTGGTGCAGTGTCACCAAGCCCTGCCGCGCTCAGCCATCGCTCCCTGGGGACAGCAGCCGGGCTGGGGGGCTGCGGTCCTGCCGCACAGACCGATGCTCAAACACCCCCGGCTGCTGCCGCCTCCTCTTGCTAAGGAAAGATTGCAAATGCCTGGCCTAACTCCTCCAAACTGCTTCAGTTTAAAAACTGGGGCAGAAAACATCACAAAATGAAACTTTCATAAATTTCCCGACTCCAACGAGGCCACAAGTACTGGGACAGCGGGTTTTCCTCCTGCTGCTCCCGACCCCGGCGCGCTGTCGTCTGCCAGTCTCACCCCGTCTCCCTCGGTGGCTCTGAAAAAGGGTTGAACGCTCTTCTCGGGCCCCAAGCAATATTTCACAGCTCTTACTCCAATCTCTGGAGCTCACTCAATTTATACTTATTGTGTCTTGCTCCTCTCTGCACTGCTTATAGGAACCCCAGAGCTGTTACTCACTCCAAGGACTTAATAATATTCAGCTTAAATTTGGTTTATTCTACGCAAGCAGAGGCTGCTGGAGAGGCGGGCGGCTGGACGGGGCGGCGCAGGGATCCTGCCCGCGTTGGCAGATCGATGGCTGGGCAGCAATCCGGTCAGAGAGATCCCGTCCCAGGGGCGCAGCCTGCGCCTCACAAACCATCATTTCTTGGCAGCTGCGCCCCAGGGCAGAGCTCCAGCAAAACTCCAGCCTGGGCTCGCTGCCACCGCGACAGACGAGCCCGGAGCCGCGGCTCTGCCCGGCGGCACCAACTTTGCAGGGCTGAGGAGACAATTTGCAGGCGTGGACTCGCAAAGATGACTCCATGGGGAGCTGCAAGCAGAGCCGGGAACAGAATTGGGAACAGAATTCAACGTGTCTCCAAGGAGAGGAACCAGCCCTGTGTGTGAGGGCGAGGAGCGGAGCTGGAGCCCACAGACCTGACCCTCTGCTGAAGTCCCCTGCCCACTTTTCCAGAGCGGCAAAGCAAACCCACAGTCTCTCCCCGGTCCCAGAGAAAACAGCGGCAGCTTCCCATCGCGCTGGGAGCTGCCGCACGTGTCCCCGATCCTGCGTGGAGCGGAGCTGCGGGGCTGGAGGTGGCCAAGGGGACCGAGATGCTGCTGGAGACCCCTCGGGGCCGCTGAGCCCCCGCCGTGCCCCCCAGCCCCGTGCCGCAGGAAAGGGCCCCGTCTTCCTTAACAGCGCACGTAATATCCTTTCCAAAGGTTTACTAAGGTTACCAGTGTATTAAGTTAAGCTAACCAATTTACAATGCAAATGTTACACAGATTACAAAGGGTAAATGAGTTGTATGCTGAAGGAGATAGGCTTTACCCAGACAAAAGTGGAACAGACCTGTGGCAAACTGCAATTAATGACCCGAACACATCTTCCAGAATGAAAAATTCATCGAGTCCTCTAAGGATATATAGCCCAAGCAGAAGAAATTATTCACCACCTTCTACATATCCAAAGTGTCACCAAGTCTATTTATCTGGCAAATAAAGTACTTCCCTTCAGCCTTAATATTTCTGCTACCGTATGGTCCAGAAGTTCTGAGATTTTTTTAAAGTAGATTTTACAAAGAAAGTGCAATTCTGGGTAAACTGAGAGCTGGTCGGTTGTTGGGCGAAGGAAGATTGCAGTAAAATGAGGATTCCCCCCTGCAGTAAAACCAGGGCCAGGGGGTAACAGCAGCTGGTTTCCAGCGCTGGATTGCTGGAGACTTTCCAGGCAAGGAAACAACCCTGACAAATCATTTCGTGCCAGCATCTCCTGTCCAGGTAGAAAAGGAAAAGGTCTTGTCTTTTGCAAAATCAAAGTGAATTAAAGCAATAAGTTTCTTTTGGGCATGTTGGGATGGGTCCCGAAAATCTGAAACACCAGCACGCACGGGTCACTGGATAAAATCCGAACTGTGACATTGAGGGCAGCGATTCACAGTCTGACCACGCACCAAGGGGAGATAAAAGCTAACTGTCCCGTTGGAGGTGCCACTGTTTGTTTCATTAATGCATGTAAAGCACTTTTGTGGTCCCCAGGTGGGTTGGGAAGTGTTGTTATAAAACTGAGACTAAATCTGAGATATTCCTCTCCTCGCCTGTAATGGCAATGAACAGAGCAACTGCTAAGCAGACCCTCCACGGTTCAAGTGATTCACTATTTCTTTATGTTTTACTACCCTACCACTTGTGAATAAACAAAGGGAAAACCAACCATGGATGCCACAGCTCATTTTAAAGACGAAAATTTTCTTTCACCATAAACGCCAATTGTAAATTTTTCGCTCTGGATCGGCGTGAGCTGGGGAAGCTCTTGGGGACAGGGGCAGAGGCTGCCGCACCCCCCGGACACGCTGCCACCCCAATCTCCCCGGTCCTATGTCCTGGTGTCCCTGGAACCCCAAACATCCCGGGAGCCCCTTTAAGCAGCAAAGTCCTTCCTGGTACCGAGCCATGGTGCTGGCACAGCGGGGACAGCACAGCCAGCAGCAGCATCCAGCCATCTCCTTTAAGGCCGGTTTTGCACAAAGGGTTAGGCTGGTATTAGCTCACCTGTGTGCATTTATCTGCTCGAGGCAAAGCGTGTTGCGATTTATACATCAACACTATCTAGCAAGGCTGGCACGCAAATAATCTAAGGGAGAGGAAATCAGGGGAATTAAGGTGGGGAGCAGGACGCTGCTGAATCGCTTCATCGCTTCAGCTGCCGCTTTTCTCCAGTAAATCGGGGTGTAAGGACCAGGGAGCGCTGCTGGCGGAGGCGCCAGCGCTGGCGCGGGGGCTGCGGGGACCCCCGGCCCCGGCTCAGCTCCCGGCGCGGAGGCGGCAGCGAGCGCTGCCCTTCTGCTACTGTTTGCTGAACAAAACCAATTCTGTAACTCAGAGCTAACCAGTTAAGCAGCACTCATCATGCCTAATTTACAAAAGAAGGGGCATATTTCAAAATATTTATTCTGCCTTTCCCAGTTGGATTGGCATAAGCATGTGGAAATCTTTGAGGAATCAAACAACTGTTAATCACCTCAAGCTATTCCAGGCTGAGTTTGCTATGTAAGCTGCCGCCCTCTGTTTACACATAAGAAGCAATGACTCAAAGAATCCTATAGAGACTATTTTTTTTCCTTCTTTTTAATGATAAGGCCTGGCCAAACGGCTTAAAGGGCCCAGCTATTTAGTATTGGAGCTGCACCTTCTCACCTCCCTCTCTCCCCTGTAATATCCGCATTTGTATTCAGGCGGCGAGCGCTGGGGGCGGGCAGGGGAGGCAGGGGAGGGGGCTCGGCAGCCGGGGCTGGCTGGGGGCCGAGGCGCACGGACAATCCCGACGGCACCGCGCGAGCAAGGACAGGGCTGGACGGTGCCCGTGGCCCCAGCAGCGTCTCAGCCGCTCTGCAGAGCTGCGTGGGGTTAACAAAGCCCAAACCCGCAGCAAAATTTCCCTCTAAGAGGCACCAGAAGTGGAACTTCAAGCCCCAGCTGCTGCTGAAAGGGCGACTCAAGAGCAGAAGCGGCGTCTCAGCTGTGTGGTTCGGACCCACTTCCCTTTCTTGCTTTTCGGGCTGGCTCTGCTGACCCCAAACCCCTCAGCTCTGTGCCCAGAGATGGGCATTTCCCCCACACAGCCTGCGGGCAACAAACCCGGCGTCCACCGCGTCCAGAGATTTTTCCACTAACCCCAGCTCCAGGCTGCTCCCCAGAAAAGCCAACCCACCGGTGCCCCGTTCTCCTTCCCTCTGATCCGCCCGTGAGCATGCGCCGGGCTCTCCTTCACGCCGTGGCACTGGTGCTGAATGCTGATGAGAAATTCTTGGTCCAACCCCAGGCACTCATTTTCAAGTAATTAACTTGGCACCACCACAGCACACGGCAGATCTGACTTACCCGACCAGGAGATAACTGAATTAGAAGGCCAGGTGTGGGATTATTTATGGCCAAACTTGCTTCTTCCCCACTCCCAGTTTTAAGTCAGCAGTGGTAATTTTATCCAGGCTCTCCCTTTTCCTACCCAGCCTGGCGGCTGCCGCGTTTCTTTGTCGGGGAGCACAGCATGTGGGGGGCAGCACTGGGATGCTGCAGGAGACCCCCAGGGTGTCCCAGCCCCGAGCTGTCCCCTCTCCTGCTGGCGTTTTCGCCCTTTCTGCTGCATTGACACGCTGCATATGACATCAGCTATTACCAATAAGTCCTATTCCTGAATCTGCATGGAATAAGTGAACTCCCCGAGTCTCTGCAAAGTCACTGGCGGCTCAGCTGAAGTCAGAGCCCCTGTTTGCTGCTCTAAATCCCTCCTGTGACTGCTCCCCTTCCTCCTCCCAAATAAACCCATATCTGAAGCTGCAGAGAGATGCGACGGGGGGAAGGAGGGTATGGGGGGCAGGAGGGTGGTGTGGGGGGCAGGAGGGTGGTGTGGGGGGCAGGAGGGTGATGGAGAAGCAGGACCCGCGGGCAGTGTCGGGCAGAGCCGGGTGGCTGCTCCCTTCACACAGCCGTGCCAAGGCTGCTGCGATGCTACTGCCCCTTGGGCTACGCTGGGAAACTATTCATGACTGCAAAACCCAGTTTTCTATATAAAAACCCAAGCCCAAATGGATAGGACAAAAAGAGGTGGCAGACATAGGTATCCTGCCCATGACCACCACTGGCTCCATGTCTCCCAGCACCAGCACCGCTCCTAATGACGCTCTAGCAGTAATTTCTGAGAAACGCAACCCAAGGTTATATTCTGTATCAACACAGGGCTTCTCACGCCAGAGCCGGCAGCCCTCCATGCAAATACACCTCTGCAGGCTGCCAGGACTGATACCAGCAAAGGTAAAACAATTCACTGAGGTCAGCACTGGGGGAAAGACCCCGAAGTCCCCCTTTGCTCAGCCACCGGCATGTTCTCCTTGCAAAGCGGCCGCCGGGTGTGGAGCTTTGGGGGCTGTTTTGGGGCAGAAGTGGGGACACCTGGTCCCCAGAGGAGCGCGTGTGGCCACGGGTGCCCGAGCAGACACGGCTGCCCCGGCCCCGCGTTGGGGACATCCCTGCGCGGAGAGGAGAACCACGGAAGGCAGGCTGCGGAGCCGTGACATATGAGGATAATGAGTGTTGACATACGAAGATACAGCCAAACTGAAAGCTACATCCTATTTAGCTGTTAATTTGGATGCTCATAGAGTGGATTGTGAAGCTCCGTTTCATCACTGCTCTTAAAACGGATCTGACTTATAGGAAACAACCTGACATGAAACTGCATTACTTACAAACTTGACTTGCATACCGCCATCCGCTTCCCTTGATATCCACCCAGAGAAATCCCGCAATGAGCTGTGCCCCCGGCTCAGGAAACCCATTTTATCCACGGGAAACCCAGGGATCGGCTCCCAACCTGTTTGGCCAAGACGAACAGCATGGATGGTCAGTTTGTGTCCGCTGCCCTGTTGGGGGCCAGATCCAGAAAAGAGGGAGGTATTCAGCAGAGCACCTGCCTGATCCATCCCCGCATCCCTGCAAGAGCCCCGGCTGCCACCGCACCGTCCCTGATTCCCAAACCTCCCGTGGGGCAGCAGCGATTCCAGAACTTTCTGAGCATCTCTCCGAGGGAAGACGCCAGGGCAGAGGTGTCACTGTCCCTGCGTTCTGGCCAGCACGGGGACAGCTCGGGGCAGGAGATGCCTCGGTGCCCTCCAGCTCTTCCTCTCCCACTTTGCTCCCGGCCGATCTTCCCGTTACTGAACTTAATTGGGG
The DNA here is from genome assembly GCF_036013445.1 of Caloenas nicobarica. Classification (NCBI taxonomy): domain Eukaryota; kingdom Metazoa; phylum Chordata; class Aves; order Columbiformes; family Columbidae; genus Caloenas; species Caloenas nicobarica. The sequence continues at coordinate 1,749,812 of NC_088261.1, forward strand.
AAGGGCAGCTAAGGGTTCGCTACCTGTGGCTCCTGCTAATCGTTTCCCCCGATCCCAGGCAAAAACATCAACTAGAATAAAATAATAACAACGACAACAACAATCACACGCTCCTATTTTCATCTCTGCTTTTGCTTTCTTCTCTTAAAAAGTAATTCCTGACTCGCGGCGCAGAAGCGGCCCCTGTGATCCCCGGGTAATGGCCTGCCCTCTATGCAGAGTGGAATAGAGTTAGAATGAACGCTCCAGAAACCCTGACAGCCCGTTTAACAAGGTGTCTAACATCCCATTTCCTCTGCACTTCCTCTCCCCTTAATCCTTTTATGCGAAACTCACTCAGGAGTAAGCACGTGTGAAATTGAGGACTCTCTAATACACACTGCGCGACACCGGCTCACTGAAATGGAGTGTCTCAGCCTTGTTCCGTCAAACAGTGCCAAGAGGAAGCCGACGTTAATCAAAGAGTCTTTTCCATGTGTCCAGGGCCTTGTGCACCCGCAGAGCAAATAAACAGCTTTTCGCTGCCACTGCTTCCCCAACACTTTCATCTTCTTAAAGCTCCGGATTCGACAGGGCAGCTCAGAGAAACAGGAGGGGTGAAAATGGAGAGAAGCAAGGGGCGCCGTGCACCCAGCCTCCCGGCGGCGCCCGCTTCACGACGATCCGCTGGGTTTGGTTTTGCGAGTAACATCTACTGGCGGCACCAAATAACATCTACAAGGCATCACGGCTGCGGGACGTCCCCGAGCAGCCCGGGCACCAGCAACGCGGGCAGCAGCCCGGTTTGGGACAGGGACAACGCACGCGGCTCTGAAAAACAATATACAGAGGGTCGGGTTGAGCTTGGAGCGGCTCGGGTCTCCCAAAACCCGGGCTGAACCCGCTCCAAGGATGATTCCCGTGTTTCCAGCCCGGCGGCGAGGTTTGCCGGCAGCAGCGCCGCGAAGGGTTCGCCAGCCCCATGCTATCGCCAGCCAAAGTTTGTCGTGACGTGAGCGTTTCGCACAGAGCGGCCCAGACACGTGTCCGAAGGGACACAGAGAAGCCGAACTCCTCGCAAGGGGCTCCGCGCGGTGCAAGACAGCTCGGCACAGGCCATTCACACAACTATTTTTGCTGTTTTCAGAGGTTTAATATCTCATAAAATATAGTAACTGTTATATATTCATTCAAATTAGCTCCATTCTGCAGTGGAAAAATGCTTACAATCTTACTCGACTTGGATTTTCCAGCAGGAAGCCTTTGCTTTTCCAGAGCAGGGGGAAAAAAAGCCAGAAAGGAAGCAGAACACTCTCCTGAGAAATTCTCAGCAAATACTTCCACTACTTTTGCGTATTTTTTAATCACAAGCCACGTCCACCAAAGATTTGAGCAATTTACTATTTAACACCGGTTACAGCTTATATCAGGGGGATAATATGCTGCAATTGCAGGCAGGCAGATTTGATCCAATAGGTCTATTATCGCCCCCCCGTTACTATGATCCTGTCCTAATTAGGATCTCACACAGACCAGATACACCAGAAGTCAATGACAACTTCATTTATCCAAGGGCTTCGGTCTAGGAAAGCTGTCTGGTGTTTTTAAGTCACCACCAAGTAGGTATTGATTCGGTGAAGTCAGGAAATGATACTTCATTTACGTGCTTTAGCCTGGAATTTGGGGCGCAGGTAGTTGCCCACGGGGCGGCCCCAGGGCCTGAGGGCTGAGCTGGCTCTGAAGTTCGCAGGGTGAGCAGTTAAAACGCCGAGTTTCCCTCTTACTGTGCCCAACAGACTTTCTGAGGGTTAAAATTCACGGTAAATCAAACAACATTTGGATCAATAAGGGATGCAGGGGAGTGATTTGCATCTGTGCTCTCGAACCGCTGCTGGAAGAGGAGCCTGGAAAGCACGAAACGTCCAACACCAGGGTTGTGTAAAAAGACAGAGAATCCCTCTAATTGCAAGGTGGAATGCAGATTACAGACCTGGAGATGATGAGCAGTGCTAAACCTAGCGCCTAAAAATAAATAAACACACAATATAAAGCCCCAAGTGAATGAGATTTCCGTATTATCATCACACCGTGTAAATGATAGCGTCCCTCCGGATTAGCCCATGGAGAGCAGGCTGGGGCGCTGGAAAGATAAGGCATTTTTAATCTGCACACATAATCAGCTGAAGGGAAAATATAAAATGCTAATAAGAAATTGGAATTCAATCTAAAAAAGATGCAACAAACACCAGAACCGTTTTCCCCTTCTTGCCTTTGGGAAAAAAAAAAAAAAAAAAAGGAGCAAGCAAGCCCCCCAAACCTGTCACCAACCTCCTGGCTGTTTCTTCCCCTTATTTTCCGCTCCAAAATGCTTCATAACAACACTTTGGGGGGTGCAATCTTCCCATAGCTGGCTTGGCCCCCATTTTACTCTGCCCCATACATCCGACTTTATGTCTGAAATGGATCGGTTTACTTGTGACTCTACACAGAGCGGATCTCCACACCCCGCGCTCGGTGGAACGCTATAAAAGGTAAGTGGTACGATACATCATCTGAAAAGGTGGCTTTATCTGCAGAGGAGGTGCAGGAAATATGGTGCGAGGGACTGGCTGCATCTGAGGCGCAACTGGATTCCATTTTTCCTTGTGAAATACGGAACGGCAAGTATGTCACTAATGCCTGAAAAATCCTGTGGAAGCGCAAGATGGGTGGAGAGGGACCAGCCCGAAGGGGAGGCTGTGCCAGCCAGGCCTGGGCAGATAAACCACAGGCTGAACCGTTCCTAATTGTCCCCATCTACCCGCTTCAGGAATGTGTAATGCCTTTACACCACCCTCTGGCCGAAGACCCCAAAGCCTTGCGGGCACGCGGGATCCGTCACGGTTCCGCCGCGGTGTGAGAGGCAGCACAGCCCCACGCCGAGGCCGCGAAAGCTCTTTTCCCTATTCAAACCGGCACAATGTGAAATGGAACGGCAGCTTTTCTTCCTAAGCGTGTGGATGCCGGGGGCTGCGCGGACACAGCTGCGCAGGCGGAGGAACCACGTGCCGCGGAGCTGCGGGGGCTCCGCACGGACCTGCACCCCGAGCCGCTCTGGTCCTCGGCCGTGACCCCCCGAACGAGACCAGCGTTTCTGCATTCGCCCCCCACAGCGGGCCTGATCTTTCCTCCTGCACGGAACAACGCTTTAGCGGCCAAAACCAGCCATTATTTAAGCCTTACAAACCGTTTCTGAGCAGAATTAAGAGAGACCGTGGATATTTTACTCAATTTCTGCCTACCCCCTCTCCACCTAAAGCAAACAACCCAGCCAGCAAATGTCCCTCTCTCAGCTCCCAGCGCAGCCCAGGTCCCAAACACCCATCACCGTGCTCAGGTGACCAGTGCCCCTGTTTGTCATTAGGTTCCAGAGTCAACATCCCAACCTGGACGGGGATAAGATGCAGCTGTGGTGCTTTTTAGATTCCCATCACGACTTTGGTGTACATTGAGAATTAGTCTTTTCACACACTTTGCTAACGCACCCCCACAGCCCAGTGCGCAGACCAGCTCACTTGAGAAAGGCTCTTCCTGAGCATTTAAGGTTCGTTCTTCCACGTCCCCAGAAAGCCAAGGCTCCGTGGCAGTAAAGAAAATCCAGCATCAACGTAGAGATTTGGGGTTAAGCCAGAGGCTGCTGCAAACCACCTAAGCCCCAGTGACAGTGTATTTATTTCCTCCCCACGCCTCTGCTCAGACGCTGCACACAGGGCAGATTTCCTATTACATACACGCGGCCAAATCCTGTATATTGGGCAGGAAGATTATTGAACAAAAGTAAGTGATAAAAGCACAGGCCAAAAAGATGTGTTATAGTGTTTTCCTTTGAGGCAAAGACAAAGAAGACACTTTGCTGTTTGTTGTGCCAGAGAATCATCTCTGATTGTTTGTGTCACGGTGGCAGATAAGTGCAAAGGAGATAGATGTTCTGTCTCTAAGGCACAGTTCTCATCTGTATGGTATGAATTTATGCCTGCTGGTTGCAAGGCTCATGATTCAGAGCGGTGTCTGACTGCGATCTGCGCAGAGCAGAGCCGCTGCCTTCACGCCTGGGGTCGATCTGCCCCATCCGCGCTGTCAGGCGGCGCTGAGCAACGTCCCCTCGCGGCAGAGTCACCCGGGCTGTCCCGATTCAGGCTGCTCCTGGTTCAACCGAGCCCAGCCCGGCATCAGGCAACGGCCGAGCTCACCGGGGAGCAGCGTTTTCCCTGCGGGCAGCCGGAGTGAACCATCTCACAGACACCTCGGTTCGGGTCTGCTCACGCCAGGAGAGCAGCTCGGGAACCAACGCGCACACCAGCAAATACCCACGGAATCTCTGCGATAACGGAGGTCCCTCAACAAGTAAAGGGTGGTGCAGAGAGGCCAATAAATATCAAAGGCAACCAGAAGAGAGCAGGAATGGTCCAGCCCCCGTGCTGAGCCTGGTCCCACCACAGAGCACATGGAGAACGGCAAAATGAGCCGCGGGCACCGCACGGTGCGGCTGGAGCCCAGACGGAGACGCAGGAACCACGGTCGCTACCCAGAGACACACGCAGGGAAAGTACCCCCGGGGCTGTGTCACAACAGAAGAGCAAAAACTTGTCCCCAGGCCCTGGAAGTGAGTGTGAGCAAAGAGAGGCAGAGGGAGATGGGGAGATCCAAGGAGCCCCTTCCGACCGAGAGCTGATACAGGCACATTCTGGGGACAAATTCTTTCAAAGCAACAGCATCGACGAGACCTTCACCCACTCCCGGCTCCTTCCCACGTGGAGGTTGGTCGTGTTCCCAGGGATGAAGAAGGTGAAAGAATCTCTGGGGTCTCTGCTCCTGCCTTCCCCTCCAGGGTGGAAAGTTTGTTTATTTGGGTCTGTAAACAACCCCAATTTCCCCCAACTGCTGATCACTTAATTTCATGCTCCTCTGCAACGAGACCAGTATCTGAGCCCATCTCCTTCCCACAGGCAATTACTCACACGGCCAATCCCCTCCCCAGCGTCACCAGTTTGGGGCGACCAGCCGAGAAGCGGATCCCGGAGGAAATGAGCTTTGCTCCCGTCCCGGGACAACCTGGAATGCTGAGGGAAATTAGGGCTAAGCGCAGAAGTTTAATTTCCCCTTGTGATGATCAAGGGACCTATTTTCCTTTTTTTATCCTCCTTTTGGTACCTCTGAAGTTAGAGGGAAAATAGCCAGAGCCAAAGACAAATGAGAAAGATCACCGGAGGCTCCGGATTTCACCACAAATCACCTTTGCCAGGGCAGGTTTTATTGCAGGAGTTTCTGGGTTAATCTAACACGGGAGCAGAAGCGCTACCAGCCCCAGAGGCTCGCTGGCTCTGCGAGAGGCAATGATTACCTGCCACCTCCCATTTCTGACATCGGACCCAAACCGCTCAGCATTCCCTGGGTACCTGTTCCCACAGGAGTTTTACAAGCAGCAAACTTGAAAAGCAAACTTGTGCTCCCCGTTTTGGGTCAGTTACGTGTTACCGAAGCCCTTCAGCACAACGCAGACATCCCCTAGAAGAACAGCGATCCAGCACTTGCCACCTTTGAAATGCCAATGCAAGGGAGAAATCCTGCTAATTCTTGTGTTGCTGAAGCGACCTGTTACTGAGCACATAGGGACAAAAAAATCATTTAACCTGGCTAGACATCAACTTTCCCAAACCTGCAAGACAGAGAGCAAAATTCACTTCCTTACTGTGATATCAGAATTTAAAATTTGTTCTTCTCACACTTTATATGGCTGAAAAGAAAAACTCTATGGCATGAGAACAAAAAACAAAAAAAAGGCGCTATTTAGCATGAACCCCACTACAATTTTTAATTGTACAGGCCATTCACTGAATTCACTTTCCAGTCCAGCCAGCCAGGAGCAGGACCCTCCCCTGGGTTCACCACTCGCCCCCAGACCCGAGCACGTCGCTGGTGCCAGTAAATCCACACTGGACACCCCTAACACCCCGGTCGAGGGGCCGGGAAGGTGGAGGTGAAGAAAATTACCAGCAAACCACCACCCCCTTGGATGCCAGACGTGACTTCTTCAGGAACTTGGCGGCTCTTCCCTGGCACCAAGTTCCTCAGGAAGGAGGGGTTGGCTCCTGTGTCATGCACATTGTCTTAGAAGATTGATTTTCCACCTGTAAAAGTGATCTACACCCTCCCTCCTCTCCTGGATGCCTTAGTCAAAAGAGAAAATGGATCTTTTAAAGATACATGTATCCATCACTATTATTTACATTCTAATATGCGTACGCAGGTCTGCTCCAACAAGGGAAATGTAAATCAGATGGACATCGTTCCCTGAATGCCCTAAAGAGCTCCATTCCCCCCAAATTAGAATAGAAAATGCTCTTTTAAAATGCACCTTTAATATGTAAAAGCTGCTGCATCCTGACTCTAAATAAACCAAACTTGAGCTACATGCCAAATATCTTAGATAAAGGACAGGTAAGATGGTAGTATCTGGCCAAGGAATCGGTCCTAAACAGCTATTTATATTAATGCAAAGAAGGTACAATGTTCTTCCTCTTGATATATGCTGCAGTGGGATATAGTTTTGTCCCACTAGTGAGAATAAAAACGTACAGTCCATGATAGGCAAAGTCACATGTGTGAGATAAAAAGCTCCAACTATAATATATGTCTTCACCATGTATTCTCTTCAGGATTTTCTTTAGATCTTCAGATGACAACAAGAAAACACTTACTCAAGGTTAGACACTGCTCTCTGGGCTTTTAATAACCATTCCCTGTATCCTGGGGGATTGCATCCGTGAAATAAGGCAAACTCAACTCGAGCGGCTGGACCTGCAGAGACAAGGCAGGATCCTTCCCTGCGCCTTTGTTTCTGCTTTGCTGTGCATGCGAATGAACCACGTACCGGGCTCCGGGCTGAGCCGAGGCACGGGGAGGTGACGGTGACAAACGGCTCTGCCTCGGTGCCAGCGGAGCCCACGGTCCCCGGGGCGGGAGGGGACCCTGCAGGGACAGCGGGCACTGCCCTGCGGAACACACGGATCCTCCCGCCCCAGCCCCTCCGGCTAACGGAGAGGCTTCGTTAGCCCACCCGATTTTAAGACAAGCTCTACCTCTTCCTATTTCTGCGAGTAAAACCCAAGGAATTCCCAGGCAGCTTTTCCAAGAGCTCAAGAGTAGGGCTCTGGCTGGGTAGGGGCTGCCTGCACCCCGGGATGGGCTACCTGCACCCCGGGATGGGCTCCCGGCACTCTGGGATGGGCTACCTGCACCCCGGGATGGGCTACCTGCACCCCGGGATGGGCCACCTGAACCCCCAGATCGGCTACTGGCACTCCGGGATGGGCTACCTGCACCCCGGGGATGCACTGCTGGGGGAGATCAGCATCAGACCTGGCAAACACCAGCAAACCTCAAAGATGACCAAGAAAACTACTAGTTGCATTGCTCATATCTATTAATAGGAGACCCATGCTCACTATAAGACAAAAAAACTTGGTTTAGAAGCAAATCTCTGTAGCCAAGCGGCCGGGCTGCAGCTGGGGCTGCGTGGCCGAGGGCTCACACGTGCTGCTGGCCCAGCGAGGCTTTTCCACACAAAAGCACAGAGCTCTCCCAACAGGCCCCGTGATAAAGCTGCGTTGTCAGAGCCGTGTATCACCGAGCAGAGATGGTATCTGCCCCGTGCCCCGCTCAGCGCAGCCAGGGACCACACAGTCCCTTGCCATTGATACCATCTCCCCGATGGAAACGAGGAGAGATAAAGCAAAGCTGCACCAAGCCCTCACTCCGGCTTTTGGGGCTGTTTGCTGACCCTTCGCACCCCCAGTCTTCCCTCTTTGTGCAGAAAACCTGCGGAAATGTGCACCCACAGATACACAGAAAACAGTTCGTCTTGGAAGCTGCAATTTTAGCTCGTGACACGGCGCAGCTCCCGAGCCAGCTGCCCAGAAACAAACCCCGTCCCAGCCATGGAGCAGGCGGTCGCCGTTCACTGCTCCCCCTCCTCCCGAGCTGGCACTCGGCTTCGGGAAGAGCTCGGCCCTCTTTGTCCCATTTCTGTCCCATTGCAACCCCAGAGAGTCAGGCTTTCACTGAAATGCAAACTGATGGTAAAGTAGCTCCTGAGATACCATCTTTCTGCAGGTCAGGCATCCTTTAAGCATCACCTTGTTCCCAACTATCCTGCAAACGTTCCCCTCTTTTTTCTCTCCAATAAATCCACTTCTGCTCCGTGCGTCCAGTGCTTGCTGCTCTACACCAGACAGCACAGCACTATAACATGCTCAGCTTGCTATTTGCACCAGCCCCAAAACAAAGCTTAATCAGGCAGCGCAAGTGGTATTGATGATGAAGCATTCAAGGGATGGTTTTCCTTCTGGGTTGCTGCTTTTTGACACGTCCCCTGGTCCAGCAGTAACACGTTCTCCACGTTCTCCATTAAGAAAGACATTAGCAACGGAGGTTTTGCCACCGCCTAAAAGGACGGGGAGTGCCTGGATGCCCAGAGGGGGGAAGGACAGTGCAAAACGCAGGAGTCCTGGGGGGGTGGCCACAGGCTCCGCAGCAGCGCAGCGGGCAGGACCTGCTCTCAGCTCTGCCCCGCGGTTCTCAGCCCTGCAACCCACCAAAGGCGCAAAATGCACCCGACGGTCTCTGCATCACAGCGCTCCTTGCGACCCTCAGAGATGGGCCAGAATTCACCTCTTTTCTTACAGTCTCTGCTTAGTATTATCGCTAACCTGGTTTGTAATTCAACAGCATTAACTGACTCTGATCACCAGTGCTCGGGGGAACAAGCAAGTGTGGCAAGGGCTGGAGAGCGAGAGCCGCTCGGGGCCTGCTGGTTATACTGGGATGCCGAGCGGCAGCACTGGGACAGGCCCCGGGCTGAGCTTCACGCTTCTGGGCAGCTCAGCATTTCCTTCTACAACCCAACAGACTGACGCATTAAACCCAAAAATCAGTTAAAAATAGTCAGCTAGCTACACATATCCATCAGGATATAATCCCACTATTAGAACTCGTGTCCAGGTATTATCACAGTGACCCGTCAGCTGTAAATGTCCCAGGATATTTTGCAAGGAAAAACAATTTGCTTCCACTATTTACTTCTTTCTCCTGTTCTTGACCCTGTGAGCGTACAAATGTTTTTCCTGCACCTCCGCTGCGGAAGAGACACTCTCATCAAGGAGGAGTAAATCACAATAACAGGGAAATAAACCTTCCCCCGAAATGATTCCCCGTTTATTTATTTATTTCTGCGGCTTCGCATGAGTCTACATAAAAGTGCATAAATTGCGGTGGCGGCTGCCGACTGGTGAGCAGCCCCGGCTCCCGGCGAGCATCCTTGCCCCGGCTGCTCTCGGCGCTGGCGGGACACGTCGATGCCGTTTTCCCTTTAAATCTAACTCAGGTAATGAAAACGCACAAGAAAATAGTGTGGGTGCATCTGGGAGCAGTAGAAAACAGTTAGATCTTCATAGAGCCATAAAGAAGTAAACAGTAGGCTGCTATGAAGATCTATGGGACCCCGCAGTGCCATTGTCTTCAAAAGGAATTAAAAACAAATTGCTGAGGGCCAGCACATAATTTAGAGACTCACGGCAATTTTATGACTTGCTAATGTTCCTAATTACATGCCCGTGAAAGGCTTAATTAATTGGGGGATGTAGCAAAAAGTGGAGCCTGTGTTTGTTATCATGGTTCCACTGCATTGATTTTAGTGCCTATGGAGAATTTAGGGCCTCTTTATTTGCACAAAGAAAATGCAAGTCTCTCGAAAAAATGCACATTAAGATCAACCCCTCGCTGCTATCTAATATACTTTCCTCTACTTAACCAAAGTGCTTGTAATCATATTTTGTAAATGTTGGTGCCGTTAATTGCATTGTGAGAGAAAATAGGTTCCGCTCCACTGGTTGTGGAGAATTTTATAAAGTTCTTTTCCTGCTCCCAATTCTGAGGACTCGGAGACAGAAACTCCTCAGAAGTTGGTGCGGCGGGCAGGGACCGGCACGGCAGCGACCGGCGCGGCAGCGACCGGCACGGCAGGGACCGGCATGGCAGCGACTGGCACGGCAGGGACCGGCGCGGCAGCGACCGGCACGGCAGCGACCGGCACGGCAGGGACCGGCACGGCAGGGACCGGCACAGCTCGGCCCGCAGCCCCCGCAGGGCTGGGGCTCCCCTGCGCCCCCGGCCCAGCGCCCCGGGAGCTCCGGTGTGCGGAGAAACCTCCGAACCTGCTCGCACCAGGGCGAGGTTTGACCTTCAGCCCTCGCCCAGCCCTTCCAACGTGCTCAGTGTATTCTGAGCTCAAGGTCTTGCTGAGATCTTCTAAAGGAAAGGACTTTTAATGAAATTAAATGCAGGCCCACACCGCAATCCCTCTTCCCTAAAATGCCACTGGGATCAGCACACGGAAGGTCCAAAGGGACTGTCTTCAACCATAAATAATTCAACACTGAAGAACATAAAAATACACAATAAAAACATGGCATCGTGGAGCACAGAAGCATGGCAGGGTCTTGGCGCGCTGATACAACACACCTGCGCTTCTCAAGGCTGTAAGACATTTGTACACTTTCACGTTGAAAAAAGACCTGCACGGGATGCTGAGAACCCTGCAGGGGATGCTGAGAACCCTGCACCGGCTGTGGTACCAACACGCGGAGGACAGTGCGGCGGGGTCTGTGCGGAACGCACGCTGCTCCGGGAGGATTTCCGAGCGGCGAGGACGTGTTTCACAAGGCTCTATGGAGAGGAGTGTGAGTACCCGCAAGAGGAATCCCCGGGGTGGCTCGTGCCACCAAATCACGTCCCCGGGCCCCGCAACGGAGCCGGGGCAGCATCGCCACCCCTGCCCAGCATCCTCACCAGCCTTAGCACACCACGGCCTCTTCCCCAAAGGGAAACCAAACCGATAAAGCTGAACGCCTCTGTTAAGTCGCCCAAATCCAAACTTACGTTATATTAAAAACCAGAAACAGCAAAGATATTTTTTAACACCTAACATTTTGATTGAAATGTCTCTGCAAAAGCGAACACAGGGATGCCAGGCCAGAGAGAGCGGGGCAGAAGAGCTCTTGGTCTGTGTGTACAGCGGGAGCCAATATCCAGACGAACACCAGGAGAACGGCTGCGTGTGAGTTGTGAGGACCAGACCCGGCAGCCACACACCCGGGGCAGCCAAGAGAAACACAGGCGACGAACAGCGAGAGACAACTCCAGCCCCAGCATCCCTGAGGGGCCAGGGAGGACGGTGTCGCTCAGACAAAGAAAGAAATGTGGAATGGCCCTTTTGGTCAGGATGCTGCTCCTGAATTGCCAGGGGTGCAGAACCGGGGCAGTGACCAGGAGGAGCCCCGGCAGCCCCTCACTGCCTTCCTCCTCTTCCTCCTCCCTGCACTTGCATCTCCTCCCAGCAACGTTGCAAAGAGGAGGAAAGGAAAAAAAAAAAAACAGGCAAAGCCAAGTTTGTCTGTTGCTCTTGAGAAAAGGAGACGTCTCTCAAAATATAGTTGGTGCTTTGACGATAAGACCTTTGACAGAAACATGAATGACACGAATACTTTGATCTCTAGTCTCAGAAGCTTCAACAGCAATTATGAGTCAAGAGGGGTGAGCGTGGGCAGCAGCTGGAGCGATGCCCCGGGGGGGATGCCGTAATCAGAGACAAAACGCGCAGCATCTCCGTCTGCGCCACGCACACCGAGCAGGGAGGAGGTGGGCCGGGGGGAAGCTTCGTGAAAAAAACAACTCTTATTCTTCTGAGAGACATAAAATCGACAAGACTTTATACATTTCAAAGCAAAGATCTTCAAAGACAGGTAAAATGCTAATTCTGCTAATGTAGGTTTTTATGTATATGCTCTGAAAAGGTAAGGCAAATTAATCACCAGCTTTACCCCCTAATATATATCTGTGTTACAAATATATTACAGCATGTCAGATCTAAGGAGATATATCTGAACAGCGGTGGTTAAAAGAGCATTTCCCTTTTCATGCTCTAATACAGTTATTTTGATCTTTCAGTCTTCATATTTTTTGTTCTCATCAAAGGAATGATGGTGCCAGAGATTAGGATGTTATTTATTTCCCTCTCACTGTCCTACCCATGTTAATCACTCCTGGTGTCAACAGCTGCGGCAGCGGCGGTGCCGGCAGCAGCGGTGCAAGACCGGCCCCGCTGCCTGCGCTGCCTGCGCTGCCCGCACCGCCTGCGCTGCCTGCGCTGCCCGCACCGCCTGCGCTGCCCGCACCTCCTCCCTGCCTGTGCATGCTGCCCCGGCACCCCCAGCCCTTAGGGTCACCTCCAAAAAACCCTGGCCTTCAAAGGCTGCTGGAAACGTGATGCAAATGGAGGGCAGGGAGGGGACAGACGCCTGCGGAGCGGAGGGACGGCGCACGGCTCGGCCTTTTGCATCCCTGAGACTGCCCTGGAAACCACCAGGAGAAGGAAACACTGATTGTGCGGCAGCGCGGCGTTCGGCACTGCCAGAAACCCCGGCTCCAAATTATATACAGCTCAAAATGAGCAGGGAAACAAGAGAACACAAAGAGGGAAGGAGGCGCAGGGACAGGAGATGGTGACCCAAGAGGTGCTGCCCAGTTCCAGCACATCACAGCCCAGTCCGGCCAGTCCCCTCCCGTGACGATGGGACACCTGTTACCGATTGCCCTGAAGTCCAGTGTCAGAGCAGAGCTGAGCCCTTTGCTTTCTAAGGGCCTCTCCCGGGGCTCTGCCCCTCTCTGCTGGCCCCAGCCACCCTGGGGAATTCAGCATCTCGGTGTTTGTGGGGGTCAGGGCCGAGTCCCGCTTTCCTGGGCTGTTTTCAGACACCTCTCACTGAATCTGCACCTGCGTTTCCACAGCACCTCTGAGTTCAGCCAGACCTCGCAGCTCTAACAGCAGCACATCCCAGGTTTAGACACGTACTGAGCTGACGCCTTTACGCTCCTCCCTGGCCTGGCCCAGGAGCGTGCTTTGCCTCCGGACACCGCAGCTCCTTTCTGCCCCAGGTTCTCCATGCAGAGACCCTGGGAATTCAGCTCCTGCATCCAACAGACACGGGGCTCCAGGCCGGAGCCCAGCGTGACCCCTTCCCCAAAACCAGACAAAGGTGGGAAGGGGATGCTCCACGCGCCGCTCCAGGGAGCTGCTCGGCCAAAGGGCCCGTCCCACAGCCGCAGAGATTAACGATGCTGGTTCCCCTGCGTGCAATTGCACCTTGGTCAGGATGGACAGGGCCTGGGAGAGTTTAGGCTGTCTCGAGAAGGGCTGAGCTTTGCTCTGGGAAAACCACCCACAGAGCCCACGCAGGCAATGGTGTGCGTGTACTCAGCAGAACGCGACGCCTTTGCGCTTTTTTGAGCAACATAACAGCATTAGTGCTCCTACCCTGCGGTCAGCATTGGTCAGGCTGTGCCCGAACGGCTTGGTGATGAACTTGTTCAGGGCAGAAGATGGTGATATGCAGGTATCTCAATAATTATTTGCAGAGATTAACTGAGTAGGCGCACTTCAGGCATAACTAATCTTTGAGAGACAAGGAGCAGGAAAAGGCTGCAGGAGCTGACGCCTTTGAAGCGGGTGAAACCAGTGACATTGCCCACCACCAGCATTGTGTTCCTTGCCTTGAAAATGCTGACACTTACAGCTTTGATGGCAACCAGACTGCGTAGGGGCACCTTTGCTTTCACATCAGATCTGCTGACATGAACAAGAGTCAATTCAGATGGGCATCCAAACATTAAAGTCCTTCCCGATTTCCATAAAATGATTGGCAGGATGCCTACCGCTCGCGGCTGGTAGCGCTGCTGATAAATGGCATCTTGATAAAAAACTTAGGGCTGTTTTAAGCAAGAAAAAAACCCCACCACATACTCTTATTGTAATTCGCTCAGCTTCTGACAGATGAGATGTCTCATCGCTAAAAATTAGATCCACCTGGTATCTTTGCTGCTTGTACACAGAGAAATCAGGGTCCAGTGGCTGGGACGGGAGGACAGAGTGTCCCGTCCCCCCCGGCTCTTCCCCTCCCTCCCGTGCAGGGATTTTCCTTTCCAGGTCTTGAACTACTGAAGCTTTCCAAGGAGTCCTGAGGGTAAAATGTAGCTGGAGCAGCTGAAAGCTAGGGTCGTTTCTGAGACACGGGGATCTGACCCATGGAACCAGTTCCCTTCTGCAACCTAAATGTTAACAAATGCATAATTCTCAAAAAGAAAAAAGGAACTGCACAGATCACTTGCTGCTGATTCATCAGTAGATCAATATAGGTAAAAGAGAAGGGGGAGAAAACTAATTTAAAGCCCTAATAATATTATTATTCAGTTTCTGTAGCTTTTTTAAGCACTTAATTCTTTTTCTTCACTTAAGGTTTAAAAATGACTTCTGAAGTGAATCTGAATGTTATAATGGGAGCTTTTTACCCCCTGGAGATCAAATATTTCCTTCTCTCATACCTCTGCATTTCAAATCATGCAAAAGTCCCATGAGCTGGGAGGCGCTGCCAGGCAGTGCAGGCGCCCTCAGGTCTCACCTGAAAAGAGATGCAGGGCAGGTCACACCTATAGCCATTTACTGCTTGTTAAGAAGACGTTGGATCACCCTGTGGTGTGTGAGCAGCCAGGGAACAGCCAAGCGACGCCACATCAGCCCTCACCCACCGCAGCCTCGGCATCTCCCACCCTCTGCAGGACACCCACAACAACACAACTTCAATCAAGAGCTCAGTAAAGACTGAAGAGGGGATGGTCAGGATTTCTGCAGGATACTCCACTCTCCTGGATGTTAAAATTCCTTAAATAGCTTTGAAAGTCTCTGCAACCGTAAATGGAGACTGACAGCACCTGACGGACCTCGCTCTGCCTCCACGGTATCACTGACGTCGTTTTCTCACATAAAAGTCATCTGATTCCCCTGGGATGGGTAACACAGAGGGGCCCAGAAACATTCCTTAGTGCGCAACGGTGACAGCCGGGGACAGGGACAACACAGCAAAGCCTCCAGCAATCATGGTTTGTCGCTGCTCAGAACAACCCGAGTACGTGCGGCCCTGACAAACCAGCAGCAGAGGATTTATGGACCTGCTGCCCTCCCCGTCCCCTTCCTGCCTCAGCGCCACCTCCAGATGTGCTGCCAGCTGTGGCGACACCAGCACCGAGACTGAACTGACACATCTGGCCCAAGGAAGCAGCCGGACGAGCGTCCCCGCACCCAGTGGCAGAGCCCCAGCACCAGGCAGAGCAGAACGTCCCACCCAGAGTCCGCAGGCTGCCCAAGGAGAACGTCCCCATGTCCCCCACCCTGCGCAGGGCTCCCCAGCAAGCCCTCTGCCCCGAGGTTGGTTGCCCATAAGCGTCAGCATAACAAACGCAATTAACGGCGGTGACATCCCTACCTTGATCCCCGCCACGGTCCGCTGGAAGTTGCTTTGAGAGCCGGGGCTTCAAACCTGCGTCGCCACCATGTGATCTGACATCGCGGAGGATTTACTGTGGAAACAAAAAAACCCACAAGTGTGAAATGTGACTGTCGATAAAGTAATCCTCAGCAATCAGACAAAATTAATTGTGTGAACATCATTGATCAAACCTACTTAATACATTGGGTTTGTAGAAAGCTGGAATGTAATTTCATTACCAATCTGCTCCATCCTAATGAAATTTCTAATAACACTCTAATTTTGATTTCGGTTAAGGAGAGAATGATGGAAATTTTCTTTTGCTTCTCTTGTAAGATTTTATTTTATTGGTTTTCTGCAATACTAGGGATACTAATTTTTTTTTTAATTTGACATTTTATTAGCAGGGGGTTTAATATAACAACAGATAAAAAAACAAAATTGCAAAACGGACAAACCTTACAGAAATAGAATTGATGTCAAAATTACAGAGGCTAATTTTAAAGAAATTGATTTATTTTATGAGTGGTGATTTGGGCTTTTTTTTAAGTTCTAGCTGATTTCTGACCTGAAGTGATTTCAATACTACTAGTTTGCAGTCCCTTTTTCCGCTAGAGGAGTTCAGCCGCATGGGAGAGGCGGAGGGGGAAAGGGCTGCAGACGGGCTCTCGGCGCTGCAGCCTCTGCAACACGCATTTCACTGAGAACACGGGAAAAAGCCTGGGAAAACCAACTACTTTGTTGCTTTTTCCGCTACTGAGTACTGAAAATGAACAGTGCTTGTCTGTAGCACACATGAGAGGGCAAGCCCTGCTCTCGGAGCATCCTGGTACCGCTGATGGCTCGGCTGGCAACACGGCTGGGGAACAGAATCACCTCCCCGAGGTGGGACGTGTGTTGAACACAGATGACGCGCAGGATGCGCAGGATGCGCAGGATGCACACTGCTGGGTTGCGGAGATTCAGGGGCCTCCAGCTGGAGGGACGGGCCGAGAGGAGCAGACAAGGGAGCACAGAGCGTGTGCGCTGGCTGCAGGAAGGTGATGCTCTTTGACTACTGAACTGGTGCCTATCTCTGGTATTTCCATTTTCAGCAATCTGATGTGTTTTGGTGATTTATTCATGACTGGTGTAGTGAAAAATTGGAAAAGGCCAGCGGGATAGCCATGGGCTGGAGATGCAGCATCTGATTGAGGCTACAACTGAATTACTGTCAGAGGCATCATGCAAGGTTTACTCCAGTGAATGTGAGGTTGAATCTTTATATTAATAAGGGAACATGAACTATCAGAGAGACGGGCATGTGTCTGCTGCCCGCAGGTCTGGGAAGGAGCTGTCAGGTCAACAGGAACTCGAGCAGATGGAAGCGCCAGGGTCTGGGGGTGCTCACCAAGCCACGCGGGAGGAGACTTCACTCACGTACGGGATGGCTAAAAAGGCTCCTGCAGGCAAAGCTGTCTCGGCTTTAATGCGTACTAAATTACCTGGGTGAAAGCACGCAAGGGAGCCTTGGCTTTCACTCCATTACTTAAGCACACCTGAAAATCCAGCCCCTTGTTCAGGCTACACTGCTAAAACACGAAGGGTGCATGCTAATATTGCACATTAAACCCTGGTCCAACCAGAAACGCCAGTTTGAAAGGGGCAGTCCCTGAGAACCGTAACTCGGGGAGCTGCCTTGAACACAAGCCAAACCCAGAAAGCCCAAACCTCTACAGAAGGGATAATTTTTGCCCTATTTCCAAAAAGCAGAAGGAAAATGTTCCATTCGGTGCTGATCGCACCTGCGTGAGCTGCCCTTCCATTCTCTTTCAGAGCCACCCCACGTTAATTTTCACATCAAGTGCAAAAAACCAGTTTCCACCTTGGCTTCCAACCCACTGGGTGTAAAAGGGAGGTGAGGAAATGCGCCTTTTCCCAAAGGTCCCCTCCAAATGTGAACTTTTGAGAAAACAAAACAAAAGAGCAACTAATCCAAAGGGGGAAAAAGGAAAAAAAAAAAAGCAGCAGAAGAGGAAGCCAAACGCTGCATTACAGTAGCATCTAGCAGCTCTTCATAATTACAGTCTCAATGCCACATCCAGCTTCCCTCCTAATTACTGCCCGCGGTTGGTGTGCACACACTCGGAGCAGCAGGGATTTTTATTTTGCACACACCGATCACTCCTCGTTACCGAGCGCTCGCTTTGGGTCTGTTAGACATCACTCCTGCCCGTCCTGCCCGTCCTGCCCGCAGCGGGTCTGGTCCCTCCCTCACCAGAGAGGGCAGGGAGAGGGGACGGTCCCCACAGACGGGCACAGGGGGTGCCCCGGGGCTCTCGGACACCCGGGACAGACGGGACGTGGGTTTCTCCATCCCTGCTCGCTCTGGGCCGCTGCTGCCGAGGGTTCTCCTGCATCTCTGCAGGTTTCCCAGGGCAAGAGCCACCCAGGCCGGACCCTGGGCCGTGAGCTCCACGTGGTGGGAAGGCTTCAGACCAGCGAGCTGAGCGCTGGATCTGGTTTTGATGTCTCGACTTTTAATTTCTTGGCAACCAGATTTAACCCGTCCAAGGTTTCGTCCTGGGTCTCCTCTGAGCCAGGCTGTGGTTGAGGCTCCGTCTCGTGGGCTCCTCCTGCCATCTCTGAGCGAAAGCTCCCAGCGAAGGTGAGCCAAGACGCCTCCTGGTTTGTTTTGGGGTTATAATCCTTCCCTGCTTTCCCTGCAGTCCAGCTGCACTCGGTTAATCATTAACGCCATCGCTGTCTTTGGCAAGAAGCAGAAAAGGGCCCTTCTTCTACCAGAAAGGCAGGAGAGCCGATCTCCTAATAATTTATGGCTTGAACAAAGTTGCAGAGCAGCAACCAAGTATGCAGGAAAGGTTGGGGTGAAAAATTATTTACAAAGTGAATGCCCTGAAGACACTTGTACTGGACAACAATTACGGCACCTTAATTAACTGAAATTTAGTTTACCCGTCGACTGAGGCATGTCCAGTGCTAAAGTTATGCCACTGCTGCTGTCTGCTACTGGTTAATGAATATAAATCAGATGGTTTATAGTTAGTGAACATGTAATAGGCTTGCAATGAGTTGAATTCCAATGCAAAATGCCTGGGGATAGGAACATGCCATCCATAAAACATATATAAATAACAGATTTACATTTCTACAAGGAGAAAAACAAAGCTGTCCTCCCATCTTGGTATTCTCCCAGCTTGACAGACCCGCACTCCAGTTCTCAGATGAGACAAGGGAAAAAGTAGGAATTTAAGAGTCTGGTCACCCAAGGTGCAGCTAATGAAATGCCCAAACTCTTTGGTACCCTCCACGTTTCCTCGCCGGCCGCCCAGCCCTGTCCTGTCGGTTCCCGTGTGCCGGTTTGTGCCGCCCAGGAGCGCAGCCCGAGGGCAGCAGCGCTGAAGGTGACTCGGAAGGTGCCGAGCGCTCGGTGCAGGTACCGAGGCCATCGCAGGGAGGAGCGCGGCCTTCGCTGGGTTTGTACCAGAGACAGATGGGGAAGCAAGGCTGGGCTTTCACTACAGCTCCTTTTATATGAGCCTTTAGAGACATTAAAAAGAAAAAGCAGAAAGCTAAAGCTCCAAAAAACCCCAACACCCGCCATCCCCTTCTGCAGTCAGTCATGAGGGCAGGTTGCAAGACAGCAAATCTCTCCAAGTTTCTTATTTGAAAAATAACCCTTCCTTTGTGGCAGTGATGTGCTGGCAGGAGCGGGCAGGTCTGGCCAAAGAGCCCTTTTAATTCTGCGCCCAGGCTTTGCATCGCCCGAGATGTTCCGCTGCGGGTCAGGGATGGGAGGCTGTTGGTATTTGAGGCACCCCGCAAAGGAGCCTCTCGCCCCGCTCCTGGCAAAAAAAGCTCCTTCAGGTCATCCTGTGCTGGACTGTCTGGGAGATGATGTGCCCCAAATCACCAGACTCTTGGGGAGTTGTTGGCCAGGGGTCTCGGGGAGGCACCGAGCCCGAGGTAGGAATGGCCATCAAAAAGAGACCCAGTATCAAAACCCCCCAGTCTCAGCTCTTCACGTTTCCTTGCTGCAGAAGCAAGAAATTGTGGACTTTATTTATTGCACAAATTAGGTACAAGAAAATTATTTTCTTAATGCGAGACTTGATGAATGTTCTCAACTCTCCACCCTGCTAGGAAGAGGGGGTTACAATGAAAATTATTTACAAAGCATGTGCTACCCTGCAGGGATATTTATTCAGGCAGGGGATGTTTCCGCAGATTTTGTTGACAAAGGCAAATCAAATTACATTTTTGCGAACATTACAACAAGCATCTTGATTCGCTATGGGCATCGGCCGCCTCCTGACAAAGCCGGGGAAGCGGCTCCGGCCCAGCACCCTCCAGGCACCTACAAAGGTGGTCATTTCTGCTATTAGGGAACAGATGGATAAAATGCTCTGCAAGCTGGTCATGAGCTTCTTAATATTGATTGGAAGTATTTATTCTTTTAAACTGTATAAAAATTGTTATAAATCCAACACCCAGACTAAAGAAGGTTAATGACCGCAGGAGTAAGGCGAGTTCTCGAGAGTG
Source organism: Caloenas nicobarica (assembly GCF_036013445.1). NCBI lineage: Eukaryota > Metazoa > Chordata > Aves > Columbiformes > Columbidae > Caloenas > Caloenas nicobarica. Next base: position 1,769,746 of record NC_088261.1, read on the forward strand.
GGAATATCAAAGGCATGGGGGGTCAAGGTGTCAGTAAAAATCAGTAGGTAAAAACACAATGAACTAGGTCATAAACATGTATTTTTCATCCTCTGCCGTTTCGCTATCGTGTCAATACATACACACATTGGGCAAACTAGTGTTACTTGTATGGCACAAGTTATTTCTCAAGAACAAGACATAAATAACTCAGCTTCGCTGGGGGAAAATACAGACACAGCGGGTGCTTTCCTGCAGTGAGAAAGTCATGGCATGAACCTCGAGCTAGGAGCCCACGCTAGGCAACTCCATCTGAGAAACACAGGTATGGATTACGAACAGGGTGATCAGCAAAGCATTCGAACAACGCGCCACGGGCAGGACGGATTCCCACCTCTCGCTGTCTCTTATTCCAGCCGAGGTTGCCCATCGAGCACAAACCCTGCAGTACCATACAGGCTACTGGTCTCCAAACACAACATAACGAGGGAATTATGTAAACCACTGTGACACACAAAGACAGATCAGACAATCCGTAGATCCCCTCGGGATTTAGAAATCTGAGTGTTTCGTGCCACGCTGCAGCGCGAGCGTTTCTGGGCAGGGAGAGCCGGGAGCTCCTCGCAAACCCGAGACCTGACCCAGCTCCGTCCACGTGTCAGCAAGGGTTTGGGACACGCAAGAAGCCCTTTGGACTCGCAATGTGGATTCTCATACTGGGAAGAAACAGTTCAGAGCTCCTTGCTAAAGGAAACGTCACTTCAGCACAACACCGTTGATCCCCTCTGATTAAACCTGTGGGTCTTAAACTTGGTCTTCAATCAGGTCTTTGAGAAGTCCCAACAGATTACAACAGCCCTGTGCTTAGCCATCATAATGACTTGCGGGTGATTAGCTTAACCAGCATTTCACCCAATTCAATTTCCATGGATGGCCTATATGTACCAAGAAAGACGTTCACATTAATTTTTACATAATTAAATCAGGAATGACCCCGGTGCCGATGAAATAAAACCTCAGTTCTTCCTGGGCTGCACAGCGTTCATCTCGGCTTTAACCCTCAGGACGTGAGACCGCTCGGCTGGGAGGGACAGACCCGTGCCCCGTCCCCTCTCCTCCAGCCCCTGCCTCTTCCAGCCCCTTCGCCCTCCCCAGGCCAAGTGTCCCCAACGCCCGTCACCCCAGTCCTCGGCACAGTCCCCTTGCACAGATGATTGTGCATCTTGCTTCAACTTTTACAGGATAACACCCACACTTTCTAGGAAAAGCCTTAACGAGCAGCGCAGCAACACAACGAACGGTTGACAAGCACGGGGCTGGAGCTTTGTGATTGCTGAGGAGCATCCGCGAGCCGCAACTTGCTCCTCAGTGCAAACAACGTCCTGCAGAAGGCAGCCCCGGAAATCACAGCACGAGCACAGAGACGGCGCGCGGGGGCTCCTCGAACCTGGGGAACGCGAGGGCCGGGTCCTCCCGCGGGCCCCGGGAGGAGACGCCGGCCTGCAGCCCTGCCCGCAGCTCCGGCCCCGCCGCCCCCACCGCCCCGTGCCGGGGTCCTGCCCGCTCGCCGGGACGCGACACGGGACTATGCAAACCAACGAGGATAATTACTGTGCGTTTCATTAAACAATCCCCCTTCGGAGGCGGCAGCGATTACTCACTTCTACTGTAATTTTAATTGGTGGGCAAACATGATCTTTGTAGAGACAAAGCCTCATTCTTCTCTCTCTTGTAACAGTTTAAATCAATACTAACCCGGGGCTGCTTGGAAATATTTAATGAAAACTGTTTTGACAGAAAATTGGATTCTTGATGGGGCAAAATATTTGTTTTCGACGGAAAAGTTTCACTTTGTTGAAAGGCCAAAACTTTTTCAATTTGTAACGAAAGGTCAAACGACACGACGCAGCCGTCGCCCTCGTGCATCCTTTGCTGCCGGTGCCCCGGCCGCGCGCGGGGAACCCGGGGCTGCAGCCGCGAGCCCTGTGACGCTGGAAGTCCCTCTGCAAGGAACGACGGTCACGACCTTCATGCCGTGACTTGCCCCGCTGTGACAAACGCCAGCAGGGACACAGAGGGCAGGAGGAGCAGGAAGGGGCGCGATGGCGCGGAGCGGAGCCGGGACACGTGTCCTGGCAAACGCCGCGCGATGGGGTGGCCTCTGCGTTCACCTTGAGGGGAAATTAGTGACGGCAAAAAAAAAAAAACCTTACTCAGGTCTTGGCTAATGATTATCCCATTAAAGAATCAGCTGACATAATATCATTTGGTAGTTTTATAAACGCCGGTGACAACAAGACTGATGAGACCTAAAGCCCTGACAGCTTGTCTGCCCAGAGAAGAGGAAAGTATTATACAAGAATTCGCTATTTTACTGTATTGCAAATTTCTGCGAGCGGCAGCGCTGGCTGCCACCCCAGCTCGGCCTCCGCCAAGCAGGGACAAGGTGATGTCAACCCAAAAAGTCACTCACACGGTGCGAGTGTCGGGTACAATTAGCCCATTTAACGAAGAAGAAAAAAAAGTGTCTATGCTGCAGTTCCTCCCCTTCCCCACATCTTACGCTGAAGACACTGATGCTGCAGGACAATACGCAACCTCAAACGACATTCATCTTGTTTGTGATGATCCAAGTTATTTTAGTAGCGCACGAGGCCTGTTTTGCTGTTGTTTAAAGGAGGCAACATCACAACATGCGGATGAGCACTGGCTGCCAAGTCACTGCCTTCCACTATGGGTTAACGAATGCAGAGATATATATACACACACACATACTTTTCTTTTTTTTTTTTTTTAACAACTCTACCAAAAAAATCAGCCAAATAAAGCATTGGCCCAAGGCATCACTGCATCCACAGCATTCAGTATTATGCATGTTAGGGGAAAAAAAAAAAAAAGGCAAAAAAAAAAGCTTGCTTTCCCCCCCTTGCCTGGGTGTCATGAGCAAGAAATGAGCAGCTGACCTGAGTTTGAATTTAGAGTGTTCATTAATAGGATATTATGCCATATGCTCAGCACACTGTCTTTTTTTTTTAATGCAGCCGCCAATTTGAGAGAATTTCTAATTAGTAATGGTATAATGAGAGTATTCAGAGGCTAATGTGGTGGGTGGGGAAGCGAAATAGATCGCTTGGTGTGGACTGGAAATATTTCTGTTCAAGTTCCTGGTGAAATAATGACCCGCCATAAAAGGCTGCGATCTCTGACAAATGAAGGACGTTCGGGGAGGTTCCATTAACTGCGGAGAGAGCGTTTGTGGGGGGAAGGTGAGACAATTTGGGCTGGTTGAGCTCAATGCAGGGAATGTTTTGGAAGGAAAAACATTTTAGCTGGGGGGGTGAGGGGGAGGAAGCACAAAGGAGCCCTGGGTGGGAAAGCCCCGGCAGGAGATGGAGAGGATGGAGATGCTCAGCCTTTGAAAAGTGCTTCTGCAGTGTATTTGCGGGTCAGATCATTTAATATCTACTCTGTTATGGAAAATCGGGACTAATAAGGCACGGATGCAGGTCGGCGTTTTGTGGAAACCTGTTGGTGTAAAATGTTCAATAGATTTTTAATAAAATAAAGGTTTGAGGTTAGTGAGCTGGCAGAGAGCGGTGGCCAAGGGCAGCACGTGCTTCACCCTCCCGCAGGGCACGGGCAGGAGATGAACCCGCCCCAACATCCCAGAGCATCCTGCACCTTCAACTAATGCCCAATTGCGTCTCCCAGCTCCAGTGGTGGGGGGACTGTGATTTTACAGAAAGGAAAACAGACAGACTTTAAGCGGTTTGCAAAAGGGCAGGCTGCAATACAGAAAAATGCTCCCTTCCCTATCAAAAAAAACTCCACAGTCCTTAAAAATCGGAAAATAAAACATTTTCCCAGAAGAAAAGGGATTGGGTCTGGTGTGGGTGTGGGAGCTGGGCTGCCTGGTCTAACGGCACAAACCCATTCCTTTGCTTTCAGGGGGAAACTCCAAACAGTGATGGAGAAAATCTGAGTATTGCAGGTTTAAAAATAATAACAATAATTAAAATAATGATTGTCATTCTCCCACGTCCAGCACCAAGTCCCTGGTGTCGGAACAGCCCTCGCGCGGCAGCGGCCGCTGCCCCAGCCTTGGAACGCCCCGGCTCCTACACCAGCCGCTGCGCACAAGCTGGGACACATGCAGATTTCTTCAAATGAGCCATAATTAATTTGCCTTTTGATTGGACCAATTAGATCTTTAACACTGTAGGAAATAATTTTTTACTAACGATTAAGCTGAAGAGCAGGAGTTTTCCTCTCCTGTGAAATGTTTTTACTGTATTATCCCATTACCTTTAGGAAAGCCAATAAAGTTCTATGACTGTGGGGTCTCTCCGATGCCTCCTGTGCTTCTTTTGCCTATTGCGACGCACATGGATTTTATAGAAACAGATGCCACAGCCTGAGATGGGCAGTAAATGATGGGTTTTGGTAGATCTGAACCAACATAAGCACAAAGACAAGGATCTACTTGAGTAGAAGTGCAGGAGCTCCGAGCCAGGCTCGTTGGGCAGGGACTGGCTGAGCTCTGGTATTGTGTAAACCCTGCTCCAAAAATTAAATATTCATAATCCTCATATGAGATTCTAGAGCACCTTTTAGGAAGAAATAAATGAGGTATGCTTTAAGAGCAGAAAAAAGGCACAGAGGCCATGTAGAACCAAGCCACAGCTTCATAAATAATACGTTTATATGCCAACATTCAACAATTAAAAGGCTTAAGATTCGTTTTGGAGAACTAATCAAGCTTAAAATCCATTCGCCTACCCCTCATCCACGTGCTATGGGAAATTAATGCATTCACCCAACATATTTTTAGAAGGGATTTATTCCTCGCTCTCACACCATCTTTATTTTCCAGAGTAATAGATGCAAGTGGTGAAGTGTAAGCAAGATTTTTTTTTTTTCTCCTTTTTTAAAGTAAATCTCCCCCTCACTGACAGCCGTGCCCAAACCCGTCAGACCCAAAGCGTCTGCACCGGCCGGCTCGGCTCTTCATCCCAAACGCCAGCGGGGGCAGGCGGTGCAAACCGCTGCTGACGCCGGCAGCACCGCGATTTCCCACCCAACACAACGTTTTGCGATTTCCCACCCAACACAACGTTTTGCGATTTCCCACCCAACACAACGTTTTGCGATTTCCCACCCAACACAACGTTTCGCGATTTCCCACCCAACACAACGTTTCGTGATTTCCCACCCAACACAACATTTCGCGATTTCCCACCCAACACAACGTTTCGCGATTTCCCACCCAACACAACGTTTCGCGATTTCCCACCCAACACAACGTTTCGCGATTTCCCATCCAACACAACGTTCCCGACGCGGGGGCGAGGAAGAGGAGGGAAGGGGGACAGAGACGCGCTCGGTTCCCCCAGCCCCGGGGGGCAACAGGCCGGTGTCCCCACCGCTCCCACCCTCCAACACCTTGAACATCACCCAGCTCACTGCACAGCCCATTAGCGAGAAATAAATATTAATATAATATGATATTATTCTGAAGAAAGTGAAGGATGTGACTATAATAAGGCTATCGTGTTCTGCTGGATTCATACGCCTGTTAATTACCAGCGGTTCCTGTGGGCGGCAGCCTCACGGGTGAGCAGCGTTCGGGGGGTTCCTGCGGCCCCCAGTGAGCCCAAGACGATGCTGTGCTGTAAAAACCCCCGCCTGCCATGGGCACGTTGCTGGCTCGGCTGCTCCGTGTCCATCCAGGGCTGGTGCAAGAACAAGGAGCAGCCACCAGCACCATCAACCAGGGGGACACGGGTGGGGACGGGGCCTGGTCACCTCGCGGGATGTCCCTCCCCACCCGCGTTTGACAGCTGAACTTCAAAGGTCAAGGCAGCAGCAGTTTTCATTCTACAGCTCGAGGGGTTACCGGGAAGAGCCCTCTGGCCATGACAAATGTTTGCTTTTGGAAAAAAACCCAACAGTCAAAGCCAAAACAAAAAACCACAACCCAATGCCCCTCTATTCAATTTGAAATAAAACTTGTTACTTAATTTAAAAATTTATAATGTCAAGGGTGGAAGCACCCTTGATAGATTTGGTCCAAATCCAAAATTTCAAAACAGAAAACTCAGAAAATTCCATTTTCAAACTGCCAAAGGGAAACTCCATTTTCATGCCACGAAAAAAAATTAATTTCTTCTTTTTTTTTTCTGCCTGAAAGCACTATCCAAACTCAGCCTGAACTTCAAGACGGATTCTGGCATCCCAAAACGGCGTTTTTCAGGGACCGAGCTCCACATCCAGAGAACGCCCTCTCCCAAACCCGCGTTCTGCAGGTGGCCCCGTGCCCCACGAGGTTTGCCCAGAGGCAGCCCACCCAAACCAGCCCCAGCTGCACAATTTCACCGAAATCTCCCGCTCGCCCCCGCCGTTTCTTTAAACTTCCCACTCCAGCTTTGCAAACTTCCCACCCGCTTTCCAACCTGACACGCAAATTCCCACCAAACCGCTATTCGGGGAACATCTGCTCTTTCCCGACACGTGCGTGTCCCCCCGGGGAGGTGGAACGGAGACGCTGACGCCTCTCAGGAGGTCTGCAGATGAAAAATGTGACACGTCGGTGTCACCGCAGCCCCGGGGGTGGCAGCTGCCGTGTCCCCAGCCACCATGTTCCGTGGGACCCGCGCTCGGAAAAGCCTCGTCCGGGGAACTCCGCGGGCTCCTGCCAGCGCTCCGCTCCCTTTCCAACCTTATTTAAGAAGTTTTGCCAGCTCTACTTTGCACAGCCCGGTGCTGTTCATTTTCGGTTTGCTAGAAATGTTCTCCAGCTGAATACTGAGTGAAATAAATTCAAATCCTACTCTGCAAATGACACTGCACATAAATATTCAGTAAATTAGCAGCACACTTTTATAGATTTATCAGTCATTGCTGGCACAGAATGACAGGCAATGTTGTAGCTGAAATATTAATGCTGACAAATTAATGATTTCTGAGTAAATGATGTCATTTTTGCACCGTTGCATTAAAATTTACTCACTTTCAATATCAGCTTCATTTCTACGCCAAAAAAAAATTAAAATCATTTTCATTTTCATTCTCTCTCTCTCTCTCTCCTTTCTTTTTTCCTCCAGAAGCCTTTTTTGAACCCAAAGGGCATAAATTTCCTACCGGCTGCTCTGGGGAAGAAGAGGGGCTGAAGTTTGGGGGCTCAGGCAGTGGAGCCCCCGCTGCTCACATCCCCATCCCACCCCAGCCGGGACCCCCGTCCGTCCCCAGAGCATCGTTGATGGAGCAAAGCTCTCCCGAAAAGCAGCGCGGCTCTCCCGAAAAGCAGCGCGGCTCTCCCGAAAAGCAGCGCAGCTCTCCCGCGCCTTCCCCAAAGCAAAGGGGCGAGCGCCTTTGGGGTCCACAGCAGTTTCGAGGAGAGAAAGGTGGTTTTTAGCCCGGCTGCCTACCGGGGATCTCTGCGCTCTGCCACCCGCTGCCATCTTTAATACACCGCATCGGGTATTTTGGGCAAATTACCCCATCAAAAGCCTTCGCACCCCGTCTGTCACCCTGGACACGGCTGGTGACATCGCTGACAGGTGAGTGACAAAGACGGTTGTAGTGGGTATAAAAAAAGGGGTAAAGAGGGAAAAAAAAAAAATAAAAGGCAGAGAGAGAGCAAGAGAGAAAGAGCCCGGCGAAGGTTTTACCCAGGATTCCCTGGGCTGAGCTATATCAGTCAATCTCCGGGCTAATTCGTGTCAGTACTTGTTTCCTATCTCCTTGAGTCTCCAGCGGAAGGTTGATAAAATTGAAGTGGAAATGAAGTTGGATGCACAGGAGGATACATACAACAATAGCCTGGTGAAATGGGTTTGTATCCCTGATACACTCTTTGGAGCATCAGGATTCGCGGTGACCTTGACAGTGTCCTTGGGAGAATAAAATAAAATAAAAGGGAGAATTTCTATCGAGGAGAAGAAATTTAAGCAAAGCGCTACATTTACCGCATCGACTTTGTTGTGTGAGGGAGCGATGCTGGCTCCCGGGATCGGTACCCGGCTTATTCATCCAGCGGGAGTTTACGTTTGCACAAGCACCTCCCCAGCTATCTATCTAAAATGCAAAGAGAGCGCCTTGTTACAACACTGTAAGATGCCTGTTCCTTTTAAGAAAGTCTCTGTTGCCTCAACGAGTTGTTGATGAATAGAAGGAAACTTGTCAGGGTTTAAATAAAATGTGCCTCCGAGTGTGTGTACAGTGTGTTTCTCTCCAGGCTGCCTGGACCAGTTGTCAATACTGCGTGAGCACAATCTCCCAGCCAAACTCCACCGAGGCACTCGTGGTTAAATACAAGATGAATCTCTGTTTGCCGGCCCCCTTAAAATAAAAACATTGAGAAGAACTGTGCTGAGATGGAGACGGGAGAGGGGGAGAAAGCCCACGGAAGCGTTCACGGCAAAGAGAAAGAGGAGCTGCTACGGCAGAGAAATATTAACGCAAGCCTTTGCTATGGCTGGGTTTTAAGTCTGGTGTACAAACGTGTAAAACCCTTTGCAGCCCCTCGCCTGACACCAGCACCTTCCTTGCAGGGAGCTAAGGAAGCCGGTCCTTTCCCTCGACGCGGTACGTACATCTGATGGAACACGCTCGCGATGCTGCACCCGCCTCAGAAATCTCAAGCTTTTGCTGAGACCTTCAGGGAAGATGGGCTTGAAGGAGCAGGTTTAGGACCCTTCACTCAAGAAGAGATTGTTCCCAAAACAGGTGCAAGAGATTGAACAAAATCATTTAACACCATGAAAACAAAGGGATCCTGGGAAAGCTCAGAGCAATGCCAGCTTTGATGAGAACATGGAAAACCGCAGCTTCTCGTGCTCTGCTTGTGCCTGGCCCTTAGTCCCAGCAGCTCCAGCAGAGCGAAGGTGCAGTTGAGACCCCGTATTTGCAATAAATAAACCCAAACCTGCCCCGTACCCTGTGCCAGGAGGGGAGCAGCAGCCCCGGTCCCAGCACCCACCGCCCTCCCTGGATTTGGCTAATAAGAACCAGCTGGGTTTTTCCACTCCGATAGCTGTGAGAAACTGATGACAACCTGTTTGACCGCTGACCTCTGAACTTGACCCCCTGCTAATACCTTCAGCTGCTGATTGTCATGGGTGGCTGGCAGAGCCCTTTGTCTTTTGCTGTTTTGGAGTCCAGACAGATAAATGATTTCTATTTGTCCTTTGGCGCAACGGAAGAGCTGATCGATATTATCCACGAATGATGTCAAGGATTTGTCGCCACAGCTTATGAATGACAAAACACTACCCAAAAAAACACCTTTTGGGGCAAAAGATTGAAAGCTGGAAAGGTTTATTGATTTTTGCTTTCTTAAATAGCAGCTCAAGCCACAAAAGAGAAAACGAAAAGCTTTGTGTGCTAAAATGCAGCAAAAAGCTTCCTCGAGAACAACGATTAGATCAGCTCTTGCATTTAAGTACTGTGTGCCTTGCCACAGTCAACTGCTCAATTTTGTCTGCTAAGCCCACTGCAATTTCCACCCATTTTTCCTTATTTCAAAAGCGCTTGTATAGTGAAATACCAGCCTCTGGAATCAAACGCTTCTCTGCTTTTGTCCGCTGGTCGGTCAGGAGCAGGCAATGCATCCCGCGCGCGGGCAGGGAGCTCAGCAGAGCAGCGGCAAAGCTGCCCCGGGCACCCCGGTACCCCGTGGAACCCCAGGGGTGAGGGATGCTCTGGGTGCTCAGCGACGCTCCCTCCCCACGACCCCACCACGGGCAGCAGGAGGAGGCGACGGCACAAGACGTTTCCCAGGCAAACGCAAATTTAAGAGATGGTTGATGAAATGAAGCGGGTCCTCTCTTAAATACCTACCCACAGCTCCCAGGTTTGTGCCGCCTCTAGAGAAAGCGATATTTAGGTTCTCCAGGAGCCTGGGAAACCCCACCTTCCCACCTCGGCGCCTCCCAGCCCTTCGGGGGTGCCAAATTCTGGCTTGGGCTCAGAGGTTTGGCTCCAATGGCCCAAGATCAGCTCCAGGGAGGGGGTCCCGCTGGTTCAAAGGCCGGAGCTCCCTGGGGTGAGGGCGGCGTCTCCCCTCAACGCGGCTGATCTGCACGAGCAACAAAACCCAACAGACACTTGTGCTCAGGAACTTTGACTACTGAAACGAGACATGGCACCTCTGCTGCGAGGACACGGACAATATAAAAATGCAGGGACTAAAAAGAGACCTCACCTGCAGCTCTGAGCACGTTTGCTGAGCCTGTTTGATCTGGTTTTGTTTTCCTCCAAAAAGCCCCCCCAAGCCTCCCGCGGCCCCGGAGCGTTCGGCTCCTGGCATAGAGCCCACTGTGGCATTACAAACGACCCAGAGCACTGAACGCTCTGCGGCCACCTCATTCCTCTTCTGCCCTTTGAGCTTTTATTTTGATCTGCGAAGTGTGTCCCAGCGCCGGTGCCAAAGGAAGTTCCCGAGACAATGTTCACTGTGTCGTGCTCATGGCACTCACCTCCTCGTTTGTACTCCTTGGGCAGCTTGACAGCTCGTTTCCCTAAATTTACAGAGCTCACATTTCATGTATGTATTATTCATTATGAAAGAATCTCAATTCCTACACAATATCCTGAATCAGAGCATACACTGATTTAAGCACCTGGCTAACAAGCTGGGAGGCTCCAGCTTTGGGCTCTTAATCAGATGCTCATTAAAAGGCACAGCCTGGCTTCTGCTTTTAGAATTGTGAGTTAATCAAAAATGCCTTAAATCTGAACCCAGTCCCCAAAGAACTGAACTGAGGATTTCTGTCCATCCCTGGAAAACTTGGCCTCAGCTTTCCCACAAGTGGTATTTTACACCCTGCTTGCGGCGGTGAAGATGCTTTTAAGAAAGTGTTTTCTAAGTAATAAAACGTCTCCAAGTGTGGGGATTAGACATAATCCAATTCCTTTATCAAATAAAGATGCCATCGTGGCCTTTGAAATATAAAGGAAGAAGTTCCCTCGCTGTTTTCCATCTCACAATTATATCACATAACACACTCGCCAGAGGCTTGGCCGGCGCCGCAGACACATAACGAGAGCTGGAAAGGGCTCGGCCTCCCCCGCCACCTGCTCGCGCTTCTGCATCATCTGGCAAGAGCAGGATTAATCCCGACATTTGGATTTTCCATCTGCATTGCATCAAAGGTAACCCCTGTCAATCCCGAGACATAACCCGTGTGTAAGAGCAGGAAATACCCGGCATCGCCGCAGATTCTGCTGCGACAAATGCGATGCTTTCTTTAGGGGTCTGTTTGTTTAATTAAATTTTACGCACGGATAAAATGTTTTGTGAAATTTCCACTATGGGGTGTTGTAATTAAAACTGGTGAACTCGATACAGTCAGGCAACTATTGTAAAGCCGTCTTTGTCTGCTATGTGAACACCAGCAGCTCTACAGTCGGGGCTGCTGCTGGATGCCAAACGCTTCCCAAACTTGGAGCGATGCTCATCAGTTGAGAATGGCAGCTGGTTAAATGATGAGGAGACTCCTCTGGAAAAAATAAAAAGAACGTAGAAAAGAAAAAGGAAAGGCAAACCAAGGCAAAAAATAACTCCACCTCGAACTCTAGAAAATCTCCAACTTTTCTTCAGTGCTCAGGAGCCACCACGTTTTCTAAACTGATCAAATTTCCCCTTCACTCCAATCCTTGCGCAGGTGGCGGCGAGAAGGGTCCTGCCTGAGGACGGCTCTGAAAGGGCACGTCAGCAGCCCAGCCAACAAAGGCGCTACGCTGCCCCCCCGAACAAAGGAGAAGAAAAATCAGAGGAACAGACTCAACTCGTAAGCAATCAGAATACATGTTGCATCCGTTTACTGCAAAATGAAATTTGTTGTGAAATAGAAACCTTGCGTTCGAGCCGTGGCTTCAGGTGAGATGTTCCCTAAAGAACCGGCTATTTCCCCATGTAGAAGGATAATGAAATATCCTGGGGAGCGGTGGTTTCGGAAGCTCGACCTCGGCAGCAGCGAGGAGGAGCTGCAAGGAGCCATACGTTGCAGGGAGAGGAGCCGAGAGAAGGGGTTCGTACCCGAACACCCGCTTTAACTCGCTGCAAGGCTGTCCCCCCACAACAGACTGACACCGACTGTAGCTCTACGGCCACAAAGCCTTAGATCTTCATTTTTTAACATCAGCCTCCATTCTCTTTGACATTGATTTTTTCATCTAAGTCTCCGTGCAAATCCATGAATCAGCCCATGCACGCTAGGAGGATGAGAAATAAAACTAAAAAATATTATTATGATCCTTTTTCTGGAGCTGGCAGCAAAATCTCAGTAAGTCACTAAAAATCAACGGAGGAAATGCATTCCCTTGAATTTTGCTCCACCCTTTGGTAGCAGAGATTATGTAAAGAAGCCCTGCAAGGGACTTGTGTTACAGAGCAGGGTTGGTGGGAATCCAGGGCACATTGGTGAGCGCAAAGCTTCTCCTTTCTCAACATTGACCTATTTCTCTGTCATTTTATCCGTGCGAGTTGCAGCCCAGGCACGGGACAACAGCCCAACGTGAATTAGCGTAGGGGCTATTCGCCACCTGTTTGAACTGTCAAGTTATGTGGGAAAGCATATCAATTAACGGCCGTGATTATCTCATCAGACTTCCCATCTGACAAAACAGTCGCCCCCTTTGCAGCCTAATCCCCCGGAAAGGCCGGGCCGGTGCCCGTGCCCCGGGCTCGGCGCTTTGCCGTGCGCAGCCCAGGAGTTTCACCTTGCAGACAGCGGGGATTTGGGCTGAATTCCCAGGAGCCTCCTATGTTCCCTTAGAGCTTAAAAACCTGGGACAGCGGCCAGGAAAAAGGACCTTCCGTGACCCGCTCTAACCCCCGAGGAAAGTTACACAAACTCTTTCACGCTTCGCTGGGATTGCTGTGGAGGAGTTGGCCAAAATAATACTTTCCCTTGTGTTTGCCTACCTTATTAAATATCAATTAATATTTATGGAAGTTTATAAACAGCGCGGCTTCGGTTTCAAGGGTGCTTAGAAATCTGATCTGCTCCTCCTTTCCCTCCCCCCGGCAGCATTTCTCCTGCTCACTGCTGCATGGTGAGACCCCCTGCTCCTCCGCAAAGGGACGGGGCTGGGGGGTCCCTGGGCACCCCCTGCCCTGAGCCCCATCCCTGCAGCCCCCCAGGGCACCCCCAGACCCAACACCCCGCTCATCCGTCCCAGGGCACCCCCGCAGCCCCCATCCTGCCCATCCGTCCCAGGGCACCCCTGGAACCCCCATCCTGCTCATCCGTCCCAGGGCACCCCCAGAACCCCCATCCTGCTCATCCGTCCCAGGGCACCCCCGGAACCCCCATCCTGCCCATCCGTCCCAGGGCACCCCCGGAGCCCCCATCCTGCCCATCCCCGTGACGCTGCTGCAGCAGCACTGATGGGCGCCAGACCAGGATCAGGCCTGATTGATTTATACCAAGTAATCTGTATTTATTGTAAGTCCATTCTTCCCCCACTTTTTTTTTTTTTCCCTATTGACACACTACTTTGTTTTAAATTATGTTTAATTTAAAGGATTTTTCTGTACCCTTATTTCCTAGGAAGAAGCTTTCTAAAAGGCTCCTGCTGATTAATTGTTGCTGGGCTCCTGCCAAGCGTTGGAAGTTTTACATGTAAAGAGAAAATACGTCTCTCTCTCTCTCCCTCCACTTGCCCATGCCTTTTCTGTTTGGTACTTCAGTCTATTTTACAAACATATGGCCTGTCATTCAAGCCAGAGAGCACCATCCTGCTGTCAATATTTCCCTCCCCATCACAAAGATTAACACGGGAGGCCGGGGTTTCTCGCCTCTCACCCCAGCACCGCGCTGCTCTTTGCCGTGCAGCAAACGCTCCTGCAACAACCAAACGCCACCCAGAAATTATTCCTGCTCCTGCTTTCACTCCTTTGCTTATTTTGACCAGGTAAATCAACACAGCACAGATGTTCATTGCCCCATTTTTCACAGTCCCTTTAAAATGTACTCTATTATTTGTAGCAACTTGGAATATTCAAAATTTAATGACATTAACAAATAAGGGGTTTTTTTGCCTGCCCTTGGCCTGCCCTTCATAACAAGAAGCGTACTGCGGTTACTACAGCAGGGTTTGGCACCGCTATAGCAGTAGCTATAAAATACCAGACAGCTTGGTTTCCTTTTAGTTTCCAAACGCAGCCCACAGGGCCAGCGCTTTGCAGTTATTTCTGCAGCACAAGTTTCACCTGCATGGGACCAGGCGCCTCTTTGGGGGAGCTGCAGAGGCGAGAGGAGCTCATCACATCTGCTCCAGCCCTGGCCCTGCTCGGCCAAGGCGCAGCTTATCTGACCAAGGCGCAGCTTATCTGACCAAGGCGCAGCTTATCTGGCAGCCGATCGCAGGGAGAGCTGAGGGCGAGCAGGTGAGAGGGTGTCGGGTTCAATGCATCACAAATCCGTGCGCTTGGCCCTTGCAATCCGAGAGTTTCACAAGAGAGGGATTTAGGGCTGGATTCCCTTCCGGGCTTCCAAAAATAAACTTCTGCAAGCCCAGTTTTAAAAGCAACATTCATTAGAGGGAAAATCTGCTACATTTCTGCAAGCACATAGACTGTGGATGATAGTAAGGAATAGGCAAGAAAAAAACACACAACAAAACAATCCATGCTAGCAAATAAACCCCTTAATCTCACGCACGGTTGTTATTTTTCACTCTTTCTCTCCATATTCACCTCCCAAACCTATCACCATTTAACGTAGAAAAGTAGCTGTGATGTTTTAATAGCTCAGATCAATAGCAACCCCCTCCATCTTTCTCTTTTTTAACCTCCAAAATTATTTTAGGCAAGGCTAGGTTCATTTTATCCTTATTTATTTATTACTTAATCGGTAGAAAACCCTTGAGGCAAAATAGCCTCGTTTGCAAGAAAGATCAGGTGCCAGAAGCAGCAAAGGCAGAGCTACAAATCAGTATGCAAACCAGCACCAGGGATCCCAAATAGCACATGTGCTATTTGCTTACATTAGTTAACACATTTAACACGTATTTTAAACAGAACACTTGTTTATAAGAGCCACAATACGGAAGGGCAAGAAGTTGTTTCCAAACCATGATAAAAATCTGAAAAGGCATTTACGCAGGGAAAGCGCATCCATCCCAAACGACGCTCTGCAATTAATTTTTGCCCCGTTAAAACATTCCGTGAAAGATGCCCTGTCTACCCATCCAGTGGTGTTCATACGTGCCTCACCTAAATCTTTAGCTTTGTTATTGTTAATTATTATTTATACAATTTTGCTCACTCTGGAACTGGTTAAAAGATGCTGAATGAGCCTCTATGTGAGAGGAACAACTTTTTCTGCAGCGCATTAAAAAAGATTCCCCGGATCTTCTGCCCCATTTCAGGCCTGAAGAGACAAACGGGCAGATTTTGTGCAGATGGGGGTTTTGTGCTCACTAAAAAGAGGGGTGGTCTCCCCTGCACCCCTGGAACGTGACTCGATGTCACCAACCCTCCGTGGGCCGGAGGGACATAAAGACCTTTTTCTGCTGGAATAAACCCGGCCATTAAAGTGAAACACGTGAAACTTGCTAACTTTTGAAAGAAGGTGTTTGTTGTTAGAGGTTTTCTGAAGCTATATTTCTCCAATTCCAATGATTAAAGGATTCTCTCATTTCTTTTCCTCATCCCTAGGTAGGGAGACAGGTAAGAGATCAATCAGATAACTGGCATTAAGATGTCACCTTGACAATAGCTCGTTCTGAATGGTAAAAATAGTGAAGACTTGGACAATAGATCTGGGCTGAGAAATGAGTCCCCATATAGCGGGCTGGAAGATGGCAGGTGGATAACGCGATATTGTCACACTAAGGACACCCAAAAGAAGAGGGAAAGGGAGGAATCGGCTACCAAAGTGGTCACATATCCCCACGAAAATGACAAGGATGGCGACTCCGAGGGCGTTCGGCTGAGTAAACTCGGTAACGCAGCATTACCGAGGGGTGCGTGTCTGCAAACTTAAGGCTGTATGTCTGAAGGTACATTTCTTTAACAAATAGTTTTGTTGTCCGGAGATATTTACAGCCTGTGTTGGCAGCGTTGCAATAACCCCACGGGACAGGGCTGCTTATAGAATAAAATTACTTGCCTTAACCAAGCATACTGTAAATTTTCAAGAGCCAGTGTCCTGTTGAAAACAGGGCTTTGCTGCATGCTAGGATTTAAGGTCACGCAAAACTTGCTGCTTTCTGTTCCCTGTCTTTACTGGAGACCCTGTCTCAGGGGCGCTTCGCTGTGGGAGCAGCAGAGGAGTGAACCTGGTGCCAGGGATGCTCACGGTAGGACCAGACTTACACCTGGCATCACCCCGCGGCTCAGGTCAGCGTGTCCCCAAAGGCTCTCATGTGCTGGAGACAGCGGAGACCTGATTTTGCAGAGATTTATGCACAGGGATGAACTTCAGCCACAGAGGGAGATCCTTCTGCTCTCAGACCAAACCCTCCGCAGGACACGAGCACAGGTACAAGAGGGCAGGACTGAGACGCTCACTCAGATTTGTGTTTTCCTGGCACGAATGAAAGTCAGGGGACACCCACGAGCTCGGTCCAGTGTTTCCTTTGGCTGTGGATTTTTGTTACGCCCGAATCTTCCAGTCTTGCCTGAACGTGGCCTGGAGCTTCTCCTGAATTTCAGACGTTATCCCAAGAGCCTCCTGCAAGACCAGAGTGAGCTTTTCTAAACTAATGTGGGCCATATCTCAAGTTTGTGACAACAGTGACTTAAGAACTTTCTGTATTTTTTGCAGTGCACCTGTGATGTTTCACATGGATACACACACATACATGGAGAAGTAAGAAACATGCAGAAAATGGGAAATTCTCAGGAGGAAAACTGAGGCGGGATGAGAAAAAATTATCAGAACTATAGGAAAACTTGAAAGTTTCCAAACAGCAGAGGATGAATGAGAGCCAAGAGCTGGCTGTTTGAAACAGGGTCTTCCATGACCTTAGCTCATTGTGTCCTCCAGGGAAGAGGATAAAGGAGCAAAACACAGTTAACAGTTAATTGCACAACCCAAAACTCTCCCGCAAAACCCCTTTCGATCACAAAAGATATTCTTCTCCCAGTTAATAAAAGCTTACCCCAAAATCCCACCACTGATAGCATCAACCTCCAGCCTGCGATGCCGGAGTGACCCAAAGCCCCCGGCTCTGAGTCCCGCTCTTAACCCTGGAGTATGAAAACACTTTGCGTGTGACCTGCCGATTGATTTACAGTACGGCGAGGGGACAGTGGATTAACGGTGTGCAGAGCTGGATCAGCTTCCAAGGTGGAAAACAAGCTCAGCCTGGTTTAGATCCAGGCGTGGGAAAATTCAGCATCACCCTCCCCGAAGCTCATTTGCCACTTATGCTCCCAGAGGTTTGGTTTCTTTTACAGCAGCGCAATCAGTTGATCACCTGTCTCGAGTAAGTCAAACACCCCAAACTGGATGCAGCTCTGCTCCACGTTCAGTGAGCAAAAATCACAGAATCACAGAATTATTTTCGTTGGAAAAGACCTTCAAGATAATTGAGTCCAACCGTAAATGTATACATAAATACAGCAGAAAGGAAAAACCACAGTGATCCAATCAAGGCGATAAGGTGACATCATAACGGAGCAGAGTTTGTCCAAAGGTATTGAAGTGAATTAGTTCTGCTGGAATAAATAAATAAAGCGGATTGCGCCATATCATTAGCACCATTTATAGCAAAGTGACAGTTGGGATAAAGTCTCTGCCAGCAGCTCCCACAAACACCTCATACCTCTTCTTTTTTTTTTTCTTTTTTTGGAGGAGGATGCGGAACACCACTGACAATCCCCAGCTGAGACTACATTTACCCTTGGGGGTCTCTAAAGAGACTTCTGAAAAACACTTCATTTTTTCGGCTTTGGGAATGGATCAGATTTCACAAATCACTAAGTCCTTCAGTACCTGTTTCCTTAATCCCTCTGAATGCCCTTCTGCCCAGCACAGCTCTTGCCGCACAGACTGGATGCTTTGCTATAATTATCCCCAGCATCCTGTCCAGGGGCCATGTGCAGCGCACACGGGCTCCGCGTGTTTCAAGTTTGCCTTTCAGGTGGCATTGCCTTCTCTCTGCTCCTCCTTCCTTCCTTCCACTAAAGTAAGAAAACACAAACCAACCCACTAACTCTGAGCTGTCTGGAGCAGCACGTGGCTGCCGGGAACAAGGATGCGCCGCAAATTAATAAGGATTAGGAAAAGGAGGATGATGGACGCGATACTGAGAATTTCCACTTACTGTGGTTCATAGCAACATACAGTTCAAAATGGATATTGAGTTTACTCTCAGCCTAAGGTTTTTTTTTGGAGATCAGCTGTACATGAAGTTCTTGTCCCAGCCTGAGGCACCAGTGAGGCTTCTGCAAACCAGCGCTTGGCAAGCACCAGCCGCCCATGGCAGGCAGACGCGCCAGGTCCCGTCCCTGCATCCGCCTCTGCCCATCCTCTCCTGTCACGCCTCGGCCATTTATATCGCTACGTGTTAATGCCGCTAATAAAAGACTCCAAAGTGCTCTGCTCTCCTCCTCCCCCGGTGCTTTTTGCAGTTTGCGTTGTTTCCCAAGCCGGTACCTGCCCAGCCCGAAAGCCACCGTCTGCCATCCCCTCCTGCACACTGCCGCGGTGACACGGTGACGCTGCCAGGCACACGGAGAGCAAAGCCGGGCACAGGACAAGGATGTGCCGAGGCAGCCGCGCTGGGGACATCGCACCTCCCTGCCCAGGGACCCTCCGGACACAGACCCACGTGATGTCCTTTCTCCATACTCAGGTTATTTGAACGCTTGCTGACAACTGAACCAAGGACACCGCTACCGAGTCCTGCTGTTCCTCACGGAGCATAAGGACGTGACATCGAATCAAGGTGGCCCAGCCTGCACTGGTTCATGAAACGCAGGGCCGATGGCACGGGGGACCAGGGGCTCCTCTTCTTCCCAGGAAAAAGGGGCACAGCGGTGTCGCCGCTATTTGCTGAGCCGCCCCAAGGGACCGTCACCGTCCCTGGCAGGAGGACGAGCCCTGGCAGACCTGCTGCAGCTCACCCGGGAGACACGGCAGGTTTTTTCCACTCGGCTGTACTAAGAAGGGCACGCTGATCCCATCTCGCTATGGCCTGGAAAACCCCACCGGCAGCTTTGGTTTCAAGTTGTTACTAAACGGGGCCAGAGAACAGCTAGCGGCACCTGCAAATGGCTCCAAAATCAAACTGGCTCCTTCCTCCTCCCTCCCTGGCTCAATGCAGCCACTCTGCCGCAGAACGCGAGCGGCACGGTGGGGAGCAAACCCTTCCTTCAGCACGGACGGTCCCTCCCCAGCCTCCTCGAGAACGGAGAAACACCAGCGAGGGTGAAATTTGGCACAGGCGTGCACCGAGAGCGTTCTCCTACAGCCGGTGTGCGCATGTGCTGCGCACGCAGCCACACCATCCATCCAAAGCTGATACGTCTCTATCTGAAGTGACACAGGCAACAAAAGGGATGTCCCCCCCGCCACCTGTCCCCAGCTATTGAGTGATACAGATGGGCAGTTCGGGAGGACTGTGTGCACACAGGCAGAGATGCTCTCATGTCCTTTGACCCTCCGTCCCTCCATCATGGGAGATCTATAACATTTACAATCCAAAAAACAAAAGAGAAGGGAGAGTAGGGCCAGAATTCATCTTCCAGGCTGACACCTAGCGTTAATTAACGACTTAAAAATCAATGACATAAGGGACAGGCAGCAAATGACACCTCCACGCAGAGCCTGTCTGCTTTCAGGAGCAAGGAAAAAAATATCTTTGAGGACAGCTTTGACACACGCCACACAGGGGACTGGGAGGAATGGCAAGGCTGGCACCCCCAAACACCCCGAATTCCCCCACTTTATTTTTTCATTTTCCTGCTGCCAAAGTGCCTTGTTCGGGCTTCCCGCGAGGACGCTGCTCCCAAAGGTATGAGAAGCCTGAGGTGTTCTAAAGCTGAGGAAACAGCAAAAGCACTGGAAGTTCTACGTGGGAGATGCACTTTAAAAAGCTGCCAGAGATGTTTTCTGCTGCACATTTTGGGGGACAAAAGGCCGGTGCCCTGCACCCCCCCAGCCCAGCCCGGGCCCAGCCCACAGCTCTGGGTTCGTTCCAGCCATCCCCACCGCAGGTGAACGTCAGGCAGCTCCATCTATTGTCCATTTTAACAGCAGAAGGCATCCCCAGGGGTCCCAGGGCTTTTTTCTGGTTAGGCTGCTTTTACACCCACGCATCTTCACCTTTCAGTGAAACTGCCTGTGACACACATCGCCGTGGGATAACCCGGAGCCAGCGGGTTCTCTTTAGACCTCCAGGAAAAATTAACTGTGCGAGTGGCCGGAGCGGAGCCACCGGCGGCACCGGGTGTCTTGTCCCCAGCCTGTCCCCAGAGATAACCGCATCTCCCACAGCCACTTCAGACCAGAAAGGGCAGAAGGGAATCACGTATTGACTTTAAGTCGGGAAAATACAGGCGTATTTACAGACAGGCTTTGGTGTTCAGCACACAAGCCATCAGGAAGGCATGTTCATTACGCCCCGAGTAGGTGAGGAAAAAGAACCATAGAATCATTTTGATTGGAAAAGACCTTTAAGATCATCGAGTCCAACCGTAAATATATATATAAAAATACAGCAGAAAGGGAAAAATCACTACACAAAAGAGGCCCATCCTGCACCGCCCTCCTCGTGGGCTCATGCGGCTGAGCATCCCTGTCTCACGTGCACCAAGCACCAGGTAAACTGAGACCAGGAGGCGACTGATGCTGCGATAAAGGCTGGTGGCACCAGCGAGGCCGCGGCTCCACTGGCCGAGCCGCTCGGGCCCCTGTGGCAGAGAAGGTGCTGGGGGACACGAGCGCCTCTGCCCCCTGCTAAACACGGCACCAGCAGCCTCAAACCGCAGCTCCCCTGTAATCCACGCCATGTGCCGTTCTGCAGAATAATCTGGTTAAAAGAAATCAACCCAGCGTGCACGGGATCCTCAAAGGCAAAGGGTGTAGGTGCGGCTCCCAGATGCTGCCCGTCCCCAGACCTCGGTCCCCGCTGCCACCAAACTTTTGTGCAGGAGCCGCACGCAGGGAGGGTCCCGAGAGCAGATGGTGCGCCTTTCTATTTTTTTTTTTTCTTTTTGAAGAGCAAACCTTTCTAGAATACTAAATCTTACAGGAGCTGTAAATGTCAAATTTAAATTCATACTTTGTACCACCTTTGATTTCAAAGAGGATTACACCTATTCGCTGAAAGCAAAGCAACACCAAAGCTACATGAAATGGAATTACGACTACTTAGGCCTTTTTCTATTGCCTCTTTATATTGTTAACTCCTTCCAATTCATTAAGTCTAATCCTTATTAGGCTAAGTAACACACATCTGAATAGACAGGACTGGACACAGGAGCATATGTGCCTTTTGTATCACTTCCTGGTTAATCCCTCGCCCAGGGAGGGGACAGACACGGGGAGAAGTGGCCGTCCCTGGCCCGTGCCACCCGGCGGGGAGCAGCGCACGGGCCGCCGAGCCGCCCGCGGCCACCGAGCGACCTTTGTTCATCAATCTGCTCCGCCGCCCCGGCCTGCAAACCCGCCGGACTCCGGCCGTCCTGCCACTCCGGACACCAACTTCATAAGCGCGTCCTGACAAAGCGGGAAATTGCGCAAGGTGGGGAGGGAGGGATGGGAAACATGCATTTATAGGGGAAAAAAAAGAGCCTGTTTCCAGTTTGCCGTCTCTATTAGTAAAAACCTCCCAAAAGCAGCCCCAGCCAATGTGTTTTCTCCATCCCTGGGCTCCTTCTGCTCTGTTCATGGACTTGCAGCTCAACTACAAGACCAGGGAAGGGCTGAAAACCGACCCCCTTAGCAGAGCTCGGGGGCACCGGGGGCGCCCACCTCGCACAGACAGGTGCCTCTGGCAAAGTGCATCTCACACGTTTAAAACCTGGGTTTGCAACAGAAAGAAAATCAACTCCATGCTGAGCTACGTATACAGCGGTGGTGTCTCCCCTCGCGTGCTCTCTGCAGAAAAACAAGGTGTATAATTCTGCTTTCCCAGGCAAGATATAAACCAAAACCGACCTGCATGGAAGTCAGCAGAGTTACACAGCAGTGAGTGAGACGGGAATCAGACAAAGTATATAAAACAGATATTTATACAGCACCAGTGTTGCTCATAGTGTTTTAAAAACAATAAAGCAGCAGCTTATATAGTCTCTTGCATATTGCAGACATGAAATAAAGCCAAGACAGGAGCTAGAACATCTAATTCCCTGGCTACAAGGAAGAGAGAGTGATTCAGGTTTTACAGGGTGCCATTCAGTTTTATGACAATATCTCCTAATACAGCGGGTTTATCAATTGAGCAAAAAGGCACGACGGGGTGTGTTATTATTGGAGCCTAATCTCACGCCTCGGGTGTGTTGTGCGAGGCACGAGGGCAAAAGGCCACACCACTGTGTGATTATCCAACAGCAACGCTCACTCAGGATGCCGTGTCTGGATTATCAAGTGGATTGGCTTAGGTTTTGAAATGAAACGTTAACATTTGTTGCTTAGGTTTCAGCTGAGGGTGGATCTCCCTGCTGTGGGTATGAAGTATGAGTAGCACAGGGATAGCGGAAAAGCAAATAACCTGCTTGGTTTCCTTGGGTCTCCTCTTTGCCGGTGAGGCTGCCTGTGGCCTCGGGGAGCCGCGGGGCCTCTGACCCCTTGAGAGAAAAAAGCATCTTCCTGGGCCACAGGAACAAGCTAAGACATAACGTTATGCACATAAACTGAAAAGTACAAGTTACGCCGCTGCTGAAAGTCTCACTGAGCGGGTCTCCAGTAAATGAAACGCTCCTGCTGAAGGACGGGACGTTCTGACCGTCCCCACCGGGAGCCCTGGCCACGGAGGAGCCCCCCTGCGGGCCTCGTCTGCCCGTCCAGAAAATGGGGCTGAGGTCCCGCTTCTCCACAGGTTCCTGAGGCCTCCGAACCTGTCCGAGACCTCGGGCACGCACACCGAGTATTACATGGCACCTGTGCAAGAGCCACTGAGCAAAAGACTCACCGGCGTATAAATAAATTGCTCCTTGCTGGATCGGTCCCATTTAAGCCAGTGGGATCCGGGGCACATGCTGCATACCTGGAGGGAGAACAGTACCCTACAGGTTTTAATTAGCACTCTACTAGCAGCAAAGTTACTGTCCATTGTCACTTAATTACTGTGTATCTACCCCAACAGACATTAAGCTTTCCCTATGACCTCTCGCTCTCTACACCCTTGTCATTCTCTCTCTCAGAGCCCTGTGTGACACTGGGGAAACATGGAGCAACTTCTTAATTAATTGGACTAATTAGTCTCCTAGATGGCTGGACAGCTGGACCCTATCTCCTCCCCGATCTCCACGTGGAGGGAACAATCAAATCGCGGTTTGTTTCTCCAGAGTTGACAAAGTCTCGGCGCTGCCCGTGATCTGGTTCCTATTAACCCGACTCCCCCGAGAGCGCCGGGGGATGAAGATGTTTTCCCTTTGGCTAATGAAGCCCGCGGCAGGACCGCGCTAACGCCAGAACAGCACCCGGCTGCCTCATCAAGGGTCAAGGTTTCCTCTCAACCCCTTCCCTGTTCCGCAGGGTTTATAACGTGGCTGTAAAACTTTGCTCTGGCTTGAAACCCTCCCTGCTGGGTCCCAGCCCGACACCATAATTCTTTACACCTTCCAAAACTACGTTTGTATTTTTTTTTTGTTTTAAACCCTTTCAATCAAACCTGATTTCTAAAAAGTCCACTATTTGGTCCTGCCGAAAGGGTCTTTTTCTCTCCCGCGTCTATGCGCACAGGCAGCACCTGAGACCTGTTGCGGTCTGGGGCTCCGTCCCGACACCCGAGTCCCGTGAGCAGAGCGCTTCCCTGCTCCTCTTGCTCGGCCAACAGCGGCGCTTTCCATTCACGCAAAGGTTCAGACAATGCCACAATAGCAACGGTTAACCTGCATAGCTGGATTTTTTTTGTAATTCTCAGAATGGATGGACTTTTACCAGTTTTCGATGCCTTTCTGCCTTTAGAGAGCTCAGAAGTACCTTTGATTCACAACGGGAACGTAGTGAATAATTGGTCCGGGCTGTCAATAACACGAGAAAAGCAAGAGGAGCGTGGAGCCAGCCCTGGAGCGGCAGCTGAGCCAGGGTGCGGGCTGGGGACGGGCGGCAAGAGGCCGTGGGCTCTGTCAAACCCCTTAATATGAATCAACGCAACACGTGGAGGTCTGTGCTGGAGAGCGGGAGCACGTCGGAGCCTTTGCGCCGTCCCCCCGGTTGATGGATAGCTCTTGGGCACAAACGCACCCCGCTCGCTCCTGTTTGTGCTAGTACAGATGTCTATGTCCGTACGCTAATCTGTCATCAACCGATACAACACGAGAGACTGAGTGACAAATCGCAAAGTAAAACTGCGTGTGGTTCACTACCAGAGTTAGAAAACTAGGGGAAAGGAGGCAGTTGGTAAAATACTCTCTGCAACAGAAGTTTAATTTCTTGAAGCGACACAGCTCAGCGTGGGCTGTCTGGACATTGGGCTTGGCCATTACCCCGTTTATGCACATTCTGGGTTCAAACCCTGCAAACGAAGCTGTACAGATGTAAGCAAAGATCCAGCTAAGTGTGTGCGGATCTCTGCTTCAGCCCACAGCAACCCCTGGGAAACCTCCCCAGGAGCCCGTGGCTCTGCGGGGCCCTGGATCACGGCACCCAGCGCCCACCTTCTCGCTCCACTGATCCTACTCCTGCCTCACGTATTTCTTCAGAGACAGGTTTTGATCAGAAGGGGAAAGTCGAGGTTTCCGTATGCTTTTGCCACGCATCCACACGCTACAAATTGGGGAGAAAACAAGATAATTTTTTTTTCTATTTCTGGAGAATTTTCTGCAATTCTCAAAGTGCTGAGATTTTATTTCTGATTTGCTAGATGTGAACTCCACCTTGAAGCAAAGAAGGGGATTTTTTCTTTCACCCTGTCTATATTATTTCCTTAGGGGCTACAAGGTGCTCTCCCCTAAATGATACAGCTTTAAAAGAAACTGGGAACAGCGCGTATCCATCTGGAGATTTAAAACAAATAGACTTGGTGCATTTTGGAAGCAAATTCCAAACAGCTGAACGATGCAGCAGGAGGGAGATGCGCGGCAGCCACGGTAACTCGACAGATGAGAAGCAAAGGAATCGTCAGCAAGGAGCAGCAGGCACAGAAACGATGGCTATTGAGCACTGACACGAGCACAGTGTAAGAAACACTTTCCAGAGCAATAAAACGACACAGGCTTCATTTACACCAGCACAGAAAGCGTGCGCTAGGCTGGCTCTGGCTTTACTAGTACCCAGCCCATGGGCAGGGGTCAGATAATTCGGTTGAAAGGAAAACAAGCAGTAAGAAAAACACTTGCCCGGCACGAACACAGACCCGATGCGTCTCCTCCCCTTCTATGGCGGTTTGTGAAATTGTCTTTGGGACTAAATTAAAATAAATTAGTGAGCGCATCTGGGCAGGCTCTTCCCTCTTGGTCTCAGCAGGCAGGAGCTCAGGAACTTTCCTGAGTACCAGAAACTGAACAGTGAAACAGAAAAAGGAGGAACTGAAGTTCCCCAAGCTGCTCAGGAGCCCGGCAAACCTCATCCTCATCCATCCCTAACTCCCCTCGCTTGCTTTAGCAAACGGGAGCAGCTCATGGTTGCTGCTTTAGGCCAGTGAGATCCACCAGAAAATGCTGAAGTGCCAGTGAGACACGGGGAGCTCACTCAGTCCAGCCTCTGCTTTGAGTTCAGACCCAGGAATTCCATATACACAATTCTGGTGGCTCATCCACAACTTCTCCCCTCTCAAAAAAAATGGCATTTTGTTCTATAAAGACATTCAGCCTTTATTCATAAAACTTGTGAATCATGGAGCATCTCCCATATCCCCTGGCAACCTTCTCCAACGGTTAATTACTGTGACTGTCAACACACACACTTCAGTTCTCATTTGTATTTCTCTACCATCAGTTTCCAACCATGGAATCTAGTTATATATTTCTATTTTTTTTTTCTGCTCAGCTTTAGAGTCTTTTACTGTCTTTTATTCCTCCCCGCATGGGTATTTGTAGATTATGACCGCATTGTCTGTTAACCTTTTCTCATGTAAAGGTTGGTCTGAACTCTTTGGCACCTGATACAAGATTATCCTAATGCACTTCTGCACTCCAGAGGTGCCAGGAAGGGACAAGGATTGCACGTATAAGGAACTGTACATATATGAGAAGAAAGGCAAGAAAGCCCTAAAGAGCGACCTGTACAACTCATTGTATCCACGCTGCCTTTTTGCGTATTGCCTAAACAACCACCATTTAAACACACAGAAGATCATAGTTCCTAAGTCAAAGTTACCAAAACCTCCCTGATAGCTTGCCTCGTGGTCAAACAAATGGGCTAAACGAAGAGCGCTCATAGAATCATAGAATCTCTCCCCACCATCCGAACTGCGGAACCACCTGAGGGACGGTCCGGCCCCTTTCCCAGTGACTCTGGTCCCCGGAGCACTGAGCCCCCCCTCCATCCTCTGTCTGGGGGGAAAAGAGACCGAACGTGCCCCCTGAGAGCCTCGAACCCCCCGCCGGTCCCGGGGAGCAGCTTCCAATTCACTGGCAAAGCACCAACTATTACCTTTTTAACTCATGTATTTTCAATACATACAAAGAACGTGTACAACAAGGTTTTGCTGTGGTCAATAATCCCTGAAATGATGTTTTCAACAAACCTCATTTCAAGTCTAGATCTGGAGTAGAGAAGTGATTGGATGAAAGGCCATTATATGACTGCTGTAATTTATTCTGCAGAGAGCTAAAACCACCAATTATCTGACATGAATGACACCACTTCTTTTTCTTACCAACACAAAGGTGCACAGTATCTATTTTCCGAGATCTAATTTAAATTTTAAAACACCTCCTATGTTTAAATAAAAGGTGGTGGATACAAACCAGCTCAAGTCAGAAATACCGAGCAAAGTGAGAAAGCCAAGTCAAGGCCATTGCTCCATCCTCGGTCCCCGGCTGCTCTCGGGCTCCTTGGGGATGCGGCGTTTCCAATCGTGCTGTTTGTTGGTACATTAATGCTGTTTACGTGCAGGCAGAGCTGGGAGGGGCTGGCGTTTTATTACTGTGACAAGTGAGAAGAAGTGGGGCTGCAAAGAGGGGGGATTTTACTGAAGTTGGCTGGCAAACAACCACCACGTTTGCCACTCCATCGTGGTTGAGTTTCTTCTCTGGTGTCTTGCTGGGTCCGAGCGGCAACAGTCAACTGCCCCAAGTAGGTTATAAACTTAAGGGAAAAGCCCAGGAAACACACTGTATAAAATCTGAGGCATTTATTTAAGGGGCAGCGTCCTCTGCTGTGTTCCCCATCCATGACACCTTCCTCCGGCTGGGGAAACTGGTGACCCACTTGCTGGACCAAATTAATTAAATCTCCTTCGCTCATTAACACTAGCTAGAGAGCGACTGCTTATTTTAGAACCTCAATTATTTCCCATCCTCTTCTCCAGAAGGACCACAGCACCAAGTAACCGTGTGCGTGGTGTTCGTGACGCCGGCCAGGACCCGCTGACAAGTTTCGCAGCAGCATTTTGTGTCCAGGCGACGGTCGAGTGTCACCGGGGACGATGCTGAGCCAGCGCAGGGAGCTCAGATGATGCTGCAGCTGTTAATTTACTGCAGGGAAAGGCGACTGCCGCTATGTACTGGTTTATGGCAAACAGGGCAACACCTTTTAAACTGAGAAACGTGAGGGACACGCGGGAAGCGTTTAACGGCATCTTGTCAGTTTGCTGAAAGGGGATGGAGGAAAGCAGTCTGGATCATAGAACATCGGCTTTAATCTTCCACAAAAAATTTACAAGCAAGAGCAGGAAGATAAATATAATTACAGTACTCTGAAAAGCTCTGTACATATGTGCATCTTTTTCTAATATTCGCCAGGGGAATTACAATGTCTTTGTTCTGTAGCATGGTATATTTAGACAGCAAGGTACCCTCAGTTCTATACAGGCAAATATAACTCCTTGCTTTTAACAAGAGAGTTTTGTCTTATAGTTAGAAGGGGACAAGTTGGGGGTGAGGAGGAAGTAAGATTTATCTTTCTCATGTTTGATCTTCAATACCAGTTTCCCGAGCCCAGTAGAGGATGGGCAGTAAAGCAGGCAGAGCCCTGTTTTAGCAAATTCAGCAGCCGAGCACCGGGGACAGGACAGGGACAGGACAGGCAGCACGTGTGTCCCCTCCCTGTGCCGAGGGTAACGCTGACCTGCCGCACCAGCAAATAACTGAAATTAATGCTTAATCTGGCGTTTGGAAACCTCTGAATTAAATGACTGTATCCGAAATCCATGTTTTACTTTTAAATGTCACTAACGTTGCTGGTGTTTCAGGTCAAACCCAAGTTTGCAACCCTAAACAATTCAAAGAAAAAACATCAGCCCTCAGAGGGGAAGAACACCACCACTTATGGGATAGGGAGATATAGTTTTCTAAACTAGTTTGAACTTATTGCGGAGGCTCCTATTTATCTTCAACAATCACTTCATAAACTCCAATTCCAGGACTAAAAAGAAGGCAAACACTTTTTATGGACTGCCTCAGCTCATTTAGTGCAATTCACCCACGCGGTGTTGATGTAACCGGGGAGCGAAGCTGCTCGTGCCGCGCGGCTTTATGCCGGCACAGCCCTTTGCGGACGGTGAGCGAGACGACTCCGAGCTGTCACCTTCTTCTCCCGAAGTTTTACAGCCGCCGCTGCTGGAGGTGGTTTCTGCTTTTCCTATCACGGTGACATCTGAGTGCCGCTTTCAATGAGGCCAAATGGCCAAGTTCTAGCAGGTTTTGGACACTGGGAATTAATCAAAGTTCAACGTTTATGTCCTGCACTCATTCATCAGCGGGAACAGCCAGCGCCGCTCCGAGTGAGGACACCTGGCTTTTCCTTCGGGTTTTCTTTCCCAGCTCTGCAGAACCGGGGAAGTTTGGCCACAGCAAGGCGGGTTGGACCATCACAGCTGGGGCTGTTTGGCATAAACCCCTCAAGTTCCCTGTCTGATCTGGGCATGTCACTAACCGCCCCAGAGCCAGTTCATCAGCTGTAAGCAGGTGTGTGTGACAGGCAGAGCCCTGTCCCCTGAGTTAAATGCTGATTATTTTAACCCTTTCCTGTAAGGGGTGGCCAGAGGGCAGGAAGCTGAGCCGTTTGCCTTTGCTTTTTTGTCATCCTCCTTTACCAGGACAAGCTTTGAACACTGCCATTTTTACCTCTACCGTACGCATCTTCGAAAAAGCACACGGGTCTGATGACACTAGAGGAGGCACCGTAGCTTTTTCTGGAAGCTTTTAAACACAAGAATTTGATACTTTTTAGCCTCTTCCTTTGGCGTTTGGCTTCTCCCACTGGGGAAGCGCGGGAGGAGCGGGAGCAGCAGGTAGTTTGGGAGGCGCCCGCAGCTTTTCCTCCTCCTCTGCCGCCGAGGCCAGAAGACAAAAGCGACGCCCCTGCGGCTCCCGGCGCACACGCTCCCCTTCGCCGCTGATCTGCAACATATTGTGTGTCTGACTCATCCGCGTTTCAGGAGCGGAGTTCGCAAGCTGCGAGGTGGGAGGGAGGGATGCTCGGCGGTACCCACGCTGGGCCGGGCCGAGAGCCGCCAAAGCCGGAGCCTCTGCCGGGCACAGCACCAGCCACCCCCGGAAAAACAGGGCAAGAGTGTTGGCTGCTCTGGAAGCAAACGCTGAAAGCCTTGAGAGATTTAACTCATTAAACTTGCCACGTGTGATGGAGATGTTATCCAGTAAAGAGGGCTAGAAAATAGCTGCTGCATAGTTGTAAAGTGGCTGCTATTAAGATGTTTTAAAGAGGGCGAGTGGGTGAGTTTGCGTGCACAAGTGCGAGAGGGAGAGAGCGCGCACGCAAGCGAGCGGAAGAAATATTACATGAAATAAAGACCCAATTAAAGGTGGAGGGACAGTCTCTTCAGAATGATTGGCTCTGTCTAAGGCGAGAACTGGAGCATTTAACCTTTTGTTTGTGTTTCACAGAAACGCTGCCTTGCTATCTGCCGGGGTCACAACCAGGTCACAGCCACAATCCATCCGTCGCCGTAAATCACCGCGGCCGGGATGCAGCCGGTGCCCCAGCCCGGCCCTTCCCCATGTCCCTGTCACCTCTGGACCTGGTATCGGGATGGCGATCATCAGGCACAAACAGGATTTTGGTGGCTGCCGTTTGCCTCTTTCTGAAGAACTGGAAGAAATCCAGAGCTGACCGGGCTGGGTTTTGCAATAGCGTGGGCTCTTCTCCACCCCAGCGCGGCTGGTTGGGTGCTATGGCTGGCGGGGTTCAGCTTTACCATAGGGCTGGTCTGCCCCAGGACTCAGCTGGGAGCAAAGTCGGCACGTGGAATCTCCATCCACGAGACAAACAAGATGCTCAAATCCTCCTTCTGGAGGAGTTTGAATTCTAAGACTGTATTTAATCACAAGATTATTAGAAAATAGAAATTTTCATGTGTAGGATACAAACATAAAGGGAATTGTTTATTCTCAGGTAAAACATCCCCAAGGCAACTCAACCGAAGAGACAATTTTAGTTCTTTAACTACGTCAATGGAGCAGAGGGTCGGTCGGGACATGCGGCTCTGCAGCCAACGCACGAGCCAGGTGGAAACGGCGACGGTCCCGAGGGCAGCGGGAACCGTCTGCCCAGACACCCGAGTCCCGTCCTGGGTCAGCCGACGGCGCCACAACCCCTCTCAGTCAACAGCAATTTTGCCCCGTTTTGCCCATCCACCAGACAACAGCAACCTCTTCTTAACAAACAGCATGAGTTGAGAGCCCACTGATTAAGCACACCATGGAGCAGAAGGAGAATCGAACAAAAACAGGGTGGGCTGAGGACGGCAAGAGGTCCATTTATGGTCATGGAGCACGACAAATCCAAGAGTGGATTTTTGCTTTTAAATGCAGGTTTACCTTTCTGCTACAAAAGTAATATTTTCAGAGTTGTTCTGGGGCGCAGTAATTATCTATGTACCCTAAATCATGCATATTGAGTGCGGCCCATCCAAAGCTGGAGGTGCCCATCCTGTCGGTTACCTGCAAAGGGTTATCCTGAAGGGATGCGCTCAGTGAGACAGGCTGGATTTTATACAATGAATAAATAAAAAGCTTTTCCTGCAAGCAAGAGCTTTTCAACCAAAGTGAAAACTGCACAAGAAAAATGTTAATTTAGTCAATTTTCCAGCTTTTTCAACGAAAAATGCAATCCAAAATACCCCAAATTTTGTAGTGAAACAGATCAGCCAGAGGGCGATTTTTTAACTTACATTTTGAAAATGAAGACTGATTTCTAATCAACCAAATTCCTCCCTTCTGCTCAGGTTTCCAATAAAAAATACCTAACTTTTTGAAGTCCGCTAGGAGGGAAGGAATTACCATCTCCTTGGCAGTTGGGTAAAAAAGCGCCGTGAGCCGAGCAGAGAAACCCGCCGCTCCACGGAGCGACCACGGACACATCTATCCACACGGAGCTCAGCTTATTTATTTACCTAGTAATCAAATATGTGATTCTGTGAAATTGTTTCACTCCATCTCTCCAGGCTCCAGCCCTATTTATCCCTCGCACAGCACAGCAAACCTCCCACACACGCTACCAAGCGGTGCTGCAAAACCAGCGCAAACGCAAAGTCGCCCTCTGCTTCCACAGCACCGCTGCCGTGGGCGTCAGACTGACCTTCCCGGCCACGCGCTGAAACACCGGCGCTGTTCACTGTCGGTGCAGGGATCGCGCACGTCGCCCGTGTCCCCCTGCACGGTGTGGGTTTGGCGCGCCCGCGCACCCCAAGGTGACATGGAAACTCTTTTCACGGCCAATTTAAACTCACGCGCGCGAGCGCCGTGGACACCTCTGCTCTTGTTCTTCCTCGCTGCGTGTCCTTCACCCACATCACATCGACTCTCTTTCTGTCAGCTCATCATTTGTGTATTAACTCTCGATTAGCTCGGAGCTGGCCCAATTTCCCTGCCCCCCTGCTGTAACGTGTTAATGGAGGATTTGTACCAGCAAAGCAAAACGGCCTCTTTGCCCAAGAGATTTTCACTTAAACATAAAGCCAGAGCAGGGGAGAAGCGGCAGAGACGCTGCCCCTTCGCTCATCGACCTGCAAAGCGCAGGGACAGTCTCGGGGAAGGGCAGCCTGCAGTTCTCGCCATGCCGATGTTTTCTGACTTGCTTTCACACATTTTCATCACCTGCTCTTCACTATTTTGACTACCAAAACCACAAGCAAAATAAACCAAACTGCTGCAACAACCTCCAGAAACACATCACTGGGTTTTGGATGCTCCGGGATGGTGCCTGCGAGGGTCCTGCTGTGACCCGGA
Organism: Caloenas nicobarica; assembly: GCF_036013445.1. Taxonomy (NCBI): domain Eukaryota; kingdom Metazoa; phylum Chordata; class Aves; order Columbiformes; family Columbidae; genus Caloenas; species Caloenas nicobarica. The sequence goes on from NC_088261.1 coordinate 1,802,204, forward strand.
GCACTGAGCGGATCAGGAACATCAGCAACGCCCAGGATTACCAGCAACGCCCCAAAGCAAGCACACGCTCACACCCATGCGAGGAGATGGGAGATGATGAGGTTTCCAGCATCAGAGACAAACCAAATAAACTGAGAAGCAGAGACAAGCACAGGGCTGTGCTTTAAGACAGAGGGAGAGGGCTCCGATGGTTCATAAACAGCCAGAAAAACCAACCCAGAGGTCCTGGTTCAACACCGCAAGTTAAACGTGGATCTGGTTTTGCTCATGCAGATCCATCACTTTAAAAAAAACCCATCCTAAACATTCATAATGTGCTTTGCTAACTGCATATTGCACCTCCAGTCATTTGTATGACAGAAAAGGAACCTAATCCTGAATCTGAAAAACTATGTGATGGAGGATTTACAGTATTAGAAGGCAAACAGTGGCAGGTGTAATTAGGAGAAAAATTTGTCATGCTCTTGACTCTAGGAGAGAATGAAAGGTCTGGAATAGCAATCTCCCAAGTGTTTACCCAATGTGAGCGCACACAAGATGGAAAGCACATTTCCAACCACGGACAGATTAATATTTGATGCCAGAAAGAGAAATGCACGCTGTTCATGTTTATTTAGGATATTGTGAAATACAGTGAAATTTGCAATTTTATTGGATTCAGGGGTTCTGTGTTTTTGAAAAGTCCTAAGCTACTGTATGTTGTATAAGAAGCACATATGTTAGTAGTTTAGACATGCCAGCTGCAGAGAATGAAAAGGTTTCCCCTCTCCGATTTAAAAAAAAAAAAAAAAAAAAAAGAAAAAAAAAAAGAAAGAAAGATATAAAAAGATTAGCCGCAGGATAAACTGGGAAAACTCCACTGAGCTTTCTGTGTCTCTTAATACTAATTTTAGTGGCTAGAACTGACACAAAGGAAAATTATATCTAGGTTACTTTATCAGCCACTGCAACTTTGAACAGTGGCACTAAAGCAACATGCTCTTTAACAGGCTGGGGTGTTTCGCTCCGCTCAAAGAACGAGGGTGCATTTCAGGGACACGCCGTGACCATCACCCCCCTGTCCCAAATCTGTTTCCAGCACTACAGGAATTTCTGGAACTCCCAAACAGCCGGCTCTGCCCCCCAAAAGCGGGTGCTCCTTTGGGGAGCTCGGCCGCCCCTTCCCAAGCAACATCCCAACACTGAGGCTTTGCCACAGGGATTCCCAGGATGATGACAACGAATAAATCAGCAGGATGGGGTGTGAACACGGTGTGATTTTCTTTGTCTACCCTTCGACTAATTCATGAACAAATTGGTCGCAGAAATCACACGTGTATCCTGCCCCCAAACCACAGGAGCTCCCTCACTGCTTCCATACTGCGGAGTCCTTCCAGGAACTATTTCTTTTCTCCAGAAGTTAAAAATTTCATCACACGCTAAGAAAAACAACATAGAAAATGACACGGATACGAACTAATCACGTACAAACCCTCGCACACATCACGACCCTTCATCAGAGCGGGCTCCTGGCTTCCTTTGTGAGCTGGGCTTTGTCTGCTGGGGCTGGTGCAGCCGTCCGGAGCCAGCGATGGAAACCCAGGAACGGGACCAGTGCGCAGGTCCCAGAAACCCAGGAACGGGACCGGTGCGCAGGTCCCAGAAACCCAAGAAAGGGACCGGTGCGCGGGTCCCAGGCAGCCGCACTCCATCCTCCCTGCACAAACCCGTGTCCTCTCCAGCGCTGTGTGACACACACACCTTCATCCGTGTCCCTTTAGCCCTTTCCAGCTCAGGGCCCTGGAAAAGCAAATTCTGCTGCCTGCTGTTTGGCACTGGTTTTACGGTGCTAGCATCGGCCACGGCACGCGACCTGAATTTCTGCACGAGGGTGGCGGAGGTCGGGCTGGAAAAGCAGCGCCGAGCTCTCCAGCCGGTTTGCGTGCCCGGCAGCGCAGCTCCCGCAGCCCTTGCTCTCGGCCGTGCGGCGCATCCCTGCGTCCTCCAGCTGCTGTCCCTGCAGCTGCACCGGCTTTGTCCCCAGAGACGCAGGCGCAGCCTTTCGGGAGGGCTCGACAAAATCACGGCTGGGATGGTGATGATAACGTACGTTGGGGTTAAAAGGAAATCAGGCTATTCCGGGTGAGGAAAAGGGAGGCAGTTTGCTTCTCTCGTTCCTCTGCCCGGTTGTGAGCCCAATAAAAGGGATATATTATTCTCCTACACATCATTGGGCAGGAGAGGAGGTGTGTGACAGCTTCCATATTCCCCGCACGGGCCGGGGAGGGAAGGAGAAGGACGGGAAAATTCTCCGTTCCCCCTCGCCGAGACGGGGGTACCTGGCGGCTTCGCAGTGATCCATCGCGCACCAGAAATGGGCTGCGGAAGCAGAGACACGTGATTTGTAGCCGGAGGAAGGATTGTTTGTAACAGAGGGAAGGGAATGGAAAAAGAAGGGAATAAAGGGCAAAATGGAGAAAATACACTGAGGGAGACACAACCTGGAAAAGAAAGAGATCGACACGAAAAGGCAAGGCAAGAATAAACGCTGAAAGCAATAAATAAAGCAGGTTAATGAAAGCGACTCAAAAAAGACGTAGGGAAATCATGTCAATATATCGCAGTGTGAGAGGAGGGGAGAGCAGAGGGTGAGACGGGAGGGAGAGCACGTGGGAAGGATCCGCGGCACCTTCATTCATTTCTGCACCAGGGACGGCGGCTGCCGGTAAAATATGTAAAGCGGCCAGCGAGGCACACGGGCTGCGCGACCCCGCGCTCCAGAACAAATGACCCAAAATGGTGAAGCCGGGGTCAGCCCCAACTCCTTTGTGAGAGGAGGCACATTTCACAGCTCTTAAGACAATTGAAACATGAGCAAAAGCAATTCATTAACCCGGTGGAGCCTTGATGGGCAGCAGGTAGAGGAAGATGCACAACGTGCGTGTTGCTGCTTCCAGTTTGGTACAGCACCGAACCCAGGGGTGCGATAGAAAAACTCTCTGAACTTTAGGAATTACACATACTCTGGGTATCACAAAGGATTATGCTATCTGTGAGCATGTATCACATGCACAAAACCCAATTAATTTATATAAACCCCACAAAAATATATTTTATATTGCTGTGTATGTATATAGCCACTGAAGTCTTCTAAGAGGTTTGCATGAGACAGACTTTTCCATGAACCCTATGCAGCTAAAATTAGTATGAAAATGGTGGTGTTTCATAAAAGAAAGATATGTGGATGCCCGTAAGTGCCATTTTATTTCTCAGTGAGAGGATAAAGTGTTTTTTCCTACATAATTTTTGATGTAGAGGCTAAATTAGGCCCGAGAAGAGGGACAATACAACTTTAAACATCATTAGTATTCAGTCTACGTAAGCCAACCAACAGCAGTTATGTATTTTTGCAAGTATGCATATAATTTATTGTGGAGAACACAATTTACATGGGTAGTCGATGCCTGTTTTATAGCCTCACAAATAGATGTATGAACTCAAGCATATAATGGCTCAACCAGCAGGCGCAAATACGTTCTAAATCTTCTAAATGTGCTTCACAAAAATGTAACTGAGGAATATAAAACAGATCAATTCTTGCATGTTATATATTGGTTTTTGATTTACAAATCTAATCTGGGAAATTTCTTTAGAAATGAGTGGATTTTTTTTTACTGAACTTCTTTTACAGGATTGTGCCAGTCAAATCCTAGAGGATTCCCTTCTGTATGTGACTGGTTTTAGAGGTTTTTTATTATTATTTTAATCTATGTAGAGAATACAGTATATATTTGTAGCACTTGATTTCATTGCTTCCTGTGTGTCCTAATTTCCTAAGGAAACCCTTTTCCATTATTTACAAGCTCATAACACACAGTGTGTTTTATCTACGATTGCCCTAATTAGCTTCCCAAAAAGAAAAGGGAAAAAAAAAAAAAAAAAGAAACCACATTACTGTGTGGATTCTTGCACATCCTAGAAAGTTGGCAGTTTCATTTCTAATTCAGGTGCAGGGGGAAGATAAAATCTGGGTGTCTGGAATAAAACACGTTTCTAATGGGATGGAACGACAATCCCTTATTACCTCCCACCATTTTTCTCATAGTTTTGTTCCAAATACAGCAAATCCCTGTGCTATATTTTTTCATAATGTATAGCTTGCTATTACCTCTCAAGAACAATTTTTATAGAGAGGGTGCCCTGTTCAATAGATCTGTAGTGTCTCCAAGGGGGAATTCACACAGGGCTTTATTTATGGTTACACTCAACGATACCATGTTACCAAGCTTCCCCTTTTGGATTTGTCAAAAAAAATTCCTCCTTTCTCCACCAAAGCCTCCGCATCGCGTGGGTATTAAGATATAAAGGAAATAATTATTTTGCCCTTTTTAAGACCCTTATGGCACTTGTCTGATACAACATCAAAAGAATAATAATAATTAGAAGAACAAAGTTGGATGTTGGAATATCAGAGAATGAATATTCCAAAACGCAGGTTTTGCTTGAAGCATGGATTATCTAGAATCTCCAGGAAGGCGACTGCTGCTGACTGACTGGATGTTTTCTGACTCGCGCATGAAGCATTTCTCTGTCTCCAAAGGTTTCCAGCACCATCTTTGCTGGTATCAGAGCACAAACAAATTCATTCAACCACACCCTTCAAACATTCTTCAATTTAGATTCGAATTTTAGCCCTTTCCATATACAGCCCAATATTTTCTGCCCAATTAATTAAAAAAAAAAAAAAAATCACTGGAACTTAAAATCAAAAGGAAAAAATGCTTATCATTAAATAAATGCCACCTTGTGATGACCTTTCCCCCAGCATTAATTTCGCTGCGGGGGGTGTCTGAGTGTCTGTCTGTCTGTCTCTTTTTGGGCCCTGTCTCTCGTGTGGGCACCGGGATGCAGTTGAACTCGTTCATCACCAAACACATCGGGGAGCAGAACAAGGAGCCGCTTCTGCGGAGGCGCGAGGGCAGCACCAGCTCCTGCCGTCCTCTGCTACCTGAGCTCAGAGCTGCAAAATCATTCACGAGTCAGACTTGATGGGGGGGGTGGAAAAAAAGGAGGAAAAAAAAAAAAGACAAGCAATGTCATTTAAGAGCCTAGTAATGTTTTTGTTTGGATTTTCCAGAAATAAGAACAAAGCCAGGACCCATTGTTTTGTATCCCTATGAAAAAAAAAAAAAAGCAAAGACAAAACCACCCTGTGAATTGTGCTGTCAATTCTCCTACAATAGTACCTTCAGAATTCCTTTCCACTGGGAAAAGAATTCCACATTCTTTTTCCACTCAGAAATACGTCTGATTTTCCAGAAAATAAATCAGTCTTTTTTTTTTTTTTTTTTTCCTTTACAGTAAAAATTCTACAGCTCATCTATGAAAAGATCAGGGTCCCAAGTGACAAAAAGTTCTGGGGAAAAAGGAAAACACTTATGACAACAATGACATTTCCTATTAAAAGCCACACATTTAGTTAGCAAGAAATAGCTGTAGATTGTCTTGTCCACTATAGTGACTTGTAAGACACGTTCGGTCTAGTGAAGACGGACCTTCCCCTGGCCGGGCTGCCCGTCCCGCAACCCTCGGCTCCTCCCAAGGGCACTGGACACCAGCCCAGCTCAGCAAAGCCTCGCACAGCACTTGCGCTTGGCTGGGCTCGGCCTAACGACCAGGCTCAACTCCCCGCTCCGCAACAGCAGCAGCAATTAAGGAATATTTGGCGAGTGAAAAAAATTCAAGTCATCCCCATCCCTATTTCCCTGATCACTGAGCAGAGCAGCCCTGCGGAGATCATAGACGGCACAAATTCAGGTTAAAGCGCACAAGTTCTTTCAAGGTGGATATTTATACCGCAGGAACTTCAAGGCAGCCCAAACCCATTTTATGTAGGACACCAAAAAATCACCGTGACAACTTTGAACAGAGACATTTAAACAGAAAAATATCAATAGGTCATAGAAACATCCAGGAGGAAAAAAACAAACAACAACAACAACATGTGCCTTTGGAAGGTTAAAATGAGCAAGATGAAGAAGCAGCACCTAGAGATAGTTCTATTTAAAATAAGAAATGTAACGGTTTCCACGCAAAAAAAAAAAAAAATCCTTGGTTCACCTGAGGATAATTCTCTAGGGCCAGCTGTGCAGGGAAAGGCCAGGGGAGCCCCCTCCCCTCCCCTCCGGCACCGCGGGTCCCGCTGACCACAAACCCACCCGACACGGAGCCTCCTGCTGCTCTCATCCTGATGGCCTCAGCAAGGAGGTTCTGCCTGAGCCTTTCGCGTTACCATCGATCGCAATTAGTAACTACCCTCTAAGAGCCAATATGAACGTATTCCTTTTGTTAAATCATTACTGCTGATACAGTCACTGGAGATGGCGATAATCTAGCCCGGGAGTTCTTCAAATGTAGGTTTAGATGTGGGAGTACAACCAGAGTTAAATTTCCAGACCAAGGTACACGGAGCATCCCCACTTCATTCTAATTGATCCTGCCAAGCAAGATTGATTATCTGCGAAAGGGCATATTAACACTGGAGAAGTAAACAAGGATCTCTGCCAGCAGGGAGCGGAGATGCCGTAAGGAAGGAGTGACTCTGCTTTTAGAGAGGACAAAATCCTGTGGAAACAGGGAAGCTTTCAAAAAAAAAAAAAAAAATCTTTCTGAAGAGAAGGTGAGAAAGGTGGCTTTGCACATGCAAAAGCTCCACTGGTGCTTTGGTACAGCTCTCGGCACCAAAAAAGCCAAATGAGACCTCGGCTGTCCCGGGTCAGGCTCTGACGGTGCCCACAGCTCCTTCCACGGTTCGTGGCAGCACGTCCTGCGTGTCCGGGGACCAGCAGGACACCCCAGAGGAACCCACCGGAGCACGTGGCCGGGACCCCTCCTCAAAGCCAGGCTCAAGACCAAGGCTGCCGCCAGCTTTGATGGGCTTGGTAAGAGGCGGAAGAGCCGAGAGCCGCCCAAGGGGAAGTCACGGGTGGGATTTGCGCTGAGGACCCAGCTCGCCCACGGGTCTCGGTGAACCTGATGGTCACGCTCCTTCCCAACTGCAGCTTCGCCAAAATGCTAAAAACACAAGTGACCCCTATTTAGGGTTGCAAGGAGAAAATATTCTCTTTCTCCTTTTAAGGCAGGCTAAAATAATAACAATAATAACATGGAAAGACACACAAGCAGGGAGAACACGCTGGCTGAAGTCACATCCTGTTCATTCATTACAGTAACAAATGTGTTCGACAGTAATTATCCAAAGGGGAGAATTCCAAATCTTCTCATCTTGCTCTCTCCTAATTAATTAATAGTTTAAATGTCATCATGATGGGAAGTGCTCATCAGAAGCAGAATCTGCTGCCATGATTTACAACTCTGCCTCCAAAGGCTCTGAAGCAGCGGCACCCCAGGGTTAAATTTAATTCAAAAATGTAGGGTTCTTATTGTGCTCCTAACCATTTTTGCACTGAAACTCCCCCATTGAGCGAACGGTGTGAAGGGAAGATGCGGGTGAGCACTTCCTTCCCCTGCATTTTTTTTTTTCATCATTACGTTGGAAACTGAAAGATTAAATTAAAATTAGCCATTTGTCAACTTGTTAGAGATTTGTTGCAGATGGCAACTGAGGGACAAGGCTGCTGCGCTCCCCAGCAAGCCAGAGCTAAAGATGGGCCCCTGGACTCCGAGCTGCTGATCCAGCTGGAACGGGAGCCCAGCGCCCCAGCTCAGAGCAATGCGGGACACGATGCTCCTGCTCGCACAGAGCAACACGGTCCTGACCCCGGCCAGGTTCCCCGTGCACGGAGCATCTACCCGATTGGCTTTCGGAAGGAATAAATGACACTTGGAGCCTTAAGGGAAAGTCCTCACAACACTAAGCTGCAAAGTCAAACTGACTGCCAAAGTGCCTGGGAACAGTTAACATGCTCTCCACCCTTTACAGGTTGGGGTTTTTTTTAAACATTAATTTAACTAAAAAACCTAATAATGTGCTTTTTAGGTTGCAATCAAGAATTCTGTCCACTTCATTCCAAATGAAACCCCAAATATATTATTATCAAGCACCATGTGCCTGATGTCAGTTTAGTCTCATGTGGACTCACACAGGGGACAAAAAAAAAAAAAAATCCTATGCATTCAGAGAAGCTGATACAGTAATCTGGATTTTCAAATACCGAAAGGCCAACTGGGAATGTGATCTCCAGAAGGTGCCCACCCCATGTAGGTATCCAAGTAACTCCTTGATTTGCAAAGAACGCTCTGCACCTTCAGACCCAGCAGCGATCCCAGAGAGGTCGGTGCCCATGTCCTGCAAAGCTCATTCCAGTTGAGCTGCATCTGAGCTGGCGAAGCTCAAGTTTTCTGCTCCAAGAGGACGGGATTCAACACCACGGTGGTGACCTACCCCAGGTGATTTAACTCCAGCTACCAGGCACGTGTCCTTCACGACGGATCAACCCGATTTGGCTGTGTCACATCAACCCACGCGCCTACTCCAAAATAACGATACCCCGTCCTTCATCCCTCCCACCTTCTTGCACACACGCACACTTCAAATCCATGAGGTAGAAAAAAGGAAATTACAGATCTTTATTTTCCAGCTTTGCACATTTTCTCTCTTCCTCCCTTTCCATAAAAAACAACTCTTTTATTCCCAAGAAGGAATGGGGGGTGGGAGCTTGTTATTTTTCTATTTCAGATAAAAGGTTGGCAAAAGAAGAACCCGATTCATGTCATTGTATTTCCTTATTGTCTGCATTAACCTTCCCCATGGTTACTTGTTCTTTGTAATGTTACACTTGTCTTGCTGCAACACATGAATACCCGAGCCAATTTTGTCATGCAAATGAATTCAGTTGGATTGTAAATTGTGTGAAGGAGCATTAGTTTATCAGGAACCCGCCTGCATGCTGCACCCAACTGATTTCTCCTATTCACACCAAGAGTGCAATGTTTTCCAGTTGATCCTGAATGTCCATTCGAAAGCTGTGGGGTTTATTATTATTATTATTATTTCCAAGGACTTTTACATTTGCATTTACTTATTTATTCAGTTAGTCACAAAGCTGTATTCCTTTTCTAAAGCCTGATTTATATAATCAAAACCCACGGCTACGCCATCAAAAATGAAATCTTACTGCAACCCATGTTTGTATATATTGTAAGCCTGAATGGAAGGCTTGTACCCATGTTGGTAAGGAAGAGATATTATAATCTGTGAGCCGTCGGGTAGATATTGTTGTTGGCATTTCACACTATGAAATGAAAATATTTCTGCTGAGGTCGATACCTGTATTTAGAGTGACATTTCTTCAGCCAGCCCTGAGGTTATCACTGATCTGGAAAGCCCGCTCAGGACAGAGACAAACGCTGTGTCTGCAGAGCAACCTCCTCCTCGCCGGCTGCCAATCACTCCAGAAAAGCCATTGCACAGAAATTCCCGAGCGTCCCTTAGTCCTCACCCAACCGCCCGAATCCTCGTTGAGCTGCCCGGCCGCATCCCAACAGCCTCGTGCTCAGCACCTGCAACGCCCCAAAACCAGCCCCGTCCCCCAAAACAATGCAAATGCTCAACCTCCCCTTCATCTTAACCCCAGATTTGTCAGAAGGAGCTCGTACAAATTTGCTTTCGAACTGGAGACCAACCCACAATCTAATTTCAGCACTGATGACAAAGTTGAAGATGGGAACGCAGCCCAGATACCAACAACCAACTCTTGGGCCTGCCTTGATTTGTAGTGAGACACAAAATTATCAGTAACTCGGTGGCAACAGCAGTAAAACCCCCAAATCAAGTGCAACAGCCTTATTGCTCTTCTTATCTCCCTGCAGACTCGGCACTATTTCACTCGGAAGCTCCAAAAATGAAACCAGAATTCACATTTCCTCACAATTTTCTTCCAGAATTATCGATGGAGTCAATACGCTGCTACGGCCTCTGCTTGATCGCACCTGATTAAGCAACAAATACCAGGACTATCATGTGCTGTGCCTTCCAGGCACGGCTGGAGAATCGGCAGCTGCATCCTTCCCCTCCGAGATGCGCTTTGTCAGGACCGTACAGACCAGCTCTCTGGCCTCGCACAAGAGAGCCAAGATTGTGGAATCATTTTGGTTAGAAAAGACCCTCAAGATCGAGTCCAACCATAACCCACCCCTGGCACTACCCCATGTCCCTGAGAACCTCATGTCCGTCTGTCCAACCCCTCCAGGGATGGTGACTCCAGCACTGCCCTGGGCAGCCTGTTCCAGTGCCCCACAGCCCTTTGGGGAAGAAATTGTTCCCAAGATCCAACCCTCAACCTCCCCACGGAGCTATTTGGACATCTGCGATGCCAAGAGACCCCAGCAAGCTGCTGCCCTGCCACGACCGCCCCATTCTCAAGGTTGTGTTCTGCTGAGCAGCCATTGCAGTGACCGCTCCTCCGGCCCACTAAACCATCCTACTACAACAACAGAAAATTCATATGAATTTCACAACATTGCGAGATCACTGAGTGCGCTCCGACCCCACGGGGGACAGCACCGCGTGGTCAGCGACGCAGCAAGGGCAGCTGCGGCCTTTTGGGCACCGTGATAGCAAATCTAAAATGAAGGGGGTGGGGAGACTGTCCTGGGTTTTGATCTCGGGGGACCGTCCCATCTAATCAGGCTTGAAATACAAAGGCAGATCAGCGGGTAGATCCTTGCCCTGCGTGTGCCATATGGATAGCAGATTAAGAGCCTCTAGGGCCGCTAATCCGGCACAATCACTAGAAAGGCACTTGGTTTAGTTACTAAAGCCGGGCTTTGGGACCAGGCTCTGGCAAAGCGAGGCGCTGCCAGCAAATCTTCCCAGCTTCACCAGCTTCTGGGCCTCAGTTTCTCCAACTGCAAAAAATCCTCCTCCTCAGAGGAGCATTGAAAACTAAATTTAGAAAGTACCTGTGAAAGCTGTAGGTAATCACTGTTACAGGTGTACAGAGTGTTTTTTAACAAGCTTTCCTAGTGAAAACAACTTAAGGATGCGCTTTATCTGCTGGCAACCCAACTTGAATTGGAGCATAACTCTTTCCCCACCACAGCGTTAAAGATAAGAAGATCAAACTGTAGGCAACAGAGGACGAAAAGGGAGAAGAGCAGCACCTAAAAAGAGCAATGGAAAGGAGACTTTCAGCACTTTACAGACCAGCAATCTGCAAAAAATAACTAGAAAGGGCAGGGAAGCAATGCAATGGCATCAATGAAGCCAACGCCTTCTGCCGAGGACGAACTCGCGCTGTCCTGTCCCACCCTCGCAGATGACTCTGGCTGCACCGTCCCAGCACAGCCTTCCAGGGAAAGCTCTGCTCAGGCTGGGTTTTCCCAAAACAGAAGCTGAAACTCCAACAAAAACATCATTTTTTGCTCCAGAGATGTGAGGTGAGGATGAGTCCCTGCCCTGGTCTCCCCCAGGGGTGTTGCTCAGTGGGAAAACAACTGGGCTTTGGGGTTTGTAGGTACAACAGAGGCTGAAGCTCGTCCCCTCTCTCTTTGGAGCAGTTTTACCCGCAGATGGATGTGCCCGGGGTACAATCGATAGGGAGGCAGCGCTGGTCACTCCACACTGAGCTCTCTCTGTATTTATTGTCGGTCTATGGAGTAAATAGGTCTTAAGCTTGTGGCATGTCATTATAACTTTTTCAAAATAATGATGCTGCCTTTAGTTTTTTTGCTATAATTTATGCCCAATGCACTAGCACCAGTCACTCAATACTGTAGAGTCTGCAGAGGTGGAGATAGCCCTTAATGAGAAGAGGTTTTGCCTTTATCTCCTTTATACTTCAACCATTATCTTCCCCCAGTCTATAACCATGCGGTTACCACTGACAATAATGCTCAGAGGCAACAAATGCTGATGAGTTTTCTATGCAGTCTTCACAATAAGTCTATCAAAACAACCTCGAAAAATTATGAACCCTAGTGACAGACAAATAGAACCAGCTTCAGCACGAATTTACAGCCCAAATGCAACGTTCCTTTTAATTCTTCAGGCTTTTCTTATCTCTGCTGTTCCTCTTCTGGCTAGGAGATAACAGTAATTCTTCTGTATGCTATTTTTTTTTCCAACTGAGTAAGATGTTCCTCGTGTCTTTCTGCTTGCTAAAGATAAAGGGTTAAAGACCAACTTGTGTTGGTCGCTTTGTGTTGGGGGAAAAAAAAAAGTAATCAGTATTCAAGAGATTGTTATCAGAGGTAAAGCGCAGAGAACAGTAATTTTGCCTGCTTCACTTAGGGGTTTTTTTTTTAGTGTGGTGGCTTTTTTTTTTTTTATGAAGGCACATAATGCCTGGAGTGTTGGGGCCAGATAAAAGAATTAGTGGCAGCGCAGGGGGACGGAAGCACAAAGTACACCGGAGAATTAGACTGTCTATCTTTGTCTCTCCCAGCTCATCCAGGCAGCCGGGGCTCGCAGCTCGTAAACAATTTAATCTTTTCGCTACAGTTAAAATACAAAGACAGCAAACCTCCTTCTTTCCAAATGGGGAGGGGACACGGTACAGTAGGGCGGGGGGAGAAAGCAGAGGAAAAGGAGGTGGCAATTGTAAAAGGAAGAAATCCAAAAAGGGCTGACACAAACTTTTCAGCCTCGGTTTAACCTCTTGCCTTCCACCATCAGTGTAATTTTCCAGCCGGAAATTCAGGAGGATATTTTATCTCAGCAGCCAGCCCCACCTCCCGTACGTTTTCCCCATCCCCTCTCCTCTCCGCCTTCTCCATCCCCAGCTCAAAACCTTCCCGTTGGCGGGGGCTGAGAATTCCTTCAGCTCACGGGTTAAAAAACTAAACAGATTAACCCATGAAGGGACAGGGAAAAAAAATTAAAACGTGAGGCTTCTTCCCCCCTCCCCGCAGGACGGTGGATTCAGGTTGTGCAGCAGAAACACAACACGCTGTACCTCGCTCCCGGCCACACACCCGTGTCAGGACGTTCTACGGCCCAGGAAGTCGGGGAAATTCAAGTCCAGGACCAGGCAGGAGGGGCTGGTGAGATGTTTCTTCCACTGCCGTGAGAGGAAGATGATGGAGACTCTCGGGCACGGGGGGAAGGAGCTTTGACCTCGTCTGGGCCACCACCCCACGGTGCCTTCCAGAGTCACCTCTTTTTCATGAGCATTTTCGGCAGCATCCCACATTTGAGGGGTTCCCAGCCGGAGGCAAAGGGTGAAGGAAAGGAACTTAAGGACGGGCTTAGCGTGGAGCTAGAGGGAGACGGAGCTAAACGGCTTTGGAGCTTTCCTAAATCAAGGCTGGAGCTCTGGACACTGAATCAATGTGGACAAACCAGCCCATAAAGTCCATTGGTAACTCTTGCTCTGCAACTACTGCAACAAGCACAGCTGAACAACAAATCCAGAAAAACACCACCCTAGAGGAAGAGGCAAATCACAGCAAAGCAACTTCAGCATCAGATTTCCCTTGAGACCATTTACACAGCAGCTCTGCTCCGCACCTCCAAACAAAAGCTCCTCTCTGGGGACTCGATAGTCACACTTCTCCAAAGTGGTCGTGTCTTTGGGGTAATAACTGTCTGGGATTAACAGATGAACTAAACAGTCATGGGTTGGACTGGGCAGTCGTTCCTCCTGTGTGCCAATCTGTACATAAAGACTCAATTTTTGGCTATTGGACCTTAAACAACGTGCATGCCACCCATCAATATCACTCATGTACAAGCGACATTTAGAGGATAATAACCCAAAGGCTTAAAAAAAACGCAGCCCAGGACAGCACAACTATGTTATGGTGCCAGGGATTGAAATAGCATGTGGACACCTTGCTCTTTCTGCCCACCCGAACGACGCTTTCTCTGCAGGCTCCAACATCCACCACCACGTATTGCCCCGTCCCACCTATTGCATCTGCTGCCTTTGACACCGCAGCAGAGACAAATCACTTTTGGCACTGCACTACTTTCATTTGTTTAATTTGGCTGAAGGCAGACTATGTACACAAACAGAAAGTTAGAATAAAATAGCAGAAATGTAAGGCTTAGTAAGGAGGAAATATTATTGCTGGCTTTAGAGCAAGCTGCTGAGAGCTGCTCTCGTATGTCCATCCAGGAATCACCAAGGGATTTGGAACCACCGCCTCAAATCACCTCATTCACTGCTCCGAGGAGGGTCTGCCTGTTGGGTTAAGTACGGGAGCAGAGAGCAGAGGAAAGCGTGTTTCAGTTAAAAACATAAGATTGCAACACTGAGGATCTGTTATCCAACTACTGTGCATTAGACTGACTGGTGTCCCCTATATACTGCTACAGGTTGATTTTAAACAGGGGCACAGGGGTGGGGAAAGGACGTGCAACCCCCCAGGAGCACCATGGGCTCCGTCACCGGCCTGAGCAGGATGGTGCTGATGGAGCCAGAAAGCCCTCGTGGTTAATTAACCCAAGAGGAAGGTGCTGCGGATCAAGCCGGAGGTGGGTAAAAAGGCTGGATGGTCGGAGGAAAGCAAAGCAGACATTCACACGTGCAGTCCTGTCTGCGCTCCTCGCTTCCATGAACATTAATTCAAACACTTTTTTTCTTGAACATATTAAACAGAAAAGGGGAAATAGTTAAACGATGTTAATATTTTTTAGATTAGGGGACAAGGAGATCCCGTTTAGGAGTCAAAGGCTGCTCTCACCCAAGGTTTTGTTTTAGAAAGGAGTGCAGAAGTTAATGAACCTAGAATAACCTTTAATTTTCAGTGTCCCCTCACCGTCTATTCACTCAGCATTCGCGGCAGTGGCGTTGCTCCTAATGAATGACTTGGTATTCATGTAGCTCTCTCAGTATTACTTATGTGTCTGATCTCTCCTAATGGAAAAACTGATTGTCACTGGAAAGTTATGAGGAAATATTAAAAAGATCTGATTCACAGTGAAAGTTTCTTCACTGTAAATGAAACTGCCAGATGATGAATGCAAATAAATTTGGGGAGTTTATTGGTACTGAAGTTTAGTGTCTTTATAATTTATATCTTTACTAGGGAGCATCTGATCTCCAACTTAAATGGAACCAAAATCATTATGGAAAGAGGAATCACCTCCTTTCTACATCCCTCCACCAGCGATCACCGCCGCAGCCTCGTGTTTACATCACGGCTAATTTGTTTTATATCCACATTGAGGCAAAGATTCCTCACTAAGCCAAAAGAATTTTTTCTTATTTTTAAGTTATCTGTGCTGTGCTATGCATCTATAGAGAAACTGCGCTGCACATCCATCTCCCCTCCGAGGTCACCGCAGCACTTGCAGAAGCCGCCGCACAAGCGAAGCGGTGCCGGGTCCCCGCGGGGAATTCAGTACCTGTACCCAGCAGGGCAGATCCCCCCAGTTTATCACCCTGTTGTGTGTCCACCTCACTCGGTGCCCAAGTCCCTCTGGCCAGAGATGCTCAGGGTCCCCTCAGTGCCTGCTGCCCCATGTCCACCCTCCCGTGGGAGTTTCAAAAGGCAACTGGATCTCCTGACTGTCCTGAGGATGCATGAAGAAAAAAGAGCCACAGATGCCCTGTTCTGCTTTCTGCTCCTGCTAAAGCAGCCATAGAGGAGATCTCCTGGATTCTCTTTTTGCCTGCACATGCCTGGCACATCCAACACAAACCTGGCAAACAAGGGGCCTGGAACCTGGAATAATTTTCACTGTTAAGAGTTGTATAAACCAAGAAGAGGAAAATAATTCACAATTTCTGTCCAGAAAAGACCTAGGCAAACCAAGCTGTATAAACCCGCTGAAATCTTTCCCTATGATTTGTATATTTGAGCAGGCTTTGGAATTAAGTCTGAACTGATTGGGAAGATCAGTTAAGAGGCATCACAGCAGAATACCAAGAGGAGCTGCGGCTCGGCGCTCTCCTCCCTTCCTTCTCCCTTTGTAAAATTCCCTTAGGGTAGCAAATACCTCTGCTCCTCATAAGCACTTTACAGCAGCCTTTCTTTGGGATAACAACACTGATGAAAAATGCATGTGAATGATTAGTTCTAGCAAAACAAACTTCCTTCGCAGAAAAGCTGGGAGTTAATGCTGCTCTTGGAGCCTCCAGCGCCCGGCCGGCTCTTCTGTCACAGGGACATCGCTGCGACCGAGGCCACTTGCACGTTGTTCACTAAAAAGGGGTGAAAGCCCATCGTACTTGGCTTTTTTAGCACGGCCAAACTTCTTGGAAAAAGCAATAGTTTAATGTCTTCTAAGAATCATGGTTTTAGTTTGGTCACTGTCTTCCCAGGTAAAGTCTTCATCTGCTCAGTACTTCGGTCCCCTTATCCAACACCAGAGATACACGAGACTGTTCTGCTTTTAGTTCTTCAAAACAGGATCCTCCCTACTCAGGCTTGTTGTTACCTCCAATGTGCCCAGACTGCTTCTGCAAGCACATCTTCCCTTCCTCGTTTGTGAACACATTTCTCTAGTCCTCACTAACACGTTTTTCCCCAGTCCTTTTCCATCCCCACCCTAATGGATATTTGCATAAGCAGGGTATTTTGTACAAGGATCTACAGAAAACTTCTGAAAAAGCGATTTTTAATTGACCGAACGGCCGTGCTGGTGCCAGCAGCGTGACCGTGCCCCTCTCCCGGTCAGCGGAACCCACACGCAACGCTCCACAGCCACGTCGGCCGAAACCCAGGAGTTACCCAGAAATGCCTTTACACATTTGAGAAAACCAACAGAGGCTTTGCTCCCCAAATTTCCACAAACAAGTTTAAATTAATCCAACAAAGTCACTCTTAGTTAATCATTAGTCCAGATTCCATTGCAGCCAAAGCTGTGGCTTCCAGTTTAATTCAAGATCACCGGGAACGGGTAGTAATTACAGAGGGTTTTGTTTGGCAAACGCCAGACGTCGTTTCCCTTCGTGCACCTGCAGATTGCTTGGCAATGGCTGCTGCAATCCAGCCCCCGGCTGGAAAGCCCTCCAGATGTGGACTTGTTTCCATGCACTGCGACACACGTGGCCGGGGTGGCCAGAAACTTCAGCTTTCCAAACCCAAAGCTTCTCACACCCAGCACCACAGGGTCCCTCCAACGTGGGCAGCAGAGCAAACCCCACGGGTGCGGGTCAGCCTTCTGGTGACGGTGGCTGCACCCTCCCTTGTCCAGCCGGTGGGACCCGCTCTCCTGCGGCAGCCTCGGCCGGGATGTTCACACAGACCCTGCCTCAACCCGGATCAACGCCAGGCGGCCGAGGAACGGGAGAACCCGAGAGTTCCGTCTGGCACCTCAGGGCACGCACAGGTGTGACACATCACCGAGCAGCTCCGGGCAGACGTGTCCGTCTGTCCGCAGGCGGGCGCGTGGCCAGACGTGTCCGTCTGTCCGCAGGCGGGCGCGTGGCCGGTGTCAGCCCAGCCGGGCCGGCTCCCCACGCTTTGTTCTGGGGCCGCCAGATGGGCTGGGCCGGGGTCAGCGCTGGCAGCGGGACGCAGAGCTGCTTTACTCACTCCAGCGTGAAAAATATCACCCTCCTCGTGTGCTGGGTTTTTTTTTTTCTTCTTCCCTCTCCCTCCCTTTCTCCACACAGCTGTTAATGAGACAGTTTGCTGGAGCCAGACAAATGCAGACAGGCAGGGCTTGGCGGCTGCCCAGGGGCCGGGAGCGGGCAAACAGGCCGATGTGGCACTTTTGCTGTAAACATGTGGCACGTTGGCGTGCCAAAAGCTTGGTTGGTGGCCTCTATTTGTTTTTCAAAGAGCTTGTCGGGTTCATTTACACACGTCACCGCCTGCATGTGCTTGAAGAGCGAGGGAAAACACATTCTTTGTCTGCGTCGGCCCCCGCGAGCGGCTGGAGCTGCAGGCAGGAACACGCGTCCTGGTTCACCCTGCGCTCCGCAGCAAAAGCCAGGAGAAAAGGTCTCTGCGTGGCTTAGTAAGAGCCTCAAACCGTCATCCCCTCTGCCAGCCCGAGAAACACCACCTCAGCTTTTACAGAACGTAAATGTCAAGTCCTGCCCTGTCGTACATCTTGTACTGCTTTTCCCAAAACCGAGCTTTCCTAGGCTCTAGTCCTACACAGAGAGGCCACTCGCAGCCTTACACCTATCTAAATACCTATATTTCGAGCATAAAAGCAGTTCCTCCTTGATTCCTACGCAAAATTCAGATCCTCTGTGGCGGGAAGAAACCAAAAATTTAAAAGTTTTGATTCTTTTCCCAGATGCTTGCTGAGTTTTGCAAGGAAACTGGTACTGGAATTGCGATCACCTGTCAAAATTGCTACCAGGAGATATGTGGCTTTTAACCAGCTCTGAAATGCTACTCGAGTGAAGTGGAACAGAATTGAACCAAAAGGGTTTTACCTCCCCAATGTTAAGTGCATATTGAAGATTTAAGTAGCAATTAAGGTTGCTGTAGAAGATGGCAAAACAGCATGTTTATTTTTCAAAGATGAGAAAAAAAAAGAAAGAGGAAAAAGGGAAAAAATGGCAATTAGGAGAATAGACTGGGGGAAAAATATTAAATGGATGTTTCTGCACAAAAAAACCCAGACTGACAACATTTCTGCTTTGTAAGGGGGAAATTACTGTAACGCGCTGTTTACATAGCAGAAATCAGGGGAAATTATGCTGTCACACTGACATCTGTAGGAGAAGGACAATTTTAAAATTACACTGTTCAACACCTTTAATGATTTGTAACACAAGAGGTGTGGCTACTCCTATTAAATGTGTTGCCAAATCAATAAAAGGCATAATTGGAGTTGTTAGAGCAAATTATAGCACCACCGTTATGTTGCAATACAATGTTCCCTTGTAAACTGCTATTACGGGTAAAGCTGTATTTCTCTCTTATTTGGCTGTTTTGTAATGAGTTGGCATTTTGCTCCATAATAGTTCCACTTTCTTTTATGGAGCTTTCACTTTTACTTTCCTCTTTTGTGCAGCCTATAATTTCCCTTCCCTTCCCTACCTCTCTGCCTGTTGACAACTGGTCTATACACCTTTGAAAACAGCCCTGAGGTTATAAACTATATTATTTAACATTATTTGTAATCTTTTTCAATTGGAAGTCAAGGGGGGAGGCACAACATCCGCACGTTTAGAATCTGAGATGTCTTTAGGCCGGGCCTTCACCGTCTGTGAAGGGAAGGGAGTGCAGGAGGGACGGGAAGATGTTGCATAAACCCTTCAAGGGTCTTGCTACTGGCATATCAAACGAAGGATTTGGGCTTATCTACCTAGAACACAAGGAGTGGCTGTGGAAGCGCTGGCAAAGCTGCCGATTAGTTGTAAATCACAAAATGTGCCCCGCATGCTGAAGTTACTGAGGTCTCCTTGGGATCACAGTTCCCAGACAGGGGACTGCTGCTTTGCTGCCAAGAACGAGGGGCTATTTGACCCTCTAGTAAGAAGTCAGGTTAATAAACACCCTCACCTGCAAGCGCTCATCCCCATCCCACGGCTTTCCTGGGACGAGGCAGCAAGCTGGTGCCAAACAGCAAGGGTACGGCTTCAATTCTTAGGTGCTCACACAGGGTGCCGGGCTCCCTTGCACATATTCAGTGCAAGGCAATGTGAGAGATTTACTGTTGTCCAACAAAAGTATTGCTTTAGATCACAATAAAAAAAAAAAACAGAAGAGTTGGAAGAGAACGAAAAACTCATCCTAATACACGCTTAGCTCAATACAGCACAAGCCTGACCCCATTTAACATAAAATCCTGGGGATGGTTGTGTTTTGAATACCTGCAGCCCCAGATCTGCTGGAGAACACAGCCCGAGAGCTGCTGCTGCCCAGCGCAGAGGAAGGAGCGAGCCCGCCGGCCTCTGCTCTGCTCCCTGCGGAAAAGCTCAGAGCCAATATTCACCTGCCTTTGCTAGAATACGTTATCTGCGTCGTCTTTTGCTACTAAACAGATATAAAACTTCATTAGTGTGACACATGTGGGCACGTTCAGGCTGTGGGACAAATCTCTCCAAACATCCCAGAAGCTGCTTTTTAAAGAGAAGTTGTTAAATAAGAACAGCTTTAAAATAAATCCTTGCAAGGACCGGGCTATTGCACTACGCTTCCCTGGGGTCCCACGGGAGCGATTCCCCGAGCCCGGCGTGTGGGCAGCACCGGGGCCGTTGCCGGCGCCGGCAGCCCTGGTGCGCTGGCTCTGGCACAGCTGTCCCCTGGCTGGCGTCCCGCGGCGGGGCCGTGCACGGGATCCGATCGGTGACAGAGCGGGGCGTGCGCAGCTGCCATCGGTAAACCGATTCCTCAAGTTATTTTTAGCAACTTGAAACCAAGTTGTGAAACCAGCTGCAATTAAATGCAGGCGACCAGAAGCGGAAGGGTTTGGTGAGCTGTGCTGTTACGGGAGTGTTTGTGATCTGCAAACAAACCCGGGAAAAATAATTGCATTGCTATTAAGTAACACAGGGATGTTTAGAAATTAAATATTCTGCCCGCGCTGGCAACCCTGAGAAACAGAGGCTGGATTTAGTCCTTCGATTTGTGCCAGATGGAGTGCCAGCCCCAGCGCACACCTGAACGCCTCTCTCAGGGAGATGCTGCTCAGGTGGGAACCCCACATGCAAAGTCTGGGCAATAGGTAAAGGTGCCTAAATGCACAGAGGTCAAGTCTTCATCTTAGCAACATAAGATTTACTTAGCCTCATTTTATTAAGTGATATCTAGGACCTGCAATAAACCTATTCCTTCCTTTTTACATGAAGTTTTCTATGAGCCCTGTACCAGCTTGCCTGCAGACCCTGCCCTCTCTCAGCCAGGAGTTTTTATTCACATCAAACAGGGAAACAGGCAAAGGGAAGCTCAGCAGCAATTTTCCTCACGTGTTCTTGGATGAAAACAGAGGAACAATTTTAGAAAAAGATGCGTGTAAGGGACTGTAACAGCCTAATGGAGAATGTAGTTTCATGCCCTCTCACAGCCTTGGCATAAAAGACGCAGGGAAAGCCTAAGAGGATGCGGAAGGAGTGCTTGGAAATGCCTTGGGATATTAACCCCACAGGTATTTGCTTTCTGACAGCATCAGAAAAAAAAAAAGTGTTGCAGCTTGTCTCAAAAAACGGAAGAACTAATTCCCCCAGGAACAGGCAGCTGAATGGGAGGTGGCGTTGGTGGAAGAGGATGAGCAGCTCTGGCGAGGAGGAAGCCAAAACACACACGTTCGCCAGGAGCGCAAACCCCTCAAACCCACCCCAAGGGGCACGGAGGGCAGATCCGTGTCCGCAGATTCCCTGCGAGTCGAGGCACAAACACCGGCCGCCAGCTCCAGCAGCGGCAAACGCAAACAGGCATCATTCCGCAGCTGGGGTTTTGTCTCAAGTGAAGCCCTCCTCCTGGATTCATATGCAGAGAGGTGGGAGGGGGACAGCCCAAAAAGTGAAGCTCCTGGTTTCCTATGGGCACACGTGCTCATTTCTCTGGGCTTATCAGGCATACGAATGCATTGCTCATAGCCCAAATGTAAAGCAGTTAATAAACAGGCTGTTAATGTGCCAGCAGACAGCGGCAGACAAGGCACACTGTCTTAGGCTCCTCCACCTCCTCATAATCCTAATTGCATCAAATCTAATCATTTTTATGGGATAAAAAGATTTCCATAGATGACAAAGGGTTACATTCTCAGGCCTGTTGATCCATCTAGTAAAATTAGATAAGAAATAGATTTCTAGGCAATGCATTAAAGACGATAGCGAGGGGAGGTAAAAGGAGAAAGGGGAAATCATTTACTGCAATTCTGTGTCTCAGCCTTCGGTTCAAGAAAGAAAATGTAAATGTGATGTTCGTCTGGCCACAGGCAGCTGCTTCTATCAGGCACTGCAAACTGCAGCAGGACAAAGGGGTAACTCTGGTAAAAGGAAAGGTTAATAGCAAAGCAGGGGAAGGGGGGGACGCTCATCGGCATGTACGGCACGTCGCAGCCTCGACACTCGGTGATGGGTTCGAACTGGGAACTGACATGAGATATAGAAGTGCTCACTGAAAATAATTCAGAGTGACGGCCGCATTGGCCTGAAAATGGAGAAGGGCTGAATCACCAAGCACTTGGCGAATATGCAGGAGCAGGGTTGCCAACTGCTCCTGATTATTTTCAGTAATAGTCTGGATTTTACTGACCACTCCTCCCCTCACCTACCTGCCCCCAGCATCTCTCAGAAGTTGCAGATTCAGTGCACTGGTGGAGGCAACATTGCTGTTTGCTCATATTTTAACAAGAAACACACACAATTCCCCGCGGTATCTGTGATTACATAACCAAGTAATAATATAGAGAATGCTAATAAAGAAGAAAATTAAACTTGCACTCAGACTCTACCTCTAACGTTCATTTTACCAACAAATATCTTTACAGAGTCAAATTGTACTACTCGGGTTGAAAATTAAACACATGAAAGAATCAAGGCCCAGCATATTGCACATACGTATAGTCACACAGCTATTCATACACTGACATAGACACGTTAAAGATCTGTATATGCCGTACAATACATATACGTATATAAGGCCAGAAAAATATTTTTCTTGAGCACTCAAAAATGTAACAATTTATATAGACATCTACACACCAGTGTTCAGATACCTGGCATCTCAGGGTACTGTGAAAGAGCCTGAACAACCACCACACAGCTGAGTCTGCTCCGCAACAACATGCAAACGTTGAACAGTTTGAAAAGCTCCATATTGTATCAATCGCAATTTCAAATAATGCTCTCCCAGGTTTGTACACAGATACCTTTAGTTAGGGGCATGTATCTCACCTCCCTCTGGGGAAGGGCAGAGAGCAACGTGTCTCAGGTGGGATGCGGGACCTTGTGGCAGGTCACCCGGGGGGTGCAGGTCACCCGGGGGGTGCAGGTCACCGCGTGTCCCTGCCTGGCTCAATGGCTCCGCTTGCCCCCACCACCTCCCTCTGGAACTTATCCCAAGAGAACAAGAGGGTCCATGTGTCATAGCAGGCTTCTTTCAGGCACTAACAAATGAAAAATGTCTCACTGGGCACCTTGTGGGTTTTGTTTGTTTTTAAATCTGGCATGAATACATTTGGAACAACAAAAAAAGAGGTTAAAAATACGCTAAAGCAAAAATAGATCCTTCATCCGCAGCTCGTCTGGATGGTTGGCACTCACCCTAAAACATGAGTTATTGGAAGATTCAGAAGCTCTAAATATCAGTATCCAAAGGAAAAAAGACAAAAGTGGAGACAGTGTCCTGCGATGCACGTGTATCCCCACGACCCCCAGCACCGGCCCCCAGCCTGACCCTCTCCTCTGGGTGGGTCATTTCTGGCGCCACCAGCCAGAGCCAAGGCAGCTCTTGGACCAGCACCGGCACACACCACAACGGTGCTGCTGCAGAGCCGCAACCTGTCGTGCCGCGATGCCAAAGAAAGATTCTTCTAACACTGAAGATTATTTGGAAGAGGAAAGTAGCGCTGCCTGTGAGCCAGAGCGTGGAGAGACCAGAGCCTCCTCTCTAGAACATGTTCCTTTCTAGCCTTAAAGTGGGGAGTTGCTGATGCTAAAAGCAAAAGTGGTAAGGAACAAACTTCTGGATGGACTTCAAGCTGACGTTGCAAGGCAGTGTGGCTGAAAAGCATGGCCAGAAGCTCCAAGAGAAGAAAGTGGTTCAAGTGTGGGATGCAGGGTCCCCTCCCTGGTCACTTTGCAGGTGACGTCCCTGGGGTCTCTGCAGTGCCCTTGGGAAAACGGGGCAAACGCACAGCAACCAGAGATGAGGTGTCTGTGTGACCTGACGGCGTTCCCAGCCGGACACAGAGCAGCTGGCAGACCCAGGGCAGGAACACAGTCCTGGAGCCGCGGGCTCTGCTGGGGACGGGGTGAAGCTCCCACAGCTGTGGTACCCAGAGCGGTGTCAGCCCATCGGCTGAGCCGTACAGCCTGAACGGTGCGTGTTCGGTACCGACATCCTCCCCTCTCCACAGCCTCACTCCTCAAACCCCTGTCTTCCCCACAGCACAATCCCCAGCAGTATTTGTGGTGCAGTTAATACAGCACCTGCCATGCTCAACTTTTCCTTCCCTCCTTTGTCATTTTAAAGCTGCCATGGTGAGGGCCCTTCTGAAATTATGTAAAGCCCCACTGGTTAGATGAGGGCAACCTGTATTTATAACACCAGTGTTGAAACACATACTAATTCCACATAAATCTATGGCGAGTTAACCATGCCTGCATTTCTAATCCGGCTTCCTGAGGCCAGAACTATTAGTCCAGGCTGCAGTGGCCATCGGCTGTGCACACCCGGAGCTGCACCCACAAACCAGCTACCCACGGGGTCTGCCCTTGGGCAGGGGCTTTGGTCTTGCTCCCCGTGAACTCGTCTGACAACATCAGAGAAGCCAACAGAAGTCAGAAAGGATCTGTGTCTACCTGCTATTCTAGCTGAGCTGTTTTCTTACTGTTGCTGTTGTGTGATCTACAGAAAGGCACCAAGTTGCGAGCCATTACAGCTGTCAGGATGATCCCATTTTGTTCTCATCCAAGCCATCTTCTTATTTTATTAAGTTTCAAACTAATTAGTATGCCCTGTACCTGGTTTAATAATTAACAGAGATGGGGAAAGGCAGCACAGGCACCCAAGTCAAGCCACGTAGAAGCCATCACCAGAGCCTAAGACCAACACGTCAAGCAGCACATCACCATCACTCCTCCACAGAAGAGCATTTTATATCTAGATCTCCTTAAGAACATCTCCAACATTTGCCGGGAGTTTTATGAATACCTAATACAACACCTAAACCTGGTGTTCAAGCCGGGTAATGTATAGCCCTCTCTCATTGCAAGAATCAGAGTAGATATTAGAATAGCACGACATCTGGGGTCTCCCGTGGAGTTGCTACACAAAGCCCAGAAGAAGCTGCTGTCAGACCACCTCGGTTTTTCTCCTCTGTACTGAGAATATAAACTCTTGCTCAGATCCAGGTATTGCTGCGCTGTTGACCTTGCTAAGGCTTGGCAGTGGCATAAACCTTTGTTTGAAGAACGAAAGAGAATTTGGATCCCAACTCAAGATGGTTTTGGCACAGATGGACAGAGAACAAACAGATTTCACGCCACATGGAATCACTGGAAGGAAACAATAGCCAGTGGCAAAGAAAATGACCAAAATCAGGGGCACATCCTATCGCTTCCCACTTCTGCGCTTACATGAAATTTCCAAAGATTTGGGGAGCAAACCCAAACTTTGATGCTTCAGTTACTCTTCCCTGTGGATGCAGCTACTGAAGTAGAACACGGAAAGGTCATTTGGCAACAGTCAGGCTTCCAAGTCCATTTCAGGGTTTTAGCACTGACATTAGCCCATAAATAGTGAAGGCATCATTTTGTGAAATAAATTTTTAAACCGTTCTGTTTATACTAGACTTAGTAAAACATGTAAGGTCTTCCCACAGTAAGCTTGTGGAGGTCTATGAATTGACAGTCGCCTTAGAAAAAACAAAGGGAGAGACTACTGGTAATTTGAAGATGCAGCTTTCTATTTGTTTTACCTTTGTTTCCTAGATTATATTATTTAACAGTGGAGCACAATTACCTAAGCACATTTCATGGTTGTTAAATAAACTAGTCAGCAAAGACGACTCTAAAATGCGCAAAGTTCTTCCAGTGCACACAGAAAGCTGGTACGTGTGGAAGGAAGGAGCCAGCCAGGTGCCAGTCGAGAAGGGCCTTGGGATGTAACCGGGAGACCCGAGGGAGCCGCGCAACACGTCTGAGCTATATGTGCAGATAAGATATCGGACAAGAAGTGCCGACAGCTCCTCGTGGCCCCCTGGTATGTACTGGCTGTGCCAGTATTAGTGTCCAGCCCAGGGGAGACTTTCCTGTGACTTCAGAGCCCTTTGGGTCATGGGCTCCTGCCACTGATCTTTCATACAACTCATTTCTCACCATTTCTACTCTCCATTCTCCAACACACATAGCTTGTGCTGCACAGCAAAACCTATTTAGGAGACCTCCTGCCCTGGAATTCAAACCCTTCCATACCTTGGGAAAAAACCTAGATACACGACTTTGCATTCAGGCCGATTTTTACTTCGCCAGCCCATTGCAGAAGGCTGTTACTCTAACCCACTCTTGAAGCAAAACTTTGTTTTGGAGGCTGCAGAGGCCTCCAGGAAAGTGTCCAAAATAAATCCATATATGCAAAATAAATATGTCTTGATGACACAACGTAAAGCTGATGCAGGGATGTGATGGCAAGCAGCTCTTCTTTCTGGGTGCCCACAGCAGGTTCGACTCCTGGGGCTGCTGCAGCTCTCACACCTGGAACAGGAGCATCCCTAAAGCGCTGGTAAATGCTCACACATGAACACTCTTCATTCAAATCTATATTGTATTCACAAAAGATACTCTAAAACCAAATATATATAACACTAAGATTATTTTTATTAGCTGAAATTAAAAGAAAACCCACTATATTGTATATGTAGCTGCCTCTGCCTGACAGGACTAAAACTACACAAACCCTCCTGCACAGTCACAGCAGACTTTGCTACAGAATTTCTAAATAACAGACTTAAATTCTCCCAAATTTCTTTATCTTTTCCACCTTGATTTAGACAGGTTGGGTTTGTTTGGGTTTTTTGTTTTGTTTTTTAAATCTTTCCTGAGATAATTTACAGGCCTTTTAAAGGAAAATTAAATCCCTATTACCTCTGAGATCAATACCTGACAGAGCCAGCTGTTAGAGCAGGGCTGCCCCAGAGCAGCACCCTTCAGGAACGGAGGGACGGGGCAGGAGAAGCCCTTGTCCCTTGTCCTTGTAGTGCAGGGACAGTCCTGCCACTGGAACCCCAGCCCACCCCCTCGACACAGACAAAACAGCGAGTGAAGCCGGAGCAGGATCCCAGGACACCCAGGTCACTCCTGCACATCCAGCTCAGCCTTTTGCTTCACAACCCCCCGAGCAGCCAAGCTTTCCTCCTACTTACTTTGCCTAGATACTTTTTTTTTTTTTTTTTTTTTTTTTTTTTTTTTTAAGTTTAGTCATCTCATGTGGGATTTCTCATTGTTGCTGCCTTCTCTTGGACAGCCTTTCCCCTCGCAGAATTTCGTCTCTTTTCCTGCAGAGAAGCCCCTGGAGAAGGAGCATCCCAAGGAGTTGGGAGCATCTCTCGTTTGCATAATCAACCGACCAGCCATGGAAGGACACAACAGACTTGCCATTATCTCTGCTCTTTTTGCACCTTCTTTTCAGTCTCTCTCTCTCTTTTTCCTCTTACCAGCTTTGCTCCCGTCTATGAAAAATCAGCAAATAAAAAGTTACATTAACCCCACCCTGACCTCTCCGACATAATACACTGTGGGCTGATGGGCTGCCTTTGGAGCTTCGTTGAAAAGCTGTCATTCTTCGACATCCCAAGTACAGCCTAGGGAGCATTTACCGGATAATTAATATATTAAATGCATGAAAAATAGTTACACAGTGCCCCCCCGCCAGATCTTTCCCCCCACACACACATATACTGCTATCTTTTTCAGGGAAAGAAGGGATGCAAAAAAAGAAAGGGGAAAAAAGATAGATACAGCATGTGCACCATCAATATAAAAGCATCCCCTGAATAGCCATCATAAAAACTGTTCATAATTTTATAGCTTCATTCGTGCTGGAGCACCATAAAGGCAGGCCATATTTTTTACACTCAGGATGCCTCATAAAAAAAAAAAAAAAAAAGAGAAAAGGAAGGAAGGAAAGTTGGCATGGGAGACATGGAGGCACAGAAGCCACGGCTCACCTGAGGACAAGAGCTCAGTAAAAGGGGGGTGGAATTTGTCCTCTCTGACCTGTGAGGTTCTGAGTCCCAGTGAGGCCATCAGAATAATTATTAATTGGGAAGTCTTCAGCTTTTTTTCCTTTTTTCCCCCCCCTCTTTTTCTCTTTTTCTGCTGACTGCGTATTTGCCTTTTAAAAGGATGATGGAAGGCCAGGCCGGCAGCCCTGCCCTCCAACTGTGTCCTTCACCTTTAAGTGGGCCAGCATCTTTTTTGGTGCTTTGAGTCCCCCTCCCCTTTCCCTCCACCTCCCCAAATGCAAAATTCATGAGCTGGAGCATGGATTAACAAATAAATTATAACGAAGGCAAATGGGTGGCAATAAAAAATAATAATAATAAAAAAGGAGGCCTCACCTTCACGTGACAGAGGCTGAGCAATATAACAAACCAGCTCATTTATTTTCACCAAAGCCTGTTCTCCTGCTTGGGAAGGTAGGTTTTTAAAGCATTTTATCCTTTATTTCCCATAATATATTTGGACAAGGTAGCTGTAAATCTGAGGCAAGAGGAGAAATCAAAGAGTGCCAGGAGAAGATGGGGGTCGAAGGGAAAGAAGCCGTGTTGGTTTGTGGATGTGGCCCCTGAGCTTTCATGATCCGGGGGTTTAGAGCGTTCACCTCCACGGACCCGTTTGCTGGGCTGGCTGCCCCTGCGCACGCCCAGCATCCGCGCTGCTGCTCCCGGAGCAAACCCCACCCCTTTGTTATACACCTGTGTGTGTATTTTTGAGTGTGATACACACAACAGCAGGGATGTCTCTTAAAAACATACACACCAGCCTTGTTACACTCAAACATCCCAGAGCAGAGAGAAAACGCTACGGAAATCAGCTGTTCTGTCTATTAAAGCAGAACAGGTGAGTTCAAGAGAAAGCCCAGGATACCCGTTCTCCACTCGGAGACATTTGGGGGTAGCGATTTCCTCCTCCAGTGATGTGGTCCAAGAGCCATATCACAAAAAGGATGGTTTTTAACCACAGGAAAATTTCAACGAAAAGTTCACTCCAATTTTCTTTGGGGTATGCTTGTTTGTTTGGCGGTTTTGTTTGCTTGTTTTTAATAAATCAATAATAGAAAAACCTAATTTCCTGCAAAAAAACATTTAAAAAAACTTTAGTATTTGGTCCTGCACTAAATTTTCTGATTAAAGGAAGCCTTAAGAGAACCACAAGAAAAGTAAAGAAACTCCAGTCCCCCTCCAGATCCTTCCTTCGGCTGAGCTTGTCCCCCAAGGCTTAAGCATTGAGCACAAACAGAAGCCAGAAGTCTCAAGTCCCTTTGGCTACAGACCAGACTGAGGGACCAGCACCCGCCTTCTGGTACCTGCTGGGATGAACCAGTAAGTTACAGATACTGGGAAATGCTCAAGTACCTCTGCCCACGCGGCGCCCCGAGAGCGGCTCCGTCTCCTTTGGTGCAGAGTCAGGGGCCCCAACGGCCCCACTCCTGCAGCTCTCCGCAAAAATACCTGTTGCTTCTTTCACTATCTCAGCATCTAAGATGATATTTTCCTGCCTCAACCATGAAAGCACCTTGCAAGAGGCAGCTGGGAGGGTCTGCGGGGCACATCTCCAGTGCTTGCTGATGACAGCAGCTTCTTCACAAGTGTCTGTTTGCTGGTGAGCCCACCCCTCCTGCCCTAGCGTGCTTGGGAATTGGAGTTAGAATCCAGAGTAACTTCCCTGATATTCCTGAAAACGCTTAAAGTTCACACAACTTTAATTCAGGAAATCTGGGGGCACATGCACTCACAGAACTTCCAAAAAGCTGCAGGAAACACGCTTGGTTCGCTAAGCCAAGGGTGGCTCCAGCACGCTGTTTACAGCCTGGGCTCCCACGCTCTGGGCAGAGCAGCCCAGTTGCTCCATCCGAACACACACCCCAAAAAGCAGCACGGAGGAGCAGCCGCCCCACCACGAGGTACGCGGGCACCTGCTGAGCGAGGCCCGGCCATCGGGGTGCGGGCGCCAGGCGAGGAATAACGCACGGCTGGCTGCGAAGTAACCGCCAGCGCTGCCTCATTTGTCTCTTTTATGTTTATTCATGGCAAACTCTGACAGAGGGATCCGGCTCCGTTCGGGAGTTGTCAGCAGGTGGCCTAATAGTGAGAATTAGTGAGCCACGCAGCAACGAGACATACTGGGGCTGCCTAATGCTGCCGACATTAACGCCTGCCTCAGAAATGAATAAAGCTTCTTCGAGGGGAAAAAATAACAATAATAAGAGGATGAAGAGGGGTAGGAGGAACCAAGGGGGAGTCCAATCTGCTACGTGAAGCTTGGCCAGTGCTCAGTTAGTGAAGACATGTCCTCCTTCCACGAGGCTGCTGACCTCGGTCCCACACACACGGACACCGTCAACCACAAATGGAAGAGAAACGTTTTGCTTTCAAATAACCCGCGAGAACTTCCATGGACACAGGCTGAGAAAGACCTTTCTGGGCCAGAGCTTTTGGTGCCACCATCCTCCCCCAGCCTGGACATTTTGGGCAGACATTCAACCTCTAGCCAAGCAAGATGAAACAAGTCATTGCCACCCTGCTCCCCAGCAGCTCCTGGGGCACCAGAACCTCAAGTCTCCACCAATGTCACCTCCTGATGCCTTCACTACAGTGTGACCAAACCTGGCTCACAGCCTCTGTTTTTTCCAATACGATTTCAGGACACGCTCTGCATCTGGGAACGGGTAACTCCTTGGGAAAGGAAGACAGACACAAAGTTATTCTGCTGCACAACATCAACTCTTTTCACAGCCTGTTTCACCTGCTCTTTGGACATCAGGGGCCTAATTTTACGACCTACTCCCTCAGTCTCAACGGTCCTGAGAGCAAGACAAAGACAAATGAAGAAAGATGCAAGAGAGAGATAGGTAGCATCCAGTGTTCCTGTCAAGAACAGGAACCAAAAGTACACACAACTAAACTCGTCTCCTAAAGGTCCCTTTTCAGATTTAGCTGCCATATCACATTTTCCCACATAACTACCAAAAATGACGGCAAAAGCTCAAAATCTGCTCTAAGCAGCAGCACCTCAGTAGCCAATTTCCTTATCCCCGTAATCCCAGACATCACTCTAGCCACTAGGATTTAGAAACAAGGACCTTAAAAAAAAAAAAAAAAAAAAAAAGAGCATCAAATCATATCCCTGTTAAACCCACACTTAAAAAAAATGGTTCTAGAAAGTGTAGGATTAGGCCCTGAAAGCAGCTTGTTCCCCTCAAGGTGCCTGTGACACTTTGAGCATCCCCAGCAGCTCCTGCCCCAACCGCTCCACCCGGCTGCAGTTTCCACAGCAAGTAACCCCAGAAATAGCACCAAGAAGATTTTGTTTCTTCTCTTTATAATTCACTGCCATTATAAATGTTAATTTTGCATTTTGCCCAATAGATTTTAGTCTTTTTAAATGCTAGAGACACATACAAAAAACCACCAAAATAACCCAAGCCCCTTTCCTCGCATTCCTGTTTCCTGTAACCAGGACGACACACACATCCATCCCACACCCTTCGCACACAATTCCTGCCTAGCACTGCAAACTCATCTGACCACATAACCCTTTTTATGAACTGGGTACCTAGCTGTTGGTTTTTCCTTTTGAATTTTAAACAGTTTTCACACCTGGTCTGACAAAGGTTCAGGTAAATTACTGAAAAAGCACCGACTAATTTAAAAAAATATTTAAGAGACTCCAAGTTCCCTGCCTTTTTTACTATCCTCTGCTCCATAATTACATTGCACTGCCTGATATTTTCATGGAACATTAACCGAAGTCAGGTGACTGCCCCCTTACAGTCTACGCCTATCCGTTACCCATAAGACCCCCATGGACCTTGACATTATTAATAGTCCTATTCATTAAGTATTACTCTTGTAGAATGAGTAGCATAATATTGGCCTGGAGATAGGAACAGGCAGAAGGAATAAGTCAAATTAATTTTCCGCAGCAAACGCCCCGATTCTGTAAATGACATTCTATACTGTTAGCATTTTAAATGTGACACAAATGGCAGGAGATACAATTTGAAAGCAAAATAGTAGAAGACATGGCTCAGGGTGTAATGTGCTGCATAAAAATCCAATAACATCAGTTACACGAAGGAAGGGAATGAACCAACCCGATGGAGGGGTTTAATTTGCATTTGTTTAAAATGGCAGGTAAGGGAGCGGGAGAAAGGCTGCAGCGCCCTGATTAGGACCTTCTCCCCTTCCACCGAGGATGAGGGTGCTCAGAGCTCGGAGCCACGAGGCCTGGGAGCATCGCGCAGCTCCTGCCAGCGCAGACGCTGGCTGAACGCAGCCCGAGGGAACGGCACAGGCGGGTCCACCTGAAAGATGCGATACAGTCCAGGAGAAGCCTGCGAGCTCAGCTGTCCATGTTATATATCCCTTCAGATCGTTCGGCTTTAACTCCAGTTTCCCCCAGTTCACCCACAGTTCAGGAGAGTATGAGATGAGAGCGGGGGAACGAGCGTTGCAGGACAGCGAGTGGCTCGGAGGTACCAAATCCACAAGAGCATCACCTGCTCTGACCGAGCTCCTCCAGAGAACTGCTCTGAACCGACGGGTGTTTCATCTACAGCATTTCTTTCAGAAAACAACAAAACCACACATCCCAGCCCGACTGGGTTTCTCCCTGCCAAAGCCACCACCACCACCTTACCTGACAGACCCGGTGGCCCAGCTCCTGGCTGCTCTGCCTCCCTGGACACAACAGATGGGCCGAAGCCTGAGCTCTTGATTTAAATCAAGCAAAACACAGCCACTTTTGGGGAGATCGAACCCAGAGCTAAAGGCAGATTTGGGGAGAAAAGGTCACCGACTTTCCAGTAGTTCAAATCGAGCTCTCAAATCTAAAGACCCTACCACCTGCCCAAAGGATGGATGGGCCTGAAATGCAACACCAGTGCTGAATTCTGTGCTTTCAGCTTTTTTTTTTTTAAATCTAAATGCATCTGGGCTGAGAGAGGTACAAGAATATAGACAATGTCCAAGCCATTATGCGTTTTTCTTCATCCCCTTTTTCCTTCATGCACTTCCTTACAAAGACCACTGCACCAAAGCTATAAACCACCAGGCAGGAGAGATCTGATCAGGAAAACAAGAACGCAAAGCCTGACCTCCATTAGCTTTATTTAGGGTAAAGCACTGCACTGTACTTTATTTATTAACAACATAAAAAGACATCACCTATAGAACATAGAATAAATACTCATAATTTCGCCAGAAAGAGCATCGAGCTGGCTTCCTGAGGGGAAAAAACTATCACTTAATTGAAGCAAGAAATGTTCAATCCAATAATCTATAATTAGATATTTTATGGAATATGTTACCTAGAGATGTTTATTTATAAAATGTTTCCATCGATAATAAGTTGTTGGGAGGGGGAGGAGGTGCATTCCTCGCTGCTGGGATGTTTCTGAGGGAGGATTCCAGTGGCAGCTCTTCCCGCAGCATCGGACGGGCTGCGGATCCTCCCGCAGCATCGCCACGTGCTCAAACCAGAAAACTGCCAGAGGTCGCAAGGCTGGAGAACACAAGGTTCTAGCCGTGCTCACTGCCAAAGCCAAACGCTTCAAGCCACCTCAAAATATAGATGTGAAGCCAGTTTTTAGGACTAGGCTTGAAACAGATGTGGAGATCTGAGAAGCCACCACTGGAGCCACAACCTGTGATGTTCTCCTTTCAAAAGTCATTATAGCACCTTAAAGAGTCTTCCTTTCATATTCATGTACTCCCAGAACACATTGAACAGTTCACATCGTGTTTGCGAGCAAATATTTGAACACCGATCTTGTCAAGCCAGCAGGACTTCAAAAGAGAAGATGCCTCCACAAAACCCACAGACTCGGATGACACACACAACCCTCCACTCGCGCCTCCCGACTGCTGTTTTTCCCCCAGACAAATTATTTCTGTTGGTTGCAACCCTACTGCAGTTCTTATTACAAAGGCAATTTCTCTTCTCCCTTTAATTTGAGGTTGCTCTACAGTGTTCAGTGCTCCAGCTACTTCTGCAGTACGGAGAACTGTAAATTGTGTTTGAAACTACAAAGTGCAGAATAAAGCAACTGATTGAAGCAGTAAAAAAGAAAAAACACCAAATCCATGTTGGTGGAAAGGCCATAGGAAAAAGCTACTTCAAGGTAACAAGACTTGGAAAGGAATACACATGTCAGAGATTAAATATAGAAGAAAATTAAGTCAATATCCCACGCAAGACAATGCTGTGGCATAAAAATACCTGGGCAGAACCATCAGGTGTTTTCCAAAAATATCACACCTAGTCGTCTTATAATCTCTAATAATTCACATAATATTAACCCGTCCTGGCTAGAAAAATAGTCTGTCTAGAAAACTGTAAATTTGCACAGATATTCAGAGCTGGGATATATTAGCACTAGCATACGTCTGTGTCCTTTTTTAGGGTGCTAAAGGCACATTTGAAAGTGCTGGTGTATGGTGCGCCATTTAAGTTTACTTGAAAACCGCCTGCACAGGGCTGGACCATTTTGCAGACAAACAATTGGCCAGTTTCACAAGATCCCACCTGCAAACACCTCCACCGTCCCCAGCCCGGTGCTGCACAGCCCCGGGTGCCACCCCCGTTCCCATCCCCAGACCACAACTCCCACCTCCCACCCACCAACCGTGGTTGCACTTGGCTCCCTCGCACTGCGACGAGCACGAAATGGGGGAAAAATTATAATAATATCACAAATGAAATTGAATGAGTAACAACATTTTCTAAGAACAGAATAAATACAGTTGGCGGTGCCTTTTTTTTTTTTCCAATTTAGTATTGTTTAATATGCATTTAATCAACCCATTCAGTATTATAGAGTCTATGTACCGTGACACCCTCCTATGCCACAGAGGAAGCATTCATAGGCCATTAGGCTAAAGTAATATGTATGAGGAACCACTTTTCCCCAGGGTGTAGTAACTATTTTTGCTCCCCAGTCGTCCCCATTAAATCATTAAACCTCATGACTATGCTTTCTGAACTCTACCCTGATCTTTAAAAAGCAGAACATTAAAGGGCAACTGTCACCCTCCATTGCACAGGCCTTGTGTTTTATATATTCAAAGCATTAAGCCTTTTGTCAGTCTATACATCATAAGCACTGGAAGACTGTATGCACAAACAGGAAATGTTTATAACTGATGTCCCTTTTATAGTGGATGTGCGAATGGGCAGGATAAAAAAGCTGAGGCTTGGCTATTTTATGGAAACTGAAGCAACGTGATTTTCCCCAGCTGCTCGCAATAAAACCATCTTCGTTACTTATCTTTATGTGGCCAGTCGCAGGAGGAAAGAGAAGCAGTTTAGCACAGGCAGAGACTTGGAGTCATGGGGGGGTTGCCAACTTCGGACTTGCAGATCTCACTTCCCTACTTTATGGCAAAAGCTTAATTAAGAGAACGGCAGTAGAAAGGGGATCTACTGAGAGAAGGTTGGGTTGGACTCGCGCAGATCCTTCCAGCTCCCAAACATCCCTTCACAGCTGCCACTACTGAAACGCATCCACATCTGGGGAGGAAGAGGAGGAGGTTGGCAAAGAATTGGGGTGCGACCGCCTCTACCACATCTCCGACAGCATCACTGTTCATGTTTGAAGGCTTCTTCAAAGACCTCTCACAGCAAACTTGCTTTGCCATCTCCACTTTGCTCCTCTTCAAACTGGGGGCTGCAGATACAAGGAGCAGAAGAGGCCTCTGCCCAAACCCCAGTCTGAACACTGTGCCCTGCCCAGCTGGAAAGACAGGGGGAGACCATTCCCAGCTCCACCACAGAGCCTTGGCAAAGAGGTGTCTCCACTGCTTCACACCTCGCAGCTCCCATTTTGCTGTTGAGAACAAAAATAATGCTTTCTATATCATGTGTTAGCAATGAGTTAATTTTGTTAATGCTTCTGAAATTCTCCCCCAGGTTTTTGAGAAGGGAGGTGCTGCAGACACCCATACAACATGGGTGAATAGCTGCAGAAACCCCTGCATGGACCTTGACTAAGATTTTGGGCAAATCACTTCATTACACCCATGTCCTGCCCTATATCTCCCCACCAAGCTTTTCAGAGTATGAATACTCTCTTGTTAGTGGTGTAAGAAACACCTGGCACAGGGCAGAGCTTTACCAGGGCTTTTAGCTCTCAAACAACGGGAGACACAAACCAGCCCCTTGCAAAGGTTTCTGAGAGCACAAGGATGGAGGCAGGGGCAGACAGCAGTAACCCTAAAAAGAAAATTAGCAAATACCTTTCAAAAGCAGGAAGGGGCGGGGGGGGGGGGGGAAAAAGACCAAAATAAATGTCAAGGTCAGACAAGAGGCAAGGATGGAAAACACATCCACAGCCTTGAGCCTGTACTACACAGGTACCACCACGCACCCACCTCAGCACGTTCCCCCTGTACCGCACACCCTCCCCATCACGGGTGTCTGAGGACACCTCCCAGTTACCCACAGATCCCTTGTAAAACAACAGGGAATGTGAGGTTAACATGACTTAGAGAGCGATAGTGTAGGTTGCAAAATGTCAGAGCTTTCATCCTGTATGTTAACTTGCCAGCCAGTAGTATCAATCTGCGGCAAAACACAGTTATTTCATCATGACATTAGTTCACCTTTAAAGGCATATGGTAAAGCCTGCTTTGTGGCTTGCAGCAGATGAGCTTCCTATAATTACAATTTGAACTGTTCCACAGGCAGCTCTATAGATAGTGGATCAGTGATTAAAGTTGAAATCACAGGGTAAGTAGTTCTGTGACACCGTGAGTCACAACAATCATCAAAGACTCAACTCTCTGGTTTCTGATGAAGTGGAGATAGTGCAGTGATTCAAGTAGGGGACTGAGACTCAAGTGCTGCTACTTGGAGGCAGGAAAAGAGCAGACACATTCTTGAGGAAGATACTCAGTGCGTGCTATTGACTGGCCCCAAGCAAATCTTTAACCCTGCGTCTCGGAGAGAGCATGACTGTGCATCTCATTGCGGCGGGGCCCCCAGTGTCACACCTGAGGATCACAGGCTCCAGTTAAACATTCTTCTTGCCGATTCCTCCTTTGATTTGAGGGATAATGCATGCAGGGCACAGGACTGCGCAGCGATGCCGGCGCTGGGCGGCAGGCTGAGGCGAACATTTGTTTTTCCCTACGGAGCCTTCCTGCTCCCCGAGTATCCCCCGTCAGCATGAGGCATGGAAGGGAAAGAAATGTGCACTCACACTGTTGTACCCATCGCTGACCCCCATCAAAAGTAAAGGGCTTTTATTTAAAAAGACATACAAGAAGTCAGCTTCTAGTCTGTCTGGCAATGAACAGAGAAATTCCTGCCACTGCTTCTCCTGGAAGATAATGGGCTAAAACATTCCCTTTCCCTAGCACACCTCCATTAAACTTTGGTGAAGCTGATGCTGAGATAATTCAGGTCCAGAAAAAATAAATAAATAAATAAATAAAACCAAAAACCAAAAAACAGTGGAGGCAAATTTGTAAGAAAAAACAAAACAAAACAAAACACACAGTGGAGTTGCAAGAGCCAAAAACCCCATCCAGATGAGAATTAACTTAATTCCTAGTAGAGTGACACTTCATTCAAACATACAATAAAATAAATTATGGCATGAGGAAGGTATTGAATCTGATTTCTCCTTCACTCTCAGGCTAAGGTTTGCTCTTTCCCAGCCCCACACATATGCACTGCAGTAACGCACAAATGCACGTGCTGTGAAGAACTTTTACTGCCTGTAAAAATGGAGGAAAAGGACAAATCGAGGCACAGGGGGACTTTATACCGCAGGGGTGCCGAGGGGACTTCGGCAGGAAAATCTCTGCTGGAGGACACCATCCCACTGCAAGCTCTCGTGCTTTTAAGATCAGCCAAATTCCACGGCCAGCCTGCAGTTACTGTTTGCACCAGCTCGGATATTTTTAAGGGAACTGCTTCCCTAACACTTCTTTTAAAGATGAAAGACATTTCACTTAGAGCAGGAAGGGGCAGTTACAAAGCCAAGAAGCTTCTCTGTGCTCCAGGAAGATCGTATCACAGCTGCTGGCCGCCTGCCACGCCAGCTTGAGCATTAACCACAGACAGTGACGGATGGATGCCCACGGTGCCAGCTGCAGAAACCCAGGCCAGGAGCGCGGGCGACAGCCTCTGTGCTCAGCACAAGGGGTTCACTTGGATGAACAGAGCCAGGATTTGGGAGGTGATCAGGGTGAGCCTGTTCTCCATGCCAGAGCATCCTGGGGACAGTTTCTCAGCCCCGGCTTAATGCTCCGAGGGGGAAGGCGGGAGCGGAGCGTTGGGTCCAGGTCAGCACTGGATCCTTTGGAAGGAGGTGAGCTGGAACAGCCCTGCCCAGCTCCCACACATCACCAGGGGTCAACTAGTACAACTCAACCAGCTTGTGTCTTTCAGAGATTGTAAAAAAAGACTTTGAGACTACGTGTAAAGGAATATCCATGCTCTACGCTGGTACAAGGAGAGGCTGACAAATACAGGTAAGAGAAGAGAAGCTAAACCCATGCCTAACGCCTCTGCCCCCCAGTGAGCAGATGTCTGTCAGCATCCATCAGTTTCCAATAAATCCTGATCTTGCCCTGGACACTCACCTTGGCAAGACAGAGTCACCCTGGGGACCCGCCACCATCCAACCCTTAGACCAAAAGCAAAGCCCTTAGTGCAGGAATTCGAGCTTTGAAGAATTTACCCTGATGTTTGCTCCCAGCTTTATGGTGCTCATTTTAAGAGGATAAACCAAGGCAAATACACTAAATTGCCCAGGAGAAGGACAGAAAAATATATTCACCACGGGACATTTTGGAGCAAATATTCAGCGGAGAGTTTCAAAACCACAACCCCATGTATTTTCTTAAGCAATAGGAGGACGGATCTTTCTGTTTTCCTTGCTGTGCCCACAGAAATTCTCAGCAAAATTCTTTGGTCTTCTTCAAGAGATGCACGACCCAATAGCCAGGCTGGGTGTGGACACATCTGCTGCTGGAACCCGCGTCTGCGGCCACGCTGAGCAGGGAAGGGTTAAACCCACGGGCGCCTCAGCACGGAGCAGCACCAAGGTCCTTCTCAAGGCTGCAGGGAACAATGCAGCTATCAGTCTATATTTGGCCTTTGCCCTTGGATCATTTATGACTTATTCTTCACCTCTGATGACCACAGCAGCAAGCTTTCAATCTCTTGCTCCCTAGCCTGAAGCAAGAGCTCTCCCTCCCCCTTTTTCAAAAATCACACCATTTGCAATTAAAAGCGACTGCCAGGAGAAGGTCTCAAGCAAGTCTTCCCTTGCCTCTTTGTGTCCTTTTCCTTGCAGTGACCAGACTGCTGGCATGATACCAGGTCAGGGCCAGGATGAAGCGGTGGTCCTGTTGTATCGGGATGGGCTGAGCAGGGAAGCAGAGATATCTTGCCAGTCTACAGCTTAAAGTCCATACTTCAAGCTTAGAGAGAAGCTTTAAAGGGAACAAGCATGGGTGGCCTTTTACCCTACAGCCTGTGGAGTCAAGAGGAACACTGCTGTGATCCAAAATAAGCCTTGTTTAATCACTTAGACTCCTATCCCCAAGAAGCGACCTTTGTGAGCAGCCCCACATCACAAAGCGTGTCCAGCAGCATCGCCAGGAGGTGCAGGGGCTCAGCTGGGCACACAGCCCCAGAGCTGCGAGCTCTGACCGTCGCCCACCTCCAGGTTCAGCACAGAAGTGACGCAGTTGCCAACCACACAGCGCCACGGCAGCAGGTAAAGGCAGGGGGTTATTTCCTTGCGATTAGCCACTTCTTCAAAGGGGAAAGAGCAAATTGCAGCTTGTTATACCTCACCCTTGCAAGAGGATATGCTTGTGGTCACCACAGGCTGATAACTGAGCCATTTCCCTTGAAACTAGAGCCCCACCAGACTGCACAGAGGCCCAGAAAGGTCCTTGCTCTGAGCAGGCAGTCCAGCCACAGCACAGCCCCACGGGAGCAGCGACACGCAGGAGGCTTCTCCTCCCACACGCTGCAGCCCTGTGCGCCAGAACCCACCGCTCCCTGCAGCAGGTCCCTCTGTGCCACAAAAGGTCTCCCTGCCCCTGACGGGGGTGAAATCCAACTCCTACCACCAGCCTGCTCATCGCATCGCATGCCACAGCCAGCCAGCACCCAGCAACAGCAGCCTCGCACCATAATAAATGATTTCTCACCTGGGCCAGGTGGCAGACCTGGAACAAGAGTTAGACAAATCAGAGCTGCCACTCTAATCTTCCTGCTGGAAAGTCACCTCCATCATCCTAATTTATCAAAAAGCCAAGACACTGGTCAGATGCAAAGCCTTTCTCCTGTAATAACCCATATATGTAACTAGAAGCTGCTGAGATTATACCAGGTGTGTTTCACTCAGGAAAGCTGGTATTTGTTTTCTTGGGACATAGCTTAGCATTTATTGAATTTCACAGCCAAAGAAATTCCTTGGTAATGGAGTCCTCTCGTACTTCACTCAAAAAAATCCGATGTAAACGTATAAGATCATCCTGAAAATGAAGACAGAAGCCTTGCGAGTGTACCTTATTCTGAGACACTTCTATCAGGACTCCAGATAGTCACTGAAAAGGCAACTAAAAAGTGTTCAGGAGTGAAACCACTGAGAGGCTTCACCGCTAACATTAACGTGGAAGGCTAAGAAAACAGGCTTAACATTTTTCTCCAGTCTGTGGTGGTATAAGCATTTTATGGTTAACGATTTAAAGCCCTGGAGCTCACAGCCACAGCCTCCGCACATCGGCTGCCTGGTGAAGGTAACACCTTCCCAGCGCTTTCCCGCGGGCAGGAGCAGGAGGGGGCACCGCGCTCTGCTCATCTCCTTTTACAGCCTCAGGACACGCAGGTCTGAGGTTTTGCATTGCTGGCAGTTCTGCTCAAGGGCCCAGCGAGGACATGCGGCTGAATCGTGGTCCATGTGTCTGGTCGGTGCTCGCAAGGACCAGCTTCATAGCGCAGCTCATGTGCAGCCCGAGGGCTTGATCAGCCATGGAACAAAACAAACCCACAACATACTATGAGATCAGGAGACACTAATCCATTTTTTTCACAGTAACAAGAATGATTTGTTGGTTTTTTTGGTTTTTTTTTTGTTTTGTTTTGTTTTGTGTTTTTTTTTTTTTTTTTTTTTTTTATTGCCTACAACATTGTCTTTCCAGTGTTCTTTTTCAAAGACCAAGGTCAATGAACCACATTAGCTGCCCTGCTGCTTTCCAAGGCACAGCCCCACCACCTGAGAGCCAACCAAAACCAAGACAAGCACCATCTCCCTCCCTCACCCAGATTTTTGGGAACATAAGCCATAGACAAGCTTCTGTTCTTCAGAGTCCCAGCCCTGCTCAGCCCCACAAACTCACCCTGAAGTCAACTGAATCCATAAGGGCCAATAGCATCAAGGGATGAATCAAGACATCAATGAGGCTCCAAAATAATTTTTATAACAAAGGCAAGAAACAGACACACAATGGATCTAAACTACTTGATAGTGCCTCATAACAGAATAATTATTAAATTGTTTTCTTTTACACTCAATATTTACACAATCGAGCAACAGTTTGAGACCCCCGTGTCTGTGCGCAGGTGGGGAGCGGGATGGGAGGTGCAGGGTGCTGGCCAGGAGCACCCACTTCTCCAGGGACAATTCACACAATGCACCAGCACCGGCTCCTCCTCTCGCCTTCGAGCCGTTGCACGCGCCTTGCAGGTGGTGCTCAGTGGAGAATTACAGCTCTGTGAACACCAAAGCCTTGCAGGACTGCTCCAGCTTCACGTATTTCCAGCAAGTCTTTTTCCCCTCTCATGCAAAGTCTTATCTCCTCCAGCTCAGAGCACTAGAAGTTGCAATATAAAACTTGCTCTTTTTTTTTTCCCCAGCAAAGCACAAAGAAGAAACTGCTGCTGTTTTCTGCTGCTTTTTTTTTATTATTTATTTTAAAAGCTGGTTTCCTCAGCTTTAACTAGCTAGTTTTCCTGCAGAAACAGTACATTTCTTTTATGTGTTAATTTTTCTTCCTCTATTTGCACTTCACAGCATGTAGTGACATGTCAGGCATTGAAGAACAAGCCTCTTCCAGTTTCTTCTGAGATGACAAATATTCCTGGTGCAGAAGACCCTAATGCATCTGTGAATTCAGCTATATTTGTGCATTTTACAGGAAGAGGCTTCTTCTAATGATGCAATTTTCACTAATATAATTCAATTCATCTTGTGTTAACCTTTCTCCTTTTTCTCCATACAGGTCTAGCAGGGCAATGTCTTGTTTCAGAGCCTTGCAAAGAGCTTTTCATCCAAACCGTGACCCGTGCTTTCCAACAGAAGGTTGGTCAGCCAAGTTCTTACATTTTGTTTCATGAACTCAAGATGTGACGTTTGGAAAAAGAGGAGGTTTGGCTCTAAAGTATCCATCTAGGAAGTAATTTGTTTTATCAGAGCTGTTCATGCGAAGCACATGGAAAATTCCCAGATAACAGGAGGGTTGGTTCCTGCCAGCAACACCACAAATAACCAAAGAGGGACCCTGCTGGAACAGAACGGCCATTTGTATACAAGAAAGCCACAAAAATTGCAAGTCAAGGTGAAAAAAAGAGATGCCTGAAGTCTGGAAACCGACAGCAAACATCTCAAACCACCTTAACCCTGGGCCACTATAAACAATTCCACCAAACGTGCAATTCACCCCTTTGTTAGACAAGGGCTCCAGATTTCTGTGCTGCACATGCAGAATCAGCCCACTCAGCAAAAGATCTCAATTCTGAACTTTGTAACAAATAACCCCATAATTAACCTCAACCCCAAATTTCAGATCCACTTTCAAGATATGGCATCTGCCCCCTCCTGTCGGTTCACAAAAATAACACCAAGAGCTTCAGCACTGGGTTAAAAAAAAAAAAAAACACACCACAAAACCACACACAAAAAAACCCCCAAACCAACAAAAAACCAACCCAAAAAACAGGCTTGCCTTTTTTTTTTTCCCCCCTTTCTTCCCAAACTGTCTCCTTGTTTAAGCCTAGGATTCTCCAGCTTTGCATGCCCAAACTCAATTACCTTGAGTACCAATGCAAACACTGCCAAATTCCCCTGTACAGCAGTTGTTCCCACAAAAACAATCTCACGCCCTCAGTGCAAGCAGGTTCGAC
This sequence comes from Caloenas nicobarica, assembly GCF_036013445.1. Taxonomy (NCBI): domain Eukaryota; kingdom Metazoa; phylum Chordata; class Aves; order Columbiformes; family Columbidae; genus Caloenas; species Caloenas nicobarica. Next base: position 1,845,100 of record NC_088261.1, read on the forward strand.
AGGACAGTACTTGACGGGGCTTTTTCACCTTTTATTTCCACCACTGCCCGAGGAAGGCTGCGCTGTCCTCACCATCTCTCCCCAGCATCCCCTGGGGGCTGCAGGAGGCTTTTTGTAACCAGAGTGCGAAGTCAACTTCGCTTCCCCACGCCAGTTTGCTGAGTATTAACATTCACCTTCGGTTGCTTCCCCTCTCTGCTGCTGACAACTGTTAATTTTGTCACATCAGCCACTTTTGTAGATTTAACTTTGCTCTCCTGCTCCAGCCATTGGGGCTCAATAATAAATCAGTCTGGAGGCTTCACGTGGAACGCAAAGGCCTTTATGGTGCACGTGAAGGTGGGAGTCTTTACATTTTTAAGTAGGACTGTCGCGTTCATGAGGGGTAATAAAAAAATTTACATTTTGACTTTCAGGAAGAAAATGTGGTGGTGGTGGAAAAATACCGTTCTTGGAGCTTGCTCAGGATGTGTGACATGCCTCAGAGCTCACAGAGAAGGTCATATTGAACTTCTGAGCCATCATCTCAGCTCTGCCAGGCAAAAAGTGCTTCACAGCTTTCCCTGAGGATGCTCAGAGTAGGCCTTGCACGTAATGCCAGATTTTAACTAGAAGATCTTCCTGCTATGTCACCTTTTGGAATTTACGCATCCCCTGCGCAGGGAGAAGACCAGAACGTGCACACTCTGGCCATGCCACGGGACCCCCCAGGTTGACCGATGTGTTTGTTGTCACAGACACACAAATGCTCCTTAGGAGGCAGGACAAAGTATTTCCGTTCCAGTAGCACCAGGGCCCAAAGCTGACATATGTCTGTGCATTAGCCACAAGGCAGCATTTCCTTTAAATTCCTCATAGGATCCATGTCGGAGGGTCTTGGCATCCCAAAGGGCACATGATTCCCCGCATTATGCTCTGGCAGCCGGAGGGAGCAGGGGCCGCTCGCAGATGGCAGCGAAGCCCTTAAACGCGCCAGCGCCACGGAGGAGCGAACACCACCGGCACAGACAGACGGACAACTTCCATCTGCAACGGTTTGCGAGAGCTCCAGCGGAGGGAAGAAAATAACACAGCAGAAGCCTCTCCCCAGTCACCAGCTCGTGTAAAATGGGGCAGCTGGTTCCTTGCTCCTGCTAAAAGGAGACTAAACGCGTGTCGCGGTGCAGCGCTGCGAGCGAGCGGGGCCTGGCCGCACAAACGCTCCCCGCGGCCGGGGCTGGCGGCACAGCTCGGCACCACCACCGTGCCAGGAGCCGCTGTCACGAGGCCCCAAATGGCCAGGTGGGGAGGGGGGGGGGGGCTGGAGCGAGCCGGGACAAGTGTTTAAATGTCTAAAAATCCTCTCTCTGCAGACAGCCTTTTGGGGAGCGCCTCCCATAAAAGGAAACCTGCCTTTTCGAAGCCGCAGCGGATGACCCAAACCCAGCGTTTTCCACAGATTATCTCTTCCTGTCGTTTCCCTTCCGGACCCGGCTCGCAGCCTCACAAATGCCAAGGGTCCCTGCGGCATGCCCAGGCAATCTGTCCTTTAATGAACTCCGCCAGCTCACGCTAAAGATGTGGAGCGCACCTTGGAGCGAAGCGGGGAAAGCGGCAGCAGCCTCCTTTTGCCCTGTGGATGATAACCTCACATGCATATTATTTCCCACCATAATCCTACTGTTTTTAATTAGTGCGCTGCAAAAGGAAGAAGCACCACATCTCCAAGGGGAAAAGGAGGAGGGAAGAGGGGAGGGGAGGAAAAAAAAAAAATCAGCACAGAGGATTCTGTCCAACTTTTCCAAAAGCTTAATAGATTTTTAAATGGGGTTATTAACACCACCTATGAATTATTTTAGGGACCTAATTATAAAAACCAAAACCCAGTTAATTAGGTTTCCTGAACTTGCCTTGACACAGGTGAAACAAGATCTCTAAATGCAAGAGGATTGAAAAGCGAATCACTTCAAACAAAGAATCAATGAGTATTATTGCAGAACCAATTGAACAATTACTTCTTTAATTGTTGGCACCCTGCTACCTTCACTTAACAACAGGATGGATCAGCAGAGTTACTTAACCTCCTCCAGTAACTAAAAAGTGTACCGTTAAAGCCAAAATAGATTGCTGCACTTCGGAGGAATTGCTGGAGGTGAATTAACCACCCGCCGGGAGTGTGTGCACGGCGACCACCCGCCGGTACCGGCCGTGGGAGCTGCACCGCTCCTGCCCCTCGGGACCAACACCGCGGGGTTTTTATCCGAGCGGTGATGATCACAGAGCCCGTCCTGCACCACTGACAAGGTGAGTACATTTTTTTTTTTTTTTTTTTTTTTTAGGATGTGCCTTCTCAGCAGGAGCCAGCGCGCAGGGCCACGGTGTGGCTGAGCGGGACTGCGGGTTCCTCCCCCTGGCAACCCAGAGCCACAAGGGGATTTAGAGACACTGCTCCAGCTGGAACCAGACACACACCCCCTTCGAACAGCTTGGAGAAGCCTCGCATCCATGCTACAGATTTACCATCTCAAAGAAAAAAAAAAAAAAAAACGAGACAAAGCCACAACCCAGGAGCCGCTTGGGGACAGCGGTGGTGGATTAACCACCACAGGGTCCCAGGCTCTGTTGTCCTGTGTCCTCCCGCCCGTTTGTAAGGAACTTCCACCCTGTGCCTGCAAATCCCGCTACCAAAATGAAATGACGATGATTAAAAACCGAGCAGAGATGACAGAGCGCCCTCTGATGTTGTCAGGGAGGGGAGGGGGGAGAAGCGAGCGGCGAAGGGCAGCGCTGGGTGCTCCGGGAAGGCGGTGGGTGCCAGAGCTGCCAGCATCCCCGTCCCTCCTCGGGCCACCGTGCCAGCGCCGGTCCCTCCTGCTGCATACGGCACGTCCCCCTCCACCCAGCGCAGCCAGGGACGCCTTGTGGCCAGCGGATCGGCAGAATGGCGTGCGTTTGCTACGAGCTGGGCCGGGGACTCTGCTGCCGGACAGGCTGATGCGCTGACGGGATCAGCTCCATCTCTGCTCCCCGTGTGCAGGCCAGGAGCAGGACCCAGCCTCTCACAGCCTGGGCAAGGTACTCCCCAATCCAGCACTGAAAACTACACTGTAAAAATCAAAAAAAGAAATCCTAAGTGCACAGGCAGCTCCACATCGCACAGATCTCATTGTGCATTTCTTAAATTCCCCTCCACACACTCATGCAATGTGGCAAGTTCAAGCTCCATGAAGAGATGGGCCATCAAGCCTCAACATAACTAAGTTGCTCCCCAGTAAACTAAATGTGAAACAGCTGAAAACTGAGCAAGCAGCACAGCCTGGGGGGAGTAAAAGGGATACTGGAACCTGGGGATCCCACAGTCAGACCCCCTGGTCACAGCAAACAGCAGAAAAGCGCTGTCGAACAAGCCAACAAAACGCTCTAACTACAGAGGTGATCTTTCCTATTGGCAGCTGGTGCTGGAAACTAGGCTTGCCATTTTTGGAGTTTAAACGCAGCTTGAGAATGAAGGTAATAAGAATAGAATACAGCTTTCTTTAGGTTAAAAAAACAATCCCATTTTATTATGTAGGAGCTAGCACTTCTCTGCTCAAAACGCATCCAATAGATAGCGGGAAAGCAGCCTGCACAGGGCGCTTGTTTAATACCACCCCATTAATCTGAGCACGGGAGATTGGGTGGCAAAACCTCAGACCTGCGGAGGTGAGTGTCTGAGATCATCGCTGCTCATGGACATCGTTTCAGGCATATAACATTTTACCCTTACGGAGCACTTTCCACCTCGGATGCCTTCCAAAGTACATCATTTCCCAGATGTGGAAGTGCCATCTCTCCTGTATATTAACAAACACCGTGTCTCACCCCGCATGGCAAAAGGAGATGTCAAATGCAATAACCCCTTGACAGTGGAAGAAAATAACACACAGCAAGTGGTATCTATTGTATGAAACAAAAAGAGGGGAAAAGTGTCTATTTCTATACCCACCTATTTAGGCTGAGCCCAAAAAAATCTTAAAAAAAAAAATCAAGTAAAATACAGTTGCTAAGGTGCCACCAACAGCTCATTTACAAACATTCCACTTGATGCCAAAGAAAAAAAGCTGAAAATCAGGATACTCAGTCTGGCAGAAGCAGCTGCCTGATCCAAAATCCTCTCAAGCAAGTGAGAACGGGCTTGCAAGGGGCTCGAGAGCCCCAGCAGCGACACCAAGAAGCGGGTATTGCATATTTGAGATCCTCCTCCTCCCCTCACTCTTCCAGTATATTGCTGAAAACCTTCAGCAGCAACTCCATACAGTGGTATTTTGATTTTTCTTTCCTAACAATTTATATAGAACAGCTCCCATTCCATCCACTGAAATTTAAGTTCTAGTTTTTCTGGAAAGCCTACATTTTAGAATCTTGCAAGACAACACACATACCAAGAATCACACTTCACACCAGTGCCAATAGCCAGAAATTAGACCAGACATACCGTATTTAATCTTTAAAAGGAAAAGCAATTTTAAAAAGACCTTCTCCCCCATGTGTTGTTTTCCTTATATGAAAAAACAAACCTAATTTTGACAATTTTATTTAAAAGCATGTTAGCAGAGCATTTGATTTTACAAGTGTTAGAGCACAGTTCTTAAAAGGAATCAACTATTTAATGTTGAGATTAACCTTTCCACAATCATTCGCTATCACAGCAAAGAACACCTGGAACCAGGTGACTGCTGGCAGACACTTAAATTTACAAATTGATTGCTTGCATTTCTGGTTAAAACCTGGACTTCTCATTCTCATAACTATTTTTAATGTCATTTTTGAACCGTTTCAGTTCTGTACCCTCAGCGAAAGCGGGTGCAGAGGGGGACGACGGGATGGTCTGGGAGTGCTGCTCTACACCCTGTTCATGTTGTTCAGCACTGATGAAGAGTGGCAGAGGAAAGAGGAACAGAGGTGGTTTGTATATGAGCTGATTTTCACTAGTGCTGGGCAAAACCAAAAAAACACCCTTCACCAGCGATGTTATTAAGCTCTTGTCACCCTAGAAGCGCTTCCCAGCAAGTGCTGCAGCACCTTTGTGGACTCTAAGAAGGGGGAATCATTCAAAGCTGGCAGCCCAGCGCAGCACGTCCCTCCCTCCCTCCCCGTTCTTTACCATGCCAATTAATCTGAACCCAACTGTCACCTTGACACCCATCGGAGACACGCAGATCCAGAAATAAACTGATCAAATATGCAATAAGCGGTCAAGCAGTGTCCCCCACAGGCAAAGCGAGATCGGACTCTCTGGTTATAAGCGACACTCAGCAGCCAAGATGCTCTCTGCTCGCTCAGACCTGAGAGAAAGGGGATTCTCTTCACCTTCACAATGTAGCAATAACTGAATTTAGCTTAAGAAAACACACTACATTAAGAGACCTAATGGTAGTGTACTTGTCCATTTTTTAAATTAAATGATGTTCATTAAAGGAACATCACCTCCCCATAATTAATTTTGCTTTGAGAAGGCAAGGAAAAAGATACAGACAATTAATGTACCATGCAAGCTCTAGTAGATGCTCCATATATTTTCCCCCTATGACCACCCTTCCTCCATAACAGCATCTCTGCTCATCTCCCACTTTGGAACGCAAGGATTGAGTTTTTGGCAGGAAAGCTGCAAAATAACACACAGCAACCCCCTGTCCACTTCCTGCAGCCTGACAGCATTTCAACAGGGTCACACGTTCGTGTATCGATATCTGCAATCATATTCTCCACTCTCCAGCTTGCAGAGATCCAAGAAAATGTGTCAGTGGTGAAGACACCCAGACAATGAAATCAATGGGACGGTGATGAGTCTTTACAGAGTAACATTTCTCCTGCACCGAGATGAATAGAAGTATCTGGGTTGCAGCAGCGCAGATGCAGGGTGGCAGAGAAGAGGACACCTTTCATTTGGGATTTTTTTTTTCTATATCATTGTGTGCGTTTCTCCTAAAGATTTAAGTCTGACAGAAAGAACAAGAGCACATGGCTGGTGAGCCAAAAATGGGAAAGTAATCATAAATAAAATAAGATTATTCTTCAGCTGTGAATCAGTGGATAGCACTTCCTACAGGCCAGCATGCACAAGACAGTGACACATGTAAGGTCGTAGAGTGATAAAATCAATAATTCCCCAAGCAGGGAAGAAGAGCCTAGTGGTTTCAGCAAATGACACAAATTAGCCCTCTATCCACAGTTGTGTGCAGCTCTTTTGGAGGTCTTCAAGAATGAAACCCTCCTCGCCCCAGGAAGGTAACAGAATCCATCCCGTGCCTCTCTGCCCCTCTGTTCATAAAGACAGGGATAAGGATGAAACTCAGAGGTGTTTGCTTATTTTATCAAACAGCAAATTGATTGTAGCTGTTGGATAAAAGCACTGATATTTCATAAACTGCACAGAAGAATTTTGCTGACACAACTCCAAATAAGTCCAATTTGACTAAACTAACAAAATCCTCTGGAAACACCGACAGATTTGCCACTACTTTTACAAACCTCAACTTTTACTACCTTGTCTCCTAAATATATAGGTGCTAGCTAATAAATAGAGCCTGACTTGAGAGTGATTACACCAAATCACCATAAACCCCCACACGTTTCACTAGATTGGCATGGCACTGTATGGAAACTGGGACGAAGGCTGTGAAGCTCAAGAGAGCCCCTGCCACTACCAAGAAATGCATTTCTGATGGCCAAGCACATGCCTCGGTGGCACATGGATTCTCTCCGGGTGAGAAGCAGGAACCATCCCACCCTGACGGGGTTTAAGCTCTCGCACATGTGTGTTACCTACACTCGGGGCTGGCAGCACGTTGACATCTTTCAGGTTTTTTCGCCATCGCCGCAGTGCACAGCTGGAGCGGAGGCCGGCGGGCGAGGGAACGGCTCTGTTCTGTCTCCTCTGCACCAGCTCGCCCGTCTCTCTGCTGGGTGTTAGGGCAGGCAGGAAAACAGGAGTTCACAGGCGTTAAAAAGCTGTCCTGACAAGAGGCAACAGAATCCCAGTCACTGCCCGTGCAGAAATCCTCCACTGCTTAACAGGGCACTTACTAAATATCACTGGAACTCAAACACTGGCCTAGCTCCCGTTTCAGGTTTCCATTCTCGGAAGGCTCACACACGGGTCCAGGTTTTGCCAGGGATGATAAATATTAGAAAGAGGCAGGTTCAGTTCTTTAAATGCTTCTTGCACAATTTAGGCCCCTTTTGCTACCCTTGTGTTCAGGCAGGATGTCACAGGAGCCCCGAGAGCCTTGTCCCTTGGGGTGCCAGGCCAGGCCCGTCCCCTCCCCACTAGCACACTGAAAGCTAATCCCTCCTTCACACACATCAGACCAGGCCTTTCGCATAGCTGCATTTTTGAAAAACTGTTTGTGTAATGTATGAAGACTAACTTGGATTCATGAATATTTGATTTAATATACATTTATTTCCCCTAAAGGAAGATACATTTTATTTAATACTGATTGCAGTTCTTATTACCTTCCTAAACCCAGCACACCACTCAGCATTCCAATTACACCAGCACACTGTAGTTATGGCTGAGAAAGCACTTTCATTATAAGCTTCTGTTTTCAGATACTTGTAAAACTCCCACCACTACATGCTCTTCCCCCAGCCCCTCCTGCAAAATAGTCCTTTTAGCTGAAGATGCTCAAGCTGCTTCTTAGCCCAGATAGAGCAAAACTTAAACCTGGTTGAACCAGAACTTCCTATTCATGCTGATTTAAATGCATGATCAAGCACAGATATCTGACAACAACATCTTACTAAAAAAAAATGAAAGAAAAACACTAAGTTTATATTGTGATAACTGCTTGAAGTGATTTTAAATCCAGACCAAGTTTACTTCAAGCATGCAACACGATGTACAGCAAATAACCCTATACACAGCAATCTCTAGATCCCCTGTCATTGCTCCAACACTTACTGGAGGCTCTGGAGCACATACAGTAGAAACAGAAGCTCAAGAGCTCATATATTTTTCCCCATAAAGCTTGCATTTGTTAAAGAAATCCCTCCTCTCTCAGGAGATCAATTGCATTTATGGAGCAGAGTTACTGCTAAAGAAGAGGCAACACTTCTCCAGTGACATTTTGCCTTGTGTCTTTATGTCCCTGGCTGGGATGCTGAGCATTCAGCCTCACACAGCAGCTCTCTAGGATCCTCCTGCTGATTTAGGACAGCTGTGGACTTCTTAAGAGAAAAATACTTCCCACCTGTTATCTTCATGACTGCAGTCAATCTCCGCAGCCAACATTTGGAAGAGAGTTGGTTGGCTGGTTTTACAGCTTAAATGGTGCTAAAAAGAAATAGCATAGGTCATTCTGCTTCCTCTCACCCAAAGTGTTACAAAGCACTTTGCAATGGATCCACCAGCTTTGGTTTAGACTTGCAAGAGCCCCTTCAGCAGCTGCCAAATGCAGCCACTTCCGAGGTGAAAAGCCAGCCACTCCCAGACCGAATCAAACAATATTTAAATGGAAAACTCAAAATATTACTCATCTGAGTGAAATCATTGCATGCACTTGGGGGGGGGGAAAGCCATCAGTGATTTTTAAATTCTGACCAGGACAAAGAGTGAAACGCAAGCGGCCACTCTGGCAAAGCGTGCGGGGGAACTGGGGGGCCGGGAGTGTGGAGGAGCTCGTTCCGCACCGCGCTGCTGCCTGGCGGGCAGGGCTGCCGAGATGAATAGGAATGCTGATTACTTCTACCCAAGCTCAGGAAATGCTCTCCGATCTCATTGAAGTCTCCGGAATAGTGTAATTGGTTCAATTGTCTAACTCAATCCATATCTGCAGCGATCTATTGTCCTTCGCCAGCCAGCTCTTGCTGCATGTGTTCTGTTGCAGCCCCTCTCTATACAGAGTGTCTATCCTGTATTATATTCAAGATTAGGTAAGTGGTGTATTGCTTTGTGCTGTAACGTGTTACTGTTTCATGCTGGGATGTATAGAAGAAAAATGCAAACAAACACTGACCAAAGAGGAAGAAAGGGAGGAAAGCGGCAGAGAAGCAATCTGTTTTGAGGCTTCATTACTCTCTTCTAATAAACAGATTTTTCAACAGGTTATGATGTGACCACCTGTTTAGATGATAGAGGAGCTGGGATGTACAGGTAAAGTACGTAACACACACCAAACCTGGAGAACTGAAGGGCACGGAAAGCGTGGAAAAGTTACCTGCATAACACCATAGCAAACTCAGTCAGGACTCTGCTGTGGGAGAACAATGACAGAGGGAAAAGTCCTTACCCCAAGGGGCTCACAATTCAAACCACAGCAGGGTATACAACTGGCAAAGGCATTGCCAGGTCAGGATGATGACGGAGGGACCAGTGGGCAGTCAGGAGCAGCCCGTATCTGCCGTGGCTAGCAAGAACAGCCAGCGGCTAGCAGCTCTGAGCCACCTCCAAAACCCTGTAAGGTCAGCCTGACTCAGCACACACAAGCTGGGAGCAGCAGCTTGGCTTCCCCTACATGCCCTTTCAGCACATCACTCCTTTCTTAAATGCTCATCACATTCCAGGCAGAGCCCAGCCAGCAGAACAGCACATATTTACCTAACAAAAACCTGCAGCATCCCTGGCGTGAGCTCTGGCTGCCAACAGCAGGTAGATAAACCTCTCCCACTCCGTGTCCCCAGGCCGGTGCTTTGGACACCGCCGCTCACAGAACTGAAGCGTGCAGGACAAGGTTGTGCTCAGACAAGCACAAGCCCTTTGCACTTTCCCCGCGCCTTTTATCCCAGTACTTCAGAGTGCTTCAGCAAACATAGATCAAACCTCCTCTGCCTCTCTCCTGGAGAGCCACAAATCTCTCTGTTTACAGACTGGAGGACCAAAGCACAGAGGGATTTAAGGCTGAATCCCATAAGCAAGGGAGCTTGTTGTCCACCAGCTGCCCCCAGGAGAGAGGCGGCCCTGGGCTCTGGGGACAGTGGTGGCCAGCCCCACGGCGCGACAGCCTGCCCCACGGCGAGACAAGGGCTCCCTCTTCCGTTACAAGAGGCTGTGGCCTCTGCCTTGGGTAAAGCCTCACGGGCCAGGGAAAAACACAAAGGGAGCTGTAGGACACTGGGGAGGATGAGGTCTTGGATTAGGCAAGTACTGCCAATGACTCTGTTCCGAGACTGGGGGATCCTCAAGCAGTTATTAATCAGAAAATATACAAGGAAGGATGGAGATGCTCAAAATCATCATTTCCACGGGGCAGGAATGCCGGGGTGAAGTGCCAGCAGCAGGCGTGGGTTCATTTGCATTCCCAGGATCAGGACCAGTGACAAAGCTTTGGCTTGGCAAATCATTCAGAGGATTAATTTACTGTTTACTTGCAGCCTTTCTCCTGTTGTCATTGCCCCTTCACTTTATGCACCAAAAATTCATCATCTTTGCTTCCTCGAGACTTCTGTCCTACATTTCTGGCTGACGGGGGAGGAGGAAGGCTGGAATGAGACAAGCGTGAATCTTCCCCAGCCCTCCCGCTCATTTGCAGTCGCGGTCCCGGCTCTCGCCCTCAACACCGGTATTTCCTGCCTCTTGGCTCTGCCTATCAAATCATTATTAATCTTCCTGGTCTGTGTATATTCATTAGATAAACACCCAAACTGTGATGTTGTTTATTGTCTGCTCTGTACACATCATAACCCTGGGAAGACAAGATGAATTTGACAGCTAATGTAAAAATTACAGCAGGCAATACATCTTAGATTTGGGTGGAACACCAAGATGAGAGTTAATCAATAAAATCCTAACTTAGGTATTGTATGAAATGGCACTTCATTCATTATCAGGAGTTGGTATAAACCATGATTTACTGGTTTGATATATTGCCCCTTCACCTTAGGGACCTATTTTCAAATCCAGTCCAATCCAAAGTGACTAAAGATCCCTCCAGCCCCAGGGAAGGAGACTGTTGCCAGAAATTTATGTTAGTTTGCTTGTAATACATGGCTTGTGGGCAAAGGAACGGCACGTGCGTGCTGGAAGGGTTAACCCCCAAAACAGCATATTCCGAAAAAGTCAGCTGCTTCCTTTAAAAACCATAAAGTCAAAATAAACAAGTGATGGGCATTTCTTTCTCCCCTGACAGCGAGTGCTGTATCACAGCTCAGGCTGCTTTCCACTTTCATTTTATTTTCTCCCTGCCTTATAAAGCTATCAGAAGAGTTGTGTGGGGTTTTTGCAGACCTCGACGTGAAAAGCGCCTTCTGGCCCCTGAGCAAAGCCACATGTGTTATAAAACCCATCGGGACAGGGCATCTCAGGCACTGCTCGGTCCAGATGCTCCAGAGGGTCCCACCACTTCCCAAAGCAGTCAGATTTGCATTTAGACGATGTCTACCTGGCACTAGAACACAGGAGATACACTTCAGTGCTGTACGTGTTTCCCTAAATGTCCCAAATCTCTCAGGAGATCTGGGGCGGAGGGGCAGGAATATATTTTTTAAAAAACCCACACACCACACAACACATACCACAAAAATCAGCCCTCCATTTACAAGATCTGCATCAGCTATGTTTTGAGTCACTGGTTAAAATACCTCCTTTGATTTTTCTCCTTCCGCCCTAACAAAAGACCTTGTTACTAGATAGGGAAAAAAAGGCCAATATTTTGTAGTGCTTCATTTCTTGTGTGGAACACAAATGATACACCTGACAAACCCAGCCCTTTTCTCAGTACTTGGGTATTAAACTCCATTGAATTCTCCCAGTATTTTTAAAGCCATATTAACACATTAGCCTATGCCACAGCAGCTGCTGAATCATTCATACTCAATTTTGAAGTCTGTTCCATGTAAATAAGATTTTGCTCCTACAAGGAACAAGTTTAACTCTAATGTTAACTGTAATATCCAAAACCAGACCTCTCATCCTCAGAATCCCCAGAGTTTTTGCATCAGGGTGTTGTACCACTATGCACAGCACAAACTCAACCCTCGTACGCTAGTTCAAGAAAAAAAAAGTTTAATAATTCATAGAGAAAACCCATGGTAGCACAGCCCATCCTCCCTGTTCAAAAGGCACAGAAACCAGTGGTTTCCTCTCCTGCTGTCTTTTTACAATCAATTGCTCCATGAGACCTTGTACAAAAGACCTGGCTCAGGTGTCCTATGAATCCAGTAGCCATCACAGCCCAGTAAACCTGAATGAGAAGTGGGATGATTTAGATGCTAATGACTAATGGAGTGATATCTGTCTGTGCAATTGGCAGCCATGCAGGAATAGCAGCGAGCTTTCTCAGGTCTTGTCTGTGCAGGGAGAAAGATCCCTTATCGCATTTTATAAGTTTGCATTTATAGGGCAAATAAAATAGAGCATTTTTAAAACCAGGAAGCATTTCAGAGCACAGATTTTTTTTTTCCCCCCATATAAAAATCACAGATAGAATTTAACTTTAAATACTTTTCTGGCTAAGGAAAAAAAAAAAATCAATTGAACTGATTACCTTGTTGAGTACCAGTGAAGATTTTAGTTGTCTTTGTAATTGCACTTTTTCCTTGCTGGCTTTTAAACATAAAAGGAAAGTGACTTTATTGCCATAGTAAAACCATGGGCCCCAGTCAAAAACCCAACAATGCAGAGTATTAACCCCTTCTGTACTGTTCCAGTTCCACCAGCACCTTTCCAAATCCTTCTGCTCAAAAGATCAGTGGCAAATTTATTTCATACGCTTTAAAGACAACACTTTAAATTTTTTTTTTTGGTCTTTTCCAAAAACTAACAGCTAAGTCTGCCGTGCTTTTAGAAGGAGATTTCAAGGACCTGATCGTTGTTTGCTGTGAGCACCAAAGGAGCTTCCACTGAAAAGCCATGGCTGCATTATTAGGTTCCCAGTGGCTACAGGCGCAGTGGATGGGAGACAACCCAGTGCTGTTGAACGGCACGTCCCTTCACGTACCAGTGATCTGCACCTTTTCTCGGTGCTTTTCCTTTCCAGTGGTTGGGTTTCCAGAGCCGCTGGGACCTGCACTCAGAGCACACTGGGCCAGGCAGGCAGAGGAGGCCAAGGGAAAGCTCCCGGCCTTTCACAACCACTGAGAGCTGCTCTGTACTTGGAATAAGGTCCATGCTCTGGCTATAGCAAGTCAAACAATGGTTTTATAAGAGGAAGAGACAGAATAGCACATATGCGCACACAAATTATCAGGTATCTTCAACACGTGAGTTTAAACACAGAAAAAAGCAGACAGAATTCTAAGCTTAGTGAGAGGACTAAAAGCCTAAACAAATTTAAACTAAAATATTGAATTGAAATCTATTGCTACAACCGTTTACCAAATAATCCTGCAATGCGCATTTAAAACATGAGTGTTCCCTCTGTGCTAGTAGCTCTCCGTTCTGACCCGGGCTTCGCAGGCGGGTCTCACACAAATGCAGACATTAGCCAGGAATGGCTTTCTAAAGAATATGTAGAAACATCGTGTTTAATGCCATGAAAGCCATTTTCACAGCCTCTTCGGCCCCGAATCCCCCCGCGCGCGAGCCTTGTGCTCTCCATCCCCACGCTCTACGTTTCTGCCCGCGTTCTGACAGGATTTAGCTCCTTGTTGTCAGAGGATAAATGTTTTTATTCTGTTTGCTACCAGGCCAGTATCAAAAGCTCCCAGTACATGGGTTAACCAGATGATCCTTTAATACACAAAGGACCCCCAAACAGCTTAACCTTAACCCATCCGTAAAGATTCCACCCAGCCTGCTAATGCTGTCCTGAATCATGTTCTCTATTATTACATCTGAAATCCGTTAAAATTTCACACAATTTCCTGCACAGCAGTGTATATAATAGTGCTGGGAGCCAATATGTTTCTATAATTGGGCCTGTAGTGGGGCAGAGTCCAAAGCAATTAATCCAGCCTCCTTCCTTGTTTGCGCCCATATAAAGCTGACAGGGTAGAGAGTAATTGGAAGTGAGCGGCCTCTATCCCCTACTTTAAATTAATATTTTCCTGTTCTGATTTAATTTCACCCGGTAACAGTGACACAAAGACACGCCATGTCAAGCACTAAGTAATCTGCAGCAGCTGCCTTAGGAGGAAACTTTTATTCATCAGTAATATACTGACCTGTATATCACTCCACATACAGTACACAATATTCCTGTCAAACAGACAGCTGCGTTTAACCCCGTATAATAAGCAGAGATGGGAGAAAGAAAAAACTATATAGCATATCTATATAGTCCCACAGATGTGCGTATGTGTGTATGCATGGAAGACACAAAAAAGACACAACAATTTAATTAATCATGAAAAATTCAGCTTTCCAAAATGGGAAAAAAATTAAATGGCAAATATAAAACATGTTAATCAGCAGAGTCAACAATACATGCAAATGAAAAGCCAGAAGTAATGGCCAAAACACCCAGGCCATTAAATCAAATCACTGAGAAAATAATAGCTAAACTCTCTCTTACTTGTAACACTCAATTTATGTAGTCAATATGGCTCTGAATGAATGAGTGAAGGTACTAAGAGCACAAATCTAAATTCAATATACATATCTTAGAAAAATCCCCAGCACACGTGCTCACACGCTGACAAGCCATATAAAGCGGACATCACTAGTGCACATGGGATGGAAGCAAAAAGAAAACTGGCTTCATTTAAGATGATCCCCTGTTTATATCAGACAAAAAAAATCTAAATATACATAGGTTATTGTAGCAAGTCCACAGCTACCAAGGAATTTATGGGAGTCTCTGGCAAGATGGGACCAGTCAGGACTTGGTGGGAGGAGAATCGAGACTCTTCTCCCCACACACGCGTTGCTGTTCCTTGGGCTGCACAAGGTCGGCACAGCAAAGCGCATCTCCCAGTCTAGCGGAAAACACTAGAGCTGTCTGCGCTCCAATACATGGTATATTCATCTGCAGTGGCTAAAATGAATGCCGTAATTTTTTTATATCTACACAGACTGCTCAGATATAAACCAGAAGAAGAACCTCGCACTTGAAGTGGCCTTACTTGATAGAAACAAGGGGTTTATTTTCCAAATAAATGGGGGTGCCAGTGTGACTCCCCAAGATTTCTTTTCAAACTCATTGAGCAATCTTTTCAGGGGAATTTTCAGGGGAAATGTCAGCTTAAATGTGGACTGGATAGAGAGGCAAAGAAAAGAGGGGCATGCTGGCCACAGCCACGATGGCCACACAGCTCAGTGTCTTCAGACCATGCGGATTCCAACGCCCCAAACTAGGGATCATTTACAAACTGATGTTCGACCTGCAGGTGGGAGCAGTGACATCCAAGCTTCTCAGGGATACAGGAGCAGCCACATGAGGTTTTACTTCCAGAAAAGCATCGTCTCGGGAGACGACTGAGGGACATGGCAGCTTAGCCCTCTGTGGATCAGCAGCTTATTTCCCGTGGCTTCAATTTTCTCCTCCTCTCTTGTTCTTGATTCCGTTGGATTTTCTTCCTACTCACTAGTATTACATTTTCATCTGCAGACAATACGCTTAGGCCAGCCTCAGTAGTTAGAAACAGAGCTGACACAAGGGCCTGCCTCTGGAAAGTCCGGACTTAGAGCAGGGCTAAGCTGCCAGATGATCTCCAGCAGCCCACAGCTGGGGACACCTGAAGCCCTTTGCACCCAGAAGGTTTGTGTTCGTGCCAGCAGTGGCAAAGGGTTCATTTTGCAGGAGCAAGGAGGTTTGGCTCTGCCCCTGGCTGCCTCTGCTACAGCCTATTTGTTACTGCTGCTCCCACTCACCTCCAAAATCCATTTAAACCATGCAAAATTTCTAAATCTGAGCTTGATTTTGCACCCAGATGAAAAAAGCTTTTTCCACATAATGCTTTAAACGCAACCCTATGTGTCCCTTTGTGGTTCTGCAAGGCATAAAACTCAAGCAGAAGAGATACCATGAAGAAGAGAGCTACTTACTTAAGGAAAAGGGTTTTTCTGCTCCAGCCAGGACATAAACCTTCCTGGTCCAGCAAGAGGCTCCTTTTCATTTCAAAAAACATGCAATGACAATACCAACAATTTATCTAGCCCTCCATACACACAACCCTACTCTTATTCAGCAGTTTGTCTCAAGGAGGCACTGAAACAATCCACCCTGTTTACCTCTTCTTCCTTCATTTATTTTGTTAAATTCTGCTGTCAAAAATAGTAGATAGGAAGCAAATAAATCACACCAGTTCCACTCATTATTTCCATTGATTTTAAGTCTGGACAGAGCTATTATGATCACATTACTAATTACCTATTTATAGAAATAAAAGTTTAAAAAAAATGGTAAGTTCTCTGTTCTTGCCCCAAACTGATGGGCAGCATTAGAACCAGCTGTTCCCCTTCACTCCCGAGGCGCTGCAGTTAGTGGCAGAACAAATGATCCTTTTGTGCAGTTTTGCATAAATGTTTGTCAAGTGTCCTGGGCTCCTCTCACAATGTTGGCTATTAAGGAACAAAAGTAAAACTCCCTAGAGCCGAAGTGCGTGTGGGGAGTTATCCACTTAGGCTAAAATCCTCATCAATATATTTTTGTCTCGTGAGAGTCCACATGCAAACATGAGAATAAAGTCAGTGATCACCATGCAAAGGGTGGTTGCAGTAGAACAGGCAGGTGCAGGGAGCACTTCAGCAATTCTGTGGTGGCACTAACCTCCTCTGGCCAGCAAAAAATGCTGGAGCCAGCATTAAAAAAAGAAAAAAATAACCCTCAAAAGCTTTTGAGCATCAGCCTTTCAGCCAAGCACACCCAGCACACTTCGATTTTGATGTACAGTTTGAAACAAATCAATAGCAGTATAATAATACTCAGCACGCTGTGTAATTTTTATATCATTAGTTTTCATTTTCCGCTCCCCATGCATCAAAAAACTTACAACGGGCTCGTAAAGTTTATTTAGTATTCCATGAATTCCTAATCAGTTTCATTTCATAATGATTCAGAGCGGCCGTTGCCAGGGCCCCGGTGTCAAAAAATCGATAAAACCAACACACTTTTCCTGATGGCGGCTGCAAAAGGATCTATTGTAGGGGAATTATGATTTATGTCTGGGCTGCACCACGAGCAGCGGCAAGCGACAGCCTGGCTCAAGAGCTGAGATGTTCGCCAATAATGATTTATATGCATGCCTCCCTCCTCCCCAGCCCCTCTTGCCCCCCTCCCGTGGTTCGCCGTGTCACAGCAGCCCTGGCTCTTGTGTCCCTTGGTGCTGGGACACAATCCTCATGCCCATGGCTCACCCTGGCCAATACTGTCCCCAAAAGCTCTTGTGCAGAAGGACAGAACGCCCAGCGCTGCCCCAATAACCCCCCCCGTGCTCCCCTTGTCCCCAGGCTCTGGGGACAATCTATTCAGCTCCAGATGAGCATGGGGACGGTTCGATTTTCAGCGACGTGCAGAAGGTGACTATCTATCTTGGGGCACCCATTCTGTCAAACCTGCCCGGGGTGGGGAGGGTGGGGAGCACGTGGCTCCCAGAGAGAACTTGTGCATTGCTGAGCAGACGCGGACTTGGGCCAGAAAAAGGTAAAACGTAGACTGCAGGGAGATGAGGACAGGCAGCACTGAGATATTCTAAAAGAAAAGTTAAAGACTTTTAAAGAAAAACCCTTTTCTGAAGACTAAGAACCCAAAATCTGAGGGATGCAGCTACCCTCTGTCATGTGGCACAAGGTCCTTAAAATACAAGTATTCTGGCTTGGGGGGGGGTGTGGAGGATGGTTATAACTGGTAATTTGGAAGCTGCTCATATACCATGAGAAAACGGTAATGTGCAGAGATAGCACTGGGTTCTGCTTCATTTAATATGTTAATCGGGTTGGTGGTTCTCCACCAGGGAAAGGGAAGGCCAGAGGAGTATATTTGAAAACAGAAAGAGCAGGTACAGCTTGTTGTGAAAGTCCTGTTTACAGGAAGGATTAACACCACAATTTAAACATCTAAATTAATTGATTGAGATGCCTTTACCACTCTTCTCATTTCAGCAGAGAATTGTCAGCAGCCCTGCTCCATCAGGAGCTTCACTCCCCTCACCCTGCTCCAGAACAGGGGGAGCTGCTGTTGCGATTTTAAGCACAGTCCTGCAGCCTCAAAGCCACATCCACCTCTCCATCCTAATTTTATCACATTTATTAAGATGTACAGCAGCATGTATGATTAACAAGGCCCTTTCACCTTTTCTGAGCTCTAGCAGAAGCTGCAAGAAGGAAGATGTGTTTTGAGTCCCCATGAAGCACCACCGAGCACCAGACCCTTCCAGCATAGCCTGCTCAATCAGACCAGGTGATAAACTAAATCAGTCATTTTCTTCCTACAGCAGAAATAGCCTGCTTTATTATGTACGTCAGGCAAGAGAGGGAAGAAAAGGGAGAGAAATATTAAGAAAATTATCTCCCTTTCAGTTGATTTGCTGACCAGAAATCAGCAGGTTCGTGTCCAGAGCACAGTTGCTCTCATCCTCCCCAGCGCCAGGCTGGCTCCAGCCCCTGCTCCTGGGCTGCGGATCCTGCTCCTTGCAGCGAGAAAGCACCTTATCCAGGTACAAACAGCCCCTAAAACTTGGCTGCCTACCATTAACTTCTCAATATAAATCCTATTTCATCTCCCCGACATTAAACAGGAATGCTAAAACATTTCATCCAAGTAACACCTGACTAAGACTATTACTACAGACTCCACAACTGGCATATTTTCCCTTTTTAACTCAGCTCAAGAAGCAGGACCTCACAGCGCTGTATTAATGTCAGCATGAATTTGCCTGTATCAATGGTAAAAATGGTATTTCGGACACTCCGTACAGTTATAAGAGGCCGAATTCCTGCCTGGTGCATCAGAAGGTTCAGTTGGAGCTGTGGTATGAGCTTGACAGACCGGGGGAAGCAGAGATAAGCCACATACTCGGTGCTGTGCTTCCTGAGAAAACCTGGGAAAGCTTTAATAAATTGAATAAATTGATGTTTTAAAATGAGTGTGTATATATTAGAAATGGTGCCTTGTGGTTTTTCATTTAAACGGATGTTTGTAAGTTTTTTCTGTTAAAATACAGATCTGAAATTTTCTTTTCAAAGTGCAGCAGAGATTCACACCTAGCTTGCTCATCACCTAGCTCTAGATCTTGAACATCGTTTGGTTTTTCTATCAATACATATAGTTAGAAGGTTGAAAATTAAGTATTCAGCACTAGCTCTTCAGCAAGTCTCTAGTAAACAAAGGGGAAGTTTAAGTTGGAATTATGCCACTTGGTTAATAACAAGCAGTTATGATGAGATGATTCAATAGCCTGGGTGAAATGAAGGTCCCACTGATAGTATTTCATCCATTTATTTACATATGTCATGTTCGCACACACAGACATTCCCACTGTTTGCTGATTATCTCAGGGAAGCAAAGGTTGAGATCCGAGCTTCCCTTGGTCTCCCCTTCCTCCAGTATAAACACAGCCCTGATAAATCAGGAGTATGCCAGCAAGGCTCTCTGAGACACCCAAGGGTGCTGGTGTTCTTATCTGGGGAGGAATTCTATGAAAAGCATCACTGGAACACAGCACCCTGTTTAACAGGAACACGCAGGAAATCATTACACATTTTTAGCCCTTCCCCTAGTCTTTGACAGAAGAGTTGACAGACATTTGCTACCAGGATGAAGCCAAATCTTACGGAAGTAATTAGCCACCAGCCTTTAAAATTTATATTCTCCTTTTGAAATGAGACAACTGATTTATTTATTATTTAATTAGGCCAATGAATCACAGTGCTTTAGGGAAACAAGCGACATTGGAGGTTTTGTACGGTGGTTCAAACCAAGAGCAAGTTTCACTGTGTTTTCTCTCCAGCTGAATTCAGACTGCACAAATGAAGTATGAAGAGAAGAGATCTGGCGCAAGGTTTAGAGGTGAGAATAGCAAGACGTAGCCTGCACTCAGACAGGGGAGGGAGAAAAAAATAGGAAAAAAGGTAGTTCAGTAGAGAAAGAGGCATGAAATGGTGAAAGAAGTGAGGATTAGACTCTTGGATCTCATGACAAGAGCTGCTTTGCAGCTACGTGCTCCTGTTCCATCCTGGGTTCACTCACACCAGCCTCCAAGACATTGAGCAGGTTACTGCTCAATAACAAGCCCTACAAAGGGCTCGGGCTCTTCACAACCAGCTGCAACTCCCCATGAGGGAAGGCAGAAGAACTGGGCCAGCAGACAGCACACACCTGCACATAAATAACTTCTGCAAAATAAGGTATAGCCCTACTTTTATTACCTTTGAATTTAGCCCAGAAATTACTGGATAGAGTCATTAAGACCTGCAATCTTATTTACAAGACATTTTTTAGAAAGACAAAAAGACCTGCATGGACAACCTAATTACATTTGGGTTAGCATAAGTTAGCCATTTCCGTACAGCCACATTAAAAAGAAAATAGGGTTTTCTTCCCCTCAAAAAAAAGTAGACACTACTTAGAACTGCACTTTTATTATATGGTGGGGGGGAAAACAGCTAAAATATTGAGATTTAAGGGAAAAAAATAATCATGGGTTTATGTTCACAGGCTCCTGTGAATATTTTCAGCATATTTCACCATATCATTGCACGGTGGGCTCTGTTCATGCTGCCAGAATGGATGTTCCATCATTTCTATAGTAGGCCTGTGTGACATTCATTAAGTGCAGCTACAAAGGGAGAGGGTTAAACAGCGCAGCCTCTTTTCTCTGATTTGGTCATACATCAGCAGGCGCTCCAGGTTAAATGCCCAGAATACCGCAGCAGATGGATAGGGAGAAGGAGAGCGGCAGATACTTCACCCCACACTACTTAACCCAGGGAAATGAGTCTCAGAGTCGGTGTCATGGTAAAATATGGAAGCTCACTCAGATAATGTGCAGTTGAAAATTTTTTTCCCAAGCCTTTACAACTGGCTGCACGTTAAGATACCACATATCCCCTTCTGCAAACCGCCAGCTCACTCTGGCTATAGGAGCTATTCTTGTGTGCAATTTATCTTTATTGACTCTCAAATAAGTATTTTACCCCATAGTGCAATCAGTGATACAAGCCCCAAACATTTCTTCTTCGCCTCTAATTTCACCCCAAGAGAAACCGTGTACTGGGTACAACACGTACAACATACAGAGGCAGCCCCTGGACACAGAGGGCCCTTCTGTATTTTATTTGGTAGTGACGGAAGTGGCTTCATTGTTCCATAAAGCCAAGTCTAAAGTTTTACTGTCCTAGTCCACATATAGAAAGGAAGGTTAGGGTAAGGGTGAAGACACATCGCTAAGACAGCAAGAACAAAGCACTGGGTACTGTCTGCGCTAGTTTATTCTGTCCTCCACAAGAAGTAAAAATCAGAACCCAACCAATCAATGCGAACAAAGGCACAGTTAACACCTGTAAGTATTTGGTACCTGAGCATACATGCATATGTGATCATAAGGCTATGCCCACAATTTACATTCAGACATGGAGAAATAACTATTGAGTTGTAACTATAGTCTTTCTTTTCCCTTAACAATCATAACGGAAAATCCAGGGCCCTGCAACATCTATTGTGTTTTTTAATATCTCAGAAATAATTGCTAATCAAAGCTTCATGTGGTGGGGCCAGTAGGAAGTGGATACATGTCCTCAACACAAAATTTTCATGTGAGCTGAAGGAGTGGTAAGATGCAGGGACACCTAATTTCCACCTTGCGATCCAGCTCCATCTGATGAAAAAGATTGCCCAGCAGTCAAAAATCAAAGTCACACTGTCCTGGTGAGAGCCGGAACGGTGACAGGTCCGAGCATGCCGGGAGAGCAGGCATGCAAGCAAGTGAAAATTTGGTCTCCGCTAGGTGTGGAAAGTCAATGTTATTTGTTTTTAAAGTTATTTTAGCAAACATGTAGTTTTTGTTCTCTTATCAAGACTGATTCAATACACAGGGGTTCCACTATCTTATTAACCTTACCAAGTCTTTTCCATTATATTTTTTAAACAAATATTATTGTTCATTAGTGCTAGCTCCATCACAAGAAATTTAAGTCGGTTTTCCTGAATCTGGAGTGGTTACAGCAGTTCATGATTTGTTTCATTCTGGCAGAAGAAAGAGATTTACACAGAAATAAAATAGTTTAGTGGCAACTCCTTATCCCTAAAATATTTAACACCTAAAAGATTTTTTTTAAAGCGGAGTAATGCAATACACACTTAATTAACAGCTTGTCTTGCTAATTAGATAACTCCTTGCTAATGAGGTAGCAATAAGCTGAGCAGCAGTCACGTAATATGAAGACAAGGTCTTCCCAGGCAGTTTGCAACTTCGGTCAAAACAACTCGTAACACTTTTCCTCCCCAACCAGCTTTCCGCCTCCTCCCCAAAGAAGCCGCCGCTGGGGAAGTGCTGAACACAACGTTAACCGAGAAAGGCTGGTGTGTTTCCTGCCCCACGTCTTGCTCAGCGGCGTCCCAGGAGCGCGACTTCTCAGCCCGGAGCAGCTCCCAACCCCGCAGCAGCCGTGCAGAGCAGCACCGAGCTCGCTCGCACCGCGAGCCTCGCAGGCACGGCTGCCTGCAGACACAGGGACCCGCTTTACAACAAAATTCAAGCGCCTTTGTAATCCAGCCCTTTGCTCTTCCCACCAGGGCATCTCCCAGCCAGATTTTCCACCAAGGGGAAGATTTAAGCCGTGTGCTTAAGTGTCATCAGGTATTACTGGACAGCACACAAGGTGATTACAGGACTGACAAACACGAAGGTGACACATTTGGAGAAGAGAAAGTTCAAGCACACCCAGATCACATCTTCTGGTCGCTCTCATGCTGGGGTTCGGTCTCAAAGCTGCTTCCTTGCTCCTGCTTCATCTCCCCAGCACATGGACAGGGCCTGGAGCCTCCCACGGAGACAAGGAAGCTGCCCAGGAATCCTCCTCCACTCAGTCCTCAGTGCTTATTACCAGTTAATTATACTGCAAAAACGCAGAAGCTCCGATGCAAAGAGGCACTCCAGGGAAAGAAGGAATATGTATGTGTCTCTCTCCCCCAAACTGAGAACGCCAAAATAAAGACTAGGAAAGGCAGCTCCAGAGACCAAGCTTCTCCATGCTCTTGTCCAAGAGCCTCTCTACCTTCCAGAAAGATTTATTCACTTTCAAATCCGGTCTCCTTATCACAATTTTAACCTTCCTACTGTCCAGCCTGCTCTCATGTTCGAGTGAACCATTAATACATCAAGCATGAACTACAGCTGCTCTGCTTAGAGGAGCAGTTTCAGAGAACACGAACAATTCTCATCAGTGCTTAAAAGCAGCTTACACTCACAAGAGCTGATTCCAAGTCAATATTCAGTCCCTTGGAAATAATTGTGTTGGAAAAAAGAGACGTTTGACGGTGACAGTTAGTTGTTTCTTAACGAAACAGATTTGGGAAATTCAGATAAGCTTTACTTAAGCCTGCTCTTTAAAATAAAGAAAAAATAGATATATGCAAGCCTGAATAGTAGGGGTGTAAGGAAAAAGCAGCCAAAGACAAGCACTCAAGCTGCAAGCAAGGGCACAGCTGCAATTTTAACAAGCTTTGTAGCATTTAACTATTATACAGATATTTTTCTGCAAAGGCTGTAAATCTGATATTGCTATTTAAACTGGAGATAATTCTAGGACTGAAGTCATCCTGGAAAAAGCATGCTTTAGGTAGAAATGCTGGCACAACTCCTCTTTGTGAAAGGTGCTGCTAACAATAAAACTAAAGTGAGCAGAGGCTGGAGATGGACCATTTGTGCCTTCTACTGCCAATACCATGTTTGTGTCAAGGTAACTTATTTCCATGGAGTACCCAATACAGAATCAATAAAATCAACCTTCAGTGGTGTTGAACTTTGCATTGTGTAACGACAATAGCTCAAATTGAATTTTAATTCTTTTAATTATAATGGCGCTCAGAGGCCACATCACAAGAGGATTTTGTCCATCAAGGAAAGGGAAGCCATAACAGCAGCTGGCAAAAGATGTCAACAGTAGATATTTGCACAAGTGTATAGAGTTACTCTGGGCTTTATCCTGACAGAGTCACCAAAACCCAGCTGCCTCTCAGATAAAGGCAAGGCTGCACTTTCTTCTCCAGAGGTTCTTTACAAGTAATAGCTGTTTTCTAGAAAGAAGAGAGATAAACCTTTAAACTCCATTTATACCATACTTAAAAAAAAGGGAGGGAAGGGAAGGTTAAGGGATTAAACTTTGCAGATGCTCTGCACAGCCTGGCTAAAGCTCTGGAAAGACCATCTCAACCTTTGATCCCTTTGGGGAGAGAAGCAGTTATTTGAGCAGGCTTTTTGGAACACATGCTGTGGACATCTGTGTCAGCAGACCCTAATCAAGGCAGACCCATTGCGCTGGACCAATTTGTGTTCCAGGATTCAGACAAGAATATGAAATTCCTGATGGGATAACTAGCTACCTGTAGGGGCATGGATGAGTTTCCTGGCTAGATTGTGAATGAGTGACAGTTTAATCCGGGATTTTTTCCATGTCTGTTTTTTAAGGGTTTTCTTTAAATCTGGTAGTCTTTTAAAGAGATAGATGTTCAGAGCATCACCCAGAAGTTTTTGAGCTTCAGAAGGAAAATTTACTATATGGTTCTTTGCAGTTCATCTCCATCTCCCCCCACCGCCCAATTCCTCTGTCTTTATCCCTTTACTTGAGCATTTTATGAAAGTCTCACCGAGGGCCTTTCTCTCCTCCCCTAATCCACTTTAAATTGTCTGGCGTAATCAACAGTGCAACACTCACCATCCCTGAGACAGGCGTATTAATAGTAGCCAAACACACAAGCACAAAGCAATTCATGGTGGCTGGGACAGCTGAGGAACAGCAGGAGCAACAAAGCAGGAACAGCTCCTGTGTTCACTGCAAGCCCCTGGCAGAACGGGGCTGGGGGCCAAATCCAGACTTGAACCAGCGGAGCTCAGAAAGTGGCGATAACTCAGCAGAAGCGCCACGGAACGTGCCCACTCAGCCTCTCACTTAAAGGAGATCTTTCCATTGGGCCACAAAATGGCTGAATAAATAATTTACCTGAGAGCAGAGCCCCATTAACAAAATGCATTATACCTTTGCACACATGAGCAGTCCAACACAAGGTCAGAAAAAGGTAAGCAGAGCATAGGGATTAAAGAGAAAAAAAAAAAAACCCACAGATGTAGTTTTCTTAGGTCTGTCCATTATTCTCCAAATTATCCACACAGCAAAAAATGGGACAGGGAAGTCCAGCTGTTTCAAGAGCACAGACTTAACATGGGTCTTCGACACGAGGATAAATTTTGCCCTGAATTAACAGGAGCAATAGTAACTTGAGTCTTTGAGAGGCACTGTCAATATTTGCTCCACCTGTCATTGACAGCGAGCACAAACCCTGCAGCCTGAGTTCCAGTGCATTTCAAACCCCCATCCAGAAGCGCAGACACGGGCTCTGCTCAGGGCACTAACGCGATCAGAGACCTGGGCAGGAACCGCACGGCAGGATGAGCTGGGGGAGCAGGAGAACAGGGAGGGAAGGGCAAGAAAATCCCACTTCTATCACATAAAGTGTAACGACTAAAGTGACACCAGGTAGTAGAAGCATCTATTCTATGTTAGAAATAAATGCTTCATAAGGACAGGTATTCTCCTGAGAGCATCTCTCCGGTATGAGAAACATTTAGCATCTTGCCAGTTACAGTGTTACACGAACCTTCATAAATTAACCTCAACCCTTGTAGATTATTTTTTACTTTCCCCATACTCCTGCCTGAGACATTGGCACTGACAAGGAGTTCCCAGGATCCATGCTTCTAAAACCAGACCTTACGTGCTAATGATATCGGTGAGCTATGTTTATCAGCATTTGCCACTGGATTTTGAAAGTCTTTTTTCCCAGTTACTGGTTGAACATCAGGCACAGACAATTTCCTCAGCATGCTCCTGAATTTCTCCCCCCATCCCCCTTTAGCAGGAAATAACTCTGCTGAAAACTCTTCCAGCAGGATATAATAGTAGAGGTGTGACTAAAGGTTGCCAAGTTCACGAGCAGGTGGCAGCCTGCTCCTCTTGCAGGGAAATTACTTCTCTGATTTACCAAATTCACACAGCAAACACAACAAGCTATGTCCACGTTAAAAGTCCACTACAGGTCACCATTTCAATTGCTCTCCTCAGTCCCCGAGCCACAGGCATGTCCTTGCTTCAGGGTGGGGAAAAAAGAACCAGGCAACTCGCCACCCTGCCACCAAGTGATGACTTGAAGGAGAACAAGCACAAGACTTAACAAGAAGCAGCTTAATCATCTGTTATTCTCCAGCCTAGCGGTGGTGGCCTTCCTGTGCACATTAGTGAGGCACCGTGAAAGGAATCTGGAGTACGCAGCGCTGGGTGTCCGCATCTTCACATACATACTTTCTTGCTCCACCATCACTTGGTTTCTCTCCCACCTACAAATTCACATCTGCACAACTTCATTACTTTCAAGGAATCTGGCTCCAGAGAACTATCAGGTTCCTTTGGCGCCCGAAGCCTGTGTTTGATAGAGCCTGGAGCCATTCTGGAGAACACACGCGGCCTCAGGCCAGCCCCGGTGGGGACAGAGCTCCAGCTGTGCTGCACACCGCCGCAGCTGGAGGCTCTGCCCGCACAGCTCACGGGACGCGGCCCAGCGAGCGCAGCTCACACGGAGCACCCGAGCTGGCCTGGCCACCATCGCCGCCTTCTGCAGCCCTGCCCATTTCCATCACACATCCCCTCCCACTGACAGCCCGGACAAAGCTGAACCACTGCACACTGCTCTGCTATTATTATAAACGACACGTGGCACTGTTGAGGAAGCTGTCCCAGCCAGACACGGAATTTGCAGTCTGGGCACCATCCGTCCACAGAAACACCACTTGAACCCCAGATGAGAAGTCCCATTTTGTTAGAGAAATCCAGCCACACCTAATTCAAACAGCAACGAGCTTGCTGTCTGCCTGCTTATGTTACTTCTTCCTGAATCCTTCTCTTCCACTCTACATCAAGGGGAAAAAAAAAAAAAAAATTCTTTCCTCCAGAGCTAATTCCCATACACTGCAATGAGAGAAATGCAATGTTCTGAGCAATAAAAGCTGGAAAGTGGAATTATTTTCTGCACCATTCAGATGGAAATGAAGCCTAGCCTCAATTCTGCCACCCACCTGGAGCCATGGTATGATCCTATAGATCTTTGGATCAATACTGCATCATAGCTACAAGACTAGAAGGGGTGAAAAGAAGAGGCACAAAATCAAGGAGTGTAAATTTTAACTAAATTAGTTCTGTAAGGGTCCCCCTCCTTCACTGCCACTTTTTGGGAAATGGTACAGCAGTCAGCCAGGGACAGAGGAGCACAGACAAAGCATTTTGCTTCCTTTGAAAATAGCTGGTGTTTATTCTGAAGGCCATTATCTCTCACCCCAAATAAACACACAAGATTATGCTGCATTTCTTCTATCTGACTATGCATGGTGAGAACAAGAGCGAGTGAAACCCCCTAAATTATTTCTCAATGATTCATTAAAGAGCAGTATCTCCACAGGAGGAGGGGTTTGAACCACCTCCCTGGTTGCCATTCACCCAGGCACTTTGTTCCAGGCTACCAGATGAGTTTCTCTCCACAGAGTAGAGAGATAAGAACAACAGGGTTTTGTGTTTGCTTGTAATTTAGGGCTACCTTATATCACAGCACATAGCTGAACACACCATTGGCTGGGAGAGCTGACGCTCAGGGCTGTTTTCCCAGTTGCCCAGTTCCCTGACGCTCCAGGGACATCTCACCTGTGTCTGAGGAACAGTTATTGCATGGACTCCAGTACCCAGGCTCCAGAGGAGCACTGCTTAGAGACCTCCCAAGTGATAAAGGGGAGTAAAATCATGTGACACATATTCATTTTGAATTCTTAGGGGCTTCCCACCTGGGAAGTTCACCTGGTTACTCTTCTCCAAAGATCTTGGCCCCAAGACAGAGACCACTCTGCTGCATAGGGCTGCCAGCCTCACAGCTCCAGGCACATCCCCAGAGACCAGAGGAGAAACAGAACCTCAGAGCCCTACAATCCCCTCAGTAACTGCGTTCCACCAAGCAGAAGTACAAGAAGCCAAACACTGCCACAGAGCCAGGCTGCTGTGCACACCAGAACACCACACTGCTACCACGGCATCCTCACCCCCACCACCCCATCCCAGCCCCGGAGAACAGAACAGCAACTCCTTACCTTCCGCACCAGACGAACCACGTGCATGGGTCTCACACCAGCAATTCGGAGCCAAAGCAACAGCAGCTCAACAGGCACTTTGCGGCGTAGGCACAAGCAGGTAATGCTCCACTAGCCCAGAGCAGCCTGGCACAGGCACCACTCACACTGCTGGAGGGGATACACTGGCCTCCAGCTCCTCTCTTATTCCCCCGGGGTCTCCCTAACCACCCACAGCTGCAGAGCCGTGATGGCAAGTGCAGGCAGGTGCGGGGTGGGCAGCACCCTGCCCTCCTTGCTCAGCCACTGGCCTCTTGCTTGAGGCTCATCTTCATGATCTGGGCTGATGCATCAAAGATAACTTGCTCCTGGCCACCCAAACCATACCTGAGCCCAGCGTGGTGAGCAGTGCTGGTATTTATTACCTTCCCAATCACCGATGTCCTTCTACAGGAGTGCAATGCTGCAGTGCGGGGTTGCTTCCCTCTTGTTTTTTCTGTAATCAGAAGTTTTACGAGATCTGATCCTCTTCTTAGGCCCTCAGCTCCTGAAATCCAGTGAATTCAGCTGCCTTTTGCCTTAAAAAATAAAAAGAAGTTCTTAATCCTCCTACCTGACAGGAAAAGTCAACAGATGAAGATCCCTAAAGTCCACACTGCAGCTTGAAAGAGCCCACAAGGTTTTTTTTAGCTTTCAGTATTTCCTGAGTTATTTCATGACTATAAACCCCCACAGTTAACAGTGTAACACAGAACCCAAATCCTTCACTGTTGGACCCAGGACAGCCATGCAGAGCTGGGCAGGCAGATCCTTGTCCGAAACTGGGCACAGAAGTTCATTCTCCTGGATTTCATTGCAGGTTCCTAATCAAGGGCAATATTTATAACCCTAGGTTTATTTCTGTGGTGTCCCCAAACACTTCAGCTAATAGAGATGAACCTTCCAGTACCAGTTTATCTTTTTTCCTTTATGCCAATATTTAATGCCTTCTTTCATCTACTTCAGTAATGAATCATCTGTTTTTGTACGATTAAGGTTATGAGCAGCTCAGTATTTGTACAGTGGAACATTAGGGCAGGGATATAGATGCCCATAGGACAGAGATAAGGATTCATGAAAGAGGAGACTGGGCCGATTCAAGAGAAATGCATTTAAAAATGCATTAGTAAGAGTAACAGAATGAAAATACTTGATGAATATTTTAAGTGGCCAAACATTAAAAGCGTGTGTGTATATATATATATTCATGAAATGAAAGGCACTGGTTTTAATGTCCAACCAATCTTTAATTTGCATCACTGATGGGATTTATCTGAATTTGGGGCATGAGTCTGCAAGGTGCTCAGCCTGCTGGCTCAGGTCTAGTAAAGCTGCGAAGCGCTGATTTCAGAGGGGGCTCATTCATACGAGGGCAGTACAGGATAAAACACAGGATATATGGAGCTGTTTTGTGGGGACAGTTTGCCACGACCCGCATCTCCCAACACTTCGGGTGAAGACAAAGACTATAATACTATAGCAGTCAGTGTCTTACAAGGGAAAAAATACACAACATTGAAACTTTACCCATAGTCTCACCATCTGTAGATGTAAAAGAGAAAGCAACACTTTCAGAGACTCCTGGGGGGCTTCTGACTGCGAGTGACCAACAACCAGGACTTTGCGGTGAGAGGCCAAGCTCCTCAGTGACTCACAACCAGATAAATCCCCCCAAGTCCCCATCTCTACAAAATACAATATTACTTGGGGGCGAGGGTGGGGGGGCAGTTCTCCAGTCAGCAGAACTATCACCAACTGCAACGTTTCCTCCACCCATGGACAAGACCAGCATGCTCATCACCAAAATACGGCATACACGGCTTCTGCAGGCTCCAAACATCTCACAAACACTTTTAATTAATTTTTCCAGCATGCAAGACGAGAAAACACACTATTGTTGATGCTGTCAGCTCTTTGATACAAGTCCCAGACCTCTTTCAGTTCCACTCAGAAATACTTTGACCTCTGTCAAAAATTCATTGACAATAAGGTCTCTCCAAGTAAATGTTTGCGGCAGCAACAAAAGAGGAGGTAATAGTACGCCGGCTATGCATACGAGAGGCTTAATACTGGATTAGATTTCTATGGTAATTTCTCCAGATACAGTATCAAGCTTTGGCGACTTTTTAACTGCTGAATTACTGTAATATTTCTCATAAGAAATCCTGAAATCTCGATTCCGGACATAAAAATTCCTTAGATATATTTTTGTACCTAGCCAAAAGGAAAACATTTATTTATTTATTTATTTATTGCTACTGCACTCAAAGGAAAGGGTGGCCAGCAGTCTGTGAAATTATTGTTTGCTTCTAAATGTAGTTACCACAGCTGAGGACTTAATACTTGGCTAATGCGTGCGATCCTTATTAACATAAATATTGTAACAGTCAGGCAGGGTGGAAGTCACACACGAGATAAGATCTTGTCTGCTTGTGGTGATATGATCTCAACACTAGTCAATTAAAACTGCTGGAGTATTTCGTAATCATTGTCATATCGAATTACCGCACTGATGCATACATTAAGTAGGAGAAGTTATTACATTACCGCAGGGGGCGAAAGAAGGGCTAAAAGAATACTGTAGCTCTAGTAGTTTATGGAGACATAAAAATTACTGTGGACAGCATTATAGTTATTCCAAGGACCACTATAATTGTATAATAATTCTGTTTACACTTGTCCATCCTATTTCTCTTACAGAAAGTTATATATGAAATGATTCTACAGGACTGTTCAAGGGACCAAGATATAAACCCTAGGAGATTGTTTTTCCTTACTCTTACCAACGGCACTTTGCAATGTACTCTGCAGAGCCCGACTTGGGGTAGTCAATATAACATATTCCTATAAGACTGTCAGTAGGATTGGTAGGGTAATTTGCAGAGGTTTTGTGGATCTGCAAATTGAGAATCAGCCCTCAGAGGATTAAGGTTTCAAATTCAATTTTACGCTAATTCTAGGCATTTTTTTTTAAAATTACTATCTGGGCTTTACTACCTCGTATAGAACATTATTTGCTTCTCCTTGGGCTCTCTTTATAGTTTGGGGAGGATACCAAGTGAATGTAACGCTGCCCTGACCGCTCAGCTGCGTCAAGCGGGACCATTTGCGTGCGGCATGTCTGAAATAAAGCGCTGCACCGCGGAGTTCACCCCCGAGTAAGACAGCGCTTGGTATTGAGAAGTGCCGAGGCCTCGTCCTGCTCCTCTCCGTGCTGGGGAACGTCAGCAGCAGTTGACAGCGCTCACTATACAAAAGGCATGTGGGTTCACATCGAATGACCCCTTCCAAGAAGACCTGCCAGTCTTGTCAATCAATTCCTTTTTCTGACTCCTGGATTGCTGGGGCTTTTGGATGTCACCAGTATTAGTAGTTTGTATTTTTAATTGGAAATATCTCCTAGAAAACCTGGCTAATGTCAGGGCACCACTGTGAGAAACACCATGCAAACACGAACCCAGATGAAGTTCTTGCCCGAAAGATCTCCAGTCTGAAATCTCAACAGTGTCAAGTGCCAAGACCATACACAGAACACATAATTTTATTTGCTGAAATAAATTGCAGCTTGTTATTTTTTTTAAAGAGGCAAAAAGAAAAAAAAAATTGGAGAGTACTTGTAGAAATGAGTAAGGTTTCACCTAGTGATAAAGGTAGTTATGCTCCAGTAATGAGGAGAAAGGGAACTTGCTATCAAGAATTAATGAGATCACAAAGAACAGGCAGGGGAAGTGAACGTTTTTAAAATGTCCCTGCTGAACACCAGGAATAATAGAGTGAGAAAAAATGGAGTAGATCCCTGTGGTAAAAACTATTAGAGGCGGCGAATTATAAAACTATTAACCAGAATGTAACTCCCAATTAAAAGATGATTTAACACTGGAATCTGATGGATGAATTTTGATTAAATGGAGAACTATTAGGAGCCCTGGGAAATGGACTTCTCCTGCCAGTTCTAAAAGTTAAAAGGCAGTTTGATATAAAAATTTATAAATTAAGGTTAATTACTTTAAATAACATGGCTGGAAGCAATAAAAAGAAATTTATAATATTCTCTGGAGTTTTAGGAAAATAATATAGATATCCGCACCTCTCAATGGAAAATCGAATTAGCGTCCCCAAGTACAGGGCGCCAAAGACAAAGGCAAAACAAACTGGCTGCCAAAGGGGCTGCGTGGGAAGCCGAACGACTCTGATCTGCCAGAAAACTCCTCGTCTGCTGCCGCAGTGACTCTTCTCAGGGTTTTTGTGCACAGGAACAGTGCGTCTTTGCTCCAGGCTCAGAAACCCTCGTGAGCATGCTGCAAACCCAACGATGGGTGCCCAAGATGTCCAAGAGGCAGGCTGGTCCCCTGCCCCTGGAGACAGGTTTGGCTCTACAAGCAGGTAGGCAAAAATCAGTATCAGGTAACCAAATCCATCACGGCAATGGGAGGGGACACAGTAGCCCAAAGCAAGGTCAAAGAGTCCTCCTCTTAAGGGCTCATCGTTGTTACTTATAAACCTTTAAATACTGTAAGAAATGATTCGGCCTGGGCAAGGAATGGGCTTGTCCAGAGAGGTGTTGCGGGTTATTCGGAAATGAGAGCTCTCAAAGGCAGGACAGGGAAGTTCAGCTGGAGCTGGGTTACATGGCACCACACCAGCGTTTGTGGAATACACCCTAATGCAGAGAAAGAAGAGTGTTTGGGGGATAAGGCACTTGTTCAGCCTGAATTTCCTTTTTCCTTTGAGGTGGATCCCGTGGAGGAGGTGGGGACTGAGGCAGAAAAGCACGTGCCCATGTCATTCCGCTTTAACTGCCTGGACTGGCTCATTCCCTGGGGAAATACAGCAGAAGGCGGCAGAAGAGGAGAAGCTTCTCCTGTGACAGCCTCCTGGGGCTCTTATGCAGCCGATGCTGAAAAGGGTCACAGAGGAGGCAGAAAGCCTGGAAGGTTTCCGCGCATCCCAAAGGATTCCCAGGAAGCTGGAATCATTATGCGGAGACATTCTCCACTAATAGAAATGTCTCCTTGCTCCCCTGCTCTGTTCTGACCTGTCTGGCAAGGGATCTGCCCCTGAACTCTGCAGACAGAGGACGGCATTTGCCAAACCACCACCATGGGTCAGGTCGCAGCAGCTTCTCTGGGTCTGCAGTGCCAGCACCCCAAGGAAGGGTCCCTGCTCCTGTCCTGTTTCTGCACTGCGGGTCCAGGAAGACTCCCCGGGGAAGCGTGGAGTGAGCTGCACATTGGTCCTGCCCCTGGTTTATTAATACTTGCCAAACCCAGAGGAAGGGGCAGCTCTCTGCAGGCTGCCCTCGAGAGGCTGAGCCAGACCCAGATGTTCTGTCCCTCCTCTCCACGAACCCCTGGCCTGGGGAGGGCCAAGGTGGAGGAAGCAATTGTGCACCCACATGGGCTGCTCACCCAACGGGATGTGCACCCTCCTGATTGCTCGATCCTCGGAGCTGGGATCTGTTCTGTGCCAGCTGAATGACCGCAGTTGTGTGTCCACCAAATCCCCCTTCCCCGGGCTCTGTTCTATTCCCCCTTCCCCAGGTTCTCTTCTCCTGCTGCCCCATGTACCTGCACACGCCTGTCTGTCCATTTACACAAACACACTCTCTCAGCCTCCTCTTGTCACCTTCCTCCCTCCATGTCCCCCCAGGGTGACTCCGTGCCCGCTCACTCGGATCCAAACCCAGGACACCCCCCCAGCACACAGGGTGACCCACCCTGCTCTGCAAGATCCCACTCTGTTCCACACCACGATCAGAAAACCTCTCTGCTGACTGAGCAATTTCTTCTAGTTTTCGGTCCCTTTGAGCGTTGATCCGTGAAATGTCCAGCTCCTCCCTACCCCCTTCCCCACTCACAAAGCTCGGGGTCAGCCTGTGCCCCCCGTTCTTTGTCTCGCACCCTCCCTGCCCCAGCCCAGCTCAGCGCCGTGCTGCTCCTTTAAGGCTCGCTGCCTGTAAGTGATTACTCTTGGCTATCACTTTTTCTATATCAGACATGTCATGGTGAAGAATCTTCAACCTTGACTCTTACAGCTGCCCTAATTATAGGACATATTTTTGGTGCTGTGTCTTTATTCCTTTCCGTGCTGGCACTCTGACCCCGGTGCTTCCTCCGTCGCGCTTGTGTTAACAAGGTTGTCCATTCTACAGTTTCCTCACTCTGATTTGTAACTCGAAATTACCATATCTGGCTTTCACTCACTGACAACCGTCACTTTAAATAGGCCCTTTAAAGTTAATACGATGTCCATTCTAAAGTGGAGTATTACTTCTCAGTGATGTTAAATGAGCAATTTAAGGAGCTATAGGCTTTTCTTATAAGAAAAATTAAATTTTATCTGCCACTTAATTTATGAATAAGGCTAACCCTAAACAAATCTGTCATAAGCTGCTGCCATCCCTAAAAAAAAAAAAAAAATACAAGAATAACTCTAGTTAATGGTGGTAAAATACGGAAGAAATACGTGAGTTATTCATAAAAACATGTCAAGCTCACGCTTTTTAGAGCCTCAGGTACATGCTGCAGCAGCAATATACTCCCTTTCAGGTCTCATCCAGTGGACCTAGTGGATCGGTGGCCAGCAGGGACAATATCGGTGACTGGAAACGTTTTGTCAGTGCTATCATGATATCAGCAGTGCCTCAAGAAGTAAAAGAGTTTTTGACTTGCTAGTTCACACTGTCTCAGGAAAGGATATTTAGACTAAAGCATATTTTTGCTGAGATGGATGGAGTTCAGCTGCTGCTGCAATGGGCTGGGTCCCCTTCCTTCAGCCCCCCAGAAGATCGGTGAGGAGCCTGCCCAGCTCTCCTCCAAAAAAAAACCTGTGGAAGAAGAAGGGAATAACGATGATGATATTCATCCTTGGATGAAATCGGGGGAGCAGGAGCTGCGTGATCCAGCCCGGGTCCGTCGCTTCTCACTCACGCCCTGCCATGCCGTGCTCTCTGACCAGGGTTTTCGGAGCAATGCATGGGTGCCTGATCTCCTCCGAAAGCCTCAGCTTCCATCCCTCCGCCTTCCACCACTGCCTAAGTGAGGCCATAAATCTCCCCACTTCTTACTGGGTCACAAGACCAAGTTCCCTCCTATTCCGGAAATTGAGAACAAACCTCCCTTCTTCAAGAAAGTCCCTTATCTCCAGGCAGCTCAAGCAGCTCCAACCTGCCTGAGATTTCAGTGTTCATGTGGGATCAACATGCTGGGCCTAATGTTTTTCCCCTGGCTTCCGAAAGGTCAGGACGGCAGTATATTGAATCTCTAAACATACTGATCGTACAGCTCTGCTAGCTCACTAGAATCCATTAATATCCAAGATACTGAAAGGGAAAGGGGAAAAAACCTTCCTCCATGAACTCAAATCAATTAGCTGGGACTAAAAAATGTAGATTCTTGTGGAAGAATAAAAAATAGAAAACACCAGGCCTCATTATCCTGTCCCTGAAGTGCCAGAGGGTAAAATTATCCTTCATGATGATGTTCTGCATTGATTAGTCAAACATGTAGGAAATCATATTAAAGATTTGACACCCGATGTGAGATCAGAAGAGCTGTGTGCTACAACAGCACATGCAAATGTTCTGGGCGAAGTGGTTTGTGCTCTGGCCAAAGGAAAGGAAGACGAGAGAGTGTGGAAATATGATGGGAAAAGAAAACTTCGAAAATTCCCTGTGGAAGAATCTTGTAGGTTTTAACACTCAGTTCAAGGGAAAAAAAAAAAACCCTGTTTCCACAGAAGATACTTCAAGAAGCTATATAATAATTTCCAGATCATTTCTTCTTTGCTTTTTGTTAATTATCCTGTAGAACCCTGTAGCCAGAAGTTGATTAGATGCATTCAGGTTCAATAGGCAGAGTAGATTCCAGACAGCCATATGCAGATACCAAGCACTCTCAAAGAGCCACGTTATCAAGGGTTATAGCTGTGTAGTGACCTCACTGTGGATTCAGTAAAAAAACAGATAAAGCTAGAATTAATGGAAAGAAATATTGCCCTGAAATAGGAGACCAAGATCTACAGGTGGATTGAACTGACTTAACTAACTCAACTTCAGAGAAGCCACGGTGCGACAAACCAGCCCCGGTATTGCCAGAAGCCATTTCACTGAACTCCACAGATATTACAGACCCACATCAGGAAGGGGAAAGAAAGAACTTGCACCTATTTAAGTAGTGCCACTACCAGAGTGAGGGATCTGGCCTGAACCAAGGCCAGAAACGTGGCTTTGCTACAAGAATCTGCAATTTAACATTATAACCTGGCAAACCAGGAAACCTGCCAGAGTGGCTTTTCTCATTATTTGACTGGTGGTGAGGATCAAAATGTGCATCTCTATGGCCAAAATGCTGACTGCCTTCAAAACCAGATGAACCATTTCATGAAAACGCTGTATAAAAACATTATAAGCCTATGCTCTTATCAGACAACCATAATCAGCAGCTCTGGGATCTTCCAGCACTTCAGGGCTAATTTCTACGTTAGAATTAAGTAAATTCCATGGCATGGATAACCTAAATTATTTGGCAGATTAGACTGCAGGAAGCATAGCAAATACTACTTAAAGCATTTTTCAAACTGCTGTACAAAGTGCACTGTAGTGATAAAATAGAGCAATACCTAATTAATATCCACAAAAAAGCCCTATAGTTAAAGAATTTTAACCCCTTTCTTACCACTGACTGGAGGGTGGTATGAACAGAACACATACTGCAGTCAGCTAAGCAGAAAAACATCTTGGTTGTAAGATGAGGCTGCCAGGAGTGCAAGTCTCTAACAGAAGAATACCACCTATAAACAGAGAGATTGAGACTTCCCAATTCAAAATGGTATTTTTCCTCTTATTACTCCGATGTTGGCATCACTCTAACAATTCATTCAGCTCTCATAGCATCAAGCTCCTTACCTCAGGTTCTCTCTCCCTATTTCTTTCCATCACCTTGTGAATATGAACATTTTTCTCCCTTCTGGACCAAAGAAGCCAAGAATTTTTACTGTAGGGCAAGACTCTGAACATGATATGGCCCACTGCTTCAACTGATACGCGCTCCCTACTTCATCCCACCACTCTACTGTGTTCTGCCTCCAAATGTTGTTCCACAACACAAAGGTCCGCGCTTGACGTATGGCCCACCCACCCGCCGAAGGTCCATGCTGCCTCCAGCAAGGTTCTCACCATGCTGTTCTTTCAGAAAGATCTCCCCCTTTCTCCTCTGGCTTTACTTCCACCTCACTCTTGGCATTTAGACCCAGCGATGACCGTCACAGTCCCTGGGCAGTTGTCTCTGCAGATGTGGGGCCAGCAGCAGAGCAGCTTTCAAGATGCTTCACGACCCCACACAGCTGTATTCAGACCGGAACATTTGAACTCCAAACTGAGCAATTGAACTCACATCAAAATTGCTGCTGACAGTGTAACTAAATAAAAGACCTGCTTTTCCAATCCCTGAGGCCAATGCAAGAAACAGTGGTGAATAAATGGATATTTTTCATCCATTTGTCTGCAGTGACCATCATTAAATTTGAACATAAAGCTCAAAAGACCCGTGTAGTGTCACCAAAAATCCTGGAGTGGACTGTCACATGGTAACAAATCACTTGGAAATGACTTTATGGGTGGAATCATAAACTGATTTTGGAGCAAAAGTTTGGTGGAAAGTCACTGAGTTCTGTGAGGAAGAAAAGTTTTGATTTTTCCTCTTTCTCCCTGTTTTCCTCTCAGCCCACACCATCCCACCAACAAAACTAATCAGGTTTCAGCACCCAATTTAAAACATCTGGGGAAACATCTTTCTGGTTTGTCGGGATTTGCAGAGGGACAGCATGTACTGCTGAAGACCACGACCTCCTGATGATGCTTGTGTCACCCTAGAGCCAGAGGTGACCTAATCGTGTGAGAAAAGCAGGCTAAATCTGCAGAAAATGACTTTATGGGCACAAAGTTACAGAGAACCACTGACAAGAAGCCAATGCAGCTGATGCACTTTCCTGGACTATTTAGACAAATGGTCCACACAATATAGTCCCACTGGCAGCTCCATGAGTAGTGGGGTAACAGGAGGCGAGTACAGTATCCATATATTCACAGGTACCGCTAATGTACACAAAAATATATAATAAGCATCAGCAGTCTTCATTACAGTACAACCAAGAATTATGGAGATCCTAACCTTGCAAGCCGAATAAATTATTGCCAGAGGATCATTATGTATTCTAACAATATCTAATGTACCTTTTTGTCTCTCATAAATTACAGGGCATCCTCTGACTCCTAGAATACACTCTGTCTCATGCATAGCCACTATATAGTCTTTTTTTTCTCTAAATACACGCAATAGAAACTCTAATCAGCATGGTCTTGCGTAAAGATTTTAATAGCTGAGACAAAACATACTTGTAGTCACACATTCACTGGCCTGGTGTAACTATTTCAATTACCAAAGCAAATGACCACAATTTAAATGTACTGATAAAGGGAAAGCTCATTTTTAGCGTGTGTGTAAGAATATAATTATTAGCTACACACACACCCCTGTTCACGGTTCCACGGGAATTTTACCATTGTACAAAGTATCCCCACCCAGTGTAGGTGGCAGCAGAGTCTCCATGACCTTTTGACTTTCTGCCATTCCATCAAAAAATCACCAAAACCACCACCTTCTGCATTGACTTATCCAATGTGGACTTAACAACGACTCCCAATAGTGAATCATCAAACTCAGTTCAGACCTGCAACCAAACCCCTGTATTTTAACACCTTCCACCCACAACCAATTGGAAATGACACCTCACAAATCTCAGGCCCTGGCTCTCTGTGTGCATCAGCATCAGCTAAGCTACCTGATTTACATCAATAAACAGCTGGCCCTCGGGTGATCTTGAAATCAGCAGAACTTGGTGCATTTGCCTTTCTTTGCTGAGTGCTTTTGTCCACATCCAGGCAGCAATGGAATTGACTGACAATTATTTTCCAGCAGATTTATCCAGACATTGGATACCTGCTTCAAAATGTTTAAACCTCTAGATATACCAAAAAGCACCACAGACTTAGAAAGTTCTGTACCCCAGAACCAGCTCTTTTATTGTCCATTTTTGCCAGGAAAGACACGAAAAACACATTTGGTTGCATGCTGCATTAAAACTGCAAAGAAATCTAAAATTACTTTTAAACGTCCCACTCAATTTACAAGGCCACAAGGACAATCGTTTTGCATTATTCTCTCACATTCTTTCTGTTTCAGGTTCCTTTTACCACTTAGACTGTCACATACACACACGCACACATTCACACCCTCCTTCAATATGAAGAGTCCAAGAGGGG
Organism: Caloenas nicobarica; assembly: GCF_036013445.1. Taxonomy (NCBI): domain Eukaryota; kingdom Metazoa; phylum Chordata; class Aves; order Columbiformes; family Columbidae; genus Caloenas; species Caloenas nicobarica. Next base: position 1,884,614 of record NC_088261.1, read on the forward strand.
TATTGTGCATAAGCCTTCATGGGCTGCATTTTATTATATATTAACAAGATGATGGATACCCTGAGTAGACTGGTCAAGGAAAGCAAACGAAGACAAGAAATATTCTCAGGGTGTTATTGATTAACTGTTTTTCGGAACAGAGGGAATCATTTTTAACTGGTTTAAACTATGATGGACTCAAGTGGAAAATGCAAGCAGAGTTAGCACAAAGCATAATTGACTGGGCTTGGAACTAAGTAACCTCTCAGCACGCTGGAGGTGGTGCAGCCAGGGGGGTTCCAGCCGGGGCTGCTCCGGACCCAAAGCCCTTTCTTTCCAAAGTGAACTCTGCCAGCAGCCAAAGACGACAACGACAAGTAAAGGGAGGAGGAAAAAAAGGGAGAGGAGGAAAAAAAAAAAAAAAAAAAGGTCCAGCCACTCAGTTACATGATCTAAATTCTAATCAAACATCATTTAAAGCATGTTTTATTTCAGCCTCTGGAGAGATAGTCCCTCCTGACTCCTCACCATGGCAACCGGTGTCTCATTTCAGAAGTGTCATGCCACATTATCATCTTGCCGGCTCACACACTCCTGCCTGACAAGTTCTCTCTGCCCCTTGTGACAACCGTTCCAGGCTTATGCTGTTTATTTTTGGTGTCAGGCTGGCCCTGGCAGATTGAAAGGCAACCTCAACCTCTTGAACAACAAGCACCACACCCCACTTGGTGGTAAGAGATGATTTGAGAAGATATTTGCTTACATGCGTATAAGCAATTTGCCGTAGGGTGAAGCCCCGGTGTCTGTGTGAATGCACGGATATGTTTATGTGTGCAAAGGGGAAGGAAACAGAGAAGCGTTAACATTTCATGAGAAAGCAAACAATTCATTTCAGATCCCACATAGTAGATTTCAATCATCAGATCCTGTTATTTGAAGAGGACAACATGAAATATGGGCCAAAAAGGCATCATAGGTAGTCTGTCCTAAGAGATGCAAAGCTAGACGTTGTCTCTGCAAAAGACCCTGGCTGCGTCCCTGCAGAGCGCTGCGGGATCCGCAGCAAAGGCACTGCATGGAAGAACGGGGACAAAACCTAACATTAATTTGCTAAATGAACATGCTAGAGAAACACTTTGGGCCAGATTCACCTCTGCTACTGAGGTGTAAATTTGGAGCAACATCATTACTGTCAAATAATTACTTGGGATCATCTGCAATCAAAATTACAGAATTTCCACTCATATTCAAGTAACAGATTCCGTCCATCACAGCCAAGACTTTAACTATGTGTTTTGTACAGCTTCTACACAGCTTCTACACAGCTAGGACTAAGTCTACAGCTAGGCTTCTTGGTATAAGCACAATGATAATGCTGATACTAATTATAAAAGCATGTATTACATTTGCTTTTAATAGTAAACATACGAAAACAGCAGGATTTCTGACAGTCATTTGACTGCTGAGAGAGTGGCCTGTCTTCAAGTAGGCAGAGAAAAAAGTGTGCTTGGATTAATCGTTTTGCTGTTACCATCACTAAGCCAGGAGGCAAGCTTCAGGGAGGCAGATCCCACGTCTACGTAGCAACAGCACAAAGAAATGAAGGAATAGGTGTTGACAATAAAGAGGTCAGCACATATTTCATATTTACTATCCCACCCAGTTTCTTTGGCCCAAGAGAGAAGACGGGTGAGGATCCACTCTGGAACAACACACTGAACGACGGAACATCCCTCCCAGCTGAAACAAAAGGAGTCACAGAAAGTGATTTTTTTCAGAGAAGTCACAACTATGCTGAGACAGTTGGAATCCTGGTCTCATGTTAATCAATAACTGATTTCCCAATTATCATTTTCATGGACAATAATCAATCTTACTGTTGCTAATCAAATTAATTGAATGTCATTTTCACAATGCCACACAAACCCAGCAGAATATCTGACTGTGATGGGTCATTCAACACTGTCACAGTCATGAGAAACATCATTATCAGAAGACTTGTACATTTTTTTCACCAGAGAGCCAAAATAGTAACTTACAACAGTGAAAATCAGCCAGTTGCTTGGGAGCATTTTACCTGAAAGGCGAAAAGGAGTGTTAAATGCAATATGTGTAATAAAGTGCTTGCATATTTCAGGACATCTACAGACACTGGAGCTCCCATCCATACATTTCATGGGGAGAACAGAGCATCATCCTCTGATAAGTAGCCAAAAAGGGCTGATTTCTGGAAACTTCATCATGATATTTTCACACAAGTGATCAGGAAGCTGGTTACTGACAATGTGCCACAAATACAATTGCTGCAGTGATCTCTTTCTCCTTCTTCACACAGGTCATCAAACCTCTATACCAATTTCTCTGCTCAGACAGATAGCCAAACTCCTCTAGCAAAGATCACCAGGCTGTGAACAATATCTACAGAGTTGTTGATGGAAAAGACTGATTCGAAAGTCAATCCATACAATGGGACAGCATGAAAAGAAAAAGCTCTTGAAAGACTTCTGTTCAAGACAGCCACCACACGGACACAAACGATGGTCTCTAAGGGACACAGCAGCTGGACAGTGATCCTGGTAAGAACATCCCCACCAGCGCCAAGTGGACGATATCGAACGCAGGGTTTGGAACTACCTTTGGCAGTGATAACTGTTGTGGGCAAAGCTGGTGTCAGCCATGCCTCCCAAATTGTTCTCACCTTCTCAAAGCTGTGCGGTGAGGAAGGAGCCCGTGGTGGAAGAAATGAACGTCAGAGAGGGTTGGAAGAGGAACAGCCTGAAGCCAGGCACTGCACTGCAAAACAAGGGGCAACAGCATTGAAAAGATGGCTAAAGACTGCGATAGTCCAAAGCAGAGCTTCTCCATCACACACACGTCATTAGGGATATCAATGCATAGCACACTGTGAGTGTGGTTTACCACGGCCTGTATATGGGTCACAATGCAAACAATACCTGACCCAATATCTTTGATGCTATCTCAGAAGAAGAATCATAAACTGGGCAAAACCCCACAATGAACTCAGACGCAATCTTTGATTAAAATAAGGAGCTAATTAGAAAGCAGCTTTCATTAAAAACAAACAAAGCAATATGTTCATTTAATTTTTAACCCATTTTCTGGTAACTGTACCATAGAAAGACAGAGGCTTACAACAGCAAGGCATCCGTAAACAAAATATGATCATCCCAAGACACACTAATGGCCTTTTACAGAGTTTGTAAAAGTCGAGTATGTACATTTTTAAACCCATAAAATGAGGAAAATTAACATTGATTATGGAGCAGCAATGAAACTCCGAAGTTGCAAGTCTCATAAAAAGCTATAAACGCAGCAAATGCTATGGGAGGTCTTTCCAGCAAAGAGAAAAGGAAGACAAGGGGAATATTTCACAGTGCAGAAGCAGCATCCTGGGAATGAGGGAAGAAGCGAAGCCTGTATGGCTGGAGGGACCATGGGCTCAGTTCTGCCCCCAGCTGCACCTGCACCACCTCACCAGCTGCCATTTCTCAGTTTCCCTATCAAACGTATTCACGTATCTAGAGGCAGAATTTAACCTGCTCCCTCAGACAACACACAGCTAATGGAAATGGACACCCATTGCAGCAAAACTTCACATTGCCCAGCCGCTTTGCTTTGTAGGAAACATCCAGTACATAGTAAATCAATAATCTTTTCTTTTTTTTTTCTGAAAGTTCCTGGGTACATCTACTCACAGCCATATGCACAATCAAGTGCAAAAAAAAAGTATATCCGTGCATATGTTGCTACCATCACATAGCCCAGCCTGGGAGACTTCCATTCTCAGCTTGGGCAAGCAGATCCCATATTTTTGTCTTATATTTGCAGTTGCTCGTGCATATCTGTACATTCACCTGTACACCTACTTTCATAAAAACCTAACTGCAACAAAATAAATAATAATAATCCTGCTGTTTCTCTGTTTCTGGTATTCTCCACTAGAAAGCGGGTAATAAAACAGCAGGCTCTCTAAAGTAGACATTACCAATCCAGGCCATGCAAACAAACACTTCACCATTTTATAATCTCACATGTCAAATGAACATCATCGTTCCCTTTGGTGCCTTAAAATATCAGGTCCATAAAATGACTAAAAGGCAGCTCAGCAATGCTGCCTAATGCTAGGACTGCCTAGAACAGACACCAAAGCTGATGGGGCCTTTGTTTCCCAGAAAATCTCCTTCCCCCCACAGACCCAGGCAATGGTCCCTTTACAGTCTCCCTAACTGAACAGCCAAATTTTGATTTCTCACATTTGATATGTCAGTTTGCCATTTTTTTTTCCCTTAAAGTATAAGAAGACTGCATAACCTATCTGCCACTCCACTGCCCTCCTAGCTGCCCACAAAGATACAATCACACCTGCCTCTGAGAAATTATATTAATTTGCAAGTAAGCCCAAAGCCTCCAAGCTATGTCTGTATCATCTTCACTCATCTGTGGCTTCGAATTTGCAGAGCGGTGTTTACTGCGTGCAACAGGCAAGTGATGCCCACCTTGTACAGGAGCTTCCCTGGGACCTGGAATCAGCATCGCCCAGCACGGACACGGGTGCCCAGGGCAGGGGATGGTGGCCAGATGCAACCTGAGCCCTGAGCCACTCCGTGTGGATACAGTTAGATCCGCCTGTCTGCAAAAAGAGGATACCGGCACTTCTTCAACATTTATTTCTTGTTTACCCTTCCTATGCACTTATCAGCAGCACAGGGAGGCCAAACAAGAAATATCACAGGCCACTGAATATGGGAATTAGAGTGAGAGAAAACCCTGATGTAGTCTGGTCTGTCCATTGCAGCACTTGTTTTAAAATAAAAGTGTGCATGGCATGACAGATACTGACAGAGAGAAACTGCCTTTTACAGGAAATGGATAGGGCTTTCCAGCTTTATCCTTTCAGAGTAGTGTAAAAAAAAAAAAAAAAAGTAATAATTATTAAAAAAAACCTGGACCAATGTCACTGATGAAAAACACAAAATGAAAATATCGCTGCTAAGGGCTCTCCTTAGTTCAGAATGTCATGTTTACGACAAGGCTATAATTTTGCAAACTAATAAGATCAAGTTGGTGGCAAAAGAGGATGGGGGGAGCGGAAATAAAGTCTGAGCTTTGGAGAGAGGAGGAAGGAAGGTAAAAATGCTGATATTTACTTACTGTAAATGTTGAGCGTATAAAACCTTCCCTCACACAGCAGCCTAAAGTGCCAGGCAGACAACAATAGCATGCTTGGATGAAGTTGTATATTGTTTTGTGAAAGCGGCAGCTCACAGCAGAGCTGAGATTAATAACAACCACAGCTTTCTTGGTGTAAGTTACCCAGCACAGCAAGCCTTGCTGATGGCGCTGGGCCCAGCAGGGCCATCGCTACAGCACCGGGGCTGCCGCTGCCGTGAACCCGCCAGCCCTGGGTTGGTTCGTTGTTGGTTTTTTTCCAAAGCGAAGTGAAAAAGGAATTAATTTCTGGGGTGCAGCCCGATCAGCAACACATGCACCAGTTCCTCTGAGACAAAGGAATTTAACTCACAAATAAAACCTCATGCAAATCTTTCTCTTGAGAGGAGATGTTTGCAAGGGAGCGGGGGCATCTGTTTAGATGCATTTCTTGCACAACTGCCTGGCAAAGCCACCAGCAATTGCTGGGATCCCAGAGCAGAACCCTTGCTATATATAAATATATTTATTTGAGGGTCTAAGTTCTTGCAGATGACCCCACATCTTTCCGGTACATGGGGCAGGGGAGGTCAAAATCCCGCCGTTCGGGATCCCTCCATCCGCAGGAACCCTCCGCACGGCGGCCGCCCCGACTTCACCCCGACCTGCCGCCAGCTCCGGGGCCCTGTTCGCACGGGCTCCTTCATTAATCGTTGTTTGTGTTAATTTAATGAGGTGAGGAGCAGCCTCTAGCGGCGGCTCGGCCGCCGAGCTGGGCTGAGGAGCGGCCGCCCGCCCCGCACAGCCGCCGCTTTCCCGCCCAAGCGCCGCCATGCCCACGTGCGGCCCCACACAGCCTCACGGAGCCCGCGTCCCACACAGGGACAGAGCGACGACCGTCCCAAAGCCCCCCTCCGCCCAGGGCTGTACCTGAGGACAATGTGCACGGGAGCCCAGCCGAGTTTAGCCTCCCCCTCGCAGGGCGCCGGTCCCCCAGGAGCAGTCCGAGATGGGGCGTGGGGCGGCAGCCATGCCAGAGCCCGGCCCAGCCCGCCGCGCGACGTGCTGGCCTCCACAGAGACGTGTTTCTTCTTCTTCTTTTCTTCATTCCCTCCTATCCGAGGCACAAATTAATCAGTCTTGGGTGGGGAGGGGGTTCCTAACAGGCGGCATGGTGTGGGGCAGCCGTCTCCTCGCTGACAGCGCTGTGAGGCAGCCGGGGTGGGCCCCCTCACGGGCAGCAGAAGCCTTGCTGCGGAGCGGCGCTGCAAAAACTGCCTTTTGGGTCTCTCTCCTTTTTACTCACTGCCCCCAATGCCGCGCAGAGGTCCCTGGAGCTCAGAGGAGGGTCCCCGCGTCGCCCCCCAGGCCAGCACCTCCCCGGGGCTGCTCAGCCCCCGCTGTCCTGCCGCTCCCTGCTGGGACTTTTCGAGTGGCTTCATCCTGAAAAACTCCAGTGAGTCCGGGTTTACAAGACAGACCTAAGAGGGGCCAGGTGTAGGGCACAGTGGCAGCTCAACACACAGCTCTTGTCGAGGCTGCTTGCAAATACAGATTCTGGCTCCCATTTTGTTGTTCTGTAGAAGAACAGGAATTTTTCCTAAAACAAAGACACAAGATTTAGTAGGCAAAGTCCTTCCTGTGGTCCCTGTAATCTGGTTACTCTAGGCAAAATGCTAATGAGTGCTTTAAAGTTGTTTGGATACCAAATAAATGGGCATCATACAGCTGGAGAGAACCAAAACTACTCTATTTTCCTCCCAAACACTTACTGAGGTTTTTGAAGAGCGGTTTCCCCCTGGTTAACTGTTGGAAAGGCTGATGCACCATATTGGATGGTAGCTGTTTAGCTTGCACTTACCTATTTCAGGACACTTGGAGTTTTAATTAATTAAGAGTCTGTGAATCAGAAATCTTTCATTGCAACTTGTTGCAGAAACACAGAAAATTGCCCCATCGGTGCTTGTGTTGACCTTGTGCTCGCTGGTTCCCCAGCCAGGCCAAGTGCCCTCCAACCCTTCGAGCATTTGTTCCCTTCCTCTTATCTCTGAATTGTGCCTCCTTCAGTTAAGTTCACCTCCATAATCACTTTATCTTGCGTCCTGAAGTTCGTTCAGCATCAGACCTCCCCGTTCACGGCAGTACAAGCCGGTACATCCTCACAAGTAGCTCTGCTGCAAGGACCCACCAGCCCAGGGCTCAGCCAGACACGTGTCCCACACTTGTCCGTTTTACTCCAGATTACACTTCTTGACTGTGTTACGTCCAACCTTTCCTGCCACTGCAGAAATTATATCTTTTGGCTTTCTCTGTCCTGTGATTTGCATTAATTCCTCAGAAAGCCACTGTCAGTGTTCTTCTCCCTTTATTGGCACAGCTTCCAATTTTTTAATCCTTGATGGTTTTCCTTAATTAAACTCATAATTTCTCCTAACTGTTTCTCTACTGCAACCCCCAGATTAAAGTGCACATTGGCCTCCCAGCCATGCAAGGTACCTTCCTCTGTACCACCAGCTTTCATTTCTGGAAATCTTCCTTGGACCTCCGGACTTGACATCCGCAGGAACCTCTCCATCACTGGGCCTCAAAGGGTCTTCATTGCCCTCAACAGAGTTTTCCTAGTTTTTGTTGACTCAGCTCTAAATCCTGAAAGGGGTTTGACATGGACCACGTGCTTTCAGGGTCTTTTAACACTCTTAATTTCTCCGTCACCTTTGCTCAGTTTCCTTCAATATTTCTTCTTTATGCAAAAGGAAATTTATCTTTCATTCTGGCATCTGCCGTGCCACCCGCCTTTGTGAACATGAAGGCAAAACTGTCAGGGATTTTTTTTTTTTCCTTCCACAGTGTCTATCAATAACTCTCAGCGGCTTTTAGAGTCTTTCCATCGCTGATCTATTATTCCTTTGGCCTGTGCAACATTTCTGATTATTTATTATAACCACTTTCAGAGTCTTCCCTTCATTTCCCACAATGGCTCGTGTGTCTTGTCACTTCTTTTACTCCTTGCTTCATCCTGAATTTGCGGTTTCAGGACCAAATGTTGGCACATCCGTGTTCCTCCACACAGGCAGGGCTGCGGGAGCTCCTAGGCAGGCAACCAACCGCTTAAAGTGGGAGAATTCAAAGGGTGGCAAAACTCAGACAATTTTGATTCTGCGGATATATGGCACATGAGAGGGAAGGCAGCAAACACCTTGTGTTGATTGTGAATGTCACTCACCATTTTAAACTAAGTGTATTTATCACATCGTAATATCGTATGTTGCATTTTTGATACCTACCCATGTATATTTAGCACTTCCACTTTATTCTGATTTTCTTCCAGCTTTCTGCTTGTTTTTCCCCAAGAAAAAATTCTCTAGTCCCTTTCCTGAAACCCAGTTTATTTTTTGTGACAGCAGTCACAGACTGTGGGTGCTACCTCTAGACAGTATAAAGTACCAGCCAGAATGAAACCATAACCACGACTTTTAGTTTCTGTATGACGTACACTACAAGGGCTCTCAAAATCCGTGCGCCTTCATAACTAATGCTCTGGTCCATCTCAATAGAGCTCCAGGAGGAAAAGGTTTGGCTCTGTGAATTTGCAATTGGCTACCTAAGAAAATAAATCACTCCTTTTACCAAGAAGCAAATTGCCACCACCTATGTAAATAAAAACCCTCACTTGAGGGCAATTTCAGATTTTTATCAAGCTGAAACTTCCAGTGAGATCTTCCTTGGAAACCCAATTTTTTTTCTGTTATCTTCACCTGAAGTTGTTCTCAGCTTATCTCTAGTTTTTAATAGCTATGACCACCTTACCTCCTACAAAAGTAAGCACTAAAAAGCCACAGCCCTGAGGGTCAAAGAAGAAATGCTCTTTATTTATAGGGAGCACATTTAACTGTCATGCAGTTCCTGCCCATTCTGTGTGTCACCATTATTCATGGTTTCTCTGGTCATCGCTGCTGATGCTCAGCTGCTGAGGATGAGCAGCACCACCTTGGACACTTTGTGGGACAAGGGAACCAATAAAAAGACATCCAGGAAAATGACCATTTCAAGGGAGATAAAATATCATTATGTGAAATGGATTTGCTGGCACTCCTCACCAAATTTAGCACCTATTAAATTATAGAAACCATTATTCCTCTTATACAGAAAAGTCTGAAACTTTCCCTCAAAGATGTATTTTATTGTTTTAAGTGGGGCTTAAATGTATTTTTTCCTAGTGATAAATTTCCACATATGAATTTTCTTAGAGATACAACAGGTTCTTTTTCTGCTAATAATTTGATTGATCGAACAGGACAATACTTCTCTTTTCCCACAGCCCAGGAATATTTTCCTCCCAAAGTGATAGAGCTTTATTTCATTAACACCACAACCTATCTCAGGTAAACCAAGTGCTTTTACATACAAAACCACTGCTACACGTCCCACGTGTGATCCATCTAAATCCTCTCCCTGCACTTTCCTACTGCATTTTCTAAACTGTCTCCTCACTGGCCTTGTCCAGCGTAGCGTTAAATATGGTTAATGCAGGATGGCCCGTTTGGAGTTGTAGGAAAGGTTATTTGTTTGTTTGTTTGTTCTTCCTTTCACTGAGCGAGCACTCTGGGAAGAGCAGAGCCTGCAGAAGCAGAAGTATTCAGGGAGTCTATAATCAAACTTCCCCTGGCTGGGTGCAAGAGGCCAAACTAATTAAACAGAACATCAGCATAGCGATGCAGTCAAGTGTCTGCTGAAAGGTGCCTGGAGAAAGAGCAGGTTGGAAAAGCAGGTGCCTCACAAAGGAAGGAAACGTGGCCTTGCAAGACAAAACTAAAATGCATTTGTAGAAGTGTTTTCTGTGGATGCCTGAGGGGAACGCGTGCTGCAGATTTTTTTTTTTTTTGCCCCCGAGGGTGGTGAGAGCCTGGCCCAGGGTGCCCAGAGAGGTGGTGGCTGAACCATCCCTGGGGACATCCCAGGCCAGGCTGGACGGGGCTCTGAGCAACCTGAGCTGGTGCAGATGTCCCTGCCCATGGCAGGGGGGGCGCTGGGGGAGCTGGGAAGGGCCCTTCAACCCAAACCGTTCTGTGATTCTATGATTCCCAGCAGATGCAGGTATAGACGTACATCCAGGAGGAAAATGTGGAGGGGAAACTCGAGAAGGACTGATCCCGTTTGATCACCAAGCATAGAAAAAGTGGAAAAGAACAGATGCACCTCTGCAAACAATTTTTTTCCTCTTCCTTTTTAACATCAAGAAACTCTGAAACACCTGCAGTGGGAAACAAAAGGTTAATTAAAAAGAATCCCAGTCTTTGCACTAAACTGATTGCTGGGACTCCTGCCAGCCTGGGAAGGTTAAAGAGCTCAAGCATGCGTGGGCTGTGGGGGGAATGGCTAAAATTTACAGCCAGCTCCCTGGAAAGTCACAGTTCAGCTGTTCTCCCCGAGCAGGTGCTCATGGGAGCGGGCCTGTCCCTTTCAAAGCGTGAAGATTGATGAAGCCTTCGCTCTCACCAACTGTAAATATACAACCAGCCTTGTCAGAGCAGGTTTGTAACATCACTTGCTGACAGCAAGAAATTTTTTTTAACCTCCTAAACACACACGCGCACGCCTGCCCCACACAGACTCGCACGCACACAAGTGCTAAAAAAAAAATTTTAGTAAAAGACTTACCCAGGAAACAGAGAAAAGCCAATAAATAAAATGGTGGGAAAGGCATTTATGCTTTCCTTGCCCAGAGAGGCAATAGATAGAGGACGTACACGGGGTGATTTCATCCTGTCCTTCAGAAAACAAGCAACGTCTTCCTTGGGCTGTGGAGTTTATGGCCAAGTCCTGCCAGGCAGCTCAGGCACTTGGGCAGCAGAGACAGCGCGGGAGCCGGGCCAGCTGCAATCACCCCCCCGGACACGGACAACAGCAATTTCTAACATTGCGGCCAGTTTAACTAAAATAATTCTGCAGCATCCTTTACTCGTTTCTTTCCCAGGGAATTTCCTTCCATGTTATCATTTCTCCGAGGCAAAATTTCAGGGTAATAGAAAACGTTTAGCCTAATTTCCTAAATTTCTTAAGTTTGAGGTTTTGTTTGGTGAGGTTTTTTGTTTTGGTTTTGATCCACTGATTAACTACTTTTGTCTACTTATTATTAACAGATTAGCAGAAGGCTGCCCTTCCCCAGCGCTCAATGATATAACCCCTGTGCAGCTTGGCAAAAACAGGCCTTGGATAATTTCCTGAAATTTTTTAAAAAACCCCTTTGGTCGTCACTTTCTACAAGACAGAGAAATTTCCACATGTCTAACATAAAGCTCTAACAGACCCAGCTTGTACATAGGCTTGTCCAGGATAAAATTAATTTACATTTCCTTCCAGATACCTAAAGAACACATCTATGAAAAATGATGCAACTCACTGAGTGTTCGCAAACTGTCACATTCTTCCTTTTGCCATGTTACGTCCCTTTTCTCAAATTCTTTGACTGACGTGGCTGTTTGAATTGCTAACACTCTGTGATAGGACTGTCACTGTCATTTCTTCTGTGTTTACCCAGTGCCGCTCACAACGAGGTCCCCCTCCCCGGCGCAGTTCCTTGCACTACCGTACATGCTAATAAATAGTAAGAAAAAAAAAAAAGGCACTTCCCTCTTTTCAGTGGCAGAAATATAACAATCATCCTGATGAATAGGCCAGGAACTGGGAATGTTTCCAGAAGCTGTAAGGAAAAAAGAAGTAATTTATTGCAGGTGCTAAAAATACATCATATACCTGTGAATACAGGTGACCATCACTTGCTCAGACGACGGGTGCTGTCCTTGGAGGGAAAACACCACGAAGGTCTCTTGCTACCGTAGTGAAGAGCAAACAGCAAAGTCCTTCCCGAGTTGCAGGAGGGGCCGGCGTTGATGTTATACCCCACAGCAGAGCTGGAAAGCTGAAACACAATCACGTTTTCTCGGTAAAACGGCATTTGGGTCTTCCACGAGACCCAAAATGGTTAAAGCCATTTTTCTATCAGCTTCATTATTCCCCTCCAAACAGTGTTGCTTTATTTTGCTTATTCCTTCACTAAACTCCACCTGCTGATATTTCAAATCCATGCTTATTTGCCTGTTTGTGCGCTGGCTCCCTGTGCCACCCTGTGCCCAGGACAAGCTGGGGCTCTCCCTGTCCCTCGGCAGGGGAGCAGTCAGGGTTGGGGGCTGTGCACCCCCTTTCACCTGTGTCTAGAACACCCTGCCCCACCAGGCTGCCCCAGCAGGGCCCTGCTCTTCCTCACGTTTCTCTCTTCACACCTCTGGGACCGAGCTGTCGTTACCTGCTCCAGTCCACAGCCAGCTCCCCCGTGTCAGAGATCCACCGACTTTCCAGGAGGTTTCGATCAAGCCCCATTCCCTGGGTTATTCACAGATATTTTATCAGAAGCCTAAATTAACCAAACTGGTTTTTTTAAGGCTAATACAGCTGTCCAGTTGCCATCAGCTGAGGGTCACACCAAACCCCTGCTTTCATTTGCTCATTTTTGCCAAGATGTTACAAAGAAGGTGACCAAAGCATCATCCCCTTCCCCTCCCTCCCCGGTCTCCCTGTTTAGAATTGGTACTGTGAAGAGAAGGAACCTGAGACCTGTTCAGCCCCCGTTCTCCCAGCCCGCCCGTCCCACCCGGTTAAACACAGGGCATTACAAACTTCTGCAGCTGGGAGCATCTGATTATTTTTATGGAAATTTGCTCCAAGTTCAGAAGTGGATCAATGACAATTTCTCAAGCTGGCTTCATTTTGAGAACCAAAATTGACTTTCTGGAGAAGCTGCTGGGTTTCCCAGCTTTCCCTCACCAGAAAAGAGATTATTGCATAGGGCAGGGGTGATACAATTCAGCTCCAAATAGGTTCTGGGCCTATTAGACCACAATATAAAACTCACCTAGGCTCCGAGGAAAACAGAATAGCTCCCTGCTATACTCTGCCTCGTCACCCCTTTACACCAGAGAGACATGAGAGTGAATCCATTGGCTAATATTCAATATGCCACACAGATATAAATGGCAGCTCAGGACATAACACAGGAGAGACTCATTTTGAGCAATTTAGTTCAGCTATTCCTTTTCTGAGCTCCCCAGTTTGCCCTATTTCCATTACCCAGCCGCGCCACTTCTTCGCCTTCTGTATTGTCTTGCTGTCTGCTCATCTCTTTGTTCTCCTTTCTTTTTACGTTTGAAAAGACTTTCCTTCTACTTCCAAGGTCTTTCACTTGTGCGCAAGTCCCTCCGTTTCCCTCTCCCCCATCACCTGCCGGGTCCCTGCATCGCGCTGGGACCACAGGAGCAGCGACTCACACACTTCTCGGCACTGAGCATCCTCCCCATGAGCAGCTCCCGGGGCCGTTCTCCCCGCATGGAGCGGGTGGGAGCTGAATCAGCCCCACGCCAGAGCTGCACAGCCCACAGGACACGCTGCCAAAGCTTTTCTCATTTCTTTTCCCTCACACAGCCCTACAGAATTCAGTTCACACCTACAGGCATTTTGCCACCATGTTTATCCTGGATAAACCTTCTATGATTCTGTGAAACCTGACTCACCTTTTGCTGGTAAGTGCCATAATTCCTATCGTTCAGGAAGAGTTTTAATTTGAAATTCTGCTCGTAAAAGGTAGTGCAGTGTTAAAACTGCATTTTTACGGGGCGTAACTGAGTCAGTGGAGTGCATTCTGCACTGGACAGGCTAAGAAGGATAAGCGAAGCTTATCTTAGGTTCAGCTTTAATCCATGCAGCATCTCCCCAGCCCTTGCTCCCACCTGGCCGTCCCCGCCGTGCACAGCCTGCACCCCAGCCCAATCTGGTGAACAAAAGAACAAACCCGGGGGCCAGAACAGTCCGGTGTGGTAAACTCACATTTCATGGTCTGTCTGCAACAGAGCAGGTGACCCTGGATGCTGTCTTGGTCTCCAGGTGTCCCTGATGGCATCGCGTGGTGGCACTGACAGGTTGTCCTGCCCCACGGCAAAGGCCCCTCTGCATCTGGAAAAAGCAGTGAACCTCTTCCAGCTGTCTTCAAAGCAGAAATTCAGACTTGCTCTTCTTCACATCTTTCCTCTCAGCTTGGCCTTTCTCAGTAGCAGAATCCACCCACAGAACATGTGCTGCAGGAGAACTGTGGGTTTTTTTGCTACAGCTCTGGTTAACAAATACTTACTTTCGCTTAACACGTCAAAATCATCTTGGAGGCACCAGAGGTAACCAGGATTCAGGCTGTTAATGCAGATTCCTGGCTCCAGGTGAGCACAGTGCAGCACCTTCTGCAAGGCCTCTAGAAAGAGGCTTTTAATTTAGCACTAATAGGGAGATTATTGTATGTTAAATAAATACTAATTGATTATATAATATATATGTGTTGAGGGTTAACTGCTATGTAATGAGCTCCTCTCCATTAGTGGAGCTGCTAAACGTCAATTAATATGGGTTTTATAATCAATTGATATTTAACATGCCCTAACTTCCTTGTTTAGGCTTAATGGGTCAGCATTGCTGAAGTGGCCAATGCCGATAGTTTCTTTTAAAAATTAAAAAATATTTGTTGGAAGATTTACAACGGGATGGAAAGTTATGACGCTATTAAAAGCTGAACTCCGCAGAACTGGACGCGGCAGGATTAGTCTGTCTGATACCCAGAGCTGCACAAACTAGAAACCTCTGGAAATGGCAGAGGGAGCCACGTTCCCTTGACTCCTGCAGGACTTGGACTTTTCTATAAAGAGTTTCCCAGAAAAATGCTCTGTATCGTTTCAAAGCTTTGTACCATCACCCTCTCTCCTTCCTCAGAACATTAAGCAGTCTATGGCATAGAGCTGGGCTTGGCCCCTGTGTGATGCTGGTTTTACTGTCCAGTTGCACTTAGACACACACTGGAGATGGGGTGCGCAATGCCACGCTTGGAAATGACTGCAAGATAAATATTAGGGACAAGATTTTCAAGGATGACCAGGGGATTTAGACAAAAGTTTCCATTTATTTTAATAAACATCATGTCTCTAAATCTCCCAACTGCCTTTTTGAATGAAGAAGGCTAGGACTTTATTCCCTTTGCCTCTCCTCCCCAAGCACACACAAATAAATCACGTGCAAGCTGTTTGTGGTGTACATCAAGGCAAAACCAAGGAAGTTTCTAATGAAAGAAGTGATCATAACACATTTACAGCCATCATCTAACACTATTTCTTCTCTAATTTCCTTACTGGCAGCTTTCAGACAGTTTTCATGATGTGTCAGAGTCCAGCTTTACTTGCCAAAAATCCGGGCTGGAAGAGGACATCCATGGAAGTGCAGGATCTTTTCCCATTTGAGAGCATCTTTTTCAGGTTTGCCCTCTCTTGTACCCAGCCAGACCCCTGCACCCTAGCAGGCCATTCCAGCAGCTAAATGCTCCATTTAACTATGACTATATTTCTAATCAGCAGGGCTGGATGCAGGATGATGGATTCCCATTTCGGTGCTCTCACTCCGGTATGCAACAGCACTCATTAGTGGCAACTCCATCACTTTGCTGTTGTGGAAAGCAGCTCGTCTTACCCACACTGAAAACAGGTCAGTCTAACTGATATTAACATCGCGGCCTAAATCCTAGTCTAGGCAAAGTCCCCACCTCCCACACCTGCTTAGTAGGTTCTGTAAAACGTGTGGCTGTTTTAAGGAATAAAAGGCTCTGTGCAGAGCAGATGAAAGCACGGGAATACCTTCTCTCGCCGCATTTGTACAGCACAAAGACAATGGAGCTGAAAGCATCATTGCAGCTTTCAGGCAGTGTTATGATGCAGATAATAAAGATGAAGAAAGAACAAAGAGGAGTACGTGGCCTGATCACGGTTTGAAGTCTACAGGCTGATTTATGTCATCTGAGGATCTGGCCCAGTTAGATCTAATTTTAACATCCTTGACAAATTCCCTTTAACGGCAAACTGTCAAAAGGGAATCTTTTCTCCGCCCCTCATCCTTCCATCTCCACAAGCTGTTCCCTGTGACAACACTCTTCTCCAGCAGTAATTGGCAGTATCATTCTATTATCACTTATTCTTAAGGCCTGAGGATTTCATTCCTTGCAATTTTCCTGTTGTACAAATTCTTGTCTGTTAGTTTAACACATGTGCATGTGCATGCATTTATTCCCTGTGAGTATGTGCATTCGTGTCTGGGGAGGAAAACAGTACTTAAACCTAAAAGGACCACTGTAATAAAAAATCTGAAGGAAGCAAAAGAGCTAATTACTGATGACATGTCGCTGTGACTTGCAGGAGGAGGTGCCTCTGTTGTCTCCAGCAAACAGTCTCAATTCTCCTTATAAGCATTTTAAATGGATGATGATCCTAATGAACTTAATAGCATCACTATCCAAGGACAGCATCGACTCATTGCCATCCTGTGTTTTGCAGAAATAGCTTCTCTTTAAACAGTGTGCCCCTGCTTTGAACAGTAATGGTTTTTAAAAGTGTCTTAGCACACAAAGGCAAAATCTTTTTTGAAACAGGGTGGAATTGGTTGGTGATTATCACTGAAAAGCTGGCAGCCACCAGCTAACCTTCTAACAATGAAATATGGGAATTTACCTTCATGCTTCAATGCTTGCTATTCAGCTGTCTACCAGGGTCTAAATCAATGATTCTACACCCTCCACTCAAGGTTTCTCTTTCAAATGCTGCAGATATGACCTTAAGTTCATCATCTAAACAATGCAGTTCACGTTTAATTTCATTAATCTAAGATCTTCCATAAAATTGCAATATGGCACCATACCTTTCAAGTACCTTCATTAAAATCCATGTTATTTCTAAATCCTATGCATATCTATGCGGTCATACGGTGTTTTATTAAAATGGATTTTTGAAAGGCTCAGCTCTTTAACCAATAGTCATAAGGTAGTTTACAATATTTTTTTTTAGTATAAAAGAAATCCTCTCCCATTGCTTAGGTGATGAACAGATCACCATTTTCTGCAAACTAGCCCCTTTCCTAATTTTTAGCCTTTTTCCAAGGATTTACATTTGGAAGGGAAATAAAGAAATTATTAAACCCTCCTTGTTCATCTATTTTCTACTGTTTGCCTAGTGCATTTACCCTTTTGAAATGTATCATGCCGTTCAGATCAAGTGGACATTATTTCCAAGGTTTGTCCCCAAATGTCTATATGGCACCATGTTCTCAAACTGCACATTGGATTTTTTTGCCATTCTTGGAAAAATACATTGGCACGAGTTTATTTTTCTACTGCATCCCTTTCCCTATCTCTTGTCTATATTATATATTACTTGGTATTGTGATAACACTTTATTTAGGAGCAGGAGCCTCATAATGGTAGACGCCAAAAGCACAGAAGACAGATCTTGACCCCCACAGCCACCCTCTCTCAGCACTTCTCACCCATTTAGATCAGAAGGTATTTAAAGGAAATAATTTTCCTCTTTATTTTGTGCTCGCAGCGAGCAGATGCCATTTGTGCAGTGGAGTTCTTGTGTAACTCAGGCTTACGTGCATAATAATAATAGCAGTAATGCAAAATAAATAGATTAATCATCTTCCCCATAAGTGTGCCCTGAGATCAGCCTCGAGTGCCCTGATCCTGCACAGGTCCCCAAGCACGACTGCCCCGAGACACCTAGACCCTCCTCCTGGCCGCTTGCTCTGCACAGGAATATCTCCAGGATCAGGAAATAAATTAATCCTGCTGATACCTGATCTTACCTGAGCTGTGCTTGACTCTGGGCATTTGCAGACACCCCCCCAGCTTTAATAAGCAACATCCCAGCAGGAAAGGCGGGCGGGAGGGCTGAGCTCCTTGGGAAGCATCGCAGAGGTGGGGCACGTCCCCCCAGCCTTGCACAGGAGGTGCCAATTCTGCCTCTTTATTATTAGCACTTGCTTTGCTCCCTTCTTGTCACAAAAGGCAAAATAAATTGCTACACTCCACCATTTAGTGCAAAGCCACCAAAATCCACTTCCGTAAGGAATCAAAGCAACAACATATTCCTTAAAACATGGATGTTTTATGTGTCTCCCTTTGCAACTGGGGAGCAAAAGCACCAGAAGAGCCTGGCTGTAAAAAGATGCTGCTATGAAACACTCAGTAAGTCAAACTTTAAATTTGGTCCCTACAGCTTGAGGCAAACCAGCAGAGCGGTACCGTGTTTCCAGCGGGACCGTCCCGGACTGCGGGGGTACAAACAACGATCCCAGCCTCCCGCGTTTCCCCAGGCCTCGCTGCACTTCTGCTGGTTTCCATCTGCAAAGTCTGGAATCTACTGAAGCCACCGTAAGACTTCTCTGTGTGTATGGGCTTGGTTTAGACCTCATCCTGTAATTAATTGCAAGTGATGCTGCATTGGAGCAACCATTGCTCCCTCCTTAATTAAACTTGCCACTGAAACGTAAGTTCAGCACCCGTTCTATCGATCTCTTCTGGAAAAAATCCACCCCTTACATTAGTGCTAAACCAAAATAGATCCCTGGCAAAACCTAATGCAAACATTCAAGATTTTTCACAAAGGTAAAGAGGACACAAATTACGATATCTGTGCCCCCTCCCTAATAATGTTCCACGATGTTTCCATCTCTTAGGCAAAATATTAAGCAGCTTGAAGAGACAAAGCTGTTGCATGGTCCTGCCTCATCCTCTGCACTATTTTACTGAGGCTCCAGCAGGAGACACTGAGACACTGCTATTGAGATGTCACTTGTGACAAACCTTCCACAGTTAATATTGGTTGATGACTTCAACCTCGCCTTCCTTCATCCTTCCATAAAAACGTACCCCAGCTGCAGTACTGCACTGACGGTGTAACATTACTCTGAAGAAGCAATTACAGTGAGCAGAGCAAGGAACTAAAGACAGGTCACCTAAATGAACTGAGGGAAAAGTACATGAGAAAACAAGAAAATGTCTTCATCAC
The DNA here is from genome assembly GCF_036013445.1 of Caloenas nicobarica. Taxonomy (NCBI): domain Eukaryota; kingdom Metazoa; phylum Chordata; class Aves; order Columbiformes; family Columbidae; genus Caloenas; species Caloenas nicobarica. Next base: position 1,903,681 of record NC_088261.1, read on the forward strand.
TTTTCAGGCTTCAAATTGGAAAAACAGGGATCAATACAGCAGAACTTCATTTAATGGTGTGAAAAACAATCCACCCCGAGACAGGCAGGAATCACTTATTGCAAAACAAACAGGCCAATTAGGGCCGGGCAGGGCGCAGCGGGACGCGGCACCGGAGCCATTCCTCCAGCCTCGGCTGCCCGAGACGCGGGCACAAGGGACAAAGCCACCAATGGAGGATGTTCTGAGGCCGCACAGCAAAATATCCACCTAAAAAGGCCCACATGGCAGCAGTTTGCTGCTTTTTGTCACCTATTTTCTCATCCAGGGTACTTCCCATTCGTTTTAGGATCACAGGATTGGCATGCAGCACTGGCTGATGAAAACACCAAGAGACCTGGGCTGGAGATGAGGACATGACATAGAATCACTTTGGTTGGAAAATACCTTTAAGATCATTGAGTCCAACCGTTAACCCAACACTGCCAAGTCCACCTCAACCCCCTGTCCCTGAGAACCTCATCTCCATCTGTTCAACCCTCCAGGGATGGTGACTCCACCACTGCCCTGGGCAGCCTGTTCCAATGCCCCACAGCCCTTTCCAGGAAGAAATTTTTCCTAATATCCAATCTAAACCTCCCCTGGTGCAACTTGAGTCCATTTCATCTCGTCCTGTCACTTGCTATTTGGGAGAAGAGACCAACACCCTCCATGTTGCAACCTCCTTTCAGGCAGTTGTAGAGAGCAAGAAGGTCTCCCCTCAGCTCCTGTTCTCATACATGCTGAGGTTCAGCCAACATCTCTCAGTCTGGCCCTTAGCGTAGCAAGAAGAACGCGGGTGTTATTGATCCGTGGCTTTATGTTGTCCCCAATGGTGGGGACGTGCAGGAGAACCCCACCACCGCGGCTGTCACCACTAATACCATTCCTCCTTGAAAGCCGCAGACCCTGCAGAGCCATGTTCACATCCTTCCTGCATCCTTCCTCAAGGTTTGGTCCAACGCAGCCTCAAAACTTCTGGTATCCGAGTCCAGCCCCCTCCTCAGTCAACTCCTTCTGCTGAATGGCTTTTATTACATTGGCAAGTTTTTCTTTGTACATAAAGGCAGCTCCTCTCTCCAGCATGACACTGTACCCGAATACAAACACCTGCCACGCGAGGATTTTATTGCTTTTGCTGTCGTTGCCACCTCCAGGTCCTGTAGCATATTAAACAGATTAATAGGAGTGATGTAGAGGGAGTATAAAACCCACCAGTCTTTGCTGCGGGCCAAGTGCCACCGAAACAGAGAGAGGGAGGCTGGAGCTGACATTTGCAGAAGTAACAGCATATTATTAAAACAAATTTGGCATGAGGGGAAAATATGTTTGCTTTGCACTTAATAATGGCTACGAGAGCATATTCAAAAATCAAATATTTGTAAGGCAGTAAGTTAGTGTTTTCTCCTCCCTTTCTCCTCCCCCTTGCCAGTTAAAACCATTCCGTGTGTTACTGAGTCACGGGGCTGCTGTTTTAAAAGTACATGAAAATGCAGAGTGGACGTGAGGCCTAAATCTCAAATCTAACTTTGAGTTTATATTTGTCTATAGAAAAATAATCAACCTCGAAACATGTGGCCACAGTCTCTGGCTGCATTTACAGAAAACTGCTATACATTGCAGTTTTTCCTATCTTTTTTTCCCCCCTTCTACTGAAACATTGGTTGTATTTTCTCCCTTTATTTGTTGGAGTGCTAAATGGATTATTTCAGTAATAAATCAGGCCCTTTCATTACATTTTTTAAGGTGTTGTCACTGTTATGAAGTACAGTGTGCCATCAAAATTAAGCTCAGATTGCATTACCACCTATTTTATAGATAGAGAATTACTTGATGGATTTTTTTTTCCAGCAGTCTAAGCACTTTGTATCTTTCCTTCTAAGAACAACTGGCTCCCTAGTTTCACAGAAATTTTCCTCTACAAGTTATAAGATTTTCATTCACATTTTCTCACAAATATCTTTGCATTATGTTTTAAAACAGAGGGCTGATATTTCTTTTAGCCCAAACTAACTATTCATGTAAATGCAAGGAATTGTTCATAGGAACAGGCAATGCTCGAGCAGAATTACCTGGGGTGTCTGACCCCTCTCTCACTTCCCAAGGTATAAATCAGGAGTAATTCACTGAAGTTACCTTACAGCAAAAAAAAAAAAAAATTGCCCATCTGGCAGTGGAATGAGGCGGCCTTTTGGTTTTGCTGTGTCGTAACAGGGGCGACTGAAGAGATGCTGATTCCCAGGGTAATTTCTAGTTGAGTTCATCTGAGCACGAGTCCGTTCTCTTCACCCGCTGTTCCCTGGGTGGGATTACAGAGCCATCTTCATCATCCTCCCATTCCACAGCTTCACTGCAAAGGACAAATAGGATTACTGGGGCTTCGTTTCCAAACACATCTCCATCTGTGAGAGTTTGTTATTAACATTCTCTAATTAGCAATGGAAATTTCTACTTGGGTGTTTTAATATGCAACAATCATATATGAAGTTGTGTGAATTATACAAATATTAATAATAATCATAACTTTGCTTGTGTGCGTACACGCAGGAGTCAGAGGCAGGACAGCTCAGAAAATCCAAGTTGAAATCTCTGAGCTGACACAGGGGACGGTGGGAAGTGGCATCAGACGTCTCCTTGTGGAAGATGGAGCCGTGCTGCGCCCCCACCTCCGAGCTCCGCGTGCAAGTACAGGCAGGAAAACTTCCAGAAGGTTTGCTGGGGTGAAAGCCCACGCTGCACCCCGTGTTCCCCACCCCGACACCGGAATGGGACACACGCACCCCTTTGGGCTCTCCAGCAGATACCCCACGTGCACATGGGGTGGGAAGGACCCATCTCAGTCATCCATGACAAACCCCAAAGCAAAGCACCTCTTCTGTTAAATACTTCAGCTGCAAGGAGCATTAAAATGCTACTCCTTAAAAGTCCTGGAACTTGAGCATATGTTTAAAGTTAAGTGTGTTATAAAAGGCTTCCTGAATTGCATCTTTATGAGTATTATATTCATCTCAGATGTAAAACTTAGAAAAGAGATCCGTAACGCAGTCAGCGTGCTGCAGCGTGAGCACGTTGCTCAGGGGAATGGCCCGAGCTGCACAGCTGGGGTCAGGCAGATCCGGGAAGGGGACTTCTAGTCACGTAGGTTAAATTCAAACCATGGACCCACAGTCTCCTTCCCACCACTGCTGCAGTGCTGCTGGATTTAAGCAATAGGTGGCACTTGAGGAAAGAATTTCTTCTACATTTTCAGAGCAGAGAGTTTTTCAGCAATTCCTCCTCTGTGCCTTCCCTTTAAATTGACAATAGCATTTTTACCAGGATTTTTAGAAACCCAAATGTCCCAGAAGAAACTAATAAAGTGTGTCTCACCTGCAAGTAATACAACACCCTCCAACCTCCATTGTGCCTGCTCCTTCTTCCACTCCCCCGACACAAACCGGGAGCAATCCAGAGAAATTAGTGACATTACCCTCTGGTAGCCTGCTGACACTTATGTTCCAGTCTTCAGAAAAGTAACTGCAGATCTGTGGACATGTCTGCCTAGTGCTGCAAAAGTAATTTTAGAAAACTAGCTGCTGCACATTATGGGCAATACTTTGAGAGCCGTACATGTCAGTGAACTGCTGCTGCATCCTCTGGCAGAGCTGCAGAGCTTTTCATCCATCTGCCCTTTCTGGCTATGGCACTGGCAAGACGAGAGTGTGAAATCTATTAAACTTCCTCCCTTTTTATTTTCCTCCGCAGCACCTCCGATTGTCCCACTTGGGAATAACCGGTGTGATGTCCTGCATCCCCAGCAGCGAGGTGAAGCTCCGCGGCTTCGTGGGCTGCAGGGCCGGAGCAGAACTTTGCAGCTTCCAGGAAAAAGCAATAATTTCCCTTTAGTGCTCCAGGCTGACTGTTCCTGAGTACCACGAGGATGGCGTGTGTGCTCGGTGCTTGCCGAGGAAGGGCCAGGCACCCTGCGGGGCCGACCACAGAAAACAACTGTTTACAACTCAAAACTTTTCTTGTTCATTAAAGACATAGCAGAGGACAAAGCTGCTCAAGGAGTTAAATGTATTAAGCAATTTACAATTAATATAGAACTCATTCCAGAGATATCTACTAGAGAGTACAACAGGGCAATTAACCCACTAATACACTAGGCTATTACATCGCTATGTCTCTTATTTTAGCCTGAGGTGATTTGAAACGCATTGGATTAAAGGATATTACAGGAGATAGCATGAAAAATAGCTTAATGTAATGAGCCATCCCGTGATGTCTGCTATTAAAGATGATTTGCAGTTGAAAACTACAACATACAGTAGTTCAGCCATTTAGAAACACGAATATATTTAACCCTTTTCTAGCCTGTGTCCCTTAGATGAATTGGTGCAAGAGTTTCTCCCTCTCCTCCCCCGCACTTCCAGTGCCTTTATCTGAAGATTATCAAATGCACCTTATTAAAGTACAATGGTATCTTTGGGAGATTGGTGCCTGAGGTTGATAGAAAACCAGTAATCTGCTAATAACTTTTAAAAATAGATCCCCGAGAGAGTAAATAGGCTCAGGCGAAGGGAGGCTATTCGACTGGCGACACGTTTGCAAAATGGGAACTTGTAACGAATTTCTGTACTAGCCTTAGGCCTGTCATATCAGCTTCAAATGGTAACTCAGAGCCGCGAAACAAAAGCACCTCATCTTAAAATCTATAACTGTACAACTTAGCATGGAAATAGCAGCAGCAGGGAGAGGAGGGCTCGGCAGGGGGAAAAGTTGCTGCCCGTGGAGCAGAATTGCCCCGGACACCTCTGACAGCTCAGGCATGTTTGCTGCTGGGCTTGGACCACGGGCAGCCACAGGTCGTCAGCTCCTCTTCTCTGGTTCAGTCCAACTTTGGTGAAGAAACCAGCACCAACAAGTCTGGGCATTGAATAAAGGCATCTAGAAGGCATCTTATTCCCAAAGAGAAAACCACATCTGAGCAAATGCTCAGCTGCAAGCACAGCACTCTGGCCACAGGCTCCAACGTCCTTGCCAGCACAGGGAGGACGGTGCCACCGATGTGCTGGGTGGACGGTGAGTGCACGGAGGAGCTGGGTGGCAGATCCTGCCCACGCGAGAGCCCCAAATCTGCGTTGCAGCCGAGGCGGCTTCTCATGAGTGATTTTAGCACAGTTACGCGAGGTAGGGCTTTTTCCCCCTTGTTCCTGTGAAAAAGTGTCTTTCCTCAACAGATAGAAATAAAAAAATCCCATGCAGCCCACTAAGGACATTCCAGGGTGGCTGGGAAGTAAAATTAAAATACGATGAAAAGAAGATACTCATAGTAAAGGCGGGATCTTATGACCAAGCCTGTGTGTACCAATGCTCTGAGGATTCTTATTTCCATTTTCTCCCTGGAAATCCAGTAGCAGACAGGCTCGGTACCCGTAAAGCAGCAGCAGGGCTGCCCCAAAACGTCCTCCTGTCCTCACCAGCACCTGATGGGGCTCCCCACGCTGCATCTCTCCAAGTGCACGAGTGCTCCTCGACATCCCGACAGACACCTGCAACGGAGCATCGCTGCGGGATTCGGGCTGTTGGTGCCGGTTCCTGCCCACGGCGAGGGCCTCTCAGAGCAGCGCTCGCTCCCTGGAACCCAAATAAAAGCACTTGGTTATAAAATAATATTTGTTAGAAGGATCAAATGAGGATTTTCATGTTCGCATGAAAATAGAAAAACAAGAAAGAGCGCAAAATAGACCAAACTGATCACAGTTCTCATGGAAAGCACTTTGGTAAGGTGTTCCTTACACAAGGGGCAAGTTCAGGGGAGCCAACCTGAAGAACCAGCAGGATGGTTTTTGGGAGGACACAGATGCTGCCTCCACCCACACCTCCCAAGCATCCCCCGCTGCAGGTGCAGCTGCTTGTTCCAGGAGTTTCCACCACCTGCACCAGCACTCCGCTTGTACGACCTTCTCAAAAATATGTGTAGACAGAACAAACAGTTATCCGACAATTAAAGCAGATATCACCAGGGACACAAACACCACCAAAAGTACTTCTCCACCTGAGAAAACACAACCCTGCAGCACCTGCCGCCTCCCAGCCCCATCCCAGCCCCAGCAACCTGGGTAGCAGTGGTTGCCCAAAGTAGGGTCGGTGGCTACTCGGGGATGCTGCCACTGATTGTGTTTCCTTTTGCTTGTTAACCCATACCCTGAGATTTTAAATGTGCGTGCCGATTTGCACCGAAATTATGAGGAGGATGGATGGTATCGTTATGGTTCCTCCTTTGAAAAATTTGTGAGGAATGAGGAACAGAAAGAGAAAACTAAAAAACAGCAAAAAGTGCTCACAGACTGAGATCCTCCTGGACTTGAGCTGAGACATTTCACACCAAAGTGGACAAAGACGACAAAATAAAGTCCATTTTCCCAGCTGAACCCCCCGCAGCAGCGTTCAGCGGGGATTTTAGGCAGAGGGATATGCTTTCCACAAACCCTTCCGCAGGGGCCAGAGGAAGGAGGTGGTGGGGAACCTCTTCCTAATCAAAGAACTTGTCACTGTCACTTTGGTGTTAGCAGATGCCATGAACAATAACCAGGATCCAGCGACTCTGAAATGCATTATTAACAGGCGACATTCATTGCTATCCACCCCTGCTCCAACCAGCTTTCCTTTTTGCTTCACTCGGGGCTGCCTGCATCCCAAGTGGCACAGGAACCTGTCATTTCTCGTTTCCATCCAGAGGAACAAGTGATTTGGGAGAAAGGGAGAGGATGACCAAGGCTTTCTGACCTTTTCTCCTTCAATTTCATTCCTCTCCTTTGCAGGGAGAAAACGGCAATCACGCTAGGTGGAACCGACAAACTCATCTCTGCGTCTCCCGTCCGCGCACAATCGCCGTGTCACTCGGCATCAGGGATGAGGAGGCTGCCATGGGATTACGGGCCCATGATGGTCCTAATCTGGGCGCAGATTTAAGCCTTCCCCCTGCGCCCTGTCGGTGCCGGCTGCACTGGGGTTATTTAACTATGATCAGGGTTATGCAAAGTGCACCAAAAAAATCTACATGCTCTGCCCATTTTTCCTGCCCAAGTGGGGCTGGTAAGAGCTCGCGGCTTCTGAGATTGCTAAGATCTTCTCATTGCTTTGTAAATTAAAGATATCTCAGGGGTAGCGATGGGGAAACTGAGGCACAGACACGGAGTGGGGCTGTCCCAAGGTCATGCCATATATGTGACAGTACCGAGCACCCATGTCCCTGTTCTGCTCGCCCTGGGCTGTCCTGCAGCCAAGTAGACGGGGACAGACAGCGTGGGAAGGGGGACAGATGTGCAGGGACAACCTCTGCTCTGCAATGCTCATCCTCTGCCACCCCAAAACTGCACCGGCACGGCTCAGCCCCGGTTAACACCGCGGAGCCACCGCCACGGTGGCGTCACCGGCTTTACACAAACCATCAGCTGCACTTGTTGGACGGGGACGGACAATTCACATTCACCTGGGAGCTGCGCAGGGTTTGAAAATGCACCTTGGTTTGTGAGGGGGGGTGGTTTATGGTAAATTAGAGACATCGCATTAAAGGGGATTTCTCTAAACCATTCTTAGCCTCAAAAGACTAGAGCCTAACACAAAACCACCGGAGAGGAGAACAAAGAGCAGCTATAGCATCGTTTTAGTCCATTGTAACTAGCTCTAGATGAGATATGGTACAGCAGGTATTGCATTCCTGGCTGGCATGATGCAAACCAGCTGATTACTCCTAACGCTTGAACAGAAAAGTGCAGGAAGGCGAAGGGGGGAGTGAAGCAGGGGAGAAGGTTTTGTACAGAGAGCTCTTCTGCAGGAAAACTCCCTTTTTAGAGGGTAGGAAGGATATTAGTTAGTAACAGCAAGAGCATAGATTTTTGCACTCCTATAAATCATTATTACTGGAATGTCCCTGAGGGGATCAGAAGAATGAATCAGTTACGTACACAGTCAAACTTTTAGATGGAGAAAGAAAAGAGAAAGAAGAGGGAAATAAAAAAGGAAAAAGATAAAGAGAGGAAGAGAGAAAACAGAGGGAGAGAAAAAAAACAGAAAAGACTAAAAAGAGGAAAAAAAGATAGAGGAAGAAGAGGGGAAAAAAGGGGAAAAGAGAAAAAATAAGAGAAAGAAATAAGAGAAAAAGCAAAAGAGAATGAGACAAAGGCAGGAGAAAGGGAGGAAGAGAGAGGGAGAAAGAACAAAAGCAAAAGGAGAAGGAGGAAAAGAAAAGGAAGAATGAGAAGAAGGGAATGAATGAACTTTGGAAGCAATTTATAATTCCTTTCACCTACATCATGAATTGAACATGCAAAAAAAAAAAAAGGTAGGAAGGAAAAATATTCCGCCCAGCATGCAGATTATCATTTGAAAAGATTCTGTTGCTATGTTTTTGTCCCTGGGTGATGAAAATGAAATTGTCTGATGTGAGCGCCGTGTTAGATTTACCTTTGCAGGGTTCACCCACAATCAGTAGAGAGGGGTCATGCCACAATATGTCATCTCACAGCTCCATCACACCAACTCCAATTTATACGAGGAGGTATTATGCATTTCAAAGGAACCCCCTGCGCGTGGCTCTTGTTACTGATCTATATCACAGCTCAGCTGAGGGAAGATTAGTTCTGCTGCAAGGGCAAACAGACTTATTTGTTTATGATTATATTCTCCTTAAAGACGCACTATTCCTTTTTTTTAATGTCTAATTTAAAGTGTGCATTAAAGGCACCGGGGAGAGGGTGGGATGTAAAAGGTGAGAGAATTCTGCACTCTCCCACAAGGAAACCTAATAGTCTTAGTCTCCCATGCATCCTGCTCATTAAAAAAAAAAAAAAAAAAAAACCACAACTAAAACTCCATTTAAATGCAAATTTGAGTTTTAGCTGGGGACTCCCCCAAAAGCTTCTCTTGGAAGCACCAGGGAAATAGGATTCAGAAGCCTAAAATGGCTGACAGCAGTCAAACGCCTGCAGAAACGCTTCCCATCTAAACACCCCGGTGCTCCCCCTGGGCAGCCGGGTGCCCCGGTCCCCGCGTCACATCCCCGTACACCCGGCTGGCTCGGGCGCAGCATCACTTATCACCGCTCTCCGCCGCCAGATTGTTTTACCTCAGGCAAACACCACCCCAGTGAGCTAAAACTGATAATATTAGCCTTTCAACTCCTGCTCGCTGTTGCTTTAATCAACGTTTTCCCAGAAAGTCGACGGTTTTGTCCCTGATAAAGGCTCTGAAGGATTTAATGAGGCTGCTGAGCTCTGCAGAGCCCGGGAAGCCCCGCGATCGGCTCCCTCCGTGCTCCTGAATGTGGCTTTAGTTTGGGGGGCTCCAGATGATGGTGGGCACCCAGGACACCGTGTAACCCCACAACGTTAAAAAGCCAGTGAGTCCTGGGAAGTTTTTATGGTGGAAAAGCAGATTTGTTCTAGGAGGACAAGATGCAGAAGAAAGGGGTGGTCATACCCACGGTCCTGCCCGCGGTGGTGGGGATGTTCACGGCTGCCAAGCAAACCCCACGGCTGCTGCCAAACCTGCCACCGCGGGGCACCCCGGGATGTCCCCCGTGAGAAACACCCCTAAAAAAAGCCAAGTGTAAAACACAGAATCAGAGTTTTCTAAAGCAAAAAAGTAGAGTGGTGGGATGAGGGAGGGGAGGACGCCTGTGAGCGCTCCCGCTGTGTTTGCACCCGAGCTCTCACACAGAGACACTTCAGCTTGTCAGCGCTGGGCCCGTTTCTGACTCCTTGGCCTATGATTAACGTATCGCTGGTTATAATAAATAGGCCCATTCCCATCTAGGAAAAAAACGGGTCCATCGAGGACCCGCGAGGAGCGGAGACACGGAGCTGCTGCTCTCTGGCCCCATCTCTCGGCACCTCCCAGCCCCTCCGCAGCAAAGCCAGCGGTGCCGGTGGGTTCAGCAGAGGTTGCGTGGGCACCTCGAGTTGTTCTTACTGTTTTCTTGAAGCGTTCTGCCAAAGTTTGCCAAATCAACGTGCAATCAGAAGCATCGAAGCTTCTGTTGCCTTGGCTTCAATTAGATGTACAAGACTGAAAGCGATACGCATCCCCCTTTGCAGTGCCATCAGCACGCTGGAACAGTAGATGAACAGATAAACGTATATGGAAGAAAATGAGCATATCGATTAATGGCGGAACTGGCTCATACTTTGCTTGAAGCGTACCCTGCCTTTGTGTGGCGTTTCCCTCAGCCGGGTTGGAGCAGTTGGAGGGACAGCAGGATGGCTGTGCTGCCCCCGGGATCCCACCCCAAACACCTGCTGGTCCTACAGCAGACCCCGCGGGCCCGATCCTGCTCGTCCGTGTGCTGGGGAGCACCCGGGGAACCCCTCCATGTTACCGAACCCCTGCGCGTTAATGCAAACAGCCACGCTGGGAAAGGAGCGCTCCCAGCAGCTCAGACCTCAAGTGTTAAATACTTTCCTGCTTAAGTGCAAAATCTTTACAGTACGGCTCATTGAGTTTCACCCTACACCAACCTTCACCGGAAAACGAAACACTGAGACGCCAAGGGCCAGTCGCAGATCCCAGAAACCCAGGTTTATCCAAAGAGCTTCATGGCCGTTGGGCTCTGCCCTGAGCGAACAGCCCATCTGTGCCGGCCACGGCAGGGCCTGCGCTGGCCACGGCAGCGCCAGCCATCACCCCGGGCAAGGCGCCGAAAGCTCGAGGCAAGCGGGGAGGCGTCCACCACTGCCACCACACCTGGCCTGCCAGGAGATCATAGAACAGGATCGTTTTGGTTGGAAGAGACCCTCAAGGTCATCGAGTCCAACCAGAACCTAACTCTAGCACTGCCCCGTATCCTGAGAACCTCATGTCCGTCTGTCCAACCCCTCCAGGGATGGTGAATCCAGCACCGCCCTGGGCAGCCTGTTCCAATGCCCCACAGCCCTTTGGGGAAGAAATTGTTCCCAAGATCCAACCCTCAACCTCCCCTGGTGCAACTTGAGGCCGTTTCCTCTGGTCCTGGCACTTGTTCCTGGGGAGCAGAGCCCGACCCCCCTGGCTCCAAGCTCCTTTCAGGCAGGTCAGAGATCAGAAGGTCTCCCCTCAGCTCCTGTTCTCCAGCTGAACCCCCAGCTCCCTCAGCCGCTCCCATCACACTTGTGCTCCAGCCCCTCACCAGCTCCGTTCCCTTCTCTCAGCTCGCTCCAGCACCTCAAGGCCTTTCTTGGCGTGAGGGGCCCAACACTGCCCCCAGGATTCGCGGTGGGGCCCCCCAAGTGACCCTCCGGGCGAGGAGCCAGCCTTCCCTCTCCCTGCCATCGCCTCCCTCCTTCTTCACAAAACCCACACTCATTTCACTACTTTGGAAAGCTCATAATATGATGGGTGAAAACAATTAAATGAAATAGACTGTTAATACCCATAGGAAAACATTTTTAGATATGATATTACAATCTTGTTTCAAAATTGGATTTTGCCAAGAGGAAATACAGTTTATTATAAAACACATTTTCTTTTAATTTAATTATATAATCTTTGGCTTCAGAGAAGGGATGCTTAAATCAGACCCATTTAATTTTCAAGTGTATTCACCCATCACCTAGGGCAAATTGGTTTAAATTAGCAGGTGGCTATATAAGTTCTAGATACATGTCAGACAAAAATTTATCTGGAACTCTGTATAAAAGACCATCTACATCAGCAGCACAGCAGCAGAAATTACAGGGGATGCACAGACAAGTATCTGAAGAGTAGTATTTGCTCTGATTTCAATGATACCCACTACAAACCCTGATCTAGGATTTTTTTTTTTTTTTTACCTTTGTTAATGTTTTGCCAGATCAGTTCATCACACTGCATGTCTGCACTATGCCAATAAAAACTGATGACCTGCAGTTAGTTTCTACCAGGTGCATTAAATTCCCATAACGTGAACAGATCTTGCTAAGTCTACCATAGCCTCTCCTTTTGCAGAGATTACATTTCCAACCTAATGACAAGAGCGGTTTGTTCAGACACTGCACTCACTGAACTCTTCCTCTGATCCATCACGGTGACCTGGCACATGGTGCTCGTGCAAAACAGCTCGAGATGGACAATACTTGGCGAGTTATATCGCATGAATCTCTTCCCAGCCCACACTTTTCCCCCATTGCTGGGTTCCCAGAAGCCGAGGGTGAACCTGCTCACGGTTCACTAGGACACAGCACTTAAAAGTGGCCAGAGAAAAAGCCTCCAAACCTGGCAGCTCCACTTGCAAACCTGGTTTTGCACAAGCAGCCGTGCACTTGCAGATCTCAGAGCTTAAAAATCTGGGGTTTACTGCTGCTCGCTGTGCTTTGGGATAATAGCTCTCGAAGACAAGAGAGGAAATTCCTCAGCAAAGGGAAAATACTGCAGTGCAGTCAAGGCTGACTTGGCGAGAACAGTACAGTAATAATAAATAATAATACATGGGACTTGGAAGGTGTTTTTCATTGCAGGTATCAAAACGCTCTGTGAGTGCTGGCTGGGGGAGGACGAGCCCCAAACAGCCTCACCCCGAGCATCCTTCTGCCCCGGGGGGCTCCCGCACACAAGTCATGGTCCAGAAACCTCCTGCTCCAGAAATGGTTCTCAAGACCCAGCTGAAAGCCTGGATCATATTCACCCCCCGTCAGCCGTCCAGCATTTCTGCTCACCTACCCAGCAAACACATCCAGTTTTCTGCAGTAAAAAAGGGCACAATCATCTCACCAAAAGCAGAGGTTTCTGCCCCTACCCAGTGCCAGCTGGGCCAGAAACCCAGCCGGTGTTAGAAGGCAGAAAACAAAAGTAGTACCAAAACACCATTTGGTTATTATGATTCTTGCCAGGCTGTTTTGTTTTTAACAAGTTACAACAAAAAATAAATTTCTCATGCTGGGCAGTGAGCACAGGTCCCTGTAGAAGATGAAGCTGGTGAAGGCGTCCACTGCCATGGCACCAGAGGCACGTGTATGGATATAAATACGTACATAAATATACACAGATATTGGCGCAGGGAAATTCTGCAAAAGTGATTTGAATGAATCAAATGTGTTGCTTGAACGGCAAATACTTAAACTCCATCGAAACGTTATTGGCAAAAATAGCTTATTTTAAAATACGGCTCACAAACCCAGAATTCCCATGGCCAAGGTCTGAATCCCAAATTCCAGGTTAGACACAACTCTGGTGTCGTCTCCTCCCTCACCGGCACGGCGTTTGCATGGGGTGGAAACTCACTGGTGCCCAACATGTGTAGGTGCACACGGGCGCGTGTGCAATCGTACCTATTGTACCTTAAACCTTGACACCTATATATATACATATATATATAGGTAAGCCATGAATAAACACATTATTATTTCAACAGGTGCGAGACATGCACCTCTTTCTGGGTCATTGATGCTCTGCCCCTCAGCTGCCCAATTTGGAGGGGTATCCGCTCCCTCCCACAAACCCAACCCCGAGCCCACCAACTGCCAAGATGCAGATGTGCTCCAGGTGTTGTGAAAACATACGATCTCAGCGATGTCTGGTAAATAAACATTACAAGAGGCTGTTTCAAACCTTTGTAGTAGCAAATCTCAGCACTTAACTAGTAATGCAATAAGTCCTATCAAGAGCATGCTGAAAGGTGGAATAAATTTCCTGGAGAACAATGCGGGTGATGTATGCATATGACCACGGCACAATAAAACTGTAGAATGGGAGGAAAAAAATGCATACAGTCAATACAATAAAATCAGCACAAATATAGGCTGTGTAAGCAAATAAATCTAACAATCCAAATATTTTACACCACACTCACATGCAGAATATTTTTCCCCCAGAAATCTTAGGGTGAAAAAAAAAAATTAGACTGTTTTGCATCTTAGTGTATTGTAAAGGCATCAGCGGCTGTCTGCACAAATTACCATTCATCTAGGCGTTGTTGTGGAAATTTTCAAGGGATTTGCAGTAATTATATGACAAAATGCTTGCAAATCTCACTCATTGCTGAATAGAAACACACGGGTCAAAGATTGAACACTCTCAGCTTGGTAATTTGTAAATGTCAATCAGACCGGGGCCACGGGAGGCACAGAGGCGTAAGCAGTGAAAGGCAGAGCGATTCCGTAGCAACCAGAAAAAGCCTTTTCAGTACAGATTATAAAAGGCACGGGATAGTTTTACTTCCCAGCCTTTTTTTTTTTTTTTTTTTTTTAAACAAACTGATCATCTTGCACCAAGAGGAGGAGGAAAAGGGGGGAGATAGGAGGAGGGAAGTAAAGAAAGGAAGGAAAAACAGTTTGAATAAAACTGGTGAGATTAAATTAACTGATACATACATTCGCAGAGGTAGATCGTTTGCTCTGTAATAAATATGGACTCCTATCTTCCCTTCTCCGAGACAGCAAGGAAAGCAAAATAAAATTAAAAGATATAACAATAAAAATTATAAATGCATTGCAGTCCCGCAGACCAACAGCTTGTAATGAAGGCTGCTGTGGAGTTGGGTGGCGCGTTATCTCTTGGGATCATAAATAGGTAGAGGGAGGCAAGGTGAGGGGCTCCGATGTCCCCTCCCAAACGGCCACCGGGCTCCCGCGGGGACACAGACCTTCGGGAAGTCAACGCCACCTTTTTCCCATTTTCTGGAAAGTGAGATTCGGAATGAAATTGTTTTAAAGTGTACAAAAGAAATAATCCTGGCATCTCCCACTCCGCAGGGAATACATTAAAGTGACCTGATTTGCTGCTAAAGCATCGTCTCTCCTCCGCGGGGGCTGTTTCAGACACAATTACACCCCGGCTCCTTGGGCACCGGGAATTCCTGGCACTTGCCCTCGGGGGCCTGTGGCTTTTCTGCTGCTTGCCCTCTATTTCAGTACTAACAAAAATGACATCTTTGTTTAAAAATTGTGACCTTTGGGGCCTCCTGAGGTTGGTTGCCTTTGTTTTTTAAAAAATAAATAGGAAAAAACCCCACAGAATGACAAGATGCTGCTGTTTTTGCCCCGGAGAGTACAGTTTTAGGACTGGAAACCCCATTGCAGGGGAGCCGCAAACATCCCGAGGAGCCATCAAGCCGTCACCGTGTGTCCCCTGTGCCCTGGCCGGTGACACGGTGACGGGCGCCTCAAGCTTCCCCCTCACTCTTGCCACACGGCTGCGAAACCACGGCTGGCTCTGGCTACGCCAACACTTCACCTGCGTTGCGTCACGGCCGGGTTTTCTTAAATTCAGCATCGTATTGGGCAGATTTCAAACTCGGAAGGAAGCGCCAAAGCCAGCAAGCTGTGGAATTGTTTTCTCCCTACAAACGGTCCCTGCGACCACAGCGAGATGCCGTCACACGCCAGGAGCGGTTGGCATCAACCAAGCCACAAGGTGAGGATTTAACACCATTTAACGCCCTCAAAACAGAAGCCTGGCTTTGGTGTGTGGTGCCAAAATTTGGGTTGGGGGGACGTCCCCAGCTCCCCCAGCGCCCCCCCTGCCATGGGCAGGGACATCTGCACCAGCTCAGGTTGCTCAGAGCCCCGTCCAGCCTGGCCTGGGGTGTCCCCAGGGATGGTTCAGCCACCACCTCTCTGGCCAACCTCTCAGCACCCTCCGGGGCAACAATCTCTTCCTCACGACTTTCCACAGGTTCTCTTCACGTGGTGTGAACTTGGCCAACACCTGGAGCCTCCTCCTGCTCTTTGCAGCGGGGTCACGTATGGCTTGGTGGCACTGGGAACGCGCCACCTGCTCTGCCATTGGCTCCACCCTCGACTAGATTTAATGAATCTGAGAGAAATTATGAAGTATCATAAAGCCACAAGTATCATAAAAAGTATAATAAAATTGAGAAAAGCTATTAAGTTATAAATACAACCAATACATGCAACATCACTCAGATGGCAGAAACTAGCTATAAAATAGTGTCATTTTAAACCATCATTCTACAAGTTACCAAGTCTCTTAATTCACAAGTCACACGTCCCTTTATGGCACCCAATCCTATTGTCTGTATCGAGAGTGGTATAACATATATCTTCCCGTACTGGTTAAACATACACATGCCCTTATAGACAACGTAAGGCAAAGGACTCTTGTCAGTGCTGTGGTGTCTCCCACAGCCTCCCAGTAAGAAGTCGTGCAAATCTCCACTTCGTCCCTACGCGATGTCTTATTTAACCAGCTCCCTAAATATCTCTCAAGTGGAGAAAACCCCTTTGGAGCTATTGCACCAAGTGAGGATGCAGCAGAAAAAGGGTTTGGGGAATGGGGAAAAAGGGGGCTCCAGGCACAACTTCAGCCAAAACCCCAAACCGGGTGGTTTTACAGGAATCGGTGACCCTGCCTGCAGCATGAGTCGCTGTGCTGCAGCATCGGGCTCCAAATACTTCTCCTATTTAAGACCAAACTTATTCTGAACATACCTAGTGTCCATTTAAAAGAAATGGTTCTCTTAATAAGTTGCTTAGTAGGAGGTGTATTTCTTAAACATATATATACAGCAACTGCAAAACTGGAGATTTACAGTGCAGGTGTATTTAATTTTGCTCACTCAATTTAAAGCTGAGACTTTGCCTATCAAGCTCCCAATCACCATGGAAAAATTTCTTCTTTTTACTTACTCTAAAGGTCCTGTATGTTATGAATATCCATTGAAATAATTAAACACCCTGTTCACAGCTTGTTGTGTTTACTGTTAGCCCAGTAAAAACCAAACAGGTTAATGATGATCTTTAATATGGGAATTTAATATTATTTCATCTATATATCGGCTAAAAGTTTAGCTTCCCCTTTAAGCCTCATCAATTTACTGAAAATAAGTAACCACCATAAAAACATGCTATGGATTGTAAGTCAGAGGTACGTGCCTCTATATATATTTGTCTTCTGTGCTTTTCTTTCTGAATTTCTCATTTGGTTTTAGCTATGGTATTAGAGAGAGAAAAAAATCAAGGTGCAATTTCCACCCACGCAAGAATTCTTCACGCGACGGGGAGCTCGGTGCGGTCAGTCACGAGCGAGCCGGGTGGAACAGGAGCACAGCGTGGCCTGGCAGTGGAAAAGCCTCGTTATGATCCCGCGGTCATTAGAAAAATCTGTTTACTTGTATCCTAGCGAGGAAGCCTCTTACAGCGAAATATAATTCGTGCCCCTGCTTCGCCCTGGGAGGAAGGGGCCAGGGCAGCATCCCGGGCTCCTCGGGAGATGCTGCCCAACCCAGGGCTGGTACCTGCTAATTAACCTGCTCTGCCGAGAGCTGCTCATTAGCTATTTAGAACGGGCTGTCAGAGACACACGGTGAGAATAGAAAGGACCAGCACAAATCAGGAGAGTTTATGAGGAGAACTTACATTAATTTTATCCTTTATAGGTAATAAACCTTTGCTGGTCCATTACAGGCCACTTTAAAGTTTTAAGGGAGGTTTTTAAGGCGGGTGCTGCTCGGCCTCGCCGCGTGCTGTCCCCACGGAGCAGAGGTGGGTCTGGGGACAGCGGAGGGGACGTGCGCTGGGGTGTCACCCGCGGGCACAGAAGGGACATCACCAACCCTGAGTAGCGACTTTGTCCCCGGATGGTCCCGCCACTGCTGGTGGCGGCCCAGGATGGGGTCCCCCCGCTGAACCTCCTTTGCTCAGAGCTTCCCGTGTGTCCCGGCTCAGTGCTCCGGAGTTTGTCGTCTATTTTGGAAAGGGTGCGCTGGCTGGTTAACACTTTCCTTTCTGCTTGCAACAGGACACTGACCAGCGCCAGCAGCCCAGGGATGCCGCCGCAGCGCCCCGACCCCAGCGACGCGGGATTGCCCCATAATGAAAATGCAGACGCCAGGGCTTCCTATTCCTTTCTCTCCCCTGTGCTGAATATCTCTGACGGGACACAACACCGCGTGTAATCAGAAATACATCCCCAAAGGGCCGGGGGCAGAAACCAGCTGCTCCAGCCCGTCTCCTCCTCGGCACCGCCGGCTCTGCCATCACACAGCAAAGACAAACCTCGCTTTATTTGCTCCTCCCCTTCTTCAGCTTAAACACTTAGTGAAAGCAAGTGCCATTAGGTCAGAATACAGAGCAAATATCCAGCTGCAAGCAAAAGCGATACTCAAGGTGCAAAGCTGGAAAAGAAAGAAGAGGTGGGGTGGAAACCTGCACGCGCCACTACTGCCCTGTCCTGTGATTAAACAGGATCGACTTGGCTGGAGACTTTCCCTGGGTCTTGAACGTTAGAGAAACGTTATTCTCAGGATTACCTGAAGTTTTATTTAATGCAATAAAAGCTCATTTTCGATGGGAATTAGTCCTGAAATAGATGACTATTAAGAAACGCTGGGTGATGTATGGCTCAGCCCTCTGAACTAATGAACTCCCAAATACCTGGTGGTGAAGCGCAGGGGAGGGGGCTGCGGGGGGATTTGATGCCTTTCTGTCCAGAGATGGCTAACAGGACAAACAATTAATAAAGTGTCTCATTTAGTGCTGAAATCAACAGAGCTGTCAGAATTCATACGAGCTCAGCTGCTCTTCCCCTACCAGGGCTTAGTATTTTCGCAGGTTGAGCCCAAGCAAAGTTCCTCCCTTTTCCGAACTACTCAAGGGAGATGGGAAACTGAAACCAAACCAACAAACAACCCCCACCCCAGAGAAAATACAGAGCAAGAGAAAAAAACCCCACAGATATTACCTCCTTTATGGGGTTTTACAAGGCATTTTCTATTAATAGAATTGTTAGCACCATTTAATGAGCCACTATTCCCAGGGTCCCCTCCAGCCTTAACCAAAGAGGGCTACTGCTAATTTCAAGAAATCACATCAGCTGTTTTTCAGTTTATTTCCTCCCCATTCTTGGTGCCTTTTAATAAAGTGAAGGAATTCAGGGCAAATGGAGCAGCCAGAGCTGGGGTCTCAGGGGTACCACCCGTGTCCCTGGTAAAACTCAGCTTGCAGGAAGAGGAAAAAAAAAAAAAAAAAAAAGGCAAAAATCACTAAAACAAAATCAGTAGCAAGGAAACCAGATCCTACCCCCACAAAGACAACAACAAACCTCTAGTTCCCTTCAGAAGGCTCCAAGCTGAGGGCAGGAAATAAAACAACCCAAGGAGATGTTCTGCATTTCAGGTATTTATGATCTTCAGCGATCCTTACCTGAAACCTGGTTGGGGGAACGAAGGTTCCTGAGGAAAAGCTCCACCCGAGCGATAACTGGGAGCACCTGAACGCTTCCTCCAAAGCTCTCACTGAGGAATTAAGGGACCAGTTCACTTAGAAATCGTTTGTTTCTCTGCAATATTCTGTAACTCCGCAGTGGTTCCCAGCTGCCAGGGCAGCTCTTTAGCAAGTTCCCTTGAATATTTCTTGATATAAGAGGAATAATTAACCCCATTTCCAGCAGAAAGTAAAGGGGGGGCGGGGAAGGGAGTCGGGGCCACCCTCCGTGGAGCTGCACTTTTGGGCACTTTGGCCCAGAAGTGGCGTGTTTGGCAGCCGGGCTCCCGGGAGCGTCCATCCCTTCCCGCCCCGGCTCGGAACCGGCGGGCCAAGCGGAAATTCGGAGCCCCAAACCAAACGACAGAAAGCGGAGACAACCCAACCTAGAGAGACAGCTCCTGTCCTCAAAGTAAATGCCATATCTTGTGAAGTTGTCCTTTTTAGTTGTCTATATAAATAAAAAGGCTCCCCTTCGTCTCCATTTTTTTTTCCGCCGAGCAGCCTGTGTTCATTGTAGCAGTAAATGGAGTTCTTTGAAGAGCTGTACGGGAGCTCTCCGTATTACGGCTGCGATGCTGACGGACACCATAGATCGCACGTAACACAACGCGGCGGGAATGCAGGGCCTGATCCTGCTCAGTGCTGGGGGGGTGCGGGAAGTTCCAGGAACCCGGGACCCAAAGGTGGGGGACGGAGCCCCGAGAGCCTCGGGAACCGCGGTGCCCGGAGCAGGACTTGGTTCGAGCGTTGGCAGCACCTCGAGCGCCTTTCCAACGAGGCACCAGCTTTATCCAAACAACCAGCCGGTCCCCGTTGCCAACGTGCAGCAGCATCCCCGGTGCTGCAGGTCCCAGCCTGCGGCGCGGTCCCGCTGTCAGCTTTTCTGGGGTTTCAACAAGGGATTTTCTTTTTTTTTTTGCTTTACGAAACCAGAAGCTGCACATTTGCAAACCGTTGGGTTTAAGGAAGAAATAACAGAATCACTTGTATTTCTGAAAGCCCAGCTAGTGTGTATACATATATATTTTTCATATATATATTGCTTCAAAAGGCAATTACAGTAATTAGTGTTCCTGTTCTACCTCTCCAGACCATCTGTACCGAGGGATGGGGACACCCGGCCCGTCCTTCGGCACAACCACCTGGGGATGGGGACGGTGCCACCGTCCCGTGGTCCCGATGGAGGGCGACCCTGCCCAGACCGAGCTGCTGGTGGGACTTTGGCCTTCTCCGAGTATCCAAAGGCAAAAAGTTGACGAGTGGACGCAACAGTTTTCTCAGCCGCCTCAGCTCAGGTGCTGGCCTGGGCGGGTGGAGGCACCGCAGCAGCGGCTGTCACCCATCCCCAAAGCAGACCCTCCATAACTAATGAAAAAATGACCCCAAAAAGGGTGGGGTTTTCCCATTTGCTCAGTGCCGTGCCACCCCCAGCACGTTTCTCAGGACAGCCCCGTTCCGTCCGTGTCTCCCATGGGAGGAATGTGCCACCTCCAGTGGCCGCGGAGGACCTCAGTGCTTGGGCGTTCCCCTCCCGCTTCCCAAAATTTCATCCTTCTGGGCGGTCGCAGGGCCCCCGGGCTCACCCGTGGGTGCCCACGCACCCCCATGTCTAATAGCAGAGCTCCATCTAGCGCTGCCAGCCTGGCCTGCCAACACGAGGGGAAAGGGGGGAGGAAAGGGGAAAAAAAAATTAAAACATATTAAAGGTGTTAATAAGCGACTTATTTAAACGGAGTATCACATATTGAACATTAATCACCTTGCAGTAAAAGTGTAATTAAGGAGTCACTCTGCCTTCTGGGGAAGGCTCGCTTGGAAGCCGAGAGAAAATGGTCTCTTTATTAACACAAATTATTTTATTTGGCTAAAGGTAATAATTCTAAGTGAGGTCAACGGGACTCGCGCACACGCGAGCGGCGCCCGGTCCCGGCCAGCGTTTCCATGGCGACCGAGCCAAGTTCATCCTCCACGGTAATGGCTTTGCTCTCCCACCACCGCTCGGGATTGTTTCTTGGGGAAAAAACCAGCCTGCGATCTGTCAGCGGCATCTCCTCGTCAGGGGCCGCGGGAGGAGCCCCCTGGGCCTTTGGGCTGGTTTTTGCACAAGTGTCGTGTTTAAAGGGTGGCGGCACCGTCCCCCAGCCGCTCGGTGCAGGGGGTCGTGGCACGGCACCCACCAAACATTCTCCACGTGGGGATGGCGTTCAAGAAGCAGGACCAGCACGCGATATCTCTTTTCGTATCTTCTAGCCCAGCTGCAGCCCGGGAGGGCTGTTGGAGGGCTGTAGCACCACGTCCATCCCGGCCCCGCACGGCTCAGCCTTTGCAGTTTCCCCATCGCCTCCCCAGGGCTTTGCGGGGCTGCAGCTTCCCCAGGGAACCCCAGCAAACTGCAGACCCGCGGGGAAAGCCGTGCCTGGGGTGCGCCCCCAGATGTTTTCCAGGCAGAGATACATTTATCTCCCCGTTTTAGCACAGCTCTGACTAACGCGTTTGGCATCCTAGGAGGCACCAAGTCGCAGCAAGTCATTTACCTGTGAGCATTTCCAGGTTCCTACAGCGCTGAGTGTCCATTATGAGCAGGGAATGGCGTAATTTAAAGTATATCTAATTTCATAAAATCGAACTCTAATAAACGTACTAGTAAAAATCAGAGAGGATTTGGGCTGTAAAACCCCGTTTTCCCGAACACATTCCTATGCTCAGAGAACTCATGTGTTATTCTGTCTCCTGCAGATTATTGTCTGAACACAGCGGTGATTTATCTGTCTCCCATGTCATGTCATCCGTTTATGTACAGTATTATATGTAGAGTATGGCATTAACATTTTACTATTATTCTTACCTTTCAATGCAAAAAGATAAGAGTGTAAATCTGGGAGGCAAGGGACGTGTCAGCAGAGCTGAGCCAGCACGCGGGGCTGTGACATGGTGGGGACATTTCCATCACCGAAATGTGGCCTCTCCCCACCCGCCGCAGCCCCCAGCAGTGTGATGGGTGCGCTCGTGATCCCCTCCGATAAAACAAACCCCCTTGACGGGAACATCCCTTTTTTCAGCACAAAACATCCTCCCACGAGATCCCGCGTGTCGCAAACATAAACCACCTCCCTGCCACGCCAGATGGAGCAACAAACAGCCTGTTCACAAGTTACGGCCGGGCCCGTGTAACTTATTAACACCTAGTCGAGATTAATCAAGCAGGGAAAGCTAAAGCAAGTCCTTAATTAGTTGCTGATGATAACTATATTTGTCATCCTCTCCCAATTAGTCTGCTGTACATTTTGGAGTTTAATTGCACCTTGTTCTTCATTTAAATGTCATCATGTGTATATATTCTCCTCATTCTTTAGAAAATTTGAAAAAAAATTTGACATTAAATATAGATTATCTTTAGATTTTCATAATTAACACAACTGAACTGTCGTTGGCCTAAATATATCTCCTTACACCATAAATCTGGCCACTCTCTTGGAAGCGGGTGTTTCCAGGGGTGCTGTGGGAGTGGGTTTGCACCCCCTGGCACTGGTGACACTGGGGCCATGCGCAGGTGGCACTGGTGGCCGTGGTCGGGACGTGGCCTTGGGATCCCCCACAGAAGGAAAGGATGGGGCAGTCCTTAGTTCTTCTCTCTTTTGGATTCTTTTTTTCTTAATTTTCACAGCTGTTATATTTTTCATAGTCTGATTTGCAAACGATGGGTCAGGTTATACTCGGGGAAATGAGGAAAGTGAGGAGACTGTCCCACCTCCCTCCGTCCGCTGCCAAACCTGCCCCAGGCAGCCCCGCTCAGCCCTCCCGTCCCACATCACCCTTAGGACAAGGCACATCTGCTGCGCTGCACGGGTCACACCGGGTCCCCGCGGATCCGGATTAGAGGATATTCAATATATTGACGTACAAGAGAAAGCTCTGGCCAAAGCTGCTGCACAGTGACCTGTGCCTCTGTGTCCCGCTGCCTTTAACCCTTCAGCTGCTGCACGGAGCAGCCGGCAGAGTTGTCACCAGGGCTGGGGACACCCAGCTCACCTGCAGCCGCTGCACTCCCGTTTGCTAACCCGCTGTGTCGGCCCCGGGTCCCTGCAGCAGCTCGGAGGGAGCAAGACCTGGGGAATGACTGATCTGGAGCCATTCCCGGCACCACGGCGGGATTCAAAGCACCGTGGGAGCCCTTCTCCTGCCATAACCAACCTGCCCCAGCCCGGACCCCTGTGTCCTCATCCCGAGCCCCCAGCCCAGCACTGAGCCACCACTGCGAGGGGACGACACCAAAGCGAAGAAGAGGAGGGGAAGGGAAAAAGCAACGAAGGAAGCTGTGTGGTCCTACCTGTGCTTTAGAAGAGGCTCGGTGCACAGTTCATCCCTATTGACTATTAAGAGCAAAAAACCCACGGTGGGCTGTGCATTTCCCAACTGCTGCGGGGCTCGGCGTGTCCAGCGCGGGGGCTGCAGCCGCTTGCTTCCACGGGAGGAGGCTGCTGCTGTGTGAGCAGACGGGAGAAGGAGAGGAGAAAGGAAAAGTGGGAAAAAAAATAAAATAAAAAACCAAGTAGTCAAAAAGTGTATTAGAAGCAAATTTGGAAAGAAATCAATGGCGTGTAATTAGATTTGATTTTTCTTCACATTTTGTTTGGCTGGGGGTCATGTATAGACTCTGTATGAGCAGAGTAGAGAGATTAAAGCGCAGGGAACAGGTGCCGGATCATGAGCCAGTGGCCACCAAAGCATGACAGCTCCATCACCGCTGTCAGGAGGCACGGCAAAATAAACATGTAGATAAATAAAGGGGAAACCATGCAGGGAGGAGACGGGCATTTGCTTATTTACTATTTTAGCTGCTGTTCCCCCTAGCCACTCGCGAACCCGTCCCGTCAGCAGGAGAGGGACGTGCAGGGACCGGGGCTGTGCCCAACACTAAAGCCCTCCCGGCACCATGGGGGATGCAGACGAGTCCTGCCCTGCACGGGGGGGCACACAGAACGATAGTGATGTCCCGAAAACCACGTGAAGGGACCCTCGTGTCCCCGCTGTCAGGGATGCTCCTACATCCCCCCAAACCTTCACCGTCCTGCTCCGGACATCGGTGCAAGCCCGACGCGGGCGTGCGGTCACCAGGAAAAAAGAGAGCACTTGTGCCAGTTCATCCCGCATCTCCACACAGCATTGACATGCGCCTTTAAAGCCAGAGGTGTTTCTGTGTGAGGTTTTATTTCTCCTCCTCTGAACGGGAGTGATTCAGGTGGTGTTTGGGAAGCGAAGCCAAATCCCTGCGCACCGCGGCGCGGGCCGCACACAGGGATGCTGCTGCGCCCCGATTCCTTGGGTAAATACAGGTAAACACGAGGCTGAAAAGCGTCTCGCACAGCCCATGGCATGATCTGATAAACTCGGACTGATCGTGACCCTCAGCCCTTCCCACAGCCAGCAGCGCCGAGAAAACGCTGCTTTATCTTTTACATGAAACCTGCTTCCTAGGGAACCTTTCCACAGCTGGAGAGTCCAGCTCCGCACAGCAGCGTTTTCCAGCCAAAACTGGGAAAATGGGAGCATTCTGCAGGGAAAGACGGTGGGAACCACTGAGGGCAGCATGTGTGCAGCTGACTACGGACACGCACGCAGAGGCTTGGGTGCAGTGTGCGTCTATATGTGTCTTTGTGCATATACATATATCTATACATACATACACCCCCTGCATGGCTTTCAGTGTTGCCAACCGTCACTCCTCATCCTCCGAAGTTGCGAGCTTTTTTTTTTTTTTACCCTTTAACCTTGAAAATTAACCTAAAACACAGGCCGCTGTACACATGACTTACTCAAATAAATTACATCCTTAATTATGAACACCCTCGGCTCCTCTGTGCTCCAGGCCACGCTGCCCCAGCGGACACCCCCCTCCTGATGAGTGGTTATTGAACACGCGAACAACAATCAACACTAATTAAATACTCAGCTGTTGAGAGGAGACAATGTTTATCAAAAAATGCAAGAGGAGGGGAGCGCATCTTCTGTTTTCTATAATTAGTTGGCAATATTCCCCAGGCGGTCTTGGAAATCGAACTCGGGTTTGTTCACATCTGTTTGGCACGGGCAGACAAAGGCCAGCGCAGCCCTGGTCCCTGTGTCACCCCCCAGCTTGCACCCCAGCGAGGCACACGCAGCGTCCCCGGCCCGTGGAGGAAGGGCACCCACCCTCCTCATCCTCGCCACGGGTGTCACCGATGGGACGAGGATGCTGGAGGGGAATGAGCCACCCGAGCAGCTGTTGGCTGGGGGGGTCCCATCCTGGGCAGTTACCCCATTAAAACCGAACCTCTCATCAGCAGGAAAATCACTTTGAATGCAAATTTATACCTGTTAAATATTTTCTTTAATTCTTTAGCGGTTTCCAGCCGGGGAAGGGGCAGGACAAGGCTGGTAATTTCCCCTCTGTCTCACATTATTACCAGCTTAAAGATCTACTCAGCAGCAGAGGACAAGAGTTAAAATTTCCCTGAAGGAGGGGAAATAAAGCGATTAGTGATTGCTGGGGTTTGCATACGGAAGCCTGGGAAGGGCTCCAGATAAGAAAATGCTGGTTTCATAGTCTGTACATGAATAAGGAACAACAGGAACAAAAAAACCTCTCCGCCGTAGACTCTGCTCTGGTATTTATCCAAGGGCTGCTGAGCTGCCCCTGTCCTGCAGACCCAGACTAGTATTACCCGCCTTCCCACGCACTGCTGATAGTACAGACGGTCTTGTAATGAAATTGGGTTTGCTGAAAACAAAACGACTTCAGGCAACGTGCTGCAGTTGCCGTGCTGGCAGGCTGCAAGCTCTTTGCAGACGCTCCTGTGGGGACTGCTACACCTTTACTTCATACTTACTACTAGCACTTGTAGGCATCACTCTGTACGCAGCTGTTGCTAGGGTGTGCATCCGGAGGGACACCAGTGCCCTTCTGAAGTCTATTCCACTACGTTAACGTTCATCTTTCCAAATACAGCACATAATTCAATATTAACGAATATTTTCCATGCAGCACCGTCCCCAGACCAACCCCGCAGCCAGGCGGGATCCCGGTGCCGGGAGGATGCTCGGGTGATGCTCGGCTGCTGGTCCAGCGGGATCACGAGCCCTGGGGACACCCCCGCCGTGTCCCCCTCCTGCTCCCCGCCTGCAGCCGTCACTTCCCAGCCCTGGCCCCGCTCGTCGCTTCGATCCATCAATACTCATCGCAGTCATTGGGGGGGGACACGGCTCCAGCCCCCATTGATCCGCACAGCCCCCTGCGTGCTGCACTTGTTGAGCGAGGCCGTGGTGGAAGAAAAAGCAACCACGTCTAATACATTCCTCCTCCCTACAAACCCGAAGGTGCTGGAGCAAGCGGAGGGGCAGCAACACGGTTCGGTGTCTTGCCGAGGGTGGATAACGGCAGCGTCAGCAGTGCTGGGAGCCGGGATGTGAGCCCGACCTGCAGCACATCTGTATCACCGCTCCTGCGCTTCATCCGCTGCACCTGACACTGCTAATGACGTCCACGCTCTGGTGGTAAAATACACCGGGAAAAACCATTATACTTGAGCCCGGCTTGGTGGGACGGCTGGGCTCCTGGTCCTGCACACTCCTGCTCACTGGGTGAGTGTGGAGGTTACAATAAACAACAGATAATACTTCCATGGTACTTTCCATCCCAGTGATCTCAAGTCGCTTGTATTAAGAGCAGGAATTAATCTGTACTACCGCCCTACGAGACAGAGGAGGAGCGGTACCCGCCACTCATCCCTGGGCCACCGCTGCGGGTGGGGACGGGGGGGTTGGCTCCGGTGCCACGAGCCGGGATGAGCCGGGACGTTGGCACAGCAGAAGCTGCCACCACTGCAGGTGCACTTTCCGACTTGCTCGGCTTGTGGCATCAGCGTTACAGGTTTATATAACCAGACTCAGAAATCAGTACATTGCCCTTACACTCCACTGCGATCTACCCTAAATACCTACCATATTTCTGGTAGTAAACAATCTCCAAGACTCATTTCTTAGAGCAGCAGCAGATGGTCAAGAGCATTTCCTGAAATTGAATATTATAATGAATTTAGGATCAAAAAAATTTACATAATAATCTGTTTTAGATTCTGATAGTGAAGAAACCTACACAGAAACTGCTTCTTTTCAGCCATTTGAAGTATAAATCTTCAAGTACTTTAATTATAAACAAACTCTTTGCTATTCCAGATCCATGAAAGAAATTGAAAAATTAACTACCCAGTGAAGCTCAAGGCCACATGTCAGGCTTAATTCATTGGCGAGTTTACCTCTCGCGACCCAGCCGCTGATCCTGAGTCCCCATCCAGCTGCGCAGCCAGCACGATCCCGCCACGCTCGCTCTGAAACCTGCAGAGCTGCTCGGGGAAGGCAAAGGCTCTGGGACTGGGGCAGGAGTGTCACCTTTGAGCTCTCGCCTGCAGGGGGTCCCCAGGTTTGCACCCTCAGCAGGGATGGGAGTGGAGACCGGGATGTGGATGGGGATGGAAACAAGGATGGAGATGGATGGAGTGAAATGAGAGGGGTGGGATGGGATGGGATGGGATGGGATGGGATGGGATGGGACGGGACGGGACGGGACAGGACAAGACCATGCCACCCTGGGGATTAGCCGTGCCCAGATCCCAGTGAAGCCGAGCCCCGGTCACACACGGCGCACGGCAAAACCAGCCCGGTGCAAAGCACGTCCCCAGGGCGACGGTGTCGGGCTGTGACAAAGCCAGGGCAGGGGCAGCCGGCGGTCGGAGCAGGCGCCTCCATCCTCCCATTGCTGCAGAACCGCAGGAAAATTTCACTTCCCGCTCTCGTGCAGAGAGATGTAGAGGGCCTTCTCTTTTAGAAAAGCAAATATTTAGTCTAGATAAAAAACCCCTGAGAGCGTTTTCCCCAGGTAATACTAGTAACTAAAATAATCACATTCACTTTGCTGGTTTAATTTTATATTTCCATTTCTACCTTATCTTTTTTCTGCAAGCATCATTAAACCACACCATAACAAAAAATACATGAACTGTTATTCTTTCAGGAGAAGCCATAAACCACCTCAAAGCTTTTCAAGTTTATTCTTATCTCGTACATCTTCCTCTGGTTCCTTTTTTTTTTTTTCCTTCATGCATTTCAGAAAGGTAGTTTTCCCTAATGTTAAGAATAGTTGCATTGAAAATGAGATGCTGCCTCTGAAAAGCCCCTCTGGAGGATTAAATAAGTAAAATATAGCTAGAAAATAAACTGGAACCTCATTAAAATAATTTTGCAAGAAGAAATCCTACTTTACAATAGGTTTTTAATATCACTTAGAAAATTCTTAGAGTCATATATATATGTTCTTAATTCAGGACCTTCCATTAAAAAAGACATTACAGGGGGAACTGAAAGGCCATTTAGTACCCTTGTTTATATAAAAATGCATATTAGGCACAGATGCAATCTCCAGCAAAAGACTTGTGAGGTAGTTTGAATAAGCTCCGCTTTGCTGCAAGGTGCTAATGAGGGTTGGCAAAGCTGCGAAGGCGCTGCCAGACACCACCACCTTATTTATTCCGCTGGCTGACGTGAACCCTTGCACATCGCTCTTGCATCCCCCTCACTTTTAACTATTCTCCCACTTGCCGATTCCCCCCAGCACTGCTGGCGAGTGGGGGTTTGCCCGGGCTCCACTCGAAATGGTTTTATGGCACCGATTTGCTCCATCCTCAGTGGACAGGGATGGGGCTGTGCCTGCCGCTTGGTCCAGGGTTGCAAAACTGCCAGATTCTGCTCGTGGGATGGAGCTCGTGTGCCAGGAATGATCCCAAATGGAAAAGGGGTAACTCTGCTTGCTGCAACCCTGTTGCCACTTGTGTTTAATGTGTGATACTGTCCCATACCTTGCTATAAGGGTGCACAAGGACACCTGGCTGCAGCACTGGTGGGACAACCTCCATCCCGCAGCATCGCTCCATCGTCCCCTACAGCTCTGGGTCCTCAGCACAGGACACACATGGAGCTGCTGGAGAGGCGCCAGAGGAGCCCCAGCAATGACCCGAGGCTGGACCAGCTCTGCTGGGAGGACAGGCCGGGAGAGCTGGGGGGTTCAGCTGGAGAAGAGAAGCTCCGGGGAGAACTTAGTGTGGCCTTTCCATACTTAAAATGGGCCGAGAAGATGGGGACAGACTTTTTAGAAGGGTCTGTTATGACGGGACAAGGGGTGATGGTTTTAAACTAGAAGAGGGGAGATTCAGGCTGGACATGAGGAAGGAATTGTTGCCCCGAGGGTGGTGAGAGCCTGGCCCAGGGTGCCCAGAGAGGTGGTGGATGAACCATCCCTGGGGACATCCCAGGCCAGGCTGGACGGGGCTCTGAGCAACCTGAGCTGGTGCAGATGTCCCTGCTCATGGCGGGGGGGCGCTGGGGGAGCTTCGACAGTCCCTTCCCACCCAAACCATCCCGTGATTCCGTGATTCTCACCCCGGGACCCCCTCGCTCCCATCCCCACCTCCAGATCCTGCTACCCCAGTCCACACCAGCGCCCAGCTGGGAAGGGGACATTTCTCAAAGCACCAGCACCCGAGGGCAGGTGAGGAGACAGCGAGGGGAAAAGCAATTGCAGTTTTGGGCAATGGAAAGGGGAGAGGAAGGAAAGCATCATTTTACCATTCATTGCCTCCTGCAGGAGAACCAGGCAGCAATTGCTCCCATGACTAGTTAAACATTGGAGTGGCACTAATGATTTATATAAGTGTGGAAGCTTCGATCTGAGACCCTCCCAGCTCTCCGCCTGTGGCTGTGAAGTCGCAGACTCGGGGCTGGATCCGTGGGATGCGCAGGATGCGACGTTGGGATCTTCAGAGAAAAGAGCTGAGCTGCTGCTTCCCGGGTGCAGGAAACTCTGCTGAGTTTGCAGTTCTAAAACAGGGCAGCCAAAAAAAAAAAAAAAAAATTGGCAGGTTTAACTTTGCATCCATTCGAAGCGTATTGTTACATTTTTAAAGTGAGTAAAACTATTGATCATAAGCAAGGCAATTACCTCTGCCCCCATGCAAAGCCATGCGGCGGGCAGCGAGGAGTCAGCGCGGAACCCACCCAGCGCTTCGCGGGAGGGGCAAAAACCGCTACCAGAGGGAAAAAATCACGAGCAGAGACCCCTCATACATCTGCAGGGCTGGACGCCTCTAAACCAGCGTCATGGTTAAATCACGGGAATTGCCAAGTTTGGGACATCCTGCTTAATAAGGAGCTAAAATACGGGTGGCCCACGGGTGTACCCCCAGTGTACGGACAAATACTTTATCTCCAAAGGCTTCAAAAACCATCGTTAAGCGTAATTACTATTGCCAGTCCCATTGAAAACGTGAGAACTTCTTCAGCTACCTCCAAACCCCCATCTTTTTGAATTTGGCCTTGAAATAGCTTTAATAATCCTGAGGCTGAAGTGCAGGAGAGGTTAAAGCATCTTCCCTTGAAGCAAAACCACCCCCGCCTCTCCTGGTCCAACCCCTCTGCAGGCGCTGGGATGGGGTCGGTGCAAAATCCGAGTTCCGGGGGTGTCGCACACGGCCCGGCCGCTGCAGAAACGCCTCTGCGGCGACCGAACCCCGTCGTACACAATACTTGGGTAGCAAGTTTTGTAGAGAATAAATATCACACTTCAATTTCATGGTAACTTAGGCAGGTTTACTGGCAAATACCATGGCTTTTACATGGTTCTACCAATTACCAAGCAATTACATGTAACCTAGATCTGGAGGACATACAGTAGCAGTATAATGTATTCCTCTCTGTGTTAAGAAGAAAAAGGCTGTTAACAGAAAACACCTTTTTTTTTTTTTAAATTATAAATCCCTCCACAATATTCCTGTGTGACATTATTAAAACTCCACATCAATATCAAATCCAAAGCAAAGACTGCCATCCCATTAACACATCAGTCGTGGGATGATCAATAAAAATTTACTTTAAACTGTGCCATATGTTGCTCCCCACAAAGTTTTATTATTCAGATTCATTGGTTTGTACCTCAACCCCCGTGCAATTAAATCCCGTTTAGCAGCACTGACCTTCTGATTTGCACTTGTCATACCTACAGCTGGTTTGGAGTTTAATAGCACTTTTAAATAATGAAAACAAAATGTCTGTGAATTAACGGTGGGGTACACGGAGCCCTCTGCTGGGAGATCCCCCCCCTGTGCTGGAATGGGGAGAGCGGAGGGAAAAAAATTTTTTAAAAAAAGAGCGCTGCACATTTTAACATGTTGTAGCATATTTGTAAACATCGTTAATCACGGATTAGCAGATGGTAATGTTAATTGCACCTGTGGAAGTAACAAGACCTCAAGGTTGATTACATTTCCCGATGTGATGGAGGATTCCCCGCCGCCGGCAAGGCCGGGGCCCCGGGAGCGCGCGGCTCCTTCAGCCCTGGAACCACCTCCAGCCTTGCAAAGACAACGCAGCTGGTTTTTGCCCCAAAACCCTTCCGGCCTCAAGAAACCTCTTTGGGACCCAGGGATGCATTTGATGGAACGGGATTTTTTCCGGTTGCGTTGATAATCTGTGCACAACCCCAAAATTTCGGGTATGAGCTGAGCTTCTCTTGCGGCTGGTTCTCCCTGGAGTTGATCTGGGGGATGAAAAGATTTGTGTCCGCCCTCGTCTGAGGATAAAAAGGCCAAGGCGCAGAGAGCAGCTTCTGAACCAAGGAGGACAAATATTCTGCCACTCTGCACAGAGACACTTTGATTATTGAGAAATCAGTTTGGAAGGGCAATTACTAAGTTTTAAAATCAATTTGGTAAATAAGCCTCTGAAAGGAATCCATGACAAGCAGCAGGGAGGGAAAAATTGACTTTCAAATTACACGCACACACTTTATTCATATCTAAATATCAAAGAGACTGTATGTACAAACAGAAGTAATCAGGAAGCATGTTTTGATCTTGCTGATGTACACAAAAAATGACAATTAATGTCCTCCTTTATGATATAAAGCTGCGAGTTCTTTACAGTTACATTACAGGGACGATTATAGTTAAGCTTAAGGCTAAAAATAATGAAAGACTATAAAAACTACATTTTAACATTTAAAAATATCCAGGAAATTAACTGGAGAAGCAGGCAATGATCCAATTAATGGATCGCATTTATTAGATCGGGGCGAATCGCACAGCACAAAGCTCCATCTCCAAAGGTGCGAGTGTGCAGAGGTCCCCGCAGGTCTCAGCCCGGAGCAGGACGGAGCTGGGGGAGAACACAACAACCACGGCACGTACACCCAAAATCCCGCCGGTTGATGGCAGAGGGGGATCAGCGTGAAACGACACGGGGCCAAAACTTCCCACCAAGGGAAACAGGCTCAAGGTGAACAGCAGAGTCATGCGGAGTGGGATTCGCCGCGCTCACAAGAGCCTGTATTGCCGTTCTCACACAAAAACGTCTGAGCTGCAGCCGCAGCCACACACCCAGATTCCTGCTTTTTAAAATCCAAGCCTCACACAGCGCCCCATAAGCCTCATCTGATCCTCCAGTGCCAAACCAAGGTGTTCTGTGGGAAACCCGCGATGGCTGTGGGGCCGAGGGACAACAGCCGCGGGAACTTCGATCCACCTCAGCCACCCCGCCGGCAGAGCCGCTGTGGGCACCGAGGGCTCAGAGGCTTGTGGGAGCCTTCCAGAAGTCACGTACCTGCTCCATCGTTACTCACCTGCCTCCTCCTCGGTGAGCCAGTGCAGTCTGATGGCGTCTGGCTTTTCCAAACATATGCAAACCTCCTCTATTAAAGTACTGCTCAATTAAATTAAAAAGAAGGGGGAAAACTACAGTTCCTATGATATTGGAAAAATATATGTACTTACCTATAGGTCAATAATAAAGAAGTGCTTTATCCTCATCCCTGCTGCTGGAAAGGAAGGCTCCGTTAGCCCCAAGCGCTGAAATGTTTCTCTGAAAAA
Source organism: Caloenas nicobarica (assembly GCF_036013445.1). Classification (NCBI taxonomy): domain Eukaryota; kingdom Metazoa; phylum Chordata; class Aves; order Columbiformes; family Columbidae; genus Caloenas; species Caloenas nicobarica. The sequence continues at coordinate 1,936,805 of NC_088261.1, forward strand.
TGAGCAAATCTGAGCCACGGGCACCCTCTGCTGGGGCAGCGCCAGGTGGAGGGGGTGGCCTGCAGCTCCCTGCCCCTGAGCCTTTTTATTTCTGCATTAAAAGACACACGCAGCTCACAAAATGCAAGAGCTGTACACCCGTCCAAGAGCCGTCGCCCCAGCAATGCAGCAGTTCACGGTTATTCAGTGACCAGCTTTGCCTTCAGACTGGGGCAGTAAAGCCCTGGTCCTGCTACAGCCATCGTTCAGGGGGAATTTGGGGTTTGTCCTTTTCCACAGGAGAGGCCAAAAGGCAGACGCAGCTCCAGGTACACGCTGCTGTGCCGGGCACCCTCTCCGTCACAGCCGCAGCAGCGAGTATTGACACCTTTGAAAAGCAAAAGCTCTGGCTGCGGAGCGGTGCAGGATCCCAGCTGCGAGCCACGCGGGCACAAACCTTCGGTGGGGCTCGTGGGGACCCCCAGCAGGACACAGGGGCACCCGTGGCCCCAGGGACACCGCCGTGGCCACCACACAGAGGTCTTGGAGCCGGGGAGGGATGGAGGCACGGCAGGCACCCCGGGCGCTGGGGTGTCCCCAGCCCTGCAGCACCCACCGGCCAGGGCCCCCAGGGACGCATCTGAAAAACCTCCACATCCACAGACTTCATTTAGCTCAAAGGAAAAGTCCTAATTAGTCACTCCGAGTGATTTACTTGTTCATTTGGAAAGGGGGGAGGGGGGAGACTAAGCTGAATTGTTTGAAATTATCCCTAAAGGGCACTGTAAATTAAGTGTTAATGAGGAATCCTATGCAAAGGGCCACAGTAGCTAAATAAAATAATTAAGGTGCTAAGTGATAACATTCATTTGGTTCTCAATAATTTAGCCAGCCTGGTTTTCAACCAGGATATTTGTAAATGAAGCCACCTCCTCCCATGTCATCAGCAGGACAGTGGTGCTGGGGCAGCTCAGCATCCGAGAGGATCAGGCCCAGCGTGGAAAGGAAACTTCACCAGAAGAGAACAAGCTCCTGATTCCCCTTCCCACCCGAAGGAAGCGCCCTGTTCGACTAATCACATTCTGGATTTATACATGACACAAAAAGGATTGAGCCGAGCCTACAACCAATCTTTACAGAGGTTTTATTTCAATGGGCTGTGTTTTCCCCCGCTACGGCTGTTCTCTAACAGCTCATGTCCATTCTGCCTCTCACCTCCAGCCCAAATTCTCTCCACAGCACTAGCGATGCACAGAGTTCCCCGTGCAACAAGCACAAAGCTCGCAGCAATCACTGGGTATGTCACTGCAAGAACTGAAGGATTTGGCTGTTTTTAAAACCCGGGTTGGTGTCCCTTCCTCACGGATGCTCCTCCGAGGGGCCGGTGGGAGGTGTTACCTACCACAGGCTGGTCTCCAACTTCAGCATTAAACCAAGGTTCTGGTGGCATCGTGCATCAGGCCGAGATGCAGCTCAGGACCATGGGAGCAGCTTCTCCCACCAAACAAAAAAAACCACTCAATCACCGTGCCTCAGCTTTTGGCTGCAGATGGAGTGCAGGAGAATACCTGTAGGAAAGTAAAAATAAAGAAAGATTTTTTTAAACCACAAGAAAATTGTTCTGCGGGTCTGGATGTTTGATTTTTAAATACCGAAATTTGGACTATGATGCCTTTGTGCATCGGAACCATTTTTACCAGTAGCAACAGAGACGTTCAGTGACTCGATGCCGGGGTGCAGCGCTCTGCCGGGGGGGATGGTCAGCAGCCGATGGCACAAGAGCTGCGTCTCTAGGGAAAGTCCGTCACCTTCGCTACCTGCAGAACAAAGACGTCACTCAAGTCGTCTTGCAGCTGCTGCCACATCCCTTTCCCCCCCTCCTGAGCACAGTTCTTGCCAATGCTCTGTCACAACTACACCCCTGCCGCTGAGCTCACCAGCAACCTCAGCAGCTCCCACGCAGCAACAGCCAAGAACCACCAACGGTGAGACAGGGACCTTACCGGCCTTTCCTTCCTGGCCTGCTCCAGCCTCCCCACATCTTTTAGATTCGATATTAGGAACAATTTCTTCCCCAAAGGGCTGTGGGGCATTGGAACAGGCTGCCCAGGGCAGTGGTGGAGTCACCATCCCTGGAGGGGTTGGACAGACGGAGGTGAGGTTCCTAGGACATGGGGCAGTGCCAGGGGTGGGTTATGGTTGGACTCAGTGATCTTGAGGGTCTCTTTGAACCAAAATGACTCTGTGATTCTCTCTGTTCACCAGTATCTGGAGTGGTTTTGAGGAATACGTGTGTAACAGACCTGTGTGCACAGCACAGAGCAGAGCCGTGCAGGCTGAGCCCCCCTGTACGCCGCTGCTGCCGGTGGGGGACGAGGCAGACAAGGGGCCACAGGCCTGGTCTAGATCCAGCAAATCCCATGTCCCTGTCGATAGTGACGGGTTCTGCCTTTTCAGCACACAGTACCACCAGCTGGGTGCAACTTGTGAATGCAGACAGTTTAACCAGAGGCTTCAATTGATTAGTTGTTAAACCATCCAACAGCCTTGATATGTTTGGGCTGATACACTGGTGAAACAGAGTTGAAATCTATCCCAGGTCATTAGTAGTTGTTTGACTCACACTGTCACAAAGGGAAATGGAAAGGGAGAGGCTTTAAACAATCCTGCGCGCAGACAAGTGAAAATGCAGAAGACCACGGACCTCCCAGCCCGCTCGGCTCCCCAAAGATTTCTTCCACATTCATTATTTAGAGCTACGCAGACAGCTACAGGGCTGCAAGAACACCCCGCTCGTGTCAAAGACAGGCTCATGCTTTTCTGGCCTGATCTAACCAGCAAGATGCACTCTGTAAGGAAAAGAATGCTTTGGGTAATGTATCTTGCATCACCTTCCCACATGAAATAAGCCATAAAGGCAAAAGCATCCTCTGGCTGGGGTAAAGGAACCTTCAGAAAACCAAAATCCCACCCTAACCATTGTTTTCCTGCTGCTGTAAGCCAGCGGTGCAGTTGTCCAGGGTCACAGGGGAAGCCTGGGTGACACGAGGAATCGAAGCCAGGCCCCCACGGCCCGGCCTGCCTCTTCATCGCTGGACTGTGGCTCTCTAGGGATGCTTTCAGAAAAAAAGAAATTATCCTACTTTTTCCTGACTCAACACAGAAAAGTTTTACAACTTACAGTGACATTTGTGTCCTGAGTCTCTCAAACCACGCTCTCCTGGGACTCTCCAACTGGGACAGCAGCTATTGCCAGAGGTGCAAGGGCTCCCGGAACAATCCCCTCCCCTCCCTGACAGGGGTCTTATGATTCCTAATAAAGGCAGCAATTTTGCTTCCAGCTTTTACAAAGCTTTTTATGGCACCAGCTGCTTAAAATAATTAGGAACCATAAATTCAGGGCAAAAAGACTTGCACAGGGCGACACATGGGAGGGAGTATCGACTGAATGAGATTAAATCCTAGTTTATACTGGTGAACAAAACACTTCCCACTTGTTTGACTTCGATCTATCAGCTTTGTCCCTCAACGACAGGCCTCAAAATTCAGAGTCAGAGCTTGGCTGAAATGATAAAACAAGTTTCCTGCCCTGTTTACAATTAGCGTCACTGTAACTGCAGTTCCCAGTGCGAGGAGCTCAAGTCCAGGCAGAAGAGGAATATGCACAATGAGCATCTTGATAAAACCGTTTCTTAAACCCCAAGCTAAAACCTGGAGGTGTAAGAACAAATTACCCAGAAACTCCTCTTGCTCAGACACCTAAGCGCTCCCCATCCGTTCCTGTTCGCACAAGGTCCTCAGGACAGCCAGCCTGCCTGTCACCTTTGGCAACAACTCCAGCACAGATGTGACACTGGACTCTCCAAATCACTCTGCCAAGCTGGCAAGGATGTCAGGAGGGTGAATTCACATCTGCAAATGCTCAAGTTACAAGACAATCTCTGTAATGCTAGGAAGCTCACTACCATGCTAAATTATTTCTGCTGCTCTCTGTTTGCAGCACAGGTACGCTCCATATTCAGATGTAGGACATTTCTTCAAACAACCCCAGCATCAGACGACTGTAATGTTCAATTTTCTTTTCAGCGAAGAGTTAGTGCTCAGCAGAGAGTTGAAATGATTACTGCTGCAAGGTCCGGGAGCTCTCCTCATGCGTCTACCAATCTGCCTCCAATCTCCCTTGACAAAAGGATATTTGGACTTTTTCCTGGAGAAATCTCTCATAAGTCAAGGTAACGACACCACTGCCACTTTCACCCCCTTCCTTTCTCCTGGTGCTGTTGTCGTTTCTGGGATGCATTTCTTTGTGGTCCATCAGCTGCACTGCCAGCCTCCCTGCTACCTCTATGATATAGCTCCACACATCTTGTAGAGATGCCAGATTTGCAGCGTTGTCTTGTCAGTATTTCTAGGAGTTCAATAAACATTTTAATTAAAGGAACGTCTTCTGAGCCAAGGAAACCGCAGCACGGGGCAGGATTACAGCCCCTTGATGGCTCGTGGCCAGCACGACGCTACTTCCAAGTGTAAATGCTCAAACCAGCTCTTGTGCCAGGTGACACAAAGCAGGGGCTGAGGCATGGCCACACAGGGGGGCCTGAATTTCTTTCTCTAGCTGCCACGAGGCCATTATTCCCCTTCTCTTCACCTCCTGGGAGGCTGCACAACCCCAAACTGCCTACAAAAGACAGCATCCTTCACAAGCATCCTCTACGCAAAGAGAGGGCAGAAGCAGAGAGCTCTGGAGGAATCGCCCAGTTTGGGTGCTCAGGAAAGCAGCACCCGCTGCTCAAACAGCGCACAGAGACAGTCCTGTTTTTATTTTTTAAGAGGAAAGATGATGGAGCAAAGATGCGGCACAGCTCAGCATTGCAGCCTCAGCGCAGCAAGAGCAAACACGCACCCCCTGGGTCTCTCACGCAGGTTTGAGGTTTGCCAACACAGAAAAACCAAGTTCAGGGCTCTAGGATGGGATTAAACTCAAATCAACACACTGTGGCTGTGCTGAGCCTGTCCTGCCCCTACAAACTGCCATCCAGACCCTCCGCAGCTCCTGAACGCCCATTTCATCTGCACAGACTGGTTTGCTCCTGCAGCTCCTACTGGGAGGCTCCTCAGCTCCCCCTCTTCTTCTGGGTCCCCATTTCATTTGCAGCCAGATCATTCTGGTGCTTCTTGCTCAGCTTTACTTTTCCAGACCAAAGCGAGATGTAACACGACAGACCTGCGATTAGCTTTGGAGTGCAACATCACCCTGATCATTCCCTCACACACACACTTGCACCAAGCCCCAAGCTCTGCCAGTTGAAATACCTATTACTAGAATAACGGGTTTATTCCACCGAAATTCCAAGCAGCTGATGACAGGAACATTTTCCACATCCTCAGGCTTGCTCACCGTTCCGATGACTTCCCAGCCTTCTGCACTTTTAGCCTAGAAAGGGAAAGGAAATAAATGTTAAAAAATTGCCTACTTTTCAAGCTTAAAAAGAAAATAAGTCACACATGCAAACTTTTTTTTTTAATGTTTTCAGTTCAGCTGACTGGTTTTCCTAGGGTTTTGTAACATCCCTTGAATTTTTACCACCAAAGTCCTCTCATACCAGCACACAAACCTTGACTTATGAAAAAAAAAAAGCAATTTTCCTTCTGGTGTTTATTCCAGTTCAGCAAGCAAACAAACAGCAACTGAAAAGTTGCCCTTTTTTTCCCCCATGCAACAGTTCTAGGAAGGTTTTTGCCAGGAAAGCATACAAAAAGAGTAGTGTTAAACAAATTAGCATAAGGCTAATCCACAGAGCAGGGCAGTGCAAATTCTCAAGTGCAGGCTCAGCCATCAGAAGCCCCCAGTAATGTTTTCAAACACAAGTGCACATTTTCCAATCCAGATGCCAAAATTCAGCTCGTACAAAAGGCCGGGCACTCAACGCTCAGAGAACCAGCCTTCCCTCCCACACCCTGGCATAAAGAGCCTTAATTATTTGTCTTGGAAATCCATTTTAACAATAAAAGAACTGCTGCTTCTTGCCAGCTTCATTTCCTGTGAAAACGGCACTTTTTGTATTACCTTATATCAAATTTACACCAGCCAGGCAACGCCAAGGGTTAGGCCAGTGAATCCAGGTCCAATTAAATGAACCGCTGCAATGGCTCAAAATGTTAATAATTCAGGCTTTAGAGTAACAAAGTGATTCTTCCAGCTGTTTCAATTAAATATCAATGTCTTTTATCTACCTTTCATTTCACCATCATCCAGAGCTCCAGCTGCCACAGACTGACTGTACAGCTGGACAAGGGTTTTCCAGCACCAAGAGCCAGGTTTATCTCCACTCAGCCTCCTCGCACTCACACCAGACCATGACGGTTGTCCTCAAAGGGACACAGACACACAGTGACCCTGCCTACCCCCGTTCTCCTGCGGATCTGCAGCCCCTGCCCTCCCACCCTGCTGCTCCCCGGGTCTGGGGGACCCCACATGAAGAGGGAAGGCAGAGGAGACCTGCAGCTCTGTGCTCCTTGGGCACAGGGCACTCAGACGGTCACAACCCACCCAGGGCACAGGGAACCACCACAAGGAGCCAGCGCGGTCACACGCTGCTACCCAGGTGATGGACACACTGTCGATTCAAAGCAACATCCCTGGGTTTCAGTTTAAATCATGTTTCTCCATGCGGATTCCTTTTTTTCCTTTTGCAGCACGTTCTGCAAAGAGCCCTATCTCGCTTCACTGCACGGGTAGAGCGTGAAAGGATTCCCAGCAGCTGGCACCAGCCCTGCTGTCTCTGCTCCAAAGGCTGCCCAATGCTGCCACCGTGTGCCTGGGCGCCGGGATGCTGCCTCGGCCACACGCTGGGTGAGATCTGCTGCAGGCTGCGCCAGTCCCCACGGACAGAAAGGGACACAGACCCCATCCTCCTGGAGGGAAAGGGACACAGACCCCATCCTCCTGGAGGGAAAGGGACACAGACCCCATCCTCCTGGAGGGAAAGGGACACAGACCCCATCCTCCTGGAGAGAAAGGGACACAGACCCCATCCTCCTGGAGAGAAAGGGACACAGACCCCATCCTCCTGGAGAGAAAGGGACACAGACCCCATCCTCCTGGAGGGAAAGGGACACAGACCCCATCCTCCTGGAGGGAAAGGGACACAGACCCCATCCTCCTGGAGGGAAAGGGACACAGACCCCATCCTCCTGGAGGGAAAGGGACACAGACCCCATCCTCCTGGAGGGAAAGGGACACAGACCCCATCCTCCTGGAGAGAAAGGGACACAGACCCTGGCTTACCGAGCTCAGATACACACACAGCGTTATCCTGCTCTCGCCACCTTCCAGAAAAAAAGACCCACAACTCAGCCCTGTCACCCCATGCGATGGAAGGGGACTGGGGGTGCGCACCTGTCAGAGCTGGTCTCACAGCACAGACCACCGGCAGCAAACAGGAATGCAGAGCAGGAGCACAGGACACTGCAAATAACAGAGTCCTCTTCCTGTACCTCTTCGCTGTTGTTCAATACGTGCAATATTTGAGGTTTCTTGAACGGAAAAGGAAAACAAAAAGCATTGATCATTGTACCTTCAAAAAGCTGCAGAGATCATCTGTGCTGTAGACATCGAAGACTTCCATAACTCCAGAGCTAGCTTTGCTGACTGTCGGTGTCAAGGGGCAGCTGCAAGGATAAAAAAGAAAGGAAAAGTGTTGTATGAGAGCAAAAAAGGAAATCCAGGAGTATGTTTGTTGCTGTATTTTTCTCTCTTGCTGGTACCACCCAATGCCAATTAGCCCACTGAAGATCTCACTCACTATGTGTATTTTCTGTTTTCCTATGGAGAATAGGAGGGCTCAGAAATTAACCCAGGAAAGAGGGTAGAGCAGTTTTGCGCACAAACAGGCAACGAAAACACAAAGTGGGCTAAAACAAAAGGCACCCGGGGAGATTCCTTGCCAGCCTGGAACACCACGGCCCACGGCCTCCCCGCGGACTGAACGCCACGCAGCAGCGAGCCCAGCTCAGCCCTCGCAAGCCCTCTGAAGCGGCTGCTGAGCAACGCAGGCTGGAAAGCTCTTTGGGAGGCAGCAGGAAAGAGAAAAGCTGAAGGAGCAGCCCCGTACCTGTTCCTCTGGCTGGTCACCACTCTGTCCACCCCCAAGAAGTAGGCAGAGCGCAGCAGAGCCCCCAGGTTCATGGGATCCTGGATCTGCTCCAGCACCAGCCAAACCAGCGGTGCCTTCGGCCTCTCTTCATCCCCCACATCGGGCTTTTCCGCCTCCTCCAAACTCCTGAAGCGGAGAGGAGTGGCCTCCAAACACACTCCCTGGTGGACGTGGCCTCTGCACAGCGCGTCCAGCTCCCTCCTGCGCGCCCGCTGCACCGGGACCCCCCGCGCCGCGGCCTGCAGGGCGAGCTCGCCGGTCACCGGGCGCCGGGCGCCGCTGCTCGGCTGCAGGAACAGGCGGAACAGGCCCCTGCGGGCCCGCGCCAGGGCCAGCGCGCACGGCGCCACCCCGAACAGCAGCTCCGAGCCCTTGCTCCTGGCCACGGGCGCAGGTTTTCGCTCCAGCCGCTTCGAGACGCCACTCGCCCGTGGGTTCCCGGGCCGGCTGCTGGGCGGGGCGGCCCCCCCGGGGTGCCCGTGCCGCGGGAAGGGCCGGCTCTGCGGGGCCGGGCCCCCACGGGACACGCTCAGCCCAGAAAGCCCCGGGAGGGCCCGTGGCGGCAACCGGCCGCCATCCCCGCCTCGGGGCGGCCCTTCCTCATCCCCACCCGCGGCTGCGAAGGGCGGCGGCTGCGCCTCCCGCGTGGAGCGGAACCTCGGCCCCCGCCAGCAGCGGGTCGCGGGTGACAGCCCCACGGCCCCGCGGGCACCGGCCCGGAGCGCCTGCTCCATGGGTGCCCCGACGGCCTTTCCACGCGGGGAGAGGCGGCGCTGGCACCGGCGGGCTGCCCACGGGAGGCGGCACGGCCTCAGCGGCCCCGCGTCACCCCACGGGCACGGGGAACACACCGAGCCCAGTCCCAGAGACAACCCGCAGAACGGGGGCCCGGACACGGGCGGGAGGGCTGGGGAGACGCGGGGCCGCGGACACGCGTGCGGGCCGCCGCCGCCCCGCCCCTTCCGCCCGCGTGCGCCCGCCGCTTCCGGGCCGCACCACCGAGCCGGGGGATGCCCCGCGCCGCGCGGCAGCGCCGCCTGGCGGCGGGCGGGGGCGCGGCCGGGCACACCGTCACTCTGAAGCCCCGACAAGTCGCACGAGGCCTCAAAATTATCATGAAGTTGGTTTTGCAGGTGCAGAGATCAAATAAAACCATGTTTTTCCTGCTCACAGTTCCTCCCCCCAAAAAATGCGAGCTGAGACCAGTCCCCCGAGATCAGATAATCTGCTAGATAAAACCGCTGTACCTCCAACAAACACATTAACATAACTGGCGATATATACTATATCGGACAAAAAAGAAAAAAGTGTACAATAGGAAAACAACGTGGTTTTAATGCTACAAATGCTCTCTACCTATTTACAAGGTATGCCAAATGTCTGCCCCAAATCCAGCAATGGCAGCCAGTTCAGCTATTCGTTAGTTCTTTGCAAAACCCTCGTATTCTGACAGCAAAGCCGAGCTCAGGAACGCGCCTCTGTGTTTGGACAAGCTGGAGGGGGACTGGGAAACAAAAATGCCTTCATTCAACAACAACGATAATCGGTCTTGCTTTGAAGCAAGCACGAGAGACCAAAAGTGTTTGATGCCCAAGTCCGGCTCATCCGTTGGTCAGTTTAGTTAAACCCAGCCTACCTGGGGGTTTCAGCGAACCCCTCTGAGTGCGGCTTCATCTGAACGAGGACGGGCAAGCCCGGGCTCCAGCGGTTATCCCTGAGACAACTGGATGCTCTTCTGCTCTAGAAAGCAATTACGGTTTTTCTCATGAAGAACCAAAACCACACGTTTCTGTTTGAACTCTTCACAGAAGTTCAGCTGTGAACGGTAAAAAGGACGTTCTGCTGTCACACAAACACTACAATATACGCAACAGAAGAGCCACAGTGTGCCTCTCTTTTTATTCTTTATTTTACAGTTCACAATTAGAAACCTACTGATAAATTACAGAGTTTTAAAACGCCTCAGAGTCGTGCTGCCAATCCCATCTCATCCCGGGACGATGGCTCGAGGGGCAGAGCGACCAAACAACCCGAACAAACCCCTCCGGAGGCCGCGCTTCATGCGGGAGGGCAAGGGGCAGCAGGAACTATCCCCTAAAAACACACATTTGCAATGGAAAAATATACTGGATATCATTTCAAAGTTAGTTTATAGACCTAGCAAATGTTACAAATGTTCTTGGGGAGGAAAATAAAACAAAATTCCAGGGCTGCAGGTCAGCCAGGTTGTATCTGCAGGGAGCAAATACTCTTTCTCAAGGCCCTACCTCTTGGGCAATTCCCTCTGAATCCTCCTTCCACAGAGCAGAAAGATAAGCCGGGTCCCTCCTCAGCCACGCATGTCAACGTCGGCTTAACTTCCCACACAGTCGCAGCCACCAATTCAGACGTTTCACCAGCGCTACCCACACGCCTCATTCATTTGCCGCTCAGAAGAAGTTCGTAATTTCTCAACTTTTCTCTTTTTTGGCTTCCTAGTTCAACCACCTTCTCCTAAAATGGCAAACACTGTGCAGCGCGTCTGCTGAATTTCAACAATCTCCTGCAAAAGCAACCCTACAAATTTCACTCAGAGTAAGTTGAAAGGCCAAATCCAGGGACGAGACCACGTGTACTTGCCAGTAAAAACTGGTGGCAGATGAGAAATGGACAGAACACACCACGAGCATCTATTTATAGAGAGGAAAAAAAAGGGGCAAATTGCTTTGTTTTGTCATTACAAAGGAATGTTTTACCAGTTTTCTCCTTGTATCCTTCTACAGTTACTCACCTTTGGCACAAGGAATTCTACGTATCACGAGATTCATTTCATAATAATACTTCATATCAACACTCAGCACTTACACAGCGCTTCTCATATTCAAAGTGCTTTACAAAAAGTTTGAGAGTCCTCACAACACCCCTGTGAGGTAGGTAAGTATTATTATCCCCATTTTACAGATGGGGAAACTGAGGCAGAGAGGTAAAGTGACTTGCCCAAGGCTATACAGGGAGTTGAAACTCATAATGTAGTGGCCCAATTCTGGTCTCCCTTATGGTGGTGTAACACAGGTGAACTCCCACAGAGCTGTACTGGTGCAAGCAAAACGATCCAACCCAAGCTACTCCAGCTCCCAGTCCTCCACTCCGATCAACCGACCATACCCGCTCCACCAAAACCAACTATTTCGCCTTCAAAACACCACGGACAGCCCAGAGCGCAGCAGGAGCGAGTCTGCAATCCCAAGGCAACGCGCTCGTTATCAGCTGCGCAGCTCTGCAGCGAGCCGGACGGCACACGGACGCGTTCCTGCCGCGCTGCAAGGGTCTTGAGACAGCTCCAGCGGTCTCCAGCTCTGCGCGTCGCGGCTTCGAGGCCGATTCGCTTCTCCCTCCAGTCAGAATAAACCCCGAGCAAAACAACGGGGCTACACCAGCGCAGAACTAGTACGAGATCTCAACCAGACCTTTCACTTGCTGCTGCGTAGGCAAGTGCCCCACTAATATCTTTTCACTTTGGACAGCTTCGGCATGCTTCATTTCACTCTCTCTCTCTCTGAATTTGTACCTCTGCATATAAACAAACTTTCAACATTTCCAACTCATCAGCACCAGCATTTAAACAGCACCATACATCTTTCTAAGACTGATCAATATTTCCAGAAAAGTGTCAATGCATGCAAATATCACGTACAAAAACATCGAGAGTGCTGGGAGATGATACCAAGGATAGAGGTGATCACAAGACAGCACACATTTAGTTTTTATTAAAAATACCAAACGACTCACTCTTACTGTAACTATGCCACTTAGATGATCATTCTAACCTGCAAAAGTACAGGTACTTTTCCTCCAACTATCTACCTACCTACCTAGAAAGAAAGAAATAGCAAGCACACACATTTATACTCCTCAGACTTGGCAGGCATGATTCATATGAATGGGAAAGGAGCGTTTGGGGAGGTGAGATTGTACACTGGGCTTAGGGCAGTGGAGTATGAAAGGAGTAGAAAATATCACATGCATCATTACCATCAGTAATCAACCTGATGAAAATAAACCCCAAAATTAGACGGATTCATGTATGACATCCACTGAAAATCTCAAACCCTACACACACCGAAGCTGGCAAACATCTCGTGCCGCTTCACCTGTGTCCAGACACAGCATCAGCGAATCAGATCAAACAAACCTTGAAAAGAAAGCAAAAGGAAGAATAAACCAGCCTGGAGACAACAATCTTCCACAAACCACTTCCCTGCATTATTTTCAAATACTTTTTACTCTTAAGCAGTTTCAGAAAGGAGCGGGGGAGAAAAGAGACCCACTACTACTTTTTCTTAAACTGGCTCAGCACCAGCACCAGCTCAGAGAGAGGGAGAGAAAAACAGTTCTTCACACATGATCCTTGGTACTTGATTAAAAGGTTGCTAGCCAGCCGACGAAACCCTAAATTGCCAGAGGGTTCGAAGTGGAGTGGAGACGCGGTGCTGCTCACGGTCCTCTTCGTTTGCTACGATATCTGCTCCGTGGGCCTCATCTGTATATCTGCAATCTAGAAGAGACCAACGTAGGATTTTACTGGAGCGCTGGAGTCCATTTAAATCCTGCACTTCCATGCTGCACGTGAAGAAGGTTCCTGTGACTAGAAATGAGCCTGCTTATGAGATATTAGAGAGAAATAAAAGTGAAGGTGACTGTTCTGCCTTTAGCGGGAGGGACAAAAGCACAAACACGCGCAGAAAAGAGTGTGAGATGACGCCGATACAACTCTCATGGTTCAAGTCTTTGGCTCTGCTCACAGAAGGTCAGCAGAAACACTGCTTGATCAGCCATGGGCAGGAGTTTTTATCGTTTGAAGAAAGGCGGCCAGCCATCACTACTGATCCAGCGTCAAGATGGCCACGTCTTGCCCCAAAGGAGCAGAGTTCACGCGAGGGGCTGCTAAACCTCTCACGATCAAAGTTTGCGTTGCAACGGGAACTCTCGTGTTGCACGCACTAACCTTTGACGCCGCTCTTGCCTCCTCCTGGCTCCAGCACAAAGCCGGTCGCTTATTTCTTGTTTCACAGGAGGGAAATCCCTCTGGCAGCTCAAGCACCTCACACCACGCCTGGGGAGGCGCACAGCACTCGGCAGGATCAGGCCCAGCACATTACCTGGCAAGTGGCAGAACCTGCCCCAGCTGCAAGACCACCAGCACATCTCAGCTGGCACCATCCAAAAGGCCAGAACGTGCCCAGCTCCCCCTGCCACCCACCGCGGAGTCCTCCAACCCAACCACAGCCTACCTGTACATGGGGGGGGGCACTGAGGACGTAGATGACAGCATTAGCCATATCTTCGGCTTTGAGACACTGGAACGATAGGAAAGAGATGCTCGGTCAAAGGGCACCTCAGGAAGTTAGCCGCAAGGTCGCGTCTTTCCTGACCATCAATAATGAGTTTTGACGGTGTCAGTGGGGCACGTCAAAAAGATGCGAGCAAGCAGGTAGAAGATAATCCATTAAAAATTTAACAAAGGACGTGTATGGTGCTGGTAACTGTCCGTTTGCTGTGAATAACCTTACTGCGGGCACAGGAATTCTGCCAGGTCAGGCATCGCCATCCTTATAAAAAAGTTACCAGAGAAGCACACGAAATCCTGCGCTAGCCACCTGCGAGACAACACGCTGTCACTCTTCTTGTGTAGGCATGTTTGCTTATTATATCTTCTCTTCAATAAAGAAGTTACAGCCTGCCAAGTATCAAAGCTGGCTGATATTTATTTACAGGAACTCCAAAATAAAAGGAAAAATACAGGGAGTGGGACACTGAACCTGAATGGAACCCTACATAGTTTGTAAATACAAGTGCAAAACCTGAGGTTTGAGACTTCGGGGATGCTGATCACATCCTGGAAAGCACTGGGCTCTCTGCAGAACTAGTCCTTTGTGTGATTAGCCAGGAGAGAGACTGTTACAACTACAAACAGAACCACTTCCCTCCGTTTCCATTTCTCCATGTCCTACCCGAATGCTCTCATAGGTTGCAGCAGCTCTCTCGGGGTCATTATCATGAAGTTTAAAAGCAAATCCCGTTTCCACCAGTCCTGGAGATATACACTGGAAAAAAGCAGAGCACATCCTAATAGGATTTGTAATTCCCCCTCAGTAGAAGAATGCAAAAAAAAAAAAAAAAAAAAAGGAAATAAAACTTTTTAACACTGAAAAAGCCACAAAATCCAGCCCCCTTTCTATTGTTCTCCTTCCCCACTCTGCCTAGGAAAGAGAAGTGCCCAGGGACAGTTGGCCATGGGACTTGGACGTTCCCAGTGTGCTGAGCCCTATTTTTGCATTTCCTTGCCTGTTTTCCAAAGGGAAAAACCTCTGTCCCGTAAAACCTGCCAGCTCTCTACCACCCACGAAAGCAGGATTGAGGAGAAGAGCCCGCAGTACTCACTGTAGCTCGTATATGAGTCTTGGCTTCTCGGAGTTCTTGCCTCAGCCCCTCCGTGAGGGCTGTCACCGCGTACTTGGTGGCACTGTAGAAATGCACCACCGACTGTGGCACAACGCTGTGGCCGTTCATGCTGAGGGGAGAGCAGAAAGGAAAGTGCTGAGAGGGCGGACGCCAGCAGAGACCCGAGAAGGAACCAACGGGAGACTCAGACCACCGCACCGCCGACAGAAAGAGATGGTGGCTCTGGGAGGAACTCCCCTCCTCTGCGGGGACGCACATCAGCAGAGGCTCCTCTCGACACAGCTCTTCCCTGGAGCCGGTCGAGAAGTTTCAGTCTCCGACCTCGCACCGCCGCAAGTGGTGGCATCAGCCTTTTCTCCCTGGTTTGGTCTTTCTTGCAGTTAGACCAGCAGAGGTTAAAAAAAAACGGTTGGAAAAAATCGGCCATCGCAATCCTTGGAAAACCCCTTCTTGGGCACCATCGGCCCACTCCAAGGTTAAAGCTTCTCTGCTTACATCCTCTCCGCGAGGCGGGGAGGAGGATGCTCATCCCACACTGCCCCGCTGCGTACCTGTTAATGTTAATAATATGCCCGTCATCGATGTTTCTCTCTTTCATGGACTGGTAGGCCTCCCGGGTGCAGATGCTTACAGCCATCACGTTGACCTGTGGGATGAGAAATGAAGAAGAAACTCAACCCAGCAGCACAATGCACACCCCATATCCCCCCGCGACCCACCGCGGGGCTGCAGTAACAAGGGGTTTGGGCAGGGGAGGCACAGAAAGTCCAGTTTTCTAAGACAGCCTTGGCCTCTGCCAGAAATAAATGGACTTAATTGTTTTGCAGACAAGAGTGAGGGTAGAGTGCAAGGTAAGGCAGAACAAACTCACTTCCCCACAGTCAGCACTCTGTCCCGGAGACAAACTTGTTTGTTTTGTACAACACTGAGCACATTGGAGTTTGGGCAGCTGACAGGGCAGTGACAGCAGGTAATTAGGTCAGCTAGTTAACGAGGAAATCCCCAGATATTGCCTGTCAGAGAGCCAGGCGCTCAGAGGCGCTGCAAACGGCGCAGCCAGCACAGAGCTTCCTGCGCACGTATGAAGCCAAAGATCACGTCGTGCCGTGGGGGGAGCCAGGGCGGGCAAGCAACCCTGCCGGTAGGAAAGCCACCGATGGCACACCGTCCCCTGACGTTTTTCTCAGCCCTAACTGGGTGAGCCAAGGAAGAGAGGACATGGCAATTTCTCCGGTCCCTTCGCACAAGATCCACAGCTTTCCAGGCTCTTGTTCTTCGGACCAGTGCTGCCCAGCACACCGTGGCTCGGTTAAACTCAGTCGTTTCACCTGTGCAAAGTGCCACTGCTAACGCTCAGGTGCCTTGAGCATTTGCTGACCATGAACCACAGAGTCAAAGTCTCCAGGAAGGCAGAGATAGGGAAATTTCCCCAGCTGGAATACAAACCATCCAGAGGTGCGTGCGAGACTGATGAGCAAGCTGTCTCAGCAGCAGTGCTAATTGCTCACATTCATAGAGGTCGAGATTTGGAAAAGTGCCTGAAAGGTAGGAAGTATTTGCTGAAGCTCTTTAGAAAAGGATGTAACCATTTCAAGGCAGGACACACTGGTAGGTCCTACCTAGTGGCATGTCACTTTGCTAACTAAATGAGCAGGCCAGACAAGCCTAAGAACACTGCTGTAATCTAAATACCCAGGAAGAACTGCAGGAACAACTGTAAGTGCACAGGAACGGGCTGCGTGGACCGCGAGCGAAGGGTACGCGAGGGCTGGCTATCATCACCGTGAAAGCTATAAACAAGAACGGGACAGGCTAACTAGGACGTGCTAGCACAAAAGGACGTCCAAGAGACAACCATTAGTCTGAAAACCAGAAAGTAAGAGGCAGAAAGGGCTGAATTGCAAAGCTGTAATTACTGAGCAGCACACAAAGGACGAGTGGGGTCAGCTGAAGGATCTTCCGGTCACTGCTTGTGTCTCGGTCATTATTTCTATTCATTACTAGAGGCCATGCTTACAAGTTTTTGTCTTGGCAATAGATAAATAATGTGCTTATCTGAGCTTGGAGTACCCAGGCAACACAACCAGTAGAGTCACCGTTCTCATCCAAGTGCACTTTGGTTGAGCACACAGTCACTGCCGGATATCTCAGTCGTCATACCTGGAACTGCAGAGATAAATTCCCTCGCACCAGGTTGAAGATTTACCTGGGCTGTGCAAGGAAGAAAGTCAGCAGACGTGTCAGCTGAAGTGGGACCGTACAACCCCCTCAGCACTGCAGCGAAGCCCGGAGCAGGGAGTCTGATGCTTCTGGATTTCACAGGGAGGTGGTCAAGGAAAGCGGGAGTAAACTGCTCCAGTCTGGCACACCAACCGTGTGAGGAGCCAGGTCTTTCAGGTACAGACCTGAGCAACTGTCAGCATAAAAAACCTTAGTGACAAGCACCACCCCCGCTTTCCTCCCCGTCTCAGGATGCCCTGAACCCACCAGGCGCCGTGTCTTTGGTGCAGCATCGCTCCCAGCTCCACTCCATCCCTGCAGGCCACTAGAGGGTAACATCAGCCTAAAGCCCGAGACCAGCTCCAGCGCTGGGATCGCGCCCAGCAGGGCTTCCTTACGCTCAGCAGCGCTGCCTTGCATGGGGAGAGCTACAACATTTTGACAACTACTGGCAAAGTGAGATACCGATCAACAACCGCATGGGAAGGTCCAGAGCCCGTGCGATAAGACGCCCTGGTACAACAAAACAACCGGCTGGGAGGCAGTGGAGCTGGGGTTGCCTTGCTGCCTTTTCCTGAATTTTGGGGTGAAATCTCATTTCGAAACATGGACCAGGCACTCAGAAACCTAAAAACGTGCCCGGAAAATGAGCAAGGCTTAGGGCTATATCACTTTGAGAAACAACCTAAAGGCCGTTTTTACAAATAACCACGCAAGACATTTTTCAGCCTTGTTCCTATTTTAAGAACAAAAGGTTCAAAGGTCCCTTAGCAGAGACGGCCAACACATCTGCGCTCTGCCTCTGCACAGCGCGCCGCACGAGGCAGCAGGGCTGCGGCTGCCGCCTCTGTGTGCTAATGCAACAGAAACAACGAAGGCGCATTTCCTAGTAATTAATGAGTTCCAGTTGCCAGGTTGGGAGAACATGAAAGACCCTGTTCCTGGAAGCGCTGAGCATTTCACTTCCCAGAATCAGCCTTTTCTAAGGCATCAGAATGAGTATCCCAGCCCCTAAGCACATATTAAAACGCAGCTTACAGAAAGCATATCTCCGCACAGATGGTATATAAACGCAAGAACAGACCCTCGCTGGTCAATGGATAATGCCAAGAAGAATCAAATCCATTTAGCGTCTAGAGGAGCGAGAGGATATGTGCTGCAGCCCTTTGTGCCCCCAACAGTGCAAATGCAAAGTTCAGCTTGAATTCCTGGCTGTAAAGGTCAGTAGGTGAAACGTGAAGGAGCTGTTTGAATCCCAGAGCCCGGAGTCAGTGTGCACACAGCATCCAGCCCCGGCTGCTGCTGCGCCGATCGGCGACGGCCGGAGGACTTTGCTCCAGCCTCATGTCAAGAACAGCCTCGCAAACGAGTAGAGAGAAAAGCGGGGAGAAGCTGTGAACCAAAAGACGACAGGCTCAGAACCTGCCTGCGATGACAGGATCCCTCCTGCTCGCACGCCGAGTTTGCTGGCTGCGCTGCTTTAAAGTAATGGAGACACAATTCCTAACGTGAGACTCCTGCAGCCCAGGGAGAAGCAGCTTCCTCCTTGGGAATAAATACCAGACAATAAAGAACCGGAACACTGGACCAGGCTGCCCAGGGGGGTTGTGGATTCTCCTTCTCTGCAGACATTCAAAACCCGCCTGGACGCCTCCTGTGTAACCTCACCTGGGTGTTCCTGCCCTGGCAGGGGGATTGGACTGGATGATCTTTCGAGGTCCCTTCCAATCCCTAACATTCTGTGATTCTGTGGAAGGTATGAAAAAGAGGAGGAATAAGTAAATAAGAACGTGACTTTTGACTGTTAGATGTATAGCAAGGTATTTTATGGAACAGGTATACTCAGAGGGGAGCCTAGAAGGAGACAGAGCTTCAAAGCTCATAAAAAAATACATGGAAGCAAAAATCGCTCTACCAAAAACTAAAAATGCCTTTAATTTGAGGCTCTAATGCCTCCTAAATTGATAGATAGATGGATGTTTAGAAACTTTTCCTGTTTTGCAGCCCAGAAGCACACTGAAACTCTCCAACAGCATTTCAAACCGTGCTGCTCTCCAAGAGACCTTTGGAAGAAGTTTCCCTCTTTGCTCTCGACACAAGTGAGGAGCAAACCACCAGCTGCTGGGAGGAAAAATAATCTTGCGGTATAGGAAGAATGCTTGGGTATCTCAGCCTGTTCCCAGTGCTACAACAGCATTTTTGCAGAGCAATGGGAACAGATAGAGCTGTACAAATCACCTCTGGGAATAAAACATGCCCCCAGGCTGGTTTCCTACCGCTGCCCTTGTGGAGCCACCACCCTGCCTCTCCCCTACTCCCATCCCATCCCATCCCATCCCCTCCCCTCCCATCCGTCACCCTGAAGCAGCTCCAAAGGGCGCACACAGCAGCACCTGCAAGGATGGGGACCCCAAACTCTGAGCCACTGTAAATACCAACACTGGAATGCCTCATGCAGGACAACCCCCATTCCAAAATCTCTCTCCCCAGAAGCGGTGGAAGGCGAGATCGAGGGAGCGCTCCCACCCTAGCAGCCAGGGAAGGGAGCACAGAGACGGGAAGGGCAAAAGCCACACGTCCCCCCCAGCCTGCCCGCCTTACAAAGAACAAAGGGTCAGAGGAACAAAGACAAACGAGCCCAAGGGACACGCAGCACCCACAGAAGATGCAACAAGAGTGACCGGGACACGGGGCTCACAAGGCGCGGGCGACCCGCAGGGCCAGGCGTGCAGCGACACAAGGCTGGAAGTGCCCTGCTTTACACCAGCTCGGCCTCGGCTACACTTCACTTCATTTTCTTTAAAGACTCCATGGCAACCAGGGACAGGGAGATGCGGCTGTGCTGTGACCCAGGCTAGGCAGTCCACAAAAGCCCGGCTGGGCAGACAAAGCTGAGCTGAGCTTGCTTTGGCAGCGGTCACAGCAGCCAGCAGACCGGCCAAAATCCTAATGAGAACTTAATTAGTCAGGGTATGGCAGCTCTTGCCCTGGCAGCAGGAGGCTGAGGCCTCGGTGTTTCTCTCTGGTTTGCTCTACTCAGCCCCTGAACCTGCTGCTGGATGCAGAGCCAGCGGCTGCCGCGGGAGCCGACAGATCCCGGCTCGCTCCGCCGTCAGATGCCGTAGCCCCAAGCCTACAAGCTTCGAGCAGCTTTTCAAATAGAAATGTCTTCTCCTGCACCAGGACAAGCTCTCACAGTTGCCGGGGGTGCTGCAAGGTTTACTCCAAGCCCAGAGTTCGACTCTTGTTCCTATGAGGACGATGCTTTCACGCGCAAAGGTAGGTAGTACAAGAGGGGGACATCACCTTCGGGAAAAGTTTCTGTTGCAGCATCTCACCAGCCAGAGCTGCAGGAAGGCCAGTACAAAAGGGCCACTGCAAGGGCAAGCAGACTGGCCCGGGGTCCCACAGCCGTGGTTGCCACTGCTATGGGCAGAAAAAGGCCATTGCATAACGATGAAAGATTCGGAAGACCTAAAAAGATGCACAGCGGCACCCCAGGACAGCAACGCCCAGGGAGAAGCGCTGCTGGTAAATGGCATGGACCATTTGCACAAACTCCCAGTTCGGTACACGAAACTGCCTCGTTCACATCCAGCCCTTAACTAGATTATGGACAGGAAATTAAGCTATAAAGACAAAAAGCATTACAGCTTTTTAAGCCAAAAAGAATCTGCCCATTTTACAACCCACTGCTACAACTAACAGGATTAGCTACAAAAGCCAATGCTTGGCATTCAATTTCCTATTTTATTGAAGAAAAAAAACCCACAAGGCTCATCGCCCTGTAGAAAGCCATTGAGCTAAAGGAAAAAATGCTACCGAAAGTCTTGAGTGTTTTCATACTCCAAGGTAAAGGCACATGGCCCAGCAGCACATGATGTCTCTCCACTTCACAATCAGCAAACCCCGGCCACGGCAGAGCCAGATGGGAAGCAGGTCCTCAGCTCTGAACACGTAAAATAAGCAGATGCGGACAGCGGTGCTGGTGGCCAGAAGAAATAAAAATCTAGCACGGTTCCTGTGGCACTACTCACGTCTATCATCGTCCGCCAGCCCTCTGTCTTCCCCGAGAGCAGGGGCTCCGGGCGAGCCAGCCCCGCGTTGTTGATGCAGACATCAACGCCTTGGTGAAGGGTCTTGATGGCGGAGAACATGGACAGGATCTCCTCTTCGTTGGAGAGATCGCACTTGTACGGGATGAGGGTCCCCGGATAGCCGGCACTCTGGCATTCAGCTGCCAGTTTCTAGGGAAGAGAAAGGAAGGAAGAAAACAGCCATCAGCCTCCTCTCCTCGTGGAGAAGGTTATCCAGCCATTTGCTTAAAAACACACCCCAGGGTTAACAAAACACGGCAGCTTCTCAGCGAGCCCATCTTAAGAGCAGGCACTAGGGAAAAATTATTGGAAATGCTAATTAAGAAAAAAGAAGTATCGGTATACATGAGAGTCTGAGTGCTTCAGCCTCTAAGTTATTAAACTTGAGGACACACTCTGTGCTCATCCATCACCCCAGGCAACACAGGTCGAGGTGAGCAGGTGCTGGCAAAACACAAATGCTGTCGCGGCACCAGGCTGCACATCTGCCACACTGCCGCGCGGATGAAGGACGCGGCAATCGCAATTCCTCGTTAGCCATTACCAACAATTATTCCAGCCATCCAGATCTTTTATCAGACTCGATCATATAAAAGCAAATGAAAGGCCAAGAGCTGCTGCTGGCCGCCTGTGTCAACGATGCGGCAGCACCGCACCGAATCCTCCGGAGGATGCCCTTTACCCCCTGATGCTAATGAGAAGCAGCATCTCATCCCCGATGTGTCACATTAGTGACAGCGACAGCTTCCAGCGTGAGGCGAGGGCCACGTGATGTCTGGTTCCCGCGGAGAGATGGACTCTGGCTGCAAACGTCCACCGCATCGCTCGAACGCCACCGCCCGCGGCGGTTCCACCAACGTGACATTTCAGAGGGTGCAATAAAGTCACGCTCCTGCCAGAGGCAGCTTCCCCACTCCTCCCAGCTCCTCCCTGCACACCAAGGACTGCGGTTCACGGCTGTTTTTATAAAGGGAGGAGCGAGGCCCAGCACAGGAGCCCCTGGCTGGAAGCAGAGGACAGCGAGGATGGTGATTGCACACGAAGGCGGCTGCCAGACATCCCAGCCCCAGCCGAGCACCTGCCCTCGGCCAGAAATAAGGACGTGGGGAAGCCGGACCACCAGCCACAGCACCCCGGCCCACCCGGAACGCCGCTGGGAAGCTCGTACAGGAGGGACGTTGGCTTTTTCTGCTTGCTGAGGTCCAGCATCACCTCCCAGGCTGGCCCAGCCCCTCCCGGCCCTCCAGGAAAACACGTGGAGAAATCCTCACGTTTTGGAGACGGCAGATGCTGAAACCAGCATTTTCTAAATGCTGCTCTTGCAGTTTTTTTCCCCCAACTGTTTTCTCAAGTGTGTACTCTGATCTTTAAAAACTATATATTTTTCTACTATTATCAGCACATAATCAACAAGATCGCATGTACAGCAAAGCAAAAGCAGCCTCGGGAGGGTACAGAGAGGTATGACTCAATCCCAGGGGCGCCTTTGCTCTCCGTCGGGCAGAAATATTGTCTAGCTCAGCCCGAGCAGAGCCCTCCAGAGAGCGCGATGCTGTTGGGATGTATCGATCTCTGGGCTGGACTCAGCACGCCTGTCCCCTTCTTCCTTGGTGCTGTGACGGTAGTAATAATAAAAATAACGATTCTTGTGTTACTGCAATGGCTTCACTGAAGCAGTACCCAGAAAGGAGAGCAGCTTCTGGACCAGAGCGTTAGACCCGAGCTGGTTTCGGTGTGTGGTCTGTGAGAGCTGTGGATTGCTGTGAAAGGCAGATCAGAAAAGCTCGAACTCACCGTTCAAGGACTTGGAGCATCTCTGTGGTGGTCTTGGGTATTGAGAAAAGTTGAAAATCATTTGCCAAACAGAGCCATTTGTCCCACGGTAATTAAAATTAATATGTTTGGGATGCAGAGAGGGGTTCGGAGGTCCTGGCTCGTCTGTCCCGCTCCCAGTGAGGATGCTCAGCCCTGCTCTGTGCCCAACGTGGCCCAGAGAAAGCTGGTCCAGCAGCACGGACGGGCAAGGACAGACAAGCTCATCCCCAGCCTGGAGGGAAACGCCGTGTTTCGCATCTCCGTTTCCATGTTCAGCTGTCACTTTTCGCTATTCGGTGAAACCTTTCACTGCTCAGGAGCAGGTGCGACACAGGAGCTCCGGCCAGCAGCGGCTGTCGTGGCGGAGCTGCCCAGCCCGCTCCCCAGTCAATCTCTTCAGCTTATGTCTTAGATACACCAAGAGAAAGCTGCTCCTCACCCGGAGAAGGGTTTGTCTGCCACGACTGACCAGAGAAATCAAATCTCCCTCAAGATCCTTCTTTTGCTGCCTGGTGTCTCGCCGCCTCAAACGACTCACTGTGGATCCTTTCATCTCTCAGGCTACACTTGCGTTAACAAATTCTCTTTGAAAACGAGGTGCCGAACAGCACTGACATCCAGGCGGAGCTGAACGTGCTTCAACCATCTACAGATTAAGAGCCGTCACGGGCTCTTCAAAGAAACACCAACTGCAGGCAAGCTTGCAAGAGAAGACGTACGTAAAGCAACTCTGAATTAGGGAGCTCGCATTATTTTTTCAGAACATCTATTAATTAATGCCCATTCCACTTTAAGCACACACCACACGCACAAGGAAGAGAAAAAAAAAATTAAAAAGCTGTTTTTCCAGATTTCATAAGCAACGTGAGAGTCACCATCTAGTGCAACTTCAAGTTCTCCCAAGAAGGGGTTAATGCTCTTTGTGCCTACAACACTTGGAAAGGGCACAGTGCATTTAGATTCAGTCCTGGTAAAATGGTTTTACAAAACTAATTGAGACAAACATTTAAGGGGACTCTTAAGGAGAGGAAAAAAAAAAAGAAGAGAGTCATGTAGGGCTTTATTTGGCAAACCATCCTATTAACTTCAGACACATTTAGTTCAGAGAGATTAAAGCCAGAAGAAACCATTAGGTAATTTTTAATCTGACCTGCCATTCATCACAGGGACTTGCATCCTACTGATTTAGCTTATGTTTAAATCCATAGCTACACCAAGAAACCAACTGGAAAGAAACCAAAGTCACCCCAGTTACTTTTTCTATCTAAAGGAAATGAAGGAGAAAACCCCCTAACGAACAGCATCACAGTGGTGAAAGAAAACTGGGAGCTTACCCATCCTTTCATTTTACTGATTGGCAAGTTTGAAGCCTCTTTTAATTAAGATTTAATACCAGCGCAGCAGCATAATAGAGGCAGAGATACATAGTGAATAAAGCACTAGACTGGGGTTTATTTCCACAGTGTGGTCTGTGACCACGGGCAAGATTCAGAGCTATTTCCCCACCTGTAAAATGGAGATAATCACATTAAGCCCCTTCCTAGAGCTGCCGGGTACTCGGGGCTTTGTGCCTGCGTATGACCCAAGGATGAGCATCACTTCACGATTCTTCCTGTTCCTTTTGCCTGGCTCCAGCTGCCCCAACAGGGCCTCCATGGGAGTCTAAAGAGAGTTTTCAAATTAATAAAACACTACAGTGATTCTCCTTCCCTCTCACGAGCTTTAAATCAATGCTTTTTGCTGGTTGTTTGCCAATCGCCGCTCCCAGCTCAGATCCATGACTGTTCCAGGACCGAAAGCACAACGGTGGGGATGGGAAAGTTCAGAAATAAGGTTTAAATGGAAAAGCAAACACGCAGTACTCAGCTGGGGGCACCGATACAAAAACCCAGTACAGAAGGAGGACTAGCACCAGTTTTGGACCGTTTACCTGAAGCACATCTCAAGTACAGGCTGCCTGATCAGGGAGACCGAATCTCATACACAGCTCGAGAAACTCACTGCCTCTTGGCACGGGGAAAGGAAAAAGCAATCAAAACTTGGACAAAAGTTAAGTCCCTTTGTGTATTTTTTCCACCCTGTATCATCCTAAATATACTGACTTTGCAGTCCTCGCCAAGACTCACAGGTGGCACACAAAATCAGCACTCATATAATAAATAACCCAGAAAAAAATCACATCTTGTTTTGCGGAAGAGAAGGGAATAAAACCCTGGGGAACCCCTTGGACCTATTTGCTGTTTATCAACTTCCCGCAGCGAGAAGCCAACTGTGGAGAGGCGCTGAAGGGGTGACAATCTGAGCCGAGCAGCCGCGACCGCGGCCGCTGTCAGGGCTCCAGCGCACGGCACGGCAGCCCCCGGCAGCGGCTCCTCACCCCCGCTGCTCCCACCAGCTACCATGCCCACCACAGACAGCCCCAAATTACACCTCGGCATACCCCCAGCATCGGCCGTCTGGGACGTGTCCTGGATGCTTCCCAGGCTCTGGACATGGAACATCAACAGGGAAACTGCCCTTCGCCCAGCAAACCCACCGCACAGGCTGCGCAGGGGACAAGCGGCATCTCCTGCCCATCGTCTCCTGCCCATCGTCTCCTGCCCATCGTCTCCTGCCCGTGGCTGAACACGGCCCAGGGAGCCGCTCAGCTGCTGTCACCCCCGGCACTGAAGCCAGACCCGCTGCTGAACAGGGCTCTGGTTGAGCAGCAATGCCTTCCCACTGCTGGTATTTGTCCTCCCAGACTGCTCCAGACTCACGCTGCTTCTTTTCCAAGCCCTCTCTCCTCCCTGTGCTTTTTCGGTAGTCGAACATCCAAGATGATTTCTTTTCCTAACTCGATTTCACATTTCCAGCATCACGCACGCAAGCCAAATGGCCCCATTTACGCTGCCCTGAACGCCCCTGCTACCTTAAGGCATTCAAACAATCGCTCCTTACGTCAAGGCTGAAGGCATTTCTCTTTTTTTTTCACTGCGTGCTCAGATCACGTTGCTACAGGCTGGCGTGGGGGAGGAGGAAACACGCTGCTCCCACGATGACAGCTCATTAGAGCAATGCCTCTTGCTTTTTCTGAGGTATGACTATCCTAAAACAAGCACCGGAGGTGCCTGCCTGCTCTTCGGCTCCAACGTGCATGAAGCAGGTTCCCACGCAGCCAGGCACGTCATGCTTTCCTTCTCCAAGGAATCCCAGCGCTTTTGTTAAGCCTGGAGACGCTGCATGGCAGCCGCCCGCGGTGCCCACCAGCTGCCGGCACAAGGAGGTTCGACAACCACGTAGCTCCAAACGCCCAAGTGCCGGCGCACAGCCGACCCCATGGTCTGTGCTGGATCGCCGCCTGTTCGAGCACAGATTTCCAAGGCAACCTGCAAACACAGCACTGGGAGGGCAGAGCTGAGCCCCAGCTTCAGCCTGGCACCCTCGGATCACGGCACGTGCCTTCTGTGTCATCTCCACCACGGGCGAGCACACCGCCACTACGCTAAAGGAGTAAAAAAAAAATATATATTTATTCACTTGAATTAAATCAAAATCCACCTAATCTTGCAGCAGCGAAGTATGAAATGCCCAGCGATACTCTGAAATTACCATTAACACTTCCCACGTGGACAGTGGCAGGAGCGAGGGTTAAAGCTTGACTTTAGCAGAGTTGCTACTTTCTGCGGAGCTTAAACTATTCACAAGTCCCAGGATAAACCACCATCACGGTGCCAGGTGCATCTGGACCTCCCTGCCCCGGGACACTCTCCATAAACCCGAAACACCGGCCAGAAAACGCCCCGCGTGTCTGAGCCCTGCTCCTGTACAGCCCTCACTCCTCCCCAGGGCAGCTGCCGGGTCTTACACGGGGAAACTGAGGCACAGGACAGCTACCTGATCTGCCTTCTAACACAGCCGGGCACAACAAGCGCCCACCACATCTCTAAAACCCCACGCAAGGCTCAGTTATTAATTATTTTTAGGGCTGCAAGCACGACGTCTCCCGGTATCGCTGCTCTATTGCGAAGCCAAAGGGAACAGCAGAGAAGCAGAGAAGGGGGGGCTGCTGCAATAAGACATTTTTAAAGCACAGTTTGGGGGGTAGGAGGATGAATCCAACCCAGTTTAAAGGCAGCTCTTCCCCCATGCGCCTCCTGAGCTCCAAGGCTGAGGAAAACCATTGGGACAGCCACGCGTTTGTTCCTGCTGCTCAGGACAGCAATTACAGGATTTCTTTCCTATTTATCAGGAAAGGATCTGGTCAGGGACAGGTGGCAATAAAAGCACCTCAGAGGCCTTGAGAACCCTTTACGCCGAACACAAAACAAGCCCTTCCAGAGGCCAAGGAGATTTTGAAGGTCATTCATTTACACGGGGACCGTGCCTTGGGAGCCGCGACTCCTGCCTTAAAAAAAATAATTCATCAGGCTAACACACAGCTCAGCAGCCTGCGTGCCAGGAGAGCCACGGGAACGGGGGAAGAGGAGATGGGGAGTGACAAGGTCCATGACGAGCACTTGGGGACAGCAGCTCATCCGCCGTGGGCACAGGGAGCACGGGCACCGCAGAGCCCGGCGCCCAAACCCACACCTCTCGCAAGGAGCACCGGCCCCTTTGGGGACCAGGCTGCTCGAATCTGCAGTCAATAGCTCAGCTTCTCACAGGCTATTTCTTGAGCAAGATCTAACCTTGACAATGCAGTCCCTGGTTATAAATGTTACCTTTGATCAATAACTGTCACAAATGCATTAGAATTAACTGCTTAAACCTTGTATCTTAAACCACAGTTATTGCTTCCTGCGCAGCTCGCTCTCCGCGCCCCAACAAAGAGCCTACATTTACCACAAACCCTCCCAAGTCTTCCCCACACCCCAGGGGAAGAACACTGCAAAATAAAACTGATGCATCACGCTGAATAAAAGACCAGAGAGTGTTTTACCAGCCAGAGGAGGAAACGCTTTGTCCCATGCACGTGGAGGTGACCTGCAGTCACTCTCTCCCTTTTTGTGCTGCTGCAAGAGGTCAGATACTAAATACAAATTTCTGGAAAGTGTCAGGAAGAAGGAAGTTGAAGGGCTTTGTAGTGAAGTCATCAAAAGCCAATAGTCTGCCTTTTGTCTGCGGCTTAACGTGCTATGGCGTCCCAGCTAAGCTGGCCTAAGTCATTAAATCACAGCGACTCTTCTCGGCGGCTGGAGACCTGAGTGACCAGCGAGGGGGTCCCTGGGAAGGGGAACATCTCACTGGGAGCAGCTTCCACCACAGCTTGGTCTGCAGCCTGCTAAAAACTCCTGGTTGGTTCATTAAGGCGCTTACGCTCGCTCCTGACTTGGAACACGTGTAGGTATCTGAAGAGCAGAAAATACTCCGTAAGAACGCAAGCCAAAAAGTCTGTGACAGCTGTTAGTACCTCTAGGCTTCTCACTCAAAACAAGCTTTCAACCCAAATTATCTCCTGGCAGGCAAAAGTAAAATAAAGCCATTTTAATTATATTTTATTCCTCGAAGTCTGACTATAGTAATAACGTTACTGTTGGACAACCCACACACAGAGTCTCCGCTCCCAAGAGCGTCAGGACGAGGGGGGAACACGAGGCTGCGGGTGAGCAGGGGCTGGGGGGTGAACGCCGTGGCTTGGAGGGTCACACCCGGGCACGAGGACAGAGGGGCAGCCCAGCTGCCCGCGCCTGCGTTTGCCAGGTCAGCGCACGAAAATGGGACAAAAGAAGAATAAAATCCAATTTTGAAACGACAGCACCAAAGTCAACCCAAGCACTAACTCAAGGCAAGTTGAGCACGTGGCTTTTCTACAGAGCCAGTGCAAGAACAAAAAAAAAAAAAAGAAGAAAAAAAGAAAAAAAAGAGACTTTTGCAGGTTTTGCAATCCATTAACATTTTTATTTCCAAAGTCAAATAAAGAGCACTGGAGTCATGACACGGGTTTAAGACCAAAACCGCAACTTTGCAACTCCTTTATTACCTTGCCTCAAGCCCTGATCTGATTTTCCAAGAGATTAAGAAACCTTGACACAGCATTTATTGCCTGTGTTAAATTCCCCACAAGACAACACACTCTTTCAGTCACCAGTCAGGTTACAAACCCACCATACAGAGTGGTTCCAGCCACCTTGCGTTAAAATGGATGACTGCTGCATAGCACTAATGAAAACGTACGCTTTTGTGCTACAAAATGAGCACTGTATTCCTGATTTAAACTATACCCTTTGCACTCTTTCTATTTCAAGCTGCCTTGATTTATTTTTTGGGTTTGCTCCTCAGTACACCATTATCCACAGTGGTATTTCGTGAACTATTCAGTTTCATACAGCAACAAGATTTGTCCTCCAGCAATTATGCCCATGATGCTCTGACCTCTCCTTTATTCACGTCTGGCAACACGGAGCCCTCAGCTCCTTCATATTCCTCTCCTCTCATCCCTCCATCACCTGAACACCAGCACAGCTGTCCCCATCCTGCTCCTCGCGCGTGAGCCGCTCTCCCCAAATCTGCGCATCCTTGGAATCCCAGCAAGGCTTCCCGCGCGGATGCCGACCTCCAACCAACGACGACTTGGAAAAACCAGCTGCCGGAGATAACGGGCGAGCGGACTTTGCGGCTAGATCTGGTAATACAATAACTAGTCAAGGCAACGACACACTCGCAGAGCATCGGCAGCACAGACCTTCGCACTGCCCGGAGCATCCCAAGCCCGTCCGGCGGGCAGGAGCCCCGGCGGCTCCTGTGACGGGTCTGGCTGCATCGCAGCATCGTCATCCCCCGCACCCAACATCGGCTCCTGCTCCTCCGGATGGCTTCTCACAGCCACGGCCAAAGTCCCAAGTCCCAGGTCACACATGAGCTCAACAGTCTGAAGCCTGAATATCTTCCTTTTATTTTTAATTTAAAAAAAAAAAAAAGAGAGAGAAAAGAGGGGAAAAAAAAAAAAAAAAAAAGAAGGGGAAAAGGAGGGGAAAAAACCCCCCAAACCCACAAGGGGAAGCTCCTGGAGAAAAGCTGAGTTGCCATCACCACCCCTGCTCCGAAGGCCGGGCAGGACTCATCTCTGCCAACACAAATGTCTCTGGCAGCCCGTCCCAGGCCATGGAACCGTTCCCAGAGTGACCTGGGACCACCTCGCGTTCCGCCACCATCCCCTCCCCAGCCAGCAGCACTTCTGGGATTTTCTTCCTCTTTAAGGAAACATGCTTCGCAATAAATAAAACCAGAATAGCAACGGTGCAAAACACAGTCCAGACACCTACCAAAACAAATGACCACGTGCTGCAAACACAACTGGGTCCTTAGACAGGATGGGAGACAGAAGCAAGCAGGGACAAACATGAGCTGCAGTGTTAAAGCCAAGGTTTTGAAACAGGACATTAACAAGAGACTTGGAGGATGCCCAAGCATCTATATAAAATGCAACTGCATTTTGTGCAGATTCAAATAAAAAGGTAAAGCCTTTAAAAGACTACTCTTTCTTAAATCCACACTGTATTTTTGCCAGAAAAGTTTCAGAAAGGAAGGAAACTCCTCTGTAGCACTGAAGGAAAACAGAAGTTTCATTGGTTTTCTTTACGAAAGAAAATCAACAGAAAGGGCAATACTGGAAATGGCTTTTTTTCCTTTTTGGGGGAGAATGGGAATGAACAGCATCCTTTACCAGACACTGTGAGGCCACAGTAGCCTCATGAAGCCAAAGCCAGGGAATGAAAGTACATTAACCACCATCAGTCGCACGTGGGAAAACCTTTGGAGAGCTCGTCTTTCCCTGTAAACCGCAGCATCACAACGTCAGGAAGTCCAAAATTAGAAGCAAGCCCCAAAGGACAGCTGAATAAGTCACATCGGTGTATTTTCTCCTCTCTACAAGTGGTGCCCTTCCGATTCATGATGAAGAATGGAAAAAGTTTTGCTTCTTATGAGTGTTTCTTTATTCGACCCCACTTCTCAGCACCACCAGCAATGTCAAGCCTTGTTTTGGTGATTTTTTGTATGATTTATTCTTCATGTGGTCAGCTGTGCACAGTGAGTCCTTATCACCTTCGCTAAGGAAGTACAAGCACTGGATGTTTGTACAGATCTCCTTTGGCTTGGCAGGCACCAGATCACCAAGATGACAATATTTAAGCTGCCTGACTGTAACTTTTTTCCTCCCTCAGAGGAAACTTCTTAAAAATAAAGCAGCTCTTGCCACCGCAAGGTAAAGCCTACGAATGCATCCAACTATAGAAAAGCATCTGAGCATCCCACAGAAACTATTTCTTTCAAGCATTTTTATTTTTAAGCCAATGTCATGAGGTTTTTGACTTAGCTCTAGAGACAATTCTTGTAGGGGTAAACACTACGTTAACGACCGAAACCCTATTTTAACATTAACTCACAAGAGCATCTCATCTCCGAACGCCAGCGTGCGGACAGAAAGCACATTAAATCCCACACCGAGGGGCTTTAAGGTGCCCTTAGACACTTCCCGCAACCTCAGCGCACCGCAGGCTCAGGCAGCCGGATGCTATTTTTGACCTCGATAAGAAGCAGTTCACAAAAACCACCGCAAAACTGAATCTGCGCCTCGGGCAACTTCCAACCAACCGTCCCGGACCCTCCGGGGTGGGAAACCCCCCACGGCTCCGTGACTGCGCCCAGCCGGCCAGCCCCGCACCCGGCTCCTCCCTCTGCTCCTGGAACCGGCACCCGCAGGGGGCGAGGACCGACCCGGGGGCGGGATGGGAGCTCGGAGGGCGCCGGGCGCTGCGGCCACCCCAGCCCGGGGACGCTCCGGGGCCGGTACCAGCCCCAGCCCGGCCCGGGGCACCGCCCGCAGCCCGACCCCGCCGCTCCCCGCCTCCCGCGGGCCCGGCCCGGCTGCCGGGAGCAGCTCTCGCCCCCGCGGAGCCCCGTGGGGAGGCGGCAGCGGCGCGGCCCGTGGGGCGCTCCCGCCGTGGGGCTGCCCACGCCCCGGCCGAAAGGTGCCCGCGGCCCCCGCCCCGGTACCTCGATCTTGTCGACGCTGCGGGCGCAGCCCACCACCTTCATGCCGTGCTGCACCAGCGCCCGCGCCACGGCCGCGCCGATGCCCACGGAGGCGCCGGTGACCAGCGCGACGCGGCCGGTCCAGCGCTCCATGGCCCCGGCCCGGCCCCGCCGCCGCCGCCGCGCACAATGCGCCGCCCGCCCGCCGCCGCCGGCCACGCCCCCGGCCACGCCCCCTCCGCGCCGGCCACGCCCCCTCCGCGCCACGCCCCTCCCGCCTCGGCGGGGGCTCAGCCCGGTCCCAAACGCCTCGCGCTGATCGGGATCGGGGATTTCTCACCCCAGAAAACGTCCCCGGGGAGGAGGGTGAGTCCAGAAATCAGAGAGGGGAAATGCCGTTCAATGGCTTTTTCGTTTTAAATGTAAACCACACAATGGCAGCTGGGTGAGAAGGAGAGATGGGCCAGTTTAAATCAAAATTAGTTAATTAGCATGAAATACATATCTTAAATGAATAGTCCCTTTGGATATTTGTTACCTTGGAAAAAAATGTGTAAAGAATGTCTTCCCCCTGTCTAACCTGAACCTCCCCTCCTTTAGTTTCCTGAGGTCCTGGAAGCAGAAGAGCCGCTGGGGCTGAGCAGGTTGGGCGCAGGGTCACGGTGACACCGCCAATAACTCCGAGATCTCAACCACGTGTCCGCGGGGAACGGCACAGTGCGGTGGTTTTTGTGGATCCATACCCCTCCCGGGCAGTTTATTCACCTTACACCCACCTCCACGGAGCTCCAGACTGAAGCAACTGCTGTTCAAACAGCAGGAATCCAGACCGCGGGGAAGGAGCATTGAAAGCACAAGCATGTACACCCACTTTTACTATGCATATTAATAAATATTCTTTATTTAAATTTTGCACATTGCGCTTTAACATATTACATCCAAAACATTTTGCGAATGGATGTCTACTTTGTAAAATCTTATATTCAGCTCATTGTCATTCTGTACAGAATTATAGGTACAACATTACTTTGCCACTAGTTTGCTTTTTTGTAAGTCTCACAGTAAGAGAAACATGTAATGAAAAGAGATGGCTTAAATTATGAGAGGCTTGCACAGCTACTCAACTAAAGATACAAGCCTGAAGAACGAACAAAATTAATGAAATCACCTCCACCAGCCTCCCCAAAAAAATAAGAAAAAAAAAAAAGAATCACATTAATTTAAGATAAAATTTTGCCATAAGTCACTAAATTAAGTTTTTGAAAGAGAAGGCGCAGTAGTCATCTTGAGAATTTCAGTGAAAGACAGAGCTATTTTATTGTATTTAGTTCGCTCCAGCCGTTGTCAACCAACCATTACAAATTGGCCTCTTGTGATCATTTAAGCGGCAGTATTTATTAAATTTCTCCTTCAGATGCTGTCGGTATTGTTCTCTATTGCTGTAAAAAGACTTGTTGTTTGCCATGAAGGACTGGATTTCATCTTGTGAGATAAAGATTTCCTCATCAGAAGTGCATTCAGACTCATCCTACAAATGAAAACAGGCACGTAAGAACTCAGGCGTTGCCCTTTCCAGGCAGAACGTGTCCCAAATCGTACCCATTGTCACAGCTGCTCTGAAGAACGATGTGGCCTTCGTGTCACAACAGCACGAGGCTCCGCTGGCTAATCCAGTCACTCCAATCACACACAAAGCTCTGCTATTTTTTTGGGTAAGAGGCAGCGCATACAGTCACAAAAATCTAATTGAATAAGGTTTGCAATCTTAAACCCCATCCTCTTTCAGTGGAAGCCTGTTATCAACGATTTTAAAAGGAAAAAAAAAAAGTAAAGCAAGGGGAAGGGAGAGAACAAAATTGTTGAAGGAGCCTGTAGTGGGAAGTAATATTTGAGGCACGAAGGCAACAATAATGCACGCTTCATTTTACGGAATAATACGATCCTTGATAATGAATACTTATAATACAAGTTCTCTCACTTGCATTCCAGTGACAGGCAATTTCTCCTCCTCTGCAAAGTGTCTGAGTTACACACTTTGCAGAGAACACGCAAAAGCAAACAAACTAAACACTGAGGGAATCAGCTACGGATCTTGGGTTCAGTTACATTCTCTTGTAACTGCTCTCCACTGGGATTTGAGTTCCAAACGCCATCCTCAATCCCGAGGATTTAAAGCAGCATGCTACAACCTAAAACCCTAATTAAGTGGTTACTTACAAGGAGTTCCACTAAGCTCTTGGCACCTTTTCCAGTATCAGGAACAAGAGACATTTCTGTCGGTTCTGCAAACTGTGACACATTTTTCATATGCTCAAACCAAGGCAACTGCTGCCCACTTTTCTCTGAGCTACAGCAGCTTTCAGCATGTGTGTCTTTGGTCTTGTCGCGATGAAACTCTGTGTGCATGATATTTCCTGAGGTCTCTCTGCTACCTGAATCTGCCATACAGCTTCCAAGTTTCTGAATCTAAAATGGAAAACAGCCTGTAATGAACAACCAGCAGTGTTAAACATGAAACATTCAAGTTTTACATGGATGCAGGGGGAAAGAGGAAAATTTCACAAAGACAACAAAGATATATATTTATGTGTGTGTGTGTGCCTGGGGAGGAGGGGAGATAGTATGTTAATTCATTGAGAGTGCGCAAAATTGCACATGCTGAGGAACACAGGAGAGAAGAGACTCCTCCTGCCACAACCAATTTAAAGAAGGACCTTGATTTCAAAACTTGGATGGAGAGGCAACAGAAGATCCTTATTATCCCAGTTACAGCATTAGTCACAACTGAAACTTTAAAATAGTTTTATAACTACTTTAAAACGTCTGCATTTCAATACGCTGGAATAGCTATGTTCCTTACGTGTTCGTTCTCACACTTCAAAGTTTTACTTTTCTTTTTCTTCTTTTTGTTTTTGCCTTTTGTGTTATTCTCTTCCGAGTTCGCCCAACACTCCACACAGCTATCTCCATCCTCCTCTTTGTCGTCGCAGCGATGGACGCACGAATCATCTGCTGCAAAACACAGGTAATTTTCTTCTCACATACTTGAGTTTTGTGGACAGTAAACCAACATGACATTGCGACCAAACCTACCGTTTTCATCATGGTTGCAAATGCCTTCAGTGCAGGCCACATCTGATCCCTCTCGAGACCCCGTTTCGCTGCCCTCCATGCTGGACGAGTAGCCGCAATCGCTGCCGTTACAATGCGGAGATAAACCTGAGACAAAGGGAAAAAGTTACAGTAAGTTATAGTAGCTGTTGCATATTCTTCAGTTATGCCTCTAACAAGGAAGAATTCTAAAAAAAAAGTTATTTTTACAAACGGCTGAGCAATGTTTATCCTGCAAATGCTGCATGTTTTTAGAAATTAAGAATAATGTCATTTAACTTACCTTTCTTGATTTTAGGTGAACCTAATAGGGTACCACTAGTAGGACAAGTGCAAGAAGTGCTGTCATTAGTAACAATTACTTCTACACAATTGTTTGCTTCTTCGGTGCTACCACAGGCTTTGCAACTACTTTCCATGAAGTTTGAATTTTCCTTAAAACAAACAAACAAACAAAAATTTGCAAGTACTGAAAGCAGCTCAGCCAGCGTCTTTATTAAGGATTCTCTTTCCACAGGAAAAAACAGCTGACGCCAGCTGATAACAGCCACAGCATTGCTTACAATTCTTCAGAAGTACAAGACAACAAAAACACACACCTACTTTCCCCATAATACTGTGACCTACAGTTAGTCCAGTAAGTCCCAACAAAAGAATAGTAATTGCACTTACTTAGTCAATTAGAGCTTTCCCCTTCCTAAAAATTGAACGGTAATTGTCTGCAACTAGCATTTGAATTCCCGTATTCTAAGTGATCTTTATGAACCGATAGTTGAAAAATATTCTAGCATAACCTGACCCCCTAGATTTAGGATTAAAAAAATCAAAACCAAAAAAAGCCCCCCCCAAAAAAAACCAACAACAAAAACCACCAAACCAAAACAACCCACAACAAAACACAACTCACCAAAACCAAACCCCAAAAGCTAAGGAGTTCCAGACAACTACTTTACAAAAAGACTCTACTAATCTGAAAAAGCATTCAATTCCACTAGTGATCAAAAACTAGTTCCCAAAACTGAAACAGTTAGAACTTCTCAAGAATTCTAACACGGAACAGTGAGCTGATGCATGAACCACCAGATCAGAAATCCCATTCTTTAAGCCCAGCAGAAAGCCACAGCTCTCAGTGTTCACCTTGGCTTGACTCAGTTCCTTCTCTTCTGTTGCCTGCAGAGGAGCAGGGATCTCACACACACATTTATTTTTCCGTCTGTTCTTTCGTTTCTGGCGCTTCTTCTCTTGTTTAAGCTCCCGCACTCTTTCTTCTTCTGAAAATTCTTCACAGAGCTGTTCCAATCGACTAATACCCTGTACTTTTTCCACAGCCATCTGTTTACAAGAGGTTAGATCTATTTATAGATGTTAACACAATTCAACTTTTACTTTTATAAAAAAGGAGGAGGAAAATAGCTGGTAAAGACTTTTTATTATAAAGTCACAGCAACACAACTATTGGCTATAGAAAAAAAATGCCCATCCAGATGTCGTCACTAAATTTACATTGCTGGAGAAGAAGTATGTACACAGGGAGCACTGCATTTAACTTATGGCCCAGATTTGCAATTTTCAGTGAAAAGCTGCAGACTTGAATGCACTTTTGGACCTGTGTTTACATGGTAGACACTGGTTATTTAACACAACAGCACATTAGAAGTACTGCTACAGAATTCCTGCAGTTTTTTTGTCCAGGGTAACCAGTGAAAAATCTAACCGATCTTCTAGGCAACCCAGTTTCTGAAGTGTAGGCATATCTCAAAATATAGCAAGTATCTAAACATGTTCCTTAACACTAAATTTAGAAGAAATATCACAATGGCACGTCTACATAGGAAGTGACATGAATATAGTTAAACTAGTAAATTATTCTGGATCAGGGCTCCTGCAGAGGTAAAAACATGTTCAGTGAGGGGGGAGAGGGGCAGGTTTCACATCATTCTGGGAACTCCTGAAGCCAAAATGAGACATCGCGGTTCCCGCTCACCTTAGAAAAGGACTCCATAAAAAGAAATAACAGTTCTGTATTTCGAATTCATAGCCAACCTTGCATACCAGTATAATTACCGGAGTTTAACAATGTAAATGCATTTTCAATGCCATATTTTACTAGATACCAAGACAAAACTTGACAAAAATGCCAGAGCGCACACAGCCCAATGCCACTTCCATTAGCATTGTAAGTCTTTAAAAAAAAACCAAAACAAAAATGACTAACTGCATTAGAGTTCCACTGTGATCTTTCCCAAATTGATTTTGTTCTTCCTCCTCTGATGTTTTAAAACTTTTTAGAGAGAACAGTCATTACAAATAGATGATAAACAAAAGCAAAAGGATCTGTGTCATGCCGAAGGGAAAGTATACTACTGGCATACGTTAAAGTTCTCTCTGAAGTGCAAGTTCCCACAGGATTAGAGTACACTTGTATGCAAGAATAAGCAGTTGTGTTTGTAATTCAAAAGTGCATCCTCCATTTTTACTAACAAGTCAAATAAAAACTGTTGTAGCCAGAGCTACTTTAAATGCTATCAGGTAGAAATACCTTCTCTGTGAATTAAAAACACAGAAGATCCCCCGTACTGTAATATGCAGCTTGGAAATTAAAAGCAAGCCTCAACCTTTTACGTCTTGGGAGACTTCCCGTCGGAACGCGACTCAGTTGTGCTGTGCACTAGTATTGCACAACTGCTGCCTGCAGGGAACATGGCATTGAATGCAACACCCTTGAAGCTCCTTCCAGCCCAACATTAATAGTAAGCAGAAAGATAATTTTAGTGAAAACACACAGAGTCACTATAGCAATTCAAACAAGTTAGATAAAATTTGATTTTTACCTCGAAGCTTTTGCGTAAAGCATCAACACCTAGGTAAAAAAGCATCTGCCACGTTTGTTCCTCAGCTCGCAGTTTTTGCCAGATTCGGTGTAATCTTTCATAAAGATGAATACCCAGGCAGGTCAAAACTTCTTCTTGGGCTATGTCTATTGTCTTAGCATGCCTTTCTCTTCGTCTAAAGGAAGAGTCAAACCAAAGTACAGTATGGTTAAAGCAGCTGGAAGTCTACCAAGAGATCAATACACTTCAATGACGTATTTTCTGTACGTACAACTGAAGCTAAGTTTGCACAAACAGCTTTTTAAATCAAGTTCTGCTGCGCTGCATGCGGATGCAAAATAGAAAGGACCAGGTCAAAACCACCACTACACTCCCGACTTGTTAGTCCGTGCACGGCTCGTTCAGCTGCGCTGTGCCTTCCAACCTGCAACTTCTCAAAGTGTTGCCAGGAGGGACCAGCAGAGTTTTAATGCCAAAGAGATGCAGCCATTCTTTTGTTTCCTGGAGTTTGTATTTAGTTTATATAGCAAATATTTCAGCTTCCTAAGACGTTTGCACATCAGTTAACTGAAACTGAACAAACACACATAGAAGTTTATACGTTACTTACCATACAAAGTAAAAAGATTTCAGTATTAATCTGTATCTATCATCTATTAAGGTAAAATCTTTATAAAAGGAATTACCTTCCTAATCAAACAGTTGTAAAGATATTGGACGCAGAAATGTATTTTTCATTGGAAGATTTCAAGATGCTAAAATAGGTTCAGAAATTACTATAACATACAAATGGTGACAAAAATAAATTGAACACTTGTCATTTGGTAGAACTGTCAACCAAGGCTCTTTCTATTTCACATATTTTGAACACCTCAATGGAAAAGCAGGCAGCCCTAGGGAGGGAACAAATGAACTAGAAGACATTTGGCAATTTCTTTCAGTCTTGCCTTCAGAGCTAAATGCACTTGAAAAATCAAGAGCACATATAAAATCTTCGCTACTTCAAAGCACTATCTTGAAAGTCTGCTTCAATACAAATATTTACATTCAGAAGTTTCTTATGCAGCAAGGAGCCAAAAGTCACTTTTGCAAAACACATTCCATAATAAAATAAAGAAGCAAAGCGCTAGATAGCCCACTCTAGCAAATTACATACTCATACCCTCCTGCGAACTCTGGTTCAGCCCGACCCAAGAGGTGTGCGATGAAATCTGTTTCACAGCATACGTGTATGTGCCGTTCATGGGGACAGCAGCGCAAACCCTCATAAAGCGCAGCGCAGTAGCCCTTTTCTTTGCTGCAGTCCAGCTCACCAATGAGAATATTGTATGCCCGAAGGACTTTATTTTTGCAGTCAGTGCAAAACCTGTGTTAAAACAGAACACAACGGAACTGAATTCTTAGTCAAGCAGAAATGTCGACCCGCTTAGACTAAGTTGCAATATACAGAGCTATTTAATAGTGCGTGCTATATTTAAACTAGGTCACATAGGGTTTATGTTACTTCAAATGGTAAAATAGTAAGACTTTGGCTGCAAGCCACATAAGTTTACTATATGTACTATACTACCTATCATATATTACAAGTCTAGATGCTTCATGCTCCAGGGCACAAATCAGGCTAGTTGTTAATATGGAGAAATTCCTATATGGATATGCAATTCCATATTTGTTCAAAAAATCAGAAATCTAATAGTGAACAAAGTGAATCATTAGTGCAAGCTGGGCAAAATTCTTCTCAAGTAACACACTCCAAGTTACGTTACAGCAATTATTTAAAATACACTCAAGCAAGTATAAGCAATAAGAAAAAACAAGCTTCCTTTGTTGCCTGCTGTATCGGAGTGTTGTTTCCAGTACAAGCACCTTTAAACATATTTTGAATTATTAGATTACTGCACAGATAGCCAAACAAGGTTTATTTATAACACAATGTATTCAATTTAAACCTCTGATAGCTCAGATCACTAATACGAGAACAGTTATGAAGTCTGTTATAATTACAATACAACCAAATTAAGCTCATTCTATTTTATAAGGGGAAGTAATCTTCAAGAAGCTACAAAACCTCTTGCTGTATTATTTTAAAAATGCAAGTCAGACAAGCTGCTCACATTTCAGCTTGAAAAGCTGGCTCTTCAGGCCATCTCTGGATGGTGTTTTTCCCTTTCCTAGTTTGTCGAGTCACTTGACAAGACTAAGTCAAACATATTTTGATGTTTGATACAACTATGATAACTGGCTAGTTTCTGTGGTGAAAGGAAAGAAAACAGTAATATTATAGCAGGTTAGCACCAGGACTGCTGCCATCACCATGTTTAATGTCACAGGAGATTAAAGTTATTTTGTTTCCCAAGTGTTATTTCCACACCACCGCCACCCCCACACCCATCTGTGCTCCCACAGTTTATATCAGAACCTTGAGACTACTGGAAATTAAAACTTTTTAATCAGCTTGGTAGCTACTGTACACATGCAACAATAATTTAGTGGCCTGTTTTTTCCCTGCAAGAGAGACCTAATAGCACTAGCACTACTAAGTCATAAACAACTGTTTTAAAACAGTGATTTACAAGGAACATCAAGCCCCAAATCTGCTTCTATTCATTTAGTTCACTTTATTTTGAAATTGCACATACTCCCCACAAGCCTAAAAGACGACATAGTCCCAAACAGAGTAGGCTGTTTGTCAGAGAATGAATGAATATGCAGAGCTTTAATACATCAAGTTGTCGATCTTAATTTAATCCCAAGTCAAAAAAATTACGACAAGTAGTTATGACTTCATCGGAGGTCCCTGCATTTCCCCGACAATAACCCGGAACAACATGGAAAACAGAGATTATTTCACCATCTTAGTCTCATCACCTGCCGCAGTGCAATCTGGCAAGGTTCCATCACCATGAAGCTCAGATTTAAAGTTTGAGAAGAACCCTCTACACTTTTAATCGTTGTGTGAACTCTACATACACTTTGATTCACAAAACAATGCAGCGTGTGTTCCTCAAAATGAGGGCGTCTTTGTTCTTTTAACATACCTGTGTTTTCGTAGATAGGTTTCTAACGTTTCTAGAAGACAACTAGAGTCAATTAAAACTACTTCATCCCTGCACTCCTGGGACATGAGCTCCCACACATCCATCCAACAACCCCTGAAAAAAAATATCAGAAGGAACAAAGACTGTACATTATCCTGCTAGTGGTTTAGAAAAGAAGCAAAATAAAGCACCGTTAGTTTACCTGACTGCTCCCTGGAAAGGTCCACAGTGGAAAGTGATGCTACACTTGCTCTCCTCCTTCCTGCTGTCTTCACTATTTTTCTTATCTGCACTTATTTTCTCTGTACTGAGTGTGTTACTGCTCCCTTCACTGTCACATAGTATTAAAAAACATTTTTTTTAAACCTATATCATATCTATTATGAAGTAGTTATTTTTCCTAAACAAATGCTATGTAAATGCTACTGTGTTCCTTAATTTACTTTCAATGCTTTATAGGCTAAGTCTTAACTTCCACTAAAGTTAGGCTCAGACATGACATACAAATTTTTCTGCCCATGTTTATAAACCCAGATTCATAACAACTTTTTAAAGTTACAACTGAAAGCCAGTAGTAATTTTTCAGCATATTACCTTAAATATAAGCATATGCAAGTTTTAATACTTCTGGCAGATTAAATTTCATATGACAACTTACTAAAAAAACCAAAACAAACCAAGGAAAAAAGCAAAACAAAAAACCCCAAACTTCCACACATCTACCACCATAAGAAACCATAAACCACCCTACATTCCATTTCCAAAATTTGTTTTTGAAAAAAAAAAACCAAACCCAAACAACTTTAAAACACACATTTGGATATGTTAAAACTACGCTTATAGAGGACAGAACAAACTTTAAATAGCAAGTCATGTTTACTTACAGGCTTGTCTGCACTTGACATTTTATCAGAACAGTCATTTCTGTTTAAGCTTGTGTGTGGATACAACAGCGCAGGAGAACAGGGGAAGAGGCACTCCTATTTAATAATTGGCTCCTCAAGACTATTTATGTACACTATTATCTGGTTTGCCAGATCATATGGCTTATTTATGAGAGGTTAAAATGCTCCTTAGCCCCGAATGGCACCGAGTAGCCATAAAGCAGGCAGAGTGAAACTGCACATGCCATATATCTCTCAAGTGGTTTACCTAGTTACGCAACTTGGATAATTAAACACACCACTACAAATCAAAGCCCTTTTTTGCGTGTATAAAATGCCTAACAGATGCAACTCATCCGGAGAACTTCTTTGTAATGAAGTCAAGCAGAAGCTCTAAGTTGATAAAGAACATTTGTTCTATAAGACAACTCTATTTGATGCCTCCACATCTAGTTTGTGAGCGTATTTGCTTCCACTTAAGGCAGCAGATTTATTTGGAGAAATATCAGTACCGATACATGCTGATCACTTCTGTAGCACAACAAACAGGTATCAACTGAGCAAGCAGAGTGCAAGTCATGTTTCTTTAGCAAACAACACTGTCCACACACCATATTACCAGATAAAGCTGAAAGCTTTACTCACAATATATTTAAATACTGCTTTTCCACATATTCCCTATAACCCATAACCTTCCAGCACTCAAAATACCGAGGGAATTTATTCCAGCCTGAACTGAGGGAAAAAAGGCAGCATTTTCCTCTCTATTAATTTGGTTTCAGAATTGTTCTGCCTTGCCAAAATGGGAAGTGCAGGTTCCATCATACATGTTCTTACACAGAAAAGATTAATCTTGCTAAAAAAAAGTGAAAAAAACCCCCACATTTTCATAATGCTCTGAATTTATTTAAAAAAAAATATACCCCTATGATCTTTTGCTTGTGTAGGATAAGCTTTCAACTAATTACATGAAAGGTCTGTCTGTAACCAAAATATAATAGGAGATAATGATTAGTTACCACTGTCCTCAAGCAGCGCAAGTAAAAATCAAGTGTCAAATTCCACATCTCAGGGGATTTAGCTAAACCCAAAGAGACTCAACTCTGCGTAGAAAAATACATATCCTGTAACTGGAAACCATGGCCAAGCTTTCCCAGGTTGTATGCTTAACAAGAAGCAGAATACAACTGACTAAAAAAGGTCAACTAAGCATAGTAGTCTAATTTATTGGTCATCATTTTAAAAAAGAAAATATATTAAAAACACCCCACAAATAAGAAAAAAACCCCAAATCTTCAAGAGATTTACAGAGAGTGCTTTTCTGGTTAACCAGTTGGAATAAACCATTTCAAGACAGAGGCGTAGGTGCATCTTTTTCACTGGTATTCAAAACACGCTGTCACGTTTTGAGAAAATACATTTTGCAGAGTTTTAGGTTTAACCTTGCAGCTCAGTGACAATAAAGCCCTTTATTAACAGTCACACAGGGCATTTCTAAGAATCCCAAGCAAAATGATGTATATTTGTTCAGCATGTACCCTTTCACCTCAATGTGAGAAAAACTGCTGATCAATCATTTTCGTGTAAAGCACAAAACCCAGTTTGTCTTTGCAGAGCATTGTTTTTATCACAATGCAGGAGCCATCCGTGCCCTGAGCAGAATATATGCCAAGTTATGTCAGACAAGATGTGACAAGCATGTCAGAGAGCACTGGTCTGTAATGGTCAAGCTGCATTTTGGCAACTGGTTTTGAAATTAAACGTGGATATTTTCATACAAAAAAACAACCAACCAAAAAATGGAACAGCTAGAACTAACAAGCAAGTTTTGGGCAACAGCTGATTTGATGTAGCATTTTTAGACTGAATCATGCATGCTAAGCACAAACTTACCCCAAAGGTTTTGGTTTGTGTGTGTCCAGGGAGTGTAACTGACATCTCTTGTTCTTCTTACTTTTAGGAATTGCATCAATCATATCATTCAGTTTGGACCTATGGAAAAAAATGTAACTTAGTAGAAAACATGGTTATCCAGAGAAATTTTACAGGGATTGATTCAGCTCATGTATCAGAAACAAGCATGCTGGTGAACATGAAATCTAAAACTTTCTTCCTGTCCTCAATTTTCACTTCTTATGACACACAATCCTGCACTACACAAGGAAAACAGAGTATAGATTTTCCAGACAAATTCTAGCAAGCAAGACCATAACCCACGTCTGAAAAGCTATTGCATAACTTCCTAAGTCCCAGACCTCACGCAACGACACCCATTTCAAAGGCGTGTGGAACCACTAACACCCCTGTATTGAGTTACTCTACCTCATCCTCCAAATCTCAATATCCGCAGCCCTGCACTAACCTTTCCTACTTCTCACTGGCCTGGCTAACAGGAGCAATAATAAGCTGAAGCCAGCCGGAAGGCCAAGGCACACAGCGGGGAGCAGCCGCTGTTTGGGCCGCTGACAGCTGGGAAACAAATGGCACTGAGGCCGAGAATATTTATTGTGCTGCCAAACCCAGAAAGTTTCGCTTTCTCAGTGTTACCTTTCTACTCAAGAGTAGAAAGTTTTTTGGGGGGCAAGGTGTTAATTAATATTTTTATGATTTTATTTTTTACATGCAAAGCAGTGGGGTGAAGAAACACTCTTCTTCCAGAGATCATGAAAAACCCACAGTGCTCATTTCAGATTAATGACTAAACAATTTAATAATGGTATATTTCAATTGCAGTCATGGCATTGCAACTGATGATATGAAAGATTAGGTCTTTCCGGTTTGTTTTTTCTCAGTTTAGGCAATAACTAGTTTAAGGTGGCTGTAAAAGACAAGTATGCGCTGTAAGATTCAAACTTCCGACAACTGAGTATCACCGAAAAAGCTGCAAAGTCAGGTGCGCAGAAGCTGGCTTGCCTTTTCCCCCAGTAAGAATAACCTGAGCAGTTCTAAGACACTTACCCATGTACATAAAACAGTGTGTAAAGCTTCTTTGCATCAGTCATACAGCTTCGAGTCACAGAAAGAACCCCCTTTGGCCCTACTGTCAGGGGCTCAAGCGCTGGATTTCCAGACTCGACAAGCTGAGAAAACAGCCGTTCCACGCTACGGCGACAGCCAACACACGGGACCAGCTGAGAAAGTGCACTCAAAACTTCACGCGATGTCACCATCATGGCGATATTTAGATCCTGCTGTTTAAGCATGCTATGTCTCTAAAAAAGAACAAGAAATTAAATAATTAAAAAATAAATAAAAACACAAACAAAACCACACTTGCTAATATCATAATCGCAATTCTGCTTCGAGTCCTACAGTTTACCCTCTGGAAGGAAGCTAATATTTTTCTCCCTGTGTTCCCTCCTCCTGCCACTCAAACCAGC
Source organism: Caloenas nicobarica (assembly GCF_036013445.1). Classification (NCBI taxonomy): domain Eukaryota; kingdom Metazoa; phylum Chordata; class Aves; order Columbiformes; family Columbidae; genus Caloenas; species Caloenas nicobarica. The sequence goes on from NC_088261.1 coordinate 1,981,712, forward strand.
AAATGCTGCCTCCTACTAAATGGCACAGCTCCCTGTCCTTGGCAGGAAACTCTTTTTTCTCTCCACCTCAGCACAGATGTTTTAGTAAAGGGTCTCACATACAGCTCTGCAAGTTTTCATCTTCTACTCACACTTATTTTATCTTTGGCACATAGAAATGAAAATTCCTGGACACTCAATGGCATATATGGAAATCTCATTTACAACAAACTCGTTCTGTTCAGACCAAGACAATTTAGCAGTATTTTTCCTGGAAGGCTAAATGCTATTTCACATCACAATTCTGACACCTGAAATTAAAAAAAAAAAAAAAAAAAAAAGCACGCATTGCTATTCAGGGTGAAACACTTTACTTCAGTAGCAAACATTCAATGTGTGCTAATAATAGAACATTAAAGAGAACACCTTCTAATATTTCTTACGTCAATAAACAATTTTAGGAGCTTCTCCTGGTTCCTCTGTCAAACACATCCAGGCACACAAAAAGCACATGCCCTTCTATTTCTTCTTCTAACTGTTAAATCACTAACTTGGACTTCACCAGCACTGAACTGCCGGTAGCACAGCTATGCAGAGTGAGAGCCCCTTCCTCGCACACCAGTCAACACATCTACACTTGGATTATCAGAACCACTGGCACTTTCCAACATAATCTGTAACAGCAGAGTCCTGCCAGTGTACTCGTTGTCATTTTTCCCCAGTTATACAAAGTAGAGCTTTGTAAGCACAGTTGTATCTATACAGAATATACAGGGAATATTTTGCCACGATGGTATTTTCTATATTATTGTCGCATCACACCACTTAAACACACCTACTGTAGAAATGACCTGTCACAACTTCTGGGGAGAGAAAGAGAAGATCACACATCATAGCGAAATGAATCAGCCCCTTGGAACGTGTAAATACATCAATTGAAAAGAGAAAATACTTTCAGCTCATTTTATGTAATACATGTTATGAAAAGTAAAGCTATTATCAGGCAACATTTAATGTTTGTGCTCTTCAAGGCAGGCACGTTAAATAATCTGACAAGTGATATCACTCTGCAATAATCCTCTTTCCTGTAATTAATAGTACTAGTCAGGGCAACAGTAGGAATGAGCTATTTTCATAACACAGCTACACTTTATATGCAGCATATGTCTGAACTGCTGCTGGCAAACCACAAATGAAGAGGTACAAGCTGCGTATCAGCAACCTGACCCGCTCCTTCGGACATCAAATGGCACAATTTTTTAGCTACTACAGGTGCTACAGCTATTTACCGAAGTGTTAGCAGGTAAGTTTCTATAATTAAAACTTCGGGGCACCATAAAACCGTCTCTCACTATTCAACTGTGTATAATCGATAAACTGGCACATTAATTCTATCTTGGTCTGGTACTAATCATAAGAACTTGATCTTAAGCAATGCACACTTCCACTTGAACAAGCAGTTCAGAACTGTTTAGAAAAAAAATCAAAATGCATTTAGAAACTCTAGTTTCCATTTAGTATAAAACTGGCGGTGACCAGAAGGCATATGGTTTTTACAAGTTTTCAATTCTAACTAGATATGTGGCAATTGCCTCCTGAAAAGATAACAGTATATAAACGCTGTGAAGTACAGAAATCCAATGTGCTTGTTGTACTTTGGTACCAAGACATAATTGCATATACATGCTGATGTGTCTTAAGTCATTCCAGGAGTGAGAACCTCCCTGAGAAGCAAAAGCACGAGTCTAAGGAAAGCAAGATCTGATAAGCGGCTGCCTTAAAAAAACAAAGTATGTATTTACCTGAACGAACTGTTTTAGCTGTGCACTGTTATTCTGATGTCCATCAAGGTTTAGCACGTTATCAGGAAATTCCATCACCATCTATACAAGAGAGGGGGAAAAAAAAAAGCTTTCAGAAAAAAGTCAAACATGAAGCACTAGTTTATTTTACTTTTTGGGGGGAAATAAGACAGAAATTACGTCAAATCCTCATACTTTTCATGTAACTATCAGAAGCTTGGCAAAAGACAAAAGTAACAGTTTAAGATAGTGAATGTTTCAGCAAATTAACTAAATGTTTCACTAATATAATGTCCTAAAGGCAGTTTATAAATGGCAACTCTTAAATAGCAACTTTTGCTTTCTCTATAACAGCTAAGTGGAACATGAGTATTTATTTACTCCATCTACATGACTTGAGACCCTCTTTCATTAAAAAGAAGAAAAGTACTTCACCACAGCGAGATCCAAATTGATCCAACAGCCTAACTCAATTTATAAAGCTATGAAGAAACAGTCGCAACAATTTAATGACTGAGTTGACTCCTTCAAAGGCTAATTTAAAACCATATTAACCCAACGAGGTACTCCAACGTATACTTTGTTTTGTACGACTGCAGCTGCAATTCTCAAGAGGCTCAAAGTAAAATGTTAAGCCTACAGAACAATACAATTACTCGTAAGTAATTAATATTTCTCTTCCAATTACTGAGCAACGAAGACAGCGATTTTTTGGAGGAAGGAGGAAATTAGTAAAATAATTTTCAGTCAAAAATCCGACTTTGCAACCATGGAAATAAATGAAACCAACTAGAAAAATGAGTAAAGACTGGCTTAGTTGATCTTCTTTGGACAAACTGAGAAATATAGCATTTATCAGTACGAATACTGGAAGTTCACTTTAAAATCTGAAAGACAAAATAACAACTTTGGTTAATAACTCTAACACCAACCAACACCAAATGAAATGGTCTGACTCATCCTTTCCCCCCACCTCCACCTTCCCTCCATTGTCTGGTAAAGACAGAATTCCCTATAGTCTTCGTAATTGCTGATACTACCTCCAGAGAACTTACACATTTACTTTCACAGACACTTAACACCGCTCCAAAATAAACACCTATTCTCTAAGGGCAGAAAGCACGGCGATATTTTGATCTCACACATGCTACAATTGGAACATGGGCACAGCTGCCTCTTCTCTGTGCAGAACAGTGCCAGTCCGTGCTACTTCTGACCTCTCACGCATTTCTTTCCCCATTTCCCTTGCTCCGACCCACACATGCTAAGCAGCAGCAGCAGCAGCATTTGCTGCAGAATTACAGGTCTCCTACATCACTAATCTGATATTTCTGTGGGGAACGAGCTGCATGCAAAAGTAAAAGCTATATCTGCCAATAATGGAGAAAAGAGATAAATCTGTGTATTTTTTTCCCCTTACCTTCATCTCCCACTATCAGAGAACACTCTGAGGTGTTTTGTACAACAGAGTGAAATTACCAAAGATTAAATTAATTCATGTGTCTGATGAGATTTTATTAAGTGGTTACACATCAACCACCATCACTCCCTGAACTGGAAGAAAAAATTCCCATAATACCACATCAAATGGAATGCCTTCTAGAAATCATAAAGGCTGCTGAAGAAATGAAAGGGGTTAAATATTTAAACTTCCTTTAATTTCTAGCTGAGCCATAACAGAAAAGTGAAAGTGAACAATTCATTGAGACGAGCAGTATCACACTGCACCTACACAGCTTTTTATGCTACTACAAAGCAATGTTACGTGTTTAAGAGCATTATAGACCATTCAGTCACTAATATGCAATCACTGGTTCACCATTTCTAGATTTAAAGCATAGATTAAGTCTTCCAGCTGGCTGACAGAAAGGAAGAAGTTCCATTATTTTTAAAGTTCGAATTTAAAAGGGGTCAACGCAAGCCAGTTACTACCAATAAACACCACTACATCTTAAAGATAATGCTGCAGATGTTAAATGATGTTTCAAAGACAACCGCATCTCTTGTAATAGCTCTCATTAAGAATTTAAAAAATACATTGTAGAAGATTCAGAGACAAAGAAGGTAAGAATTCATTTACCTGCTTCTGCAGGTTTATTTAATAAAAGCCTCCAGAAACCACCTAGAAATCTGAGTACTTTTTAACAACAGTAACAGAAAGGAAAAAAAAAAAAATTGACCTGAGCTAAGATTTCTTCATGGTGAGGATGACTTGCACTTGCATAAATGCCTTTCATCCAGATGGATACGAAACTTATTTACAGCTATGGAAACCTCTTCAATCAGAAGGACAGCTTTCCTCTGGTGTAAAAAGTAGAATGACAGCGACAACACCATGCAATTGCACAAAGTTTGGGCCTGGAATTAAATTCTGGAACTAAATCACAACTGGAATTTTAGGTCAGTTGAAGTCATCTACCTGATGCCAGGTTTAGCCACATTTTCTTTCCCAACCTGCTAAACAGAAAGGTAACAAGAGCATGGTTTTCTACTTGACACAATCTAATGAGCAATATTTACTAGGGACTCCAGGGGAGGGAAGCGAAAAGAAAGAAATCTAAGATCTTAAAACTACATGGGGAATGGAGGGGAAAAATAACTTTCAAAGTGTGGCCAAGATATGAAAAAACCTCCAAACTTACACGATTCCTGCACAGTTTCCAGGTAACCAATCACTCTAGGAGAGGCAGATATTGCTTTGGACAACTTGAGGGGAAACTTTGCCTAATGTACAAGCACAGTTAACTGGAGACGACAGACTACCTAAAGCCAAAAACAGTGATGATATTTGGTAATTCATTATTTAAAATAATCAAAACTAAAATATAGCAAAGGCCCTTTCTTCAACTGTAGCAAAACCAGATGGGATTGAGACAGATCATCTTTAGCAGTGGGACGGAGGGTTTAGACACTGTCTGAAGATACTCAATTGTTTTGTTCTGGAAGATGGAGGAAATTAGTCAAGTTAGCTGATGCAAGTCATGTGTTCTTCCACATTAAAACGTGAAATTAGGAATTTAAAGCAGATACATTTTACATCATCTAAAGTAACAGCAGTTACCGTCACATCACTGACAGCAACAGAAATAAAATATGAGTAACTCAGATGCCAAATTACATTAAGTCAAATTTAATTTTCACCCCAACATTTTCACACCTTAATATTTAAAACAACCAACACAGCAGTAAGAGAATTTTTCCATTTGCTCTGTGTTCACCTACGATGCAGTTTCTGAGCTTTCCTCTAGACACAAGAGGAAGAGAAGCGAGACTAGAGAGCCTCCAAGCTGCAGTTAGTTCATTTTTCCACTGAATCTTCTGGAAATGGCAAAACTCCCATGTTTTTCAATTGAGAATAATCCGCTGAAACAGAAACTCAGATTTGTTGCTGTAGACACGGCAGCACGCTATTACAGACTCCGTAACCCTTACTTTCAGCCAAAGCTTTCAGAAATGCCTTTAGTCTTTTCCTATCTATTTAAGGGCACAATAATTACCTAGTTGTAAACCTGCGTTTTAATGTTAATATGGCTCCCTTCCTTATTAACTGTAAAATGGTTTTGCTCCACATTTGGGCACCGAGACACGCTTGCCACCCAAAAACAAGTTATGCGCAGGCCCCGATCCGGCAATAGCTTTCTTATTATGCAGTTTCCGTGGTTTTAGAGCTGGGAATCAGATTTAAAAAAAAAAAAAAAAAGTTGCCACATTAAGCGCTCTTAACCCGAAGTGTTGCAAAGTCCCCAAGATTAAGGCTGCAGGAGCCAAGGAGGAGTCTGCGAGGCCTGTCCGGGGAAGAGGCCTCGCCTGGGGATTGCAACACGCTGCAAGCGGGAGCTGCGGGGACACGGGCGCTCGCGGGCCGCGGGGACTCACCGTGAGGGTGTCATCGATGTAGAGGGGAATCTGCCTCTTCTCGAAGGGGAATTCCTCCTCTCCGTCTCTGCAAACGGCCACCAGCCGCGCCATCTCCGCCGCTTCCTCCAGCTCCGGCCTGCGAGCAGCCAAACCCCGCGGAGGTAAATACCCGCCGCGCTTCCCCGCCACACTTTCCGCAGCCCGGGAAGCAGCCTGCGTTACCCCATCGCCTGATTCACCACGCCGAGCGCCGGCCCCTCCGCCCAGCCCACGCCCGCCGCTTCCAGCCTTGGAAGGGACTCAAAAAAAGCCTCCGGGCCGGGAACGGGAGAGGTGGGCAGGCTGCGAAATGCGACATGAACATGGAAGGAAGGGAGGGGACGGGCGAGGAGGAGCGCACCCGGCCGGGCGAGGGAGACTGGCGGGGGATGGGGCTCCCCCCGCCCCGCCGCCGGCCCAGACAGGCCGGGGGGGACCCGCCCAGCCCCGAGCGGGGTTTGCGGCTCCCGCCGCCCCCGGCCCGCCCCGCGGCGGCCCGGGAGGGGGATGAGCGGCGGCGAAGCGGGGCCGCCTCTTCCCCCCGGCAGAGCCGCTGCACCCCCGGCCGCGGGGAGCGGACCCGCCGCCCTCCCGCTCCCCGGCTCCAGCCCGGGGGCGCCGCCGCCAGCTCCCTCCGGCGGCCGGGGAGGAGGGCGAGCCGGGGGCTGCAGCCCGGCGGGCAGACCCACCCCTCTCCGCCCTGTCCCCGCTCCCCGCCCGGGGCGGCGATGGACGGGGAGGCAGCTCCGAACGGAGGCAGCCGGCGGGCCGGCTTTGCGCCTCCCTCCCCTCCCGCTTCCCTTCAGCCCCGCCGGGGCCGCTGCCCTGTCCCCTTCGGGCCTTTACCGGCTCCTCCGCGAGTCGGCGGCCCGGGCGCTCTGACAGGCGGGCGGACACCCCGGACCCGCCACAGAGCCGCCTCCTTCCTCTCCCCCTCCCGGGCCCTCCCCACAGGCGGCGGCCGCGGCCCCGGGCCGCCCCGCCCTCCTCTCGCGAGAGACCGCAGCCCCGCCGCTGCCCCGGGCCGCGGCCCCGCCTCGCCGCCCCGGGCCTGCCCGCAGGAGGCGCCCGCTCACCCGTTACTTCCCGGCCCCGCGCGCCCCCCGCCCCGCGGGCTCGGCCGCCTGAGGAGCTGCGCGGCGGCCCCTGTCACAAACGGCCGGAGCGGCACGTTCGACCTCGAGTGGCGGAGGTCGCGGCCGGGAGGGAGGCTGAGGTAGGGGGCGGCCCCGCGGCCTGAGGGCGGGGACGCGGGAGAGGCCTGGCCCTGCGGGCGGGGGGAGCCGGGCGGGCCTTCCCCTCTGCGAGGCGATTCCCGCCCTGGGGCGCGGCGCTGAGGTGCGGGCGGGACGGAGGGAAACGCGCCGTGTCCGTGGTGGCTTGTGAGGAACTGGCCCCAGAGAGGTTTGCGAGCGGCCCCCGATGAGGCGCGGTTGAGGGGGTGGCTGCAGGGGGGCGGGTGGGGTGAAAACCCGTCGCTGTCTCGCGTGGGACCGGGCCCGCGTGTGGAGGTTTTGCTGCGGATGCAGCCGGGAGCACAGGCTGACAAAAATGCATCGAACGCCCGCACTTCAGACACAGCCCGAACATCAAAGTGTGGCCGCAGAGCTCCCTGCCAGGGAGGCGGTAATTGGACCTACGGTCTCTAACTCCAGGCTGTTGGCTTTTGCAGCACCCTAGTGCAACCAGCTAGAAATCCTGTGGCTGCTTAATTCAGGCAGCCAAAAAAAACCTCATAGCCTTTCTTGAACTATTAAATAACACGGTTGATCTGTTCATCCTTGTTATTTATGTAGATAGATACTGAAGTCCTCACAAGAAAATGCAGGGGAGGCAAATAGGGAGCGGGATTTTTTTTTTCTTCTTTCTGCATAAAAAACATCTTTAGTGGAGGAGTTAATTTACTTGAACTCATCATGCAGCATCTCTACCACTAACGGAAACGTCGTGCAGTGCCACATTGCTGCACAGTTTGCAGTTTGCGTATTTTCATGGGTTTTTTCATCAAAAAAAGAAGGCTGGCATTTTGTAACAGGGGATGGTTTCTCACATTAGAGTGTTGTGAACACACCAGACTGTGATGAGCAAACGTTGTCTTCGCAGGGTCCACTGGGCGTGCAGGCTCCTCTGTCACTTCTGCCCTGGCTCCCAGAGCGTGGTGGGATCACATTGACAAAACAGCAATGCCCCACGTTGTGTTCTCAGGGTGCACATTGGTAAACTCTGTATGAAAAGCACCGTAACACTGCGTGTATGTTTTATCCATGGAAAAGGGGTTTTTACATGGCTAGAAAATGCAGCACTCTTGTATCTACAAAACACTGGGAAGACCGACAGCCCCTTCGTGCTGTTCATTTGCATGCCCCATCTTTTGCCTGGAAGAAATACCTGTTCTTTAGGACAGAGCAGCTTTGAAATAGGATACTGCCCAATATCTTTATTGTAACATTTGACTTCAAAAGAGACACTACTGGGTTGGAAAGGAAGGTATGCCAGTGAGTCAGTCCTTAAAAATGATGACATTTGGTAAGAAGCTACTAATGTTTAACAAGCAACAAGGTTAGGGGTAAATGTAATCAGCTCTATTCTCCCACCACATTTTTTCTGTCCTGCAGCCTTACAGAAAGGTCATTTGGTGGAATTATGGCATTAAAGAGAAAGCAAGTTATGTTTTCCCAGTCCTCTGCTTTACTGTTATTATTGAAGTCAGTGGTATGCTATAGTTCAGCCATTTTAGTCTTACTAGTTGAAATATCTTTTTACAAATTATGTAACAGCTAAATCAAAGTTTCGGATTTTTAAAAAATATATCTTTGATCTGTACAAGCTTACTTGTCTAAACACACCCCAAAGTGAAATGAAATTTACTGTTCTTGCTCTTACCAACTCCTGTGCTAACAGCTATTGAGTGTGTGTGGAGAGAGTGTCTACAGCAGCGTCATGGTAACTTCTCTCACATCTTTTCAAACTCACTACAGTGCCATTTCCTCATATAGACTCCGTGATCAAAGACTGCCAACTTGCATTTCTTGGTTCTTTCAGAAGAATGGTTAATTATCTGCATCTACCCATAGCCTAAACATTCAGCATTAATAACTATGCTGGCTGCTTCAGAGCAGAGTTCGCTGCATTTATTGACAATAAGCAATGGGAATGAATTGTATCTCATTAATTCAGGGGTGAACAACTTACTGCTTTAGAAGTGGGAGACAGCCTCACGACGCGGTGTTGTGCTGTTGTTGAGAGAAGCAGATTGTTCCCACTCTCGTCATTACCTGTGCACTGCAGTCCCCTTGATTTGCCAGCTCTGTTGTTGCAAACCGCAGCTCCTGTCCTGGACCGGGAGCGAAGGAGGCTCTGCGCAGACACGGCAGACCTCCCACGGAATTTTTGCTGCGCGAAATTGAGTTGGCATCTAGTTTGCTGCTTGTCCAGACACAACTCTGCTTTGTCACACCCAAATAATGCCTTAATTCTGAATCACATTGATAGACTTGTGCTCACAGGCAGAACTCATTGCAGGTCTTGGGCTTCAAATATTTCAAAAATTAATACCCATGAGTAATTTTGCATAAACACATAGTGCCATTCAGTTCGTGGTGGAGGCCTCTTTTTCCTAGGAAATGTTTTAAAATAAATATACCAGTTAACAGAAGGCTGTGCTATAAACTGTGACAACTGTTTATGAGACATTGTTGCCAATTCCTTGCAATTGTCCCCAGAATACAGGCTGTTTTTCTTTAATTCCGGAGACTATAGGGCTACAACTGGGAAGTAAACAAGCATGAAATCAGCACGGCCACAGCCTATAATCCTCAGACTTCACCTTTCCATTGGCCAATGGCTTAGAGAACCTCATAAATTTAAAAATATTCCCCAGCACATCTGCCTCAAGGAATCTGATTTAGAGGCTTAATCTCCGTAGGTTTTATGATTCATCGCACTTGATTGACAAGAAGTTTGAAATATGGTCCACGTGGACTGCTTAACTCCACTGACATTGGGCATCTATCAGCAACTACCTTTTGTATTCTACTTCTTAAGTATTTATATCTGCCATTATTGAATTCCTCACAATCTTTAAATGTATTCCTCTTCTCAACAACTTGATGAGGTCACGAAGAACTGTCACAGTGGAAAGTGAACAAAAAGGGTGTTCTGCTCTGGGCTTGCAGGAGGACTGTGATAAACTGAGCACAACTCTTGCCAGTGCTCTGCCGGTGCCCTGACCCACTGCCTCATGCTGCTTCCCATCTGCACACCGTTTGTTTGCTAATGAAAATTAATACAGCATGTTCGCACTTGAAGACATCTCAGCTGTCAAAATACAGTACTAAATGAGCTGCTGTTTAAAATCATTTTATAGACAAGTAGGTGGGCCTTGAGTACTTTTAAAGACCGTATTTTACACTGTTCCTAAAGATGAGCTGTCACAACATGTTGGTATGCGGGCTGGGGGTGAATTAGTTTTGGATCTTTGTATGGTCTGATAAAAGGCTGTGCTGCTCTTATTATCTGCACCACGAATCCCAGCAACTGCTTTACGAATTCATCGGCAGTTGAGTTTTATCCTTCAGAGCATCACAGTTTATCTAAGGTCTTCCTTTATATTCATTAGTGAGGATGAAAATAAAATTTAGCTTTAATTCAAAGGCTAATTTAGATTTCAGTATATGATTAACATTCCACATGCAATTACTCTCATCAAAGTTAAGCACATGCATGAATCTTTGCAGGAGTGGGGCCAAAACATTTGTAAGTATCCACTTTTTCAATACATTTTATATAAAGAATTATTCTTATCTATTATTTATGCAAGGCCCTTAACTAGGTAAATCTTGACACAGCTAAGTCTCTCTATAAGCACTCATTTTCTTACTTTTCATCTGATATCTGCTCTGTACACTGTTACCTCAGTCTATCAGCAGCTGGGTATGAACACAGTTCACCAACTGTAACTACAATGTTAGTCTTCTGCATTAGTGTTTATAGGAGCAGCAAGAGCATTGAGCAAACAATCTCAAAACCTAAGTTTTCAGGAAACTGTGTAACAACTCCAACGGCATTGACTGTATAATTTGGAAAAACAAACCATTAAAAAGAATCAATACTAGATCATAAAAAGCTATACGAAATTATAAATTATTGCAATACATACAGGAAAAACACTGTTTTTTTCTGTTAAAATTCCATCCTTCAACTACTGCAAAGTTGAACTAGTCCACTTAAGACAGAATGGAATCACCAAAACTTTAATACTATATTTTTGGCATGCAATATATACATAATTAAACAGTTAACAAACATATACAAGTGTAGTATACACAATGTAAATGCAGTCCTGCTGTGGATTGTATCTATCAGTATATTCACAGTACCTGTCATAACATTTGCTAGCAAGAAAAATATTAATTGATTTTTATTAATAGCGCTAATCAGGCAAACGTGAGACAGCGCGCCTGCCCTCCCCACAGGCACGGCCTCCGTTCTGCGCTTTCCACTGGTACTGGGGCGCTTTAGAATGTTCCAGCAACAGGGCACGCTGGAGCCCTTCACCAGCAGCTTTGTGAACACCAGGGCGAGATCAGTCACCACAAAACAGACCAAGAACATCAGGCTGTGAGCAACCACCCACATGCAGTAGGATAAATTAGCCATACGGCGTGACACGGGGTCCACGTGGGCTTGTGAGAAGTGAAGAAATAGGAAGAGCACGAGAACCGTGAGCAGTGACAAACACACCGCTTGGATCCAGCCTCGCACCGAGTTCCCGCACTTCAGCAGACACAGCCCCACTTGCACGCTCGCCAGATAGATGGCTAAATATCCAAAGAGAGAGAGCAGTCCTTCCCTGTTGGCGTTTAAAAAGCCAACCCTGGTACCTCTGCCATCGCCGCCATGCAAGATAAACATCTTCAGAGAGGTAGTGTTAAGAGTAAGCTGATAAAGTACAGCCAGGTTTATAGCGATGATCCAAGAAATATTTTTTGGAAATATGGCTAAAAGTAGAGATGCTGCAAGCCTCACAAATGCTAAAGTAAAGAAAAAATTCCAGTGCACTCCATACTCTGAAGTATGTTCATGGTACTCTATAGATTTAACACTCAGCAGTCGTCCAATGCCAAGAAAAATCAACGGCCAAACAGAAAAGAACTGCCTGGCCAGACTGGAAAATTTGGATTGTGTCACACAAAACTTTTGTCTAACCTCAGGACAAACAAGAGCATTACCAAAAATAAAAGCTCCAACCCCAAAATCCATAACTCCTGTTCCATAAGTCTCGGCTTTGGCAAATCGCCGTGGATATTGCGGGAAATCCACTGCTAAAATGCTGATTGATGTCAACACATTGACATAAACACGAAACGCAGTTATTGCTGGAATGTATTCTGGATCCAAGTACGTCTCCTGGAAGTCTTTTACAATTTGCCTAAAAGGGACTCTGGTCTCGTGTTTTCTTTGGCTGCATATTTTGGAGAATATTCCAGCACAGAAGGCTACAAGGATAGCTGGCACAAAACACATGATTGGAGACAAGACTGTGCAGGAGAACACGAGAGGAGACACTAGCACAAGGAAGTCTAGCAGCAGGCTGTATTTCCTTGAGTTTAAAGGTTTGCCATAGTGCAGGTAATACAGAATCAAGAGGAGCCCTCTGCAAAGCAGGCAAAGTGGAGCTAGAGTCAAGCCAAATGAAATTTCCAGCAAACTGGTCCCGTTTAAATTGCTAATGAAGGCTTCCTTCAGGTGCTTTTGTGACATTCTTTCTTCCTCTGAAAATACAAATGTGAACTTGAGTTAGTTTTGTAAAACGGGGCTCTTAGAACTGCATCAAAAATGAACCTTACATACCAGTTCATTAACACATACACTGATTTAGAAGTCATCTGTTCTTCAGTTACTCTTCAATTTAAATAATCCAGAACAGCCCTCGTGCTGCTGGGAGCCTGACCGAGTTCCAGCATCACAAACCTCGCTCTCCAAACAAGATTCTTAACATATTTTTGCTAAAGATCTCTAAATATCAAGTATTCTCTTCAATATTCACATCTTACTAGATGTCCTGCTCTGTAAGTCGTATTCTCTATAGTGTACATGAAACAGATACATAAAAAGGTGGCCCTAATGGGTCAGCAGTAAAACCAGCAGCTAAAATCCCCACTTGCAACAAAAGTGCCTTTTAAAAAAAGGCCCCAGACCCACAGTGATCCTGCCCGGCCAGTCTTGGGGGACCTACTTCAAGAGAATATGTTAAATGCGAGAAGCATTAATTAAGAAAGCCAGAATTGCTGGGTTTGTTTAAGCTGCAGTGTGGGGTCGCACCGAAGACTTCATTAGCTAAAACCCACTGACCTGGGCAGCCCTTTCCCCACGCGGGGCGGGGTCGCTTACCGGGTTCGGGATCAGTCACCGGGTTCGGGATCAGTCACCGGGTTCGGGATCAGTTACCGGGTTCGGGTCAGTCACCGGCTTCTGGCGAATTTCTTGGTTTCGGGAGAGTTTCTCGGTTCGGGAAATAGATGTCGGGAGGGATCGAACCCGCATTTCAGCGCTGCTGTCCCCTGCAGAGGCCGAGGTGCCGCCGGGGTGGCAGAACAAGCCCCGGAGCACCCCGGTGTCCGTTCATCTCCTGCCCTGGGCGTCCCGGGCCGTTCCCCGCGGTCCCGCCGGTACCGGCGCCCCCGGCGCGGCTGCCGCAGCCCCAGCTCCGCAAGTAAATGCGGCCCGCGCTCGCCGCCCGCACTTTCGGCAGCGGCCGCAGCCCGCGCTTCCGCAGCGGCCGATTCGCCACCGCCCGCAGCCCCCGCCCCGGCTCCGCCTGCTCCGCCGCCCGCAGCCCGCGGTGGGTGCGCCCGCTCCCGCTCCCCCCGCACCGCCGCGCACCGCCGCCGGGCCCCGGCCGCGGAACGCGTGGTCTCGCTGCGGCCCGGTGGCCGGGTCAGCCCCGGTGGGAACCGTGCTGCCGTGCGACCTTGGGGCCCGGGGCCAATGTCGGATCTGCCCGGGAAAAGCCTCGGGGGGCGGCTGCATCAGCAGGAGCTGCGGTAGCCCGTGTGCTTCGGGGAACCGCTTGAACCGGCACAAAGAACTCCGCCAGCTGTAAGCCAGGCTTCTCCTAGGAAAGCGTAGTACAGAGATGCGGAGCGCTTCAGAGGGTCTCGGCGGTGGCTGCGTGTCCCGTGAGCTCCGCGCGCTTCAGCCCACGCATCAAAGTGGTCTCTAAATGGTGGTTTCGTGCCGGGTAAGAATAGACTAAGACTTAGAAATGGAACGGACGGCAGTCTCAGCTGCTGGAAGAAGACGGAATTCTTCCTGGCTATGTGACCGGAATCTCCGTGTTTATCACAGAAATTCAGAGGGCGAGCTTGGCTCACCTTGGGTTGGCTCCCACTGGTTTTCAGAGGAAGCAGGAAGAGGACGGCAAGCCAGCGGATCTTATTTCTGCTGCAACGCAAAACTTCTCTGAGTCACTGCTTTTCCAAAAGCACCAGCTTCTCTGAGGCCATCAGACCCGTGAATCTTTCAGGAGTAATGCAACAGAAACAAAGTTATTGTATTTTAAATGCCTTTTTTTTTTTTTTTTAAATTTAGGGGTTCTTCCGTCTGATTTGAAAGAGATACCCAAGAGTAAAGGCCCTCTCCAGTGTTCCCGTCCATAGGGCTGAACAAGATGCCAAAGCAGGTAAAAAGAAAAGTAGACTTTTGTTCTAATTAAATTTTACTGCCAGGAAAGAATTCTTGGCTTGTTTCCATGCAGTCCAGATTAGGTAACTACTAATGCATATTTACCCCTACCATGAATTGACTGGACTTATTAACTGTGTGTTTTCGAGCTGTGTTACTAAGACCAATGTGTGATTTTTGTTATGCCATTGGCTTTAACGGGGCAGGTGTTAATGCATGTAGCAAGTACATTCTTAAATGTATTTTTTCAGTTAAATTAACAGACGCATGAGCTACGCAATGTAGGTGTGAGAAGTGATAGTGTTTTCAAATACTTTTGGCTAAGTGATCACTGTGTCTTCTCAAATGAAGCAATGTCGAGCAAGGGGGTGCAGGGGATCAAAAATAAGCCCTTTCTCAGGTCATGCACTATCAGCTGCACAATGGATTTAAGAACTCGGCTGGTGCCACCGTAATAGAGCAGACACATGGGAGGGCATGGGAAGAATGGGCGATTGGCAGATACTCATCTTGTCCATGGAGTATTTAATAACTGTGTGTGTCTGTTCTCTGTGAAAGCAGCAAACTTCTCAGTGTTCATTGAGAATTACAGAAATCAGTTTGATGGCATTACTGAACGGAAAAGGAATGTCCAGAATGCAAAAAGCAGGACTGGCATCTTTCCCCTTCTTCATTTTCCCCTATAGCTCCTCTCTCCTTCCCCCCAGAAATGACAAAGAGAACCTGAAATCTCTCTGGCTAAGTTTTCCATTATGTTTGCACAACAAATGTGTCCTTCCAACTAATATTGTCAAGGGCATGAGAGCCCAGAGGCTAAGATTTAAATGCTTGAGGTGATTCAAAACAGACAAATCTTCACCTAATGCGGGCCAGCTCTTACACCCCCACCAGAAATACGCCAGTTAAGAACATTGTGTAAGTGCGTCTGTGCTAAACAACCTGCAAAATTGCAAGTGCCGGGTAGTGTGAGTGTAAGGACACATTCTTTCCAAGTGCCTTTGCTTACAGCCAGAATTACCAGCGATGAATTCAGTTTACAGACAGCGCTGTCAGCCTGCCCTCTCTCATAGGACGGATAACACCTTTCTAAAAACAGAGCACCCCATGGGAACCACTGGTGCTGGGGTTCGGCAGCTGGGAGGAAGAGCAGCTTAAGAGGCTTAAGTTGTGGCTCCTGCTGAGGCTGAACTTCTGTTACATGGAAGCAGCAGAAGAGCTATAAACTAGAGCAGATAGGTGAAAGTCTAGCCTTCGATTGATGCTGATCTGCTGTCTTCTCCAGGAAAATGGCCAAAAAGAAGATTCCATTGTCCAGAATGACCTCAGTGAATCATTTGGAGAAGAAGTTAGAGCGTTCCTCAGTGATGAAGAAAAACTGCATCTTTTTGATGACCTCACAAAAGTTAATCCGGTGACAACTACAACAGGTAAGCAGCCAGGCAGGGGACTATCTCCTGAGGAGCCACTTGCCCTGGTGGCCACTAACATATGGTAGTTACTGTTCTCATTGCACTCATGCTCTCATGAACACAGGAGTTAAAGATTCAAAGCCTATTAAAGCCTGTTCAAAGCCTTAGAAATTCACATTTGGCTTGGTTGAATTTTTAATTTTTTTTCAGAATATTTTTATTTTAGATTCAGCCCTGCTGATCTCTTATCAAGCTCTGCATGTGGAACTCATGTTTGTATTGTTGGTTCAGGTCGCTGGGTGTGTTGGGAGTTAATGCTGTTGAAGGGCTCCTGCATGACCTTGTGATTGCAGTTTGGTGCTACATGAACATACCAGAAAACAAGGCTCTAACTTAGGTTAAATATATATCCATGACATTGGTTTTGAAAAGTAAATTCCTCAATTGACTTTTAAAGGTGATGCTGTTAAGAGAAGCTGAGGCCTGTTTCTAGTGCAGATGGGGAATTCTTGCCTCTGCTCTGCAAGAGAACAGATTTGCTTCGTCGAACTATCTGAAACCTCATAAAAGCACAGAATTTATTGAATGGAGAAGTTAGCAGATCCCTCAAGATTTTTAAAAACAAGAGCACCTCTTAAAGACATTGTTATGTATATTTGACCTATACCACTCCCTTGATCGCCTCATTCTCTATTAAACCTAATAGGTAATATTTCTGAAGATTTTTGTACAAACAGGAGCAGGAAGAGTCAAAGACACTTTTCAAAAGATGCTAACAGAAGGTGTGTCTTTCAGTTCTGAAATGTCTTCAAGCAAGATATAGAGTAAACTTGTTTTATACAAATGCTGGCTGCAGCCTGGTGGCTTTAAATCCATTTCAGCCTGTCTCCTGCCTCTATTCACCCGAGCTTATGAGAGAGTACCACGGTGCGCTTCGCCCTCAGGTAATCCTTACATTTGAAATAACTGTCCTTCTGCAGAACCCAGATGTCAAGTTCTTCAAAATCTATATGAGCAAAATAATTCTAAAGGATAAAACCCATTTCTAGTGAAATATGAATTCTGTTAAAAGAGCAATACTCTTTTCAGATAAATGTGAGAACAGCTTTGCTGTCCATTGCTGTTGAACTGTGTAATTACTGTTCTCTGAAATATGAATATTCTCTTTTACTGCCAGGATTTAAAACCTCACATCTTTGCAGTGGCTGAGCAAACCTACAGAAATGTCCAAAGCCAGATAGAACCTGTAAACCAGTCCATAATTGTGAGTGGAGAAAGTGGTGCTGGGAAGGTAAGGAGATTGTTTTCTGACATTGCTCTTAAATTTTGAGATTTGCAAGTGATTTGTAGTTTATAGTATCTCAGTGAACATGCAAAGCTGAAGAAAAAAATCTAACAGAGCATGTAGCCAGTCTGCTCTAGCACAACTCTTGAAATATGCGTAAAGCTTGAAGTCATTGCTGCAGTTAAATAGACTCTGCTTAATATAGCTGCTCTTGAGGTGACATCTGTAATTTCTGGGAGGGCTTGATTTGAATCATTCAACAGGAACTGCACCTGTGTTAATGTCTCATCGTGATCTGTCGTGAATCTCAGCAAACCCTGTGGAGAGACGCAGAAGCAGCAGAGAGTTCAGATCCTATCCTAGGCCCTTCTGTAGTGGTCTGTACCTATTCAGGAAGAAATTGAGGATATTTTTAAGCCTTAGAACAAAATGATATGCTGAGTGTTAATGACTCAAAGTCAATTTATATTCAATTCATCTTAGGATGCTAGTTGTTAATTCTAGCTGAGCTTCCAGATGGTTATATCTTGATAAAACTGTCGTTCAGCAAAGCACTCCAACAGCATTTAAATGTGAGGCTGTTGCACATAAGCATATGCACAACAAGTTTCCGCTGAACTAGAGCTGTAAACCTGACATGATCACTCTCTTTAGCGTCGTCGCCAGCTGCATACTGTGTTTTCAGAAGCTAGCACTGTTTTACTAACTGATATAACTAATGTGGTAAAAACAAAGACCTATTGTGAAGCCTCTCTCTTGCAGACTTGGACATCTCGCTGCCTTATGAAATTCTATGCTTCCATTGCTGCTTCAGTTATCTCCCCAAAAGGCAATGAAACCGTGGAAAGGATAGAGAAGAGAGTGTTGGATTCCAACCCTGTCATGGAAGCATTTGGTAAATGAGGCTTTTTTAACAGCAAAAAGAAGTAGTGGCCGCTGTGGGAATTTTCTTTGTTAATACACAAGTCTAAGTTAGCTCTTGATCCTCTCCTTAAAAGACAAACTCTTCAAATACTGGAGATATGTACAAATCACCCTTAATTCTGTATGTCCAACATGGAAGAGTAAAACCACTCTGATTATCTGTCACTGGCAACTTCACAGGAAATGCATGTACCCTGCGGAATAACAACAGTAGCCGTTTTGGAAAATACATCCAGCTTCAGTTAGACAGGTAATAATTACTGCGTAAAAACCTTACCGTTTTGTTCCTTTGAACCTTTACAAGCCTATTTCTGAAGTTTGCCATATAACATTTTATCTGGTTTTAGAACCTGTTTTGGTTTGCTGGTGGCTTACATTATTATGATTTTTTTTTTCCAGCAAGCTCTCACCCTAAAAGAGAGCAATGGAAAACCAGAGATGCAGTTAAGAACTCTGAAAAAAATGTTACATTAAACTTGTACAAAACTGAAGGTGAACTGCAAAGCATTCATAGTCAGTTGGTATTGTAACAACACAACACCTCTCAGATTCTGTGAGGAAGTTTTGTTGAACTCTTTGCTTTTTTTTCCACTCCAGATCCCACCACCTGAGCAGTGCTTCCATTCAGACTTTCCTTTTGGAGAAGACCAGAGTTGCCTATCAGGCCCCCAATGAAAGAAACTTTCATATTTTTTATCAGGTTTGCCTTTAGTTAATTTTGCTAGATATTTCTGACAAACAGTGGGGATTAAATCACCAGTTTTAGCACAGTTGCAACTTCTAATATTTAACAGCTTTCCTGTCCGCCATGCTTCCAAATTCAATCATGCTTCTGGTACGTTATTCTTCATTTTCTGTGAGCTGTAAAGACCAAAGGCAAAATTCAGTTGTTACCTTGTTTTCTGTCTCCAGATCACAAAAGGTGCCACTGCAGAGGAGAGGCTGGAATGGAACCTTCCAGAAGGGGCTGACTACCGCTGGCTGCCAAATTCTGAAAGAAACTTAGATGGTAAAGATAAGTGTCACAGACTGTCCCTTAATAATGGCTGTAACTTTAAAGGAGGGCAGGCAAAATGTGTCTGTCCTGTTAAATCCCATGACCCAGGTTGGTTAGTGAACAGCAGGCATTTTGCAAAGCCACTTGCATTAATGTAATTCTTTTAAAGTTTCGGTTTGCACTATTAAGAGTTTTCACCTGGCTTAAACCAGCGGTTTCTGGCCCAGCGAATTTGCATCTCTGTGGCTGCGTTTAGAAACTGTCTCGTGTGTGGGTGTGCTTCAGCAACCTGCTGCCTAGTTCAGAGCCCCACAGAGTCCAGATTAAGCCGATGACTTGGTTCGCCAGCTTGTGCTGTGGGATTTACCAAGAGAGCACCTGGCCACCTT
This sequence comes from Caloenas nicobarica, assembly GCF_036013445.1. NCBI lineage: Eukaryota > Metazoa > Chordata > Aves > Columbiformes > Columbidae > Caloenas > Caloenas nicobarica. The sequence goes on from NC_088261.1 coordinate 2,001,079, forward strand.
GATCTCCTTTGGCAATTCCAGCTCAACTTGACATTGTGTAGAGCGTTCTGCTTGCCTGTGTTTGTGTGCATGGCTTTCTTTTAAATAGCACTTGTCTGGCTTTTCAGAGGACTGCTTCGAGGTGACCAGAGATGCAATGTTTCACTTGGGCATTGACCGCTCCACGCAGAACAATATTTTCAAGGTCAGGTACAGAACACCGTCACCGCGAGGCTGCTAATGACGGTTGGAATGTCTTTTTAGTGTGGGAAGTAAATCCATTATCAACGCGGAGAGCATGCGTTATTCAGTACTCCTGACTGGAGGGCCTGCAGTTACACAAGAGGTTGTGTAGCCAAATACGAGATCTTAAAGCCTGCACCTGTGAACTTTAGTTTTCCTTCAGTAATTGGAGCATTAGGAATTAACATAAAGCTTGAAATCTGCTTGCTGTTTTTGTGCAGAAATGTGTTGACTTGTCCTGTTCATGTGGCTAAGGGAAGGCTAAGAGGACACTGCCTTGGAGGGGAGCTCTGGTTTACGAAACTCAATGCTGGATTGTATTTCAGGTGTTGTCAGGCCTTCTCCATCTTGGGAACATTCAGTTCTCTAATCCAGCGGATGAAGCTCAGCCTTGTGAACTAGAAGACAAAACCAAAGGTGAGGCAAAATCCACATTTGAGTTGGTGAGTTCACGGAAGTGTCATTTTTCCATAATCTCTCTAGACCTTCCGTAGGTTTAAAGGGGCTGCATTCATTTGACACTCCAGATAACCTCGCAATGTTTTTTTTTCCTGAACAAGATTTTGTGAAGACCGCTGGAGATTTGCTGAAGATACCTGTCGAGGAACTACTGGAATCATTAAGAATTCGAACAATAACTGCTGGAAAACAACAACAAGTCTTCAAGAAGCCATGCTCCAGAGCCGAGTGTGAGACCAGGAGGGACTGCCTGGCCAAAGCCGTCTACGCCAAGTAAGGACACGCAGGCCTGGCTGCTCTGCTAAGCCCCATCACTTTTGCGAGGAACAGGGAAGCCAGAGAGATTTACTTTCCCTGGTTTCTGCTTGGGCTCAGGAACAGTGTGACGCTGGCATAAACAGCAGTAAAAGAACATGACTGTTGTAAGCAAGCACTTCCCAACTAATCCAGTTGTCATTGTCTGCAGATTGTTCGAATGGCTTGTTCTGGTCATAAATGAGAGCATCTACGCAGATCCATCAGCGTGGACCAGCTTCATAGGTATGTTTTTTCACCCTGGTTTAACTGAGTACCCATAAGTCCTTCAAGCTCCTGCTAAACCCCAGTGCGCTCTCTTCCTGTACTCCTTCTAGGTTTGTTGGATGTTTACGGTTTTGAAGCCTTCCCTGAAAACAGCCTGGAACAGCTTTGTATTAACTACGCCAACGAGAAGCTGCAGCAGCACTTTGTAGCGCACTATCTGAAGGCACAACAGGTAATACCCCACTAACATCAAATGTTAAATATCTAATTTTAAACCAGCATATTACATCTCTGTAATTGTATTTCTGTGCCTCTGGGCAGATTGCAACCTTCAGTCAAATAAGCAATGCCACAGAAGTGAGTAGGATGTGCCTAACAATTGCTTTTTTAAAGAGGGGAGTGTGGGGCAGTTGGTGGAATGAAACAGCTTTCTCTCTTGGGTACCGGAGATCCGTTCCTATTATACAGCTCCAACATGATGGCACCTTCCGCCTCACAGCATAGTTTTGTCAGTTCATGCAGAAAATAAGTATCTCTCTGACCATAATTTGTGCTTTCACATGCCCAGCCTTTTTCACCTGCCTGCCCTTGTCAGTATGCCAGGGGTTAATGGTCAGTGAAGATGAAAACCAGGTTCAAGCACACAATTACTTTCCTCGAAACTGATTCATGACCCCAGTTAGCGCTCTCTCACGTGCTGAGCGCCATTAGGGGCCTTGCTGCGCAGCGCCGGGGCAGGAGGCCCCGGTGGCCTCATGGATAGAGTGCCGGCCTCTAAAGCCAGGGGTTGCGGGTTCGAGTCCCGGCCGCGCCCTCCCAGTAGGTACCTAAGAGGGTCAATGGCAGCGCTGTGCTGCCCCGCCCAGGAGGAGGGGCCGTTCCCATGGGAACGGAGAGACCGAACCTGCCCGGTAGGGACGAGGGTTTGAAACAAAACCGAACCGCGGCCGCGGGAGGCGGTGAGAGGGTCCCGCCGGACGAAACGCGCAAAGCGAGAAAAAACAACCCAAAAGAACCCTCCAAAACGGCAAAACAAAGAAACAATAAACCAAAATAACCTAAAACGCAAAAAAAAACAAGAAAAAAAGAGAGAACTATAACAGGCAGGAAAACGTAACAGAGGAGGAGGGTAAAATAAACTATGGCAAGTGCTGCCCTGCAAACCCTGCTCTTTTTAACCAGATTTGCTTGCAAGAGAGTTAAAATAGTTGGACTTGATTGATCGTGAGGATCTCTTCCAACCAATGACTATGGTGGTGATGACTATGAGAGTGAGACTTACAAACAATATACTAGAAATATAAGGTAAAACAAAAGTAAGTATAAAGCACTTGTTAATCATTCCGGACAGTTCTGTACTTCAGTATTGTAATTACCTGTATCTTTCTGGTTTAGGGCCATGTCCCAATCTAGAGAAGCAGTTCTGCGCAGCTCAGTGTGGCTGTAAAGCAGCCTTGCTGCTTTCCCTGATCCCGCAGGACCTGCTGCTCCATCCTCAAAAGCTACCTGGGGCAGTTTTTTTTAATCAAGATTGCCATAGAACATGAGCTGAGCTCTGGATGAGCAGGCTGAGCCTGGGATTAACCTGTTAAACAGTGACTGCAAAAAGGCACGTGGTTATTTGAGCTCCAGTGCCCTCTGCTGCAGAACAAACCGTTTCTCTCCGACCGCAGGAAGAATACGCAGCGGAAGGGCTCCCGTGGTCATTCATCAACTACCAGGACAACCAGAACTGCCTCGACCTGATAGAGGCCAATCCTCTCAGCATTTTTTCTCTGCTCAATGAGGTAAGTGTGGAACCAAACCTCTCGTGCGTTTGGCCCGGTTGCCTGCCTTCCATCCCATGCCGCCAAAGAAAATGCTGAATTAGTAGGAAACTTGACAGCTATAAAAATTCTGCAGAACTTACTTTTCAGAACAATCATGACATTGCTTCTTCCTATTCGAAGTCATGTTTTTTTTCCCCTGATCCAGGATGTTCTAATTCAAATAGGAAGTCTCACTATTTTTTTTTTCCATGGTATTTGAGGGCTTGCATACTCAAAGCAATTCTAAAAATAAAACGGTCATGATTTAAAGTGTCTCAACTTTTAAAGACCGATCTTTATGACAAATACGAGATGCTGCAATTTTGTCTTGTTTGTTCTGCAGGAGTGCCGTCTGAATAGATCCTCAAACACCGACCTGTTTCAAACTCGGATTGAGAAAGCCTTGTCTAATAATCAGTGTTTAAGTCGAAACAAGTTTAGTAAGGAGCCTAACTTCATTATTTCACATTACGCTGGCAAAGTCTGCTATCAGCTGGCAGCAATGGTGGAGAAAAATAAGGTAGGTGTTTTCAGAAGTAGCTGTTTAAAAAATGAAAAAACACCAAAAAAATCTTACAGACCAAAAGTGATTTAAATCAAAGCACCACTAAAAAGTATATTATATTCAGTGATGTCTACTGGATATACATGGCTTGTGCCAAATAAATCCCTCAGGTCATGTAAAACTGGGTAACGCTCTTGGTCTTAAGTTGTATAAAGAGAACAACGTTAGGAACAGTCGTACATTTGACTAGATTTGCTGGATGTTCAGCCAGACATCGTTTTCTGTTCCTGAATCTGACTCTGAATTAATGTATGTAGTCAGATTCGAAACGACAGCTGTGGTTAAATCAAAGTCGGTATCAGAAATACTATTCCATCTATATTTGTGGAATTTCTAGTCATTTCAAAGCTGGCAGGTTTCTGCCTAAGTTCAAATACTAATGAGTCATGTTTGTGTTTGCAGGACCCCATTCCACCAGAGCTGGTCAACGTTTTGCAGAATTCTAAGGACCCTTTGCTTCAAAAATTATTTCCTGTGGCAGAAGGGAACCAAAATAACATCAAAACCCAGAACAGAGCAGCTGTTGTGACAGTGGTGTCAAAGTTCAAGGTACATCCTATTCTGTTTTCTACTGCTGTCTTCATAACTAGACAAGAGAACAGTAGGGTGGGACCAAGATCAGTAAATGTTATTAAACAGCTGCAAACCAAATAGCTCCAGATTCCTGAGATTCTCTGGGTTTTTGGTTGTAAGTCACTCCAATTTTACCTTTAACAGTTGGGCATCTGACTTTGTGAGGCTCCTTCCTACCTGTTCCTCTTGAGGGGTTACCTTTGGCTGGTGGCCCTGCTCTAATTTTGGAAATGTTCTGAATTTACTATCAACAGTTTTACAAAAGCATCCATAGAGTGGATTTTTTGCTCAAGCTGTCCTTATGGAACAGATCTGCTAATACTGAGTCAGTAAAGCCATCCTTGCAAAAAACGGCTTCATTGTTTTTATAGATGACCGTCGGTGAGCTAATCTACCTGTGGAGGAGGAGCCCCTAATTAAACCTGCGTTCGTTTTCTACAGGGTTCACTGGAGCACCTCATGCAGCTTGTGAACAGCACCACGCCGCATTACATCCGATGCATCAAGCCTAACGCTGGCTGCAAGGCAATGACTTTTCAAAGAGAAGAGGTAACTTTCCAAAAGCCTTTCCTCACTGAGTTGGTGAGAAGCTTCCTGGAGACATCGTGTGGGGCTTTACAATGGGTCTCTTATGATCTTCAGTCACTTGCAAAGCTCTTTTCCCAGCACATCTTGAAACAGCTTTTGCTCCTTTCAAGATGAACATCCTTTCAGAATCACTGATGATGCTTGTCTAAAATGGAGCTGGTGAGCACAGCAGCTCTTCCAGATGCAACTTACTTGTTGCTGTATGAGAAGTTCTCTTACCAGAGCACTCCTGAGTTATTTGGGGTAATCCCGTCCAGCCCTCAAAATAGGTAAAGGTGATCTGACTGCTCAGCAGTCGCACAGGTGAATGCCCACAGTAAAACTTTGCTTTCTCCTGCAGTCTAGTCTAGGACTAGCATGTCTTTGAGAGCACAGCGGCAGATGCTAAAGCTGTAATTAAAGAACCTCATCTGATGCAGAGGGCACACGAGGACTGTCCCTCTGTTAGTGCTGCCTTGACGCTGCTCCGCGTGTTCCTCAAAGCAGCAGCTCAGTGGCCGTGCAATCCCCTTCTCTGCCCTCTCGCTTCGTTCTCCAGCGTGGGGCGCACCAGGCGAGCTCCCCCGAGCACAACGGCTTCCACAAACAGGACAGAGGGTACCTAAACCATCTCCATTTGTGCCTCAGGTTCTCAGCCAGCTCCAGGCGTGTGGGATAGTCGAAGCCATCACCATCAGCGCAGCAGGCTTCCCCGTTAGGTAAGTCCAAACTTCTTAAGCAACATCTTCCATAATCCATTCCTATAGCAATTGGCAGTATATTAGTTATTCAGAAGAGCTTATAAGCAAGAAATCCAAACATTTTGCTGGCTGTTTCAGATCACAAGACTTTATTGATTCTTTTTAAGCTATCAGAAGAGTTCTGCTCGCTGTTTTTAAGCTTATTTGATTGCCTCTCTCATGTTTTTGGAGACAAAAATACCTGTCGCATATCTGGACTGCTCTTCAGTGTCTTGGATAATGATACTCTGCTAGCTGAGCAAGCCCACAAGTGCAGCAGCAGTACAGTAACCAGGGCAGCACAACTTGCACTCAGGGCGATGAGATTCTTAACAATATACCAAATACTAACGAAGTCCAGATGTGTCTCTAACACACCCCTGGTCTTAGAGCTCACTGCACTGGATTTTTGAAGCCACTCTGCAATTTTTCCCCCTCAAAGGACAGGTTTACCCATATAGTGAGTGATGCCTGCCTAGAATTAACTGTACGTTTGTCTATCAGGATCCCTTTCCAAAGTTTCACTGAGCGCTATGAAATACTGAGAAAATCATGTCCGTCCAATAAAAACAGAGTATGTGATAAAAGCAACTACCACACTGCCAAGAAAAAAGGTATGTTTCTTTAGATGATCCCCCTGCTATCAAGTAAAATTATCACTGCACCAATTTGATATCATAGACCAGATACAATTACTATATTTGGCACTAGGGACACCACTATTCTCAAAATATATTTCTAATCTATCACCAACTTGAGTTTCTGATTTGCCTAATGCTTGCAGCAGGCTTTTTTTTAAAGTGCAAATCTTTCATCTTAGTGCTGATTTTCTTTGTTCCTCTTGGGTAGAACAATTACAGTTACAATGGTGTTTGGGATTTCCCCCCCAATAGATTATAATTTGATTTAGAGTTGGTTCTTGAGTAGACTTGAAAACCACTTACCTTTTTGCTTATATTCCTTCTCCTTACTTTCTTTTTTTTCCCACCTTGTTCTCTGGCTCAACACACTGACTTTCTAGCTTACCTGGATTCTGCTGCTTCTTCTGCCTTTTGCAACCTTCTGCATGCGATTCTTTTTTCTGAGCGAGGATGGACTTTAGAAAACACAATCCAATCTACAAGGTAACATCTTTGGTATGAACCCCTGAATGAAGGAGCTCATCAGGTGGTTACATTTAATACTGGAAGTTACTGCAACCCCCTTCTCTCTCCCAGATTAATCCCATCTTCACCCTGTGGGTCTGTCCAGTAACCAGATGTGGGAAGCAGCACCAGTAAGCACCAGCCTATGTCAGATTAGTAAAATGGCTGGAAATCCATTCGCCTTGCGGAAATGGAATGAAGTAACAAAGTACAGGCTGGACAATTACTTACACACCGTATCTTTCTTCCCATTTATAAAGCCATTAGCTGAAGTGCCTCATTGTCATAGGCTACTAGTCCTTCTTATCTTTAGCAGGTAATAAGCCCCAAACAAAGCAAAACAATTTCCTAAACACGGGGATAAGCTTTGGTTCCCTTATCAGCCCAGCCCCAGAACACCATCATAGTCACCAGATGTCTTCCTGTAAGCAAGAATGGCTTATATTTGTTTTCAGTACCTTGAAACACTCTCATCTCCTTAGCAATATTTATAGAAGAAAAACAAACAGTATCCAGGACGAAAAGATTCAAAGCCCATCAAGTTCCGGCACTGGGCATGCAGCAACTCATGCAGCGTTGCCTTGAGCAACACAGTCTCCAGCAAGGACAGGTCTGCTATCAGCCTCCCCCATCTCCAAACAGCTTAATCTGGCTAACCTGTTTGTCTCAGCATGTAAAAAACTGCGTACTATGTCCCAGAAATGGTTTTAGTAAACTCTTACTGCTGCAATAAACTCCTGCATAGTACATGTCCCTGTAGCTGCTTCCAGTGCGCTATGGAAGCTGTAGAATTGCACAGAAATTGTTTTATATTCCTGCGTCTTTCAGTACATTCAGGCTGAGTCTCATTCCTTGCTTTTTGCTCTCTTTCCCAACAGCTTTGGGTTTTGGGTATTTAATCAGATTTTCTTAGGACCGATCTGCTCAAAATCTGTTCTTAATTGCACTGCTGTTGCTTTCCGATGTTTCCATGTAGGATGCTTTAGAGAATGTGGTAACAGCCGAGCCCTCCGTACGTCTGTGTCATTGTCTAGATCTCCCTAAAATGACGTTTGTCACCTATGGACAGGCTTAACAGAGGCAATAAGACAGCACCCAAACTACATTCTACTTAAAACACACCAGGCTGGTTATCTAGGGGCCAGCACATGGCAAAATCTTTGCTGTCACATTTTCCCTTAAACACAACTCGATCTGGTAATATCTGAGCCGTCATCTCCTCCCTCCTGTTGTAGGGATATACCCCCTAAACAGCCAGAAAGTCTCAGCGCAAAGACAGTTACTTGGTCCCGATTTCCAAGTTTTGTGATGCCTTCTCTTCAATGCTTCATTTGCAGGTGAGGCTCCAGCGGAGGGTGATGCTGAAGCATCACGTTCTGTCATTTTTGAGATTCTTCGGAATGTTGTTACGGGACAAATTGCTGCTGAGCAACCAGGGAACAGAGCAGAAAACACTTCAGTGTACTGCGGCAAAACCAAAGTGTTTATGGCTAATTCTGTGGTAAGAGTGCTGTTTCCTTGGCTAACGGCTCCGGAACATAATTGCATAAGGGGGATTCTGGCACAAATTATCGTAATGGTTTAGGCAATACTTGTGCTAATGCCAGTATGACCAGACTTTGGCATTAACTCGCACAGGCCCGAGCGGCTGCTTTGTGAAAGATGAAGGAGACAAAGGCACTTTTACAAAGATCACACACTGGAGGGTGCAGCCCTAACAGACCCCGCTTCAAGGCAGACAGTTTGAAGCCAGCTGCTACTGTGGCTTTTGGAGTGTCCACATTTCCCCCCACAACACTCTTTTTCCCCTTGGATACTTACATTTTCATTTTACATGTTATCAGATAAACATTAATGAAGCGCTCCCACTTCTCAAGTCCTATCCAGCACTCATGGGACACTGAAAGGTGCCCGTGGTTTTCTAACAAACACCAAGGGACTGCAGGAGGGGGGAGGGTTGTGAACACAACTCCATCCCTGCGGATTAAGTGCGGTCTCGTATCCCCAATGCAGCTGGAGCAACTCGAAGCTAGAAGAGTCGAGGTGCTAAATGAGAAAGCGTTTTGCATTCAGTGTTGCTGGAGAAGATTTAAACAGAAGAAACTTGCCAAGGAGAGATGGTCTGCAACTGTCATCCAAGCAGGTAATTTGATAAGGTTGTTGCTGAACATAATATAACAAGTAACATTTCCAGTTACGCTGGATGTTTAAGGTGGCAGGAGCAGTTATGTTAATGGAACGTAGAGAAAGCTTAAGTGCCATCTCTCTTACTGTGTGCAAGGGCTTCAGAGAACCTTCGTACTCAGATTTCTTTTAATTAAATCTTCAGCTGTTCGCTCCTGGTTAGCCAAGAATCGCTTCCAAAGGATGCGCAGGGCTGCTGATGTGATTAAGCGTGGCTGGAGGAAATGGAAAGTGAGTATCTTGGTACAGGAAAGCATTGAAATTGGGTGACTGAGGCTTTGTTGTGTTGGAGAAAGAATCCACCTCTGTCAAGTAACTGTACAAACCCAATGCTGTCAGTTCTCCAAAAACTGCTCCAGCTGCAGAGCAGAGGATGGATGCCAGTCTTGTACGGCTGCTACTACGGGGTGGCAGCACAGAGACTGCAGAATAAACTCATTCCTTACCTTCGTAAAATGGGAGCATGTCCCAAAGGGTGATGTGGGGGTCTCCTTTAAGATGCCCTCTCTTTTAGACTCTAAGTTTTGCAGTTTTACATTTTGTTCAAGATGTTTGAGAATCTTTTTCCAGAATATTGTTCTGCATCTCTTCCTCAGGCAAAAATGGCTGCGTTAGCAGCAGCAGAATTGGACGAGGGTGAAGAAAAGGCGTTTTTCTCAGTTCGTGGAGCTACAGTCACCTCAGCCAAACCACCTTGCTCCTGGGAAACACCTTGGCCGCTGCCCAGGGTAACTCAGTTCTGGCCGCTCGGCCTCGTCCTGGCTGCTGCCCCCGTGACCGTCCTGGGGCTGCGGAGGGACCTGTCCCTGTCACTGCTGATGAGCCTCCGAGTGCCCCGCGAGAGCGACTGCTGCAAGGTGGAAAGCTGCTTCCTGGGCTGCGGCATCACCTCCGTCAGAGCTCTCCCGCAGGTAACAAACCTCCCGCACTGCAGTCCGCAGCACATTTCAGCTGCCCTGAGCTGAGGAACCCGAACTCTGCAATCGAGCAGAGCAGCTCTGGTCTGCTCTCCAGCTGCAGCCTTCCGTTCCCAAGGGTGACACTACTTAAGTTTGAATAGCAAAATTAGCTCCAAATGTGGCAAAACCATCACCTGACCTCTCCACCTCTTTTCCTTCCAGGGCTCTATCAAGTTCCACTGTAAGAAATCTCCCCTGCACTACGCAAATGTCAGCCCCCACACCGCTGCCTATTCCATCACTGGCTTTAACCAGATTTTACTGGACAGAAAAAGCCTCCTGCCAACGTAGGTTTTGGCCGTGTGCACACGCTGTACTTTTTCCTTCAGGGAACGACCGTCTGCAAGCTGCTGCTTTCAAAATACTCAATGTCCGTATCTGCTGCTACCTCAGAGCTTTCTGTATCGATGCATTGTACGCATAATATATTTCAAATTTAGAATGCATGAGGGGAGACATTCCTCCGCTCACACACATGCGCATATTAGAGGAAATATCAGTACTAGGAAAACACTCAACATAATCAAGTGCTTTAAGCAATGTATACTTGAACTGAACATTTCTGGCACTACCTGGGAGAAGGAAGAGGCTGGTAACGAGAGAGCAAATATGGCAAATATTTCTGGTGCGTGCTGGATTCTCACTGGAGGTACAACTGTCCCCGCTGAGCGGCCGGTAATGTCACAGCACTTCTGACTGCGGCCAAGGAAGGGAGCAGCAGCCAACCCTAACACTACGGGCAGATGTCTCAGGGAAAAGCAAAACTGGACTCTTTTATCTATAGGACCAAACCACAGGTACGCTCACCACTGCCGCGCATTTCTAGTGCTACCGAGTCAACAGCGTCACCTCTGCCACGGTTCCCATCAGAGGCGCCCGGCTCCGTCCCTGTTGCTCGCATGGGTCTTGAAAATGTTCAGCTCTCCTGTGTATCACTGTTAAAATAAACTGTTAAATACCTTGTAAAGGTGTCTGAGCATCTGCAACGAGGTTTAGTTAACAAAAACATTTCAAATTAGTTTGTGGATTAAAATAAATGCAAATAGCTTTAATATTGTTATTGGGAAGCAACATTTCCCATGGCTGACAGTATTTCTGTACCAACAGAAAGCAAGTCCACAGAACATCAAGTTGAATTCCTCTTCTCCAACACTATGTCCCTGTGTTTCAACCCTAAATTGAAAATTAGAGCACTGACATCCATGTGCTGTCAAATCTCTTCTGTCAGAGGGAAAAAAGTCTCTAGGAAAAAAAAAAATGTTCCCAAAGTAGCTCACTCAGGAAGAACATTCTCTTTCTCCGGAGGTTCAACAATTCCCAGACAGCAGTCTGCAAACTCGACAAACAACGGCTCCTGCATGTACTTTTTCATGAGGGAGCTTTTATCTTCTGCTTGATCAAGCGTCTGTAGTAGCTGCCTGAGATGTGGATTCAGAAGCAAGGCTCTCAGTTCTTCCGATTCCCCTTTTCGTTAAAAAAAAAAAATTAAAATATAAATAGTACTAAACTCCGTTACAAATGCAGTTGAGAACACTCTTGTTTTGCATGTGAACTTTCAAAGAGACACAGCGAAGGGCCGGGCACCTGGTACTTAAATCTGTGAGGCCCTGCGGTAAGGACTGGGATGACCTGCGAGGCTCCATAAAGAACTAAAGGGAATGGTGTCTCCGCCTGCTGTGCGGCCAGCCCCACCGCCCGGGCCGCCCGCCCCACCGCCCGGGCCGCCCGCCCCACCGCCCGGGCCGCCTCCTGCCCCGGCCCCATTACCGAGCAGCCGGAGCCTGTGCAGCGGGACGCGGTCCTGCTCGTCCCCGTCCGTCAGGATGTCCTCCACCGACCAGGGGCCGCCTGCGGGCGAGCACAAGGAGCTGCAGGGGGCCCGGGCCGCCCCGCCCGGCCCGGCCCGGCCCACCTACCTGCCCGCTGCACCACGGGCCCGCCCGCCCGCTCCGGCTCCGGCTCCGGCTCCCGCCGCGGCTCCGGCGCGCATCGCTCTGCGGGGGGACACGGCGTTAGCAGCGGCGCGGAGCGCTGCGGCCCGCCCGGGCCCCCGGTCACTCACCCTTGTGGGTCCTGCAGCACGGCACGGAGCAGCTGCGGGAAACCGCCCGTTAGAGCCGCCGGCACGGGCGGGAGGCGGCCCCGGCCGCCGCCCCCCTCAGACCGGCCGCCGCCCCCCGCACCGACCGGCCGCCGCCCCCCCCAGACCGGCCGCCGCCCCCCTCAGACCGGCCGCCGCCCCCCGCACCGACCGGCCGCCGCCCCCCGCACCGACCGGCCGCCGCCCCGCTGAGACCGGCCACCGCCCCCCGCCGCCCCCCGCCGCCCCGGCCCGCCCGCGCTCACTAGGCCGCGGCGCAGCGCGGACACCGGTACCGGGCCGGCCCGGCCGCCCCGCACACGCCGCACGGCCGCGGTGCCCGCATGGCGCCCGCCACCCGTCACTTCCGGCCAGCGGAGCGCCGAGCGCCTCCACCCAGGCTCGCGAGTCAACCGCCGAGCGCGGGGCGGGGCCGAGCCCCGCGGTTATTTTTTATATATATCTATAACATATATATTTCATGCTGGGGGAGGTTCTGGCTGGATTTCAGCTGTCACCCTGCTTTTGAATTAACAATCACTGCAATGACAGAGATATGTTAAATATCCCGGTCGTTACAACCACCTGGCCAATGTCGATCCGGAGGTGAATAATAATAAATATCGCCTAAATAAATATCTAATAAATATCACACCCTAAAACCAGCTCCAGGCTGATCTTTACCGTCTGGCCCGGGGTGAGTTTTGGTTGAATGTCCAAACTCAGGGCGTTTGGAATGAAAAAGAGCCCGATTTGTCCTGCCTGAGTTACATCAGCCATTTAAATAATTAATTTTAATGATGTGTCGTTTAGTGCCATCCATTTCCCTAAATGCCCGGATTAAAATTCAGGGATTCTCCCAGAGTTCTCCAGTGTCAAGTAGCACAGGAGGGTTTGATGGCAATAAACAGGAACCGCTAAGTAGCGGATTCGTTAACGTAACAGCACTTGCCCATTTGTTACATTAGCCGGTGAACCCGTTTCTTACACAAACAGGCTCTTTTCTCATACCTGCTCACAAACAGACTAATGGGATTTTGTTCTTGGTTCGCTCAGGGCTTTTGAAATGCTGAAAAAATCGGAGCAAAGAAAACAAACTGGAAATAAATCCCTGAAAAGTCCGGCCTGTCCGGGAAGGGCCGGTTCTGGTTGGGCTGTGCGTGCGTCTGTTTCGTGACTGTGAGAACATTATCACAATGTGGCTGATCGCACCCATGTCAGACCACTGAGCAATAGTTGAACACACTATAAACCCCAAAAAAACGAGCTAATGTCGCCAGGATCTATTCCATCGAGGCTTCTACATTGGTAACTGTGCAAGAGGAAACAGAAGAAATTTAAGTATTGGGATTCTTCAAGACAATTTCCCCTTATTACTAAGAATAAGCATTAATTTCTACTAGGATTTCTTCTAAAGCAATGCAAATTTCAAAATCCACGGACTCAAATGTGCCTCTATTTATAAGCAGAAATATGAAAAGCATTGTCATAACTGTCTCACAAAAAACGTTATCCAGCTACATACTGCAGTTAAAATTACAACCGTAAAACAGTGCCGAGGGCCCCCATTAATAAAGACATTCATCGAATCTTTAAAGATACAATTTGACTGACTGTAAATGAGAAAGCAAAATTACATTTCCCCCACACTACTGAAGGTTTTCTAGCCACTTAACTGTCTCCCAAACCACACAAATAACACGAAAAGGGGGTGAATCGCTGCGGCAAAGCGAACACAACCGCAGACTATTTCCAGAGACAAAGCAAACACGATTCCATGGCCGACGGAGATATTTTTATCTCTGAGTGAAGCAGCAACCCGAGGCCGGGCAGGGCCGCCGCGCAGCCGCCCGCTCCACCATGAAAGCTGCAAAACACCGGCGCTCAGCGCCGCTGCCACAGACGTGGAAAGCTGCAGAGAGAAGCACAAAGCTCCAAGCCCCCAGTCCCCGCGCTGGTTTCCGCGCCCCGGAGCCGTCCCCTGGCCAGGGTGCTCTGACCACGTCGCTGGGCTGGTCACATCGGTGGCCGCGGCGCACGGGCTGTCCCGGCTACGTGTGCTCGATGGCGCAGGCTCGGGCTCGGCTCAGGGACAGACATTTCAGAGCCTTGAGCACAGCCCCCGGGGGTTTGGCTTTCAGGGTGTATATGACGGGGTTTCCCAAGCAGTTTGTGGTTATCAGCATAGCCGTGCAGTTTCGGAAGATGTAGACGCCCGGGTAGAGATCGGTGTGGCACTGGTGGTTGGTTGCATCGAATATGACGCCTGCGACAAAAGGAGCGTAGGAGATCAGCCCCAGGACCCAAATAAAAATACTGGTCCTGGCAACCTGGATTTCAGCCAATTTGTAGGTGCCAGTAGCTTGTCCACGCGCTTTCATTCGCAGCTTTCTTTTCCTCAGAATTATAATGATTCCAAGGTAAGTGAACAGAGGTATAACAAACGCCACCAAAATATGGGGAATGATGATGAAGATGAGGTAGTTGACACAAAAGGGACTGTAGAGGACAGAGAGATTTTTTTCCGTATGCAAGCAGTTCCAGCCCATCAACGGCAAGCAGCCCAAAAAGAAAGCAAGGACCCAGTTAATTAAAACCGCAGCAATGGAATGGTTTCGAGAAACCCTGAGCCTTGTCCTCATGCTTTCAGCCACAGCCAGGTAGCGCTCAATCCCAATGCTTACCAAGTTATAGATGGTGGATAAAATAGACGTAGTGTGTAAGGCATAAGGCGCAAGCGTATCTTTGGATCCAAAGATTGTAATGTCAGGGTTGGTGAGGAAAAGTACTGAAATCCAAAAGCCAGAAAAGCTGGTGAAGAGATCAGAAAAAGCCAGATTGCAGAAGAGTATGGAGATGGGCTTGTGCAGATCCTTTGTCACCATTCTGGTGACGATGACCATGCAGTTGAAGATCACGGATGCTATGTTCATGGTCAGCTGAGGGATGCCAAGCGCAAGTACTAAATAGTGACTCCAGATTTTAGTGTGATTAGCGGAGCAGTTTGAGTAGCTGTTCATGGTGGAAAAATCCTACTTTCAACCCTGACTGAGGTCTGGCTCACACATCCCGTGCTCCGCAGGAGACCACACGACACGAGTGGTACTGCCACCTTCTCCAGGTGACGAATGAATCCTGACACACAGCTTCTATTGCCGTCATGACAGTGGATTAAACTTTAACCACTCCTGGTTTTAAATATTTGGGTTACCAATTCAGAGCACAGCCAATTACCTTTCAGTTGCTAGGATAGCCAAAAGTGGAAAATGTATTTACCGCTGTACAGATGATCTGCTCAGAGCAACCTTTATCAAAAACAAAATCTGGCCGGTCCTTGTGGAGCTGCATGATCACATCAGTGGGTCAAGAGTCTTTGAGCGTATTCTAAAATTGGAATTGGTGTGAATTCAGCTTTAATCCACATACAGATTAGTTAGACAAAGGATTAGAGAGTTGGAAAATGGAGACCAGTCATATTTTTGTTTTGGAGGGGAGGAGTATGTGACTGATGGAACTCAAAGAAAAACATCACTGTTGTGTCCCAAACCTGGACTACAGGTCAGTGAGGGATGTAAGTCCTGATTTCAGATCAACCCCAGTGACACCACAAAACTTCTCAAGTGCTCGAGGTTGAGCAAGAGACAAATCTAGTTGCTCACTGTCTCTTGCTCAAAATCACAAACTGGTGTGGCCAACGGTGGCGGTTTTTCTAAGCGCAGTTAGGTCACATCTACAGAACAACCCCCAAACTTGTCAGCACAACCGTACGATGAACTGCAGCACTTCAAGGGGAATCCAACAAGGTCGGAGTCTCTGTCTCCACAGATGCTCTTGTGCTTGGGCCCACAGAAATATCCCTGTACTCAGTACTGGAGAGCTCAGAAGTTGTCAGAATACACCTGAAACTGCCTGGCCTTTCTTTCCCTTGTGTAAACCAGAGGGAGTGATATGCTAAAAAAAAAAACAAAAAAAAAGAAAGAAAAAAAGAGATGTATTGAAAGAGTAGTTGAATTAACTATTTTCAAACAAGGAAATGCAGGAGAATGGTTCAATTCTTTAGTGGATTAATTGTATTGGAGACTTAAGATGCCTAGGCAGCTCTGAAAATGCCGTTTTTCCACCTTAATTATTGGATGAGAACGTAGCCAGAAAATTACATACGTTGATGCCCATACCTTTGTTACGGGATATTTTGTGTTTCCTGGTTTAACGTTAAGGTGTAACTTGTACATTAATAAACCAATGTAATATGATATATTTTCCTTCTGCTTATTTTTAAAAGCAAATGATTTTGGGGAACTGGATTTAAAATACGTGAGACCTGGGGGAAAGCAAGCGCTGGACACAGAGCCGGTGCCAGCAGGCAGCAGAGGGCGCTGCTGGAGCGGACAGCGCAGGAGGCAGCGGGGAGCGAGGGGACTGCAAACAGCAAAGCGGTTCGGATGGGCAGTGCCTCGGTACATCAGCATCAGCAAGAGCAGGGATATTTTTCCGGCGCAGAAGTGGCTGCTTTTGGTTGCTAAGGCTGAGTGTGGGTCACCTCTGTGTCACCCCACGTTTGATTCCAAATGCCCATGTACAAGGATAAATGTCCAGCGGCTCTGGCTGCGACCTGGCATCTGCAGCTGAGCAGAGTTTTTGCAAGTGTTCCTTTAGCAAAATAACCCAGGTGAAGCCATCTTCTTACAATGTTATTCTGAGGTTTGTTTGCTTGGGTTTTTACCATTATCCTAAGAAAGGATTAATTTGCATTAGTAACAAATTTATAGCATGATATCGCAACAGCAGCTTGGCTAAGTTTCTGGGCTTTCCGCATTCAGTCCTGACATCTGATCATTATAGCAGCAATTCCAGCTCTAAAACTGCAAATCTGTGAACTATATGATAGCTCTGCCAGAATTTACAACATAAGAAATTTGTGCTAAAGTATTTGGCTCGAAAAGGAAAATTCTATGGCTTCTTTTTTCTGTTGAAGTTTCAGATGGTCACAGTGCAAAGAATGATAATATAGAAATAAGGGATGAAAATTGATTAATCAAGTCTGCTGATGTATTAAAATCCTATAAAATATTCTTCTCAAAGTGTCACAGATAAACCATTCCTTGTGCATCCTATAACGAGCCTCATACAGACTTGTCAGCCACATCTTTGGTGTGTGGTTGCTGCTGAACAAGGATTCTGCTATTTCTGTCACCTTGTCAGCGCCAGCACCACGAGTCAGCAAAGTCCTTTTACCACCAGTGACAGCGTCAGCAGGTGACGTCCAGCCCAGGCCAACGTCGCTCGGGGACGGCCGGGGACACCAGACCAGCCACACGCTCCTCATCTCCTCTGGTTGTGGTTCCCAGGTCTCTGTGAACTCAAGGAGGGGCTGTGGGCTGTGAAGAACGATGGAAGCATCTTCAAAAATATCCTGCTTACTAAAGAAGAGTATATCCCTGAACTGGGACTCCAAAGTGCCCTCGATATTGCTGAAAATGCTACTTGAAATTTCTCTAATTTGAAAATTTAGTTTTCAGCGTTAAACCTAAATGACATGAGATCATAATGGAATTTAAAATAATATCAAGTAGTATAAATAGTTCTTCACAAAAGCTTTGTAATCTTATTTCCCTAATATAATTGCATACAATTTCACATAATGTTACTATTTTAAAAGAGACAATATTATTGTGGAAACTGCTTTTTCGGTGTGCTTCAATACACAGAAAACTGATTTGTATATTCCAACCCTCTGTAATAAAGATTGAGCTCCAGATGAAAATTAGTTTGAATGGAAAACACTGTGTGAGGCAGAGGGCTACTGCATAAACCAATCTTCATTCAAGGATATTCTTATCTTCCCATGTTCTGGGAACTTCGCAATCTTCCTTGTATTTATGCTCACGACACACCCACGAGGAAAGCGTATTATCTACATTTTTGCAAGTGGGAAGAGAACAATCAAATTATTTGCTTAAGATCATGCAAAAGTTCAGTACGGAGCGAACTGAATCTGATCTGTATCTCAGGCTAACACTCCGAACACCGGCTGTACCTTGCTATTGGCAACCCTCTGATCGAGATTTGTCTGCATTTCACCTTCTACAACACTTTGTTGTTCTGTAATTGTTTTTATGTTTCTTTATCTGAATGCCCAAGTTGCTATTGTTCTTGTATTTGTCAGTAAGAAATGACATTATATAGTATAGGATCTCAACGTTCAATAATAATTATCTGACAATTATGCCTGTGGAGAAGACAATAATCATTGAATATATTGAAGAGACTGATAAAGACACATGGGAAGCTTCAGGCTGAATTTTTAAAGACCGTTCATTTCAAGTGGCTGTTGTGGAAAATCTAACTTCACCCAACCGAGCCTGCGGTTTCCAAAATGCCCATAGCCTGCAGCTCTCGGACTTCCACAGTTGTCACCAGTGCTCGGCAGCTCTCAGAGCAACGGCCCCAGCTGTGACACGCCAAAGCTGATTTCAAAACAGGAAATTAAGTCCAGGAGCTGAAAGTCTTAATTCTGTGCAGTAACCCTTGGACAACATACACTTTTACCTTAGTGTGGTTCAACAGCAATTCTCTATGTCCCTTATGGTGATAATAGTCTTGAGCTATACCTGAAAGTACAGGAGAAAAAGCTGCATCCATGAAGTGAAAATGAGAACTCTGTAGCACAACTAAGCTACAGATTACTTGGTGTTACTTTCAAAGTCATATATATGCACTATACACATGAGAAAAACAAGGCACTGAAAGGATAAAGGACTTTACTGTTCTGGTTTCTTTCCTGCCATATTCTCCTTGAACTCATGTCCAATTCCTACTCCTATTCTTGAAGCACCAGACCTTGTTTGTTGTGAAACGCAGCAGCTCAGCTTCCTCCTCAGTGGTCCCTGCACTGCAACTATACACCTTACCAAGCGCCGGACAGCACACAACTCGAGCCAAAATATCCCAAGTGACATGCAGGCTGCCTGCGTATGGAGGGAGACTAATTCCTGCTGGCCATGACCTTCAGCAAAGCCTTGAGACAAAAATATCCGTCTGCTCAGTCTTTCAATGGGCATTATGAGGCCTGCAAGTAAGGAACATTCAGGAAAGGGAGTAATACAAATAAGGAGTCTATTTATCCAATTTATGTTTTAATTTATGCAGATTAAAGTCTTCCTCTTTGGAGAGGAAGACACAAATGGGATGTATGATCTCCTTCCAAGATTTTTTCTGAAATGCTTTCAAACCAGAAAGCCCTCCGCTCCTCCTCCACCCGCTCTCCTTGAGGAATTTTTGCCTCACAGGTTTTATCTGCCGTCCCAGCTCTGCTTACACGGACCTCACCAGGAAAATAAAGGAAAGACAATCATCAGGCTTGAATATCCCTGAGCGCTGTTTAATGTTACACCAGCTACAAGCCACAAAACCATGGCAAGGACAGCTTGTTGCAAGAAAACCCCCACAAACCAGACCCTCTCCTGTCTATGCATCACCTGAACAGTTCTCTGAGATACCAGAATTGTTATTTCACCTTTGAGGAACTTGTATTATGCTGTCTAGAGGGAGACAAATGTTGAGAAATCCTTGAAACCAAGATTGTATGCTAAACAAAGCCTTTCACCGATAAGAAGCCAGAAACCATGTTATCCCTTTAGACATGAAACAGTTCACATAAAGGGCATCTTCTGAGCTAAACAACTACAGAGGCGCAACGAGGACTCTTGTTATAAGAAAGCAGTGGTAAGAAATGTGTGTGCTTCAAAAGAAGCAAAATAACCAGCCAGGCTGTAAACACACAGCTCAGAGGCACACGTCCTTCAGAACACATCTTCGTAATTCTAGGAAGTGCTGAGTTGCACCCTGCTAGCGTTTCATCACTCAGCAGATGAAGACTACTCATCCACATCAAGAACAGTGCTTTAGGAGTTCAGCTTTACTAATGTTGGCATCGCACAATACAGAGTCTAGTTCTCAGGTACAGCCTAAAGTAGATCGGAAGCAATGAATGCACCAGAGCTGAGCAGAAGGCCAAATGAAGAGCCATTGCAAATGCTCCTGACGGTTCCATGGAAATGACCTCGTATTAGAAGAACGTTCCCAACAGAGCAGACTCAGGGAGAATCACAGCCAAACCACATTTTCACATGGAAGATGAAGACCTAATGTTTCTGATTCACCAAAAGCTACCGCTCATGAAATTCCAGATTTCCTGCTCAGCGGTGAGGGAGTTCTAACAAAGAAAATTACAACACACAACTAAATGAAGATCACTTGGTGTGTTCTCTCACTCTGAAGGGAAGGTTTCCCAATCACCCAGTCACTAATCAAGAAATTAATCTGAGTTTTAAGTCTCTTGGAAGTGCTTCCCTCTCCCACTGCAGGGACAATTCCTCCCAGATCGGCTCGTCCATGAACATGATTTGGTCTCACAAGCCTTAGATCTTCCTTCTAAGGCCAACAGCTCAGGCTCCCAGCACAAGGAGCTGTGTCAGCACCGTGACCTGGGCTGCCACTGCATCGGACCTGCCGTCCTCCCGTCCCGCCTGCGCTGCTGGGACACGGCGCTCTGCGGCCGTTCGGTGAGGGCTGGGAACAGCCCGCGCCATCCTCCGTCAGCACATGGTAGGATCATTAGCCTCAGACACATGTGAGCTTCATCAGCCGTCACGTCAGCCCCTCTGAACTTCCCGTGAAGCCCTCTTGGTAGCAGCGGGGTAATGTCAGATCTCACGCATTCCAGAAACCGGACTGGGGGGAAAACCTCCAGAATCTTTGCTGCTGTGGCTCTCAAGGCCACAAACTAAGTGCAGTTTTCACTGTTTTTGATATTTCCTCCTGTTCTTAGCTATCCTGCAGCTACAGACACAACTGCAATCATTGTGCCAGGAAAAACTAGGCTTGAGTTCAGTGATCTGCAATACACTCTCTGCATAACTTTGTCTCAGCTTCTCCAACCAACATCCTCATATGTATTTAGGTTGACAAAAGGAAAAAGAAAAAAAAAAAAAAAGAGTGAATCCTGAATTTCAAGATCAAAATTTCTAACCCTCAGACTTTTTTAGTCCTAAACAGAGAGTTTCTTGCAGGCTCTTAGCTTTCAGAGAGATAAAGAGAAATATAGAGCACAAATAGAATAAAAAAAATTCAGCTTTGGTTCAGCTTCCCCACTGCAGACCATTCCCAGAAAAGAAAAAGAGAAAAAAGCCCAAGAGTAAAATATCTTGTAGATGCCCTTGAAGGCTGACACCACCCGACACCCCCACGTTCACGGCCCCGTTTCTCTCTACGTGCTCTGCATGCACCTTGCTTAGATTGCTCCACTGAGACTGCCAGACTAGGAAGTGCAAAAATGCAACAAATTCCCTTATTGTTCTTGTCACTGCAGTAACTGTTTATCTTAGCACCATGTGCTAGGCAAATCATCGTCTGTTCATGCTTTAATCTACCTAATCCAGGATGGAAAAACACTACCTAGCAAACCTTCATTGTTGGGATGTTATTTATAGCCA
Source organism: Caloenas nicobarica (assembly GCF_036013445.1). NCBI lineage: Eukaryota > Metazoa > Chordata > Aves > Columbiformes > Columbidae > Caloenas > Caloenas nicobarica. The sequence continues at coordinate 2,022,397 of NC_088261.1, forward strand.
TCCTTTTTATGAATAAAAGTCCTCCTCATAAGTCAGCTGTCAGATTTCCCGTTGTTACTACAGGTCCTGATCCTGTGCGACCCTACTACAAGAGCAGAATGGCCACACTCTTCACCTGGTAAAGGCAAGAAGCACTTTCTTGGTTCCTTTTTTATCAGGTCAGGCCTTGCTGCTGACTGGGCTGGCTCAGCGCAGCCAGCACGACACCACTTGGCTCTGGCCACCCTTTCACGAGGAGCCCTGGGTCAAGCATCCCGCTCTTCTTGCAGCCAGCCCCACGTGTGGGCGGCGTCCCCATGGACAGGGAGGACTTGGGGAAGGGGAGGAAGAAGTTGCACCCCCTCCTCGTTTTGTTTTCCTCAGCCGTATCAAAATCCAACCTCAAATGAAAAGATGAAAATTTGTCTATAATAGAGCAAAAAGTAGTAGTGCCACTTTTCTGTACACACCTTTGTTTGTTGAACATAAAGCCTGAATTGCCGCTGAATCAGACACATGCAGTTAAAGCATTCAGATAGGAAAGCAAAGGGGACGGAAAAAAAAATCTGTATATATTGTACTATAGTACCAGAATCAGGGAAGTTAAAAAAAAAAAGAAAGTATTATTAAAAAAAGAGAAAGGACCAAACCATCCCCCCAAACAAACAACAGGTGTGCTCTGAGTTAATTCACAAAGTGCAAAAGCATATATAAGTAAGGTGTTGATATGCCACCTAATAAACATTTCCTGTTACTGCCCACAGAAGTCCCGTTTTCCAGCCTCACGAATCTACTCCAGTCCTGAGCAGCTGTTTGGAGGGTTGTGGGGGTGACTGAGCTGGACTTTTGCTTGTTTCATTGAGGTTTTTTGAAGCAAACCACTAACCTTAACACTCGCATTAATTGAATGTCATGTGGGCTGTCAGGAAAAAGAAAAAAGCTACCAGTAAATAAAAATGTAGCATTTTAGCACTAGGTTACTAAATGTGCATAGGTTGCAAGGCACTGGTTATTCACTACTTGCTTAGTGCTAGAAAGCCTTATTCCTTTTGCTATTCGTTTTGGAGAAATGAATAAACTTAGGCAAATCAGGAGTAGGGTAAATCTGGAGAAATTACAAAGGGGAGGAGTTCACCTTCCTGGCTATGGCTTTCAGGTCTGTCCAGGACTTCTTACTCCAGTATAAAACTGAGAGCAGAAATATGATCACATCCTAAGAAGTCTAATCAATTCTGGTTTCAACACTGAGCCTATTTAAAATAGAGAATGGAATTGCTGTTCCTTGTTCTGTTCGCTCTGCACATTCTCAAGACAGAGGCACTAGGTAAGTCCTTGCCTGCTCTTTCTAACCCCATGTACCAAGGTTACTCTTATTTGTGATCTGTTTCTGAGTACCAGTGCATACAGTACAGACTCTAATTCTTCTATATGACAAATGAAGAATGTTTTATTTATTTCGCTGCATTTTATTATTTGTGCTAAAATATGACTTTTCTCATGAATGGATGAGTGGGGTTTTTTCCACCTTTAGAGATTCTAGTTGCCTTCCTCCTCCAAGAAAAATCAATGAGGTTTGACTTGATCTCTATAGTTAACTGCACACATACCTTTTTAAAAATCAAAATGTATATTTATTTACCTGTAAACTTCTTAAAACTTCAAATAGCTTGTTTTAGTTTTCTTCTCATTTTGCTTTGCTGTTTATGATATGATTAAATTCCTGTGGTTCCCTGCTGAGAAAGAACAATATGTCTTTTGCTGCATTAGCTCAGCAGATCCATCTATTTTTGCACTCTGTGCACTATGTACATAAGTACACTATGCACTTACAATGACTAGATTCAATAGCAATCTATAATTAATATTGAAAAATGCATAAGGTATTTTTTGCTTCTATTAGATCAGCAATGCTATAACATTGAATAAATCACCTTTCCAATGTAAATGTCAGCACATCGCCTCAAAATTAAAGATAAACACCGCAGTTCTTAATAGTGATGAAGAGTCTATTGTTTGCACTAAAATAGACTAGACTGCATTAAGGAAAAAAAGAGAGATACAATATTATCAGAGGTATCAGAGGGAAGCACTGCAGCAAGAGCCTGTTAAAGGGACAGAGTTTAGAGCAGATCAGGATTCGGTTGCCAGACTCACAGTGACACAGGTCTGAGGAGCTCTGGAGGGGCCGTAAGGAGCACAGCCTGAGTGCTGGGGACATGGAGGGGTTCCCACATTTTATTTCTCTGTTATTAATTAATTCTCCTTATCCATGACTCAGTAGCTTGCCTTTTCTAGATTCTTCCCTGACAGTTCAAATACCTTCTCTCTTGTTTAGTCTGTACTTTGTGGGCATTCTTTCTCTGGAAAGCTTCCCACACCTGCTACAGGTCAACAGAAACACAAAGAACCTTTGCTCTTCCAAAGTTTACAACTAATGTTTGCTTGATATTGATTACCAGCTGATTAACACTTTGCTAAATGTACTGCTCTATTAAGGGATTTATTATAGGGTCTTGAAAGACTATTTAGAAAACCCTTATGGGCTTTATTAGATTAGCATTAGTAATTAGTGCTTTAGCAGATGGAAATAAGCAAGGCAATGCACATCATATTTTTTATTGCTTTTTTCCCAACCATGATTATTTCCACTTCCTCCCCTCAGTGCAGAGGCAAACTATGCCGTCATTAATGCACAAGAAAGCCCCCAACTTCTTTTCCAGACTTTTTCCTGAGGTAGAAGCTTCACAGGATACATTGTGGTATGTTAAAGACTGAACATTTCAAGAAAACTCAACTTTTGAGAATCAGCCTAAATTATTTTTTGTCGTATTTGGAAGGTATATATATCTTTAAATAAGCATTTAATTTATATTTTACCACTTTTCAGAACTAGCTTGAGTGATATCCACTTATCGGCTCATTTAACATACCGCCACCAGGGCTGTTTTTCTAATCTGGGCAGCCTCGTAATTCATCACACTTAAATAGCAAATATACCTGATTGCTAATCTTTCAAATTCCTTTCAGCCTCGACCTGTCTTAATATCATAGCACATATATTTTAAAATTATTACTAGTAGTCCTTACAGGGCTTTATAAAGAAACAAGCTTCATTATCCCCATTCTACAAAAGGGAAACTGAGGCACATCGCTGCAGCCACCTGCTCAGAGATCAACCAGCACCAGGAAGAGAAACCATCTAAGCTTGAATCTGTCCAGCATCTCACCCACCAGCTCGTACGGATCTCATATTGCATTAACGTCTGCACTGACGCACCTCGGCTTGCTTGAGTCCCTCGAGAGATCAGTGACCCTCTGGTGCTGCTATTGGACAGGCAAAACGTCTGCAGTGTTCCAACAGGAATATTCCAAATCTTTGGAGAGAGAGGTTTTATTAATGGCAGGTTCAGTCTGGTGCCATCCGGAGAACAACTGTAGAGGACAGTAATATCTGTCCATCCAGGACCTTTGTAGTGGGGTTACAGAAAGCTCCATGTGTTACTGAAAAATAATTTTCTTTAAGAGGAAGGGAATGAACACCAGCATTTTTCAACCTTTTTCTTTATGACAGAGCAGGACTCAGCCATAAGACATTTTCCCACAGTCCATGTTCTAGTGCTCCAAAAGATCGATACGTGATAGAACAAGATTCCTCTGATTTTTTCTATTTCTACTTACATACTTTTAACTTTCACAAACATAAAATTTACACAACCATGCTGGCACTGATGTCGTCAGCATTAATTCTCAGTCTGATGCTTCCTCAGGGTTATTCAAATACGAAGTATACCTGCTATCTCTATAAGCAGCATAAAAATAAACAGTTTAACTTCTTCCATTTCTACTTCTAATGGTATAGAACACACACATATTTGTATTTCGAATCCGGTTTAGGGTTGGCAAAATTGGGATGCTGGGATGGGATGCTGGTTCACTTTGATACACTCTGGGATGAAAAGTTGCATTTTCAGTTGTCTAAGAAAGAATAATAATGGCAATATGAGACCTAAAACACACAGAAAAGGCAATAAGCCATAGCCACTTTAGGCAGTAAGTCATAGGTGCTTTTGGAGGTGTGGATTGTCTGAATTTCCCTCTCTCCACCCACCCAATCCAACATGTGATTAAATATAACTTCAAGGAATCATTGCCATTATCTCAAAGTAGTTACCTTGACTATCTCAGTGCAGACGGACTTTTGATCTCAACTTGCAATCTTTATGCAAAATACATTGCTTAGGGCTTCCGTCTCTTTCCTCATTGTAATCATTCCAGCTGCCAAAACAGATTAAAGCCTTATCTGAGCCTGCCTCCCATCATCCATACCAGTCAGGGGATGCCATCCTTGTCAGATCCACCACGTGCAAGACAAAACAAGAGCTCACGTTTGCCAGGCTGCTGAGTGTGCACCGAGAGCAAGGGACACCAGGGACACGGCTGTGCTGTTCCCTCTCCGTACAGCTACACGGGCTGCACGAGCGGGCTTCAGGCAGCAGAGAATGTCCTGGCTCCACCATCTGTGCTGTAACAGTAGCAGTAGTTCGTATTTAATACCTCTGAAACCCTGAATATTTTTTTTTTTTAACTAATGAAGTTTCCCATTAAACATGGATCCTACAGTTAAGTTTGAACAAATAAGCTCTATAAGAGGGACTGTTGTGGTGAACAGAGGTTTAGCCACTGACACATTACAATTGGAGGGGGTTTAGGGCTGAGAGAAGGATGGCCACAGACTGCTTGACCAGGACATCTGAAGATGCAGATCCTGTGATCTCAGAGTACACTTATTTCTTTGCACAGGTTATGATAAAGGCACAAAGTGGTAAGGTATTGTAATATTTTCATTCTCACTCTCGTTGACACTAAAATTCAGCAAAAGGCAGAAAAGCGCTCGCGGCGGAGCAGCAGATGAGACAGTGGAGCCAGAGAGCAGCTCCTGGCTTGGCTGTCACAGCCTGTTTCCTTTTGGGGAGCAGGGAGCCAAGCCCAGCAGGCAAAGAAACAACACTGGGCATTACTGGAAGACTCCCGAAAGGCAGCTACTAGACAATATTAGAGTCACATATGGAATAAACTTCGAAATGTTTTTAATTTCTTACATTTCTGTAGCCTGCCAGGGGTGGCATTCAGAAATATCTGTGTTGCACAAATGGATAATTTGTCTCAGAGCAGGAACACCTTGATTCTCTTCAGATTGGTCTATGTGTGAAGTTATTCAAGAACATGTACTAGTGCAGTCACACCTTGCGGTAATCTACATTCATCTGCAGATCCCAACTTCCTCTCAAAGAATTATGCACATAAGCTTCATGAGGTACCTCTGCTGCCTCCACCACATGAGTTCAACAACTGCCCCCATCCCCATGTGTGACTTGTGAACTGCTGAGCAGTGAGTGCATACAGCGTGTAGTGATGAGCGGCCGATATCCCCGATGATATGACTCCTGCTTTTTTTTATCTATGCTGTGCCCGAGGCAGCATCCATCTACGTGATGCCTTGACAGGCATCGAGGTTCTTGAGCAGACAGGTTTTTTACGAGGCTGATGCATCCAAAGGCATCACAGCTCCAAGTTCAAAAATCATCGTTCACTAGTTTGCAGCCTGTTGCTGACGACATGCAATGAGTGGACACTTTTCCGTGTACACAGTGGACCCAATTACATTATTAATGCTCCACTTAAGGATCAGCCCGACTAGCCTGAGTACACTGCATCATCATGAATTTGTATTAAGTCGCTGTTGAGCTGACCTCATGCAGAACTGCAAGGCGTTGCATCACCTCGTCCTTCTCCATGCAAGCAGGCTTTATTCCCTGTTCGTGGCGTTGCAGGAGATGCTTTGTTATGTTGCAGAATATATCTAATGGCCTGTTATTAGTCTTTAAGACACATTTCTAGCCATAGCATCAGTCATCATAAACCCAGCACAAAACACTACAAAAAGACAGTAAAGCCACAAATTTGAATTAAAGTTTTAAAGTACTAAAAAATGGACTTCTGAATTTTATTTGACACTGCCTCTGTTGTAAACAAAACAAAGCAAAATAGTCCACGGAAGCAAATCACCTTAGCCCTGGATACTCATTTTCTGTTAAAAGCCAGCTTCCTTTGATACAGCACATTTATGAGACACATACATGTGATAGAGGCTAAAATAGTACCACAGGTCACAGCTAAAAATATTTTCCTCACTCTCTGACACAAAGGAAGTAGTTTGCAAGTGTTTATAGGGCATGTCTAGAATCCTTCAACCTCTTTGGATTTTTCCTTTAGTTTAGATGTGTTACAGACAAAGGCCTCATTGAGCGTGAGATTTATGTATACATGTGCAAATTATAAACACTGTGCTCAAATCAGATGTGGTTACTTGTAATGCTTCACGCCTACAATAAAGCTGATTTGCAAGGCTAACCCCCCATGATATCTTGGAATTTATATACATACGATGTATATCTTCGTGAAAAAATAAAATTTTCAGGTAAACGTGAATAGGAGAGAGATAAATGATCACAAACGTTTATTTTTACATGGTTAGAGATACACAAATCTAGAAGTAAACATTTGGAACTGATTTTGCCTGTCAAAGTAGTTGATCAGGACTTCCTGAGGATGTGTAATACTTAAGAACGTATAAATAGACTTACGTATATAGCTCAGTTTGTGTTCAGCAATCTCATTAATTAGAAAGACAGGCTTAGATTCCATTTTCTTTTAAGTTGCTTTGTCTTTTGTACTAAAGATAATAAGTTTCACAAAACAAGCTGAAAATAGAGCAAGCCCAATACAAACCAAAGCTAAAAATATACTGCATGCAAAACTAGCTTTTGCCATTTCCATAGAAAAGGCCAGGCTTTGCCCCGCTGCAAAGCCAGCGGTCACAGTCAATTGTAGAGATGGATTTGAAACGGGCGGACACCAGAGCAGCAATGAGAACTCTGACATTCAGGGCAGGCTGGGCTCTCTGAAAAGCAGCGGTGCGGAGGGAGCACCATCAGCTGCGCGTCCCAGCAAACAAAGACTTGTCAGCGAGGACATGGCTGAAAGAGGGTGACAAGAGATCTAAAGGGACAAACAAAGGAGTCAGTCAGTGAAAGAGAAGGGATTTTAACTAAAAAGCAACAGAAGATATTCTTACTGTCTCATTACTTCGCGATACTAGTGGTGTAAAGGTCATTCACACTTCAAGAGATTATATATGGTTACTAAAAATACCGAACTGTCAGCACATAAAATTAATAGATTTCCAACCACTTTATCCAGAAGGACAAAACCTGTTTTAGTGACTCTTGTGTGCAGATGGATGAATTAAAAGGGTGGTTTTGAGCCAGCCTGGACAGCACCTGGCTCCCGGCACTGACTCAGAGGAGCTGTGGGCTTCCCAGGGGCAGCTCAGCAGGTCGAAGTAGGGTAGTAAGTGGGGAACAAGTAGGACAAAGTAGATTTTGGAACTTTTATGGAATGCGGGCAATCTGGCCGCAGTCCAAAGAGCTTAAGGGTCTTTTCCTAGATCATACAATAGCACATTGGCAAACTGCGAACACCCTGGCTCCCAGCCGGCAGCCCCGTCCTCCCTCCAGCTGTGTAAGTGAACAGAAGAGGGAGTTCTCAACTGAAGGAATTTTTCATCTAGTTTCCGTGCTTGGTTTGATAGCTAAAACAATTGAAAACGTTTACAATAAAATGAAAACAATATGTAATTGTATTGTTTTCCAGCTCTTCTGGTGCCAAGAAACAGCTTTGGTCAGGAAACCAGTTGTAAATTTGACAAGGAAGAAGCAGGACTGCTCACTTGCCAAGAGAGACTCCCTAAACTTCACTGTCTTGAACTCTGTGAAGGAAGAGGAGGCCTCCGGCCCAGTTCAGCCACACTCTGAATTATAACCAGTAAAGTCAAGGTGACACCTATGATAGGGTGCATTGCCATGTAAATCAAGAATCTATAATACAACGTAAGAGCTAGATATGATTGATAATATAGTAATTGTAAGTCTGGGTGTATATGTATCCTGAATGTATATGTGTACAGAATTATATTACTTCCAATGGTCATAACAACAGGAATGTCTCTATTTAATGTCAGTTGGGCAAGGAGTTTTTGGAAATCCTGGCCGGTATCTAATACAATCCTGAGTGAAGTGTGAATGCTCATGGTTTAACTCATGTGTACCAGCACGATGTGGGAGTAAGCCATGAAACCCTCCAGAGCAGCTCATATCACAGCAATGGTTTCAGCAAAAATAAACAGAAACCCCCCCAAACACAAAACCCCACGACTTTCTGCTGTGTTTTCCTGCGCAATAAACAACAGAAAAGAGAGCGGAGGAGCCGAGGTTTGATCGAAAGAGCAGTCAGTTGAGAGGACTGCAGGATGGGATCTGACATGTACTGGGTCCCCGCAAGAAAGGGGCTTCAGAGAAAGAGAGATGAAAATCTTTGAGGTGGAAACAGTGGAAAGGTGAAGGGCACATTGTCAAGAGATGGGACAAAGGATAGATGAAGCAGGAACAGGAATTACAGATAAAGAAGGAACTATTTGAATGCCGTAGACACCAGGGAGGGAAAAGAAATGTTTAGGGTGGTTCTGTGATATTTCTAGGAGCGATGGGACACAGATAAGCAAGTGGAAAATATAAGCTATTAAACAGGAAACGTTTCCTGACAGTGAAGGCAAATAGACTGTGGAAAAGACTCCTAAGGGAAGCAGCAGGAGACACTCAGACAATTAAAACTAGACTAGACAACATACCTTAGGGCACAATCATACCTAAGACCACAGACAACTGACTGGATGTGACAAGTGTCTTTCCTTCTTGCTTCAGAAATAGAGCCATAAAGCCCAGGGGGAAAAAAGGACCATTATAAATGCAAGCTCCCTATACGTAGGGAGGAATCATACCTGGCTCAAATAAAATCCGAATGTAAATTTTCCTTGCAAGTGACACAGGGTATGGCAGTTTGCTTCCTCCTGAGGAGCACCTACACAGAAGATTCTGTTCTTTAATGTTATATTACCATCAACCACGCAAAAAATCTAATTCACAAGAAACAATAATTCATTGTTTGCTCAGGCATTTGCGATGTTTAATTAGCTCATTGTTTAAGGTTTAACAGGTTTAAGGACCCTTTTCTTATGAATTGCTGAATTTATACCCTGTTCTACTTCACTGATACCATCCAGCTTTCTAAACCGCAACTGTAATAAGTACTTGATAGACAAATACTAATTCTTCGTTAGTTTTAAGACATTAGAGATTTTGCAGAAAGCCTGCAAAAATTAGGCACTAATTGTCTGGTGTACGTCGCATTCGACAGAAGAAGGGAACAATACTCACGAGTGCTGGATGAAAGGCAGCAGTAGCCACCTGAGGGCTGGATTTTTTTTTTTTTTAATTTTCAAAAAACTTTTTCTGCCTATAATCTTGATGTGCAGGCTGAAAGATTTTTAGTGTGCTCATGTATTGATGTACTAAGATGTGATTGAAACCTACAAGCTTATCTGAGAGAACCTCCCAAACGCCTATCAGCTGGAAAAACGTCAGTGGTTGCTTTGTTTGAGAAGGGTTGGACCCAGATTTAGCAATGAAAGGCTCCATAACCCACTTCCATTTCACTCCTCTGGTACAGAGACACTGGATCAGGACCACTGACAATACGATTTGGTGATATTTCTCTTCCCTCAGTGTTTCCTGTGGTTGTCCCTGACTGTCATGGTTCTATGGTCACGCTCTGAAAGCTCCACGGCCTTGCAACCCGATGAACAATGAACTTGGTGCACTTACTACTAATTGTGAATCATATTGACCGTAAAATTTGATTTGCATTACAGTAATGCCTTGAGGTCTAAGTCACGATCATGCTCCCATTGTGCAAGTCACTATACAAACCCGGAACAGTAGACCTTGTTCCAAGAGTCTACAGTAAACAGACCAGAATATCTCCACTGACCTTGATTTCTCACCTGACAACGTTCCTCTCTGCTTTAACTCACATCCCAAAGAGTTTGAGATGAAATCTTTGCAGGTAACTGTCCTCTCATGCTGCAGAGATGCTGCCACCTTTAAACATTTGTGTCCAGGCTATTCCTGCAGTGCAGCACTTTTTGTTCTGGAGGCTCATGCACATATGACTTCTAAAGAAAGGGGCCACCCCCAGTCACAGGGTGCTGGTGCAGCCGCTGTTAAAGCAGATCCTGACCACTGAGCTAGAGCACTTGCCAAAAATACCTCTGCAGCCATTCATCCATTCAAACACCAACACATATGAAACATAACATTGCGAAGACTCGCTTACCTGGTATTTGCAAGGCATTTATTGATTAAAATATTGATTAAGGCACTTGGTGGCGTTCTGTGCTTGGAAATTGTGGTTCTGCAGTTTCCCCGTGGAGACAAGAAATTGCTCGGTGCTCCTGGAGGTCTGGCCATCGTCTTGTGTGCAAAGGTCTGAAAAAATGCAACAACCAGTTTTAGAAATGACAAATCCTAAAGCTAAGGTTTGTAAATGTTTAGAAGTGTGTCGAAATAAAACTTTGTTGAACCACTTTTTTAATAGTTACAAAGTATTAGTGGAACAACAACGTAGAAATCACTACAGTTCTTACCATACAAATGTAGCAATGTTGTTGACTTTTCTTATCAATATTACTAAACATTTGCTAAACCAGAAAGCGAGTCAATATTATTTATAGTTTTCAGCATAAATTTAGTTTTTTCAAGATTTTATTAATCGCCACAAGCTCATCCAAGCCTCTCTCTGTTGTTATAGCTATCCACATTTTATATCAAGATTCTATTTATTCTAAATACTTAATATATGAATAGAATTGCTATGCTATGGATCTGAAGGTAAAGGTGTTAAAAGCAGTTATAAGCCTTCCAGCAGATGTCTCACAAAATATCACAAATGATGGTAATTAGCAATCTAATGACAGGACCGCTCTATAATAATGACTGAAAACTGATTAGCTATTTGTTAAAAGCCTATAATTTACTAATCATAGACAAAAACACCATTGTAGTATTACTCAAGCTTGTAAGAGGTTTTGAATTGTTATTGATTAAATAGGCAAACAGAGCTATTCCTGTGCAAGTCAATTTAGACTTTATAACTGCCATAAACAGCCACTGAAGCATGCTGTGATAGCCAGAGCAGTGCTTGCTTTCCTGACTACATCAACACATAGTGAAGTTAAACCAGCTCTCTTCCTCTGAATTTTGCATTTCTTCTGACAATGAAAAAAGTAAGATGCAGATGTTCTACTGAAAAATTTTGCAACCATCTGTGTGGGACTTGAGTTAGAAAAAAGATTCTTCGTGTCTTTCGGGAAATGAGATACTCCATTTCTTTAAATTCCTTATTGCATCAAGTAATCTTTAAAATAGTTCCCAAAATGGACTGAGATAAGTCATCTTGCATAAGTGAATTTACAAGAATACAAAAGTATAGAACTGATAAAAGGAAATTTATTTTAACACTACATATATTCAGATGTGGAACTTTTGCCTCAAGAAATTGCTGAAGCCAAAGTTTCAAAACCAAATTATTCAGAACTGTAACCCATCCAGAGTTCTACTATTTCATGCTAATGCAGTTTTTGGAAGGAATAGTAACAGGTATAAACTGATTCATTCAGGACCAGGAGGGGATCTAGAGAGGCAGAGCTGCCTAGTGCAGGATTTTTATGTTTTCTTCTGAGTGATTTGATATTGAAGCCAGCTAGACTCACTGGATGATGTGCTCCACACAGCAGAAGCACTCACCTCTTATCCATGTCTGTTGTTAATATATTTAAGAAATGAAATATCTTACTCTAATAACAGCAGGCAGACAAACCCAAGAAGTTGTCGAAACCGTATGCCCAGTTATCACTCTCTGAGGATCACAAGTTGCGAATCCATTTCACGTCTGCTTTTTGGGAGACAATTTGTACAGCTTTTCATTCATCTAATGTTTAATATCTGATCTTCTTTTAGTTGAAAGCCATTGGTGCTATCAGTCACAGAAGTATGAAGAGCCCCACTGCCAAGGTACTGCACCACCACCACTTTCTTTTGGTATTTTTTGGTTATATTTTCCAAGTTTTTATAGTTTCTGTAGCTCAGCCAACCTCGGCGGTAGTTCACTTTCTATTTTACAGCCATTTACATGTGCCTATTTTCCTATTAAGCTTAACAGAATATCCTTGACAAATTGTAATATTTATAAACTACAAAAAATTATATGCTAAGAAAGTTCCTGTATTAGATTCTAACATCCAAAGACCTTTTCTTCAAAGATGTCTCCAGTTTCCCAAGCAAGAATCTATTGACTGTTTGGTAGTTCAGATTTATCAAGGATTTGCAGTCTAAAGAAAGAAATTATTTTCTTCATTCTTAAATAGAGCCTCGAGAATGGTATAAAATAGATGCCACCTGCCAAGGGAAAAAACAGTCGCCTATCAATATTGTCACCAAAAATGTCATTCTGGACAAGAGCCTTGAGCCACTGAACTTTGAGGGATATGATGTGAAGGGATCTTCCATGTGGGACATAGAAAATAATGGACATACAGGCAAGTACTGTCAAATTCTTACTGTTATTACGAGATTAACTTGCGCCTTCACTTGGAACCATCCGTTTGCTTCTTCCATGTCCTAGGCAAGGTGTTAGATATCACTACTGCTACTTCAAAGCAAGCAAGATAGCAGCCCTGTATTTCTGAAGCGAAACTGCCTGAACCAGGGTCTCCTGGGAACTTTGTGGGAATTATCTAGGTTTTGGGTCCTGGACATGGTCCTTGAGTGTCTCAGCAGAGATTGGTTCTGTGCATATGCAGAAAGAGAACTTGAGATGTGCAGGGAACCACTAGGACTAGGAGGCAGGTGAACACAGAGGGTGAAGACACCACTTTTGGCAGAGGTAAATAACTTCTGCTGAATGCTCCTACACCCTTTATTTCTGGGCTTGCCTTTTCTTGCTCTTGCTTCTGCACGAAGAATAATTCTCCTGAAGAGAACGTAATCTGGGAAAGTCATTCCACAAGTGGCTTGCTGGGTGTGTTTCTTACTAATTCTTTAAATAATGAGCTGAAATCTCTAATTTCAACCTGTTTTCTCTGCACGCAGAAGTAATCGAATGTGAGCTTGTTGATCACCTACTTACTGATTCAATAAACAGTGAATCAGTGAACAGCAGATGGGTAAACAGTGAATGAAGCAGTGAGCACTAATTCAGCACTGTTTCACTTCCTCTGCTTTGCTTCACTAAAAGCGGTAGCGATGATGATGCTTCAACAATATTTTGCTAAATTACTTTAACTTTTAAAATAATTCTGTTGTTTTTTTTTTTTTTTTAAATATATAGGTGTTAAAATTTTTAGATGGATTGTTTTAACTACCAAAGCCCTAAAATGGAAAGTTGCAAGTGGCAAATATTTTCCTAACGTAAAAAGGAAAGGTAGACAGCTGGGTAGATTTTCACAGCCAGAGATTCTAGTTTAAAACATCGGTATTTTGACAGACCATAAGAAAAAGACACGTTTTGAATTTTCACTAGTCTATGGGTTAATGACTTCCCCGTTACAGAATGACATTCCAGAGTCTCCGTATTACAGTTGCTGTGCATAGAAATATCTTTACACAAAAATTAATATTCATACAGATCGGTCAGAACTCTCATCTTTCCTAGCTATCCAAAAGGATTAAGTTTTCAGTCTGGGATTTTTAAATTGCTTCTTCTTGCTTCCAAGGACAACTAGTTTCTGTGCTACAGTGAGTACAGTACACTGAAACTGTTATTGCTTAAATCACAGCTGCAATTAGAAGCTCTGCGTGCAATTAGACTATCATTATGTTCGATGTGCAGATAGTAAAGGTCAGTGTCTCGAAGGTCCTACAATCTAAATAAACGAAGCCAACAAAGATATGTTACTTATCCATTTACAGATAAGAAAGCAAAGTGAATAAATGACTCAAGCGAACTTCCAGTTCATTTGGAATTCAGAACAGAAATGAAATCTCTGGGGCTTCAATCTAGGTCAAAACAACCTTTCCTGTGGAGAAAAGTACTGTGCTTAATGTAGAAGTCTTAATAAGTAAATTTTTAAAATATATCCCAAATGTCTCAAACACAGGAAGGGATGGTGATGTACATGTAGAAATATATCTCCTAAGAAAATTCTGCTTTGCTGTTAACAACAGATCAAACATCACATTAAATAGACATGATGACTTAGATGCTTAGGCTTAAGTTGCAACACTACTCTAAATTAAAACAGAATACCTTTAAACCCGGCCTAAAACAAACATTACAGTGCAGAAAATAGGAGCCGAAAAGAATGCTTAAGCCCAAATAAACAGTGACCGAGTTTACTTTTATGAAAACTTTTCTAGAAGTTGTTCTCCTAGACAAAAAATGAAGGAATATAGTATTTTCTAGAAGGTATAAGTAGCTTTGAGTCATGGGGTTTTAATGGCCGTGAACAAATCCCCACCAATCCCCTCAGTGCACTCAGGAAAATACCGTCTATTTCCCTGTTTTCTTCAAAACGCAATTAGCCCGTGATGCTCCAAATGACACATCAATGGATGCCATAAATCTATAAAACCCTTACCCCAGAACAATCCAAGGTAGCACTCTGTCCTTTTCCTCCATTTTACAAAGGGAAACAAGTATCATCAAATTGATTTTACTTTTTGTTATTTATTCAGCTGAAGTAATGCGTAGCTCAGCTCAGCTCTACGCGAGACACTGAAGATCACAGAGCAAATCCGAGGTAGAAATGGGAGCAGAAGCTCCAAGGGCTGTGCCACTGAGAGATGCCCAAATGCTGTTGCATGGGCTGGGAAGTGGGCTATGAGATTTCTCCCTTTCATCTCAGATCAGGCTCAGCTAGCATTTTGCGAGAGTTCAGCTTCTGCAAAGTTGAATTTCTGTACTGCCCAGTATGAAAAATCAAGCCAGAACTCCAGAATAAATTTTAATCTCAAGAACATGCCTCTCTCTGCTCTCATACTATTAATGTATGATCTGTTTGTTTGTTTGTTAACAACCTATTTGTTTTCCCCAGTTAAAGTAACATTAAATACATCCCCTAAAATTGGAGGCGAAGGTCTGACAAGAAAATACAAGGCGGTAGAATTTCATTTGCACTGGGGAGTCCAGGTCGAGCAGCAATACTATCCCGGGTCAGAGCACAGCATAGATGGAGAAAAACAAGCCATGGAGGTAGGTGAGACTGTTTGTGGATTATGGCTTTTAATCGAGAACTCTGGCTTTTTAAGATACTGTTGCACACAAACTATTGGCTAGTTCTCCTATGAAACCCCAACAGAGGGAATAAAGAACTGAGGACAAAACAAAGCAGCTCTGGCCCCACTGCAGCGCAGCCGGGCTGCACTTACAGCAACAAACCATAGAGCAAAATGAACAAATAATTGTCCTTGACTATTGTGTTACAGCTTCATATTGTCCACATAAGAGAAGATGCTTCGGATATAGCAGAAGCAAAGAAATATGCAGATGGAGTGGCTGTGTTAGCATTCTTCGTCAAGGTAAGTAGCCAAATTTTTAATTGCCCATCTCAAATCTCCCAGCACTTCAGCAGAGCGGTTGTGTTGATGTTAGAGCAGTCCGAGACCTGAGCCTCCCTGTCCTCTCAGGCATTCAGCGCCAGCACTTAGTTCCTTTACCCTTTTTATATTGTGCTTGCTGTTATCTTTTACCCTTGTGGTCCTTTTCTATTTTATTCACAATTAATTTAAAGCAATCAATTGTTGAGAAATGTATGATTTGGAGTAAAAATGTTTCCATTTCAGGCTGAAGAAGAAAATAGAAACTATGCAACTCTAATAAGTGAATTAGAGAATATTAAATACAAAGGTAAGACACTCGTGTTGGTCAAAACGCAACATATATTTATTTTGGGCACTGTTATGAACAACTTCTGCAGCCCTGCCTCTTCCAAGCAATATTTCCCGTGGTTTGTCCAGGGCAAACAGCACAGATGGATCCTCTGCCACTGAGTTCTCTAATCCCACCTGAGGAAGACCTTGGAAGGTACTATCGGTACGAGGGCTCCCTCACCACTCCCGACTGCTATGAGGGTGTCATCTGGACAATCTTTGAGAAGCCAATTGAACTCAGTCTTTCTCAGGTGAGTCGCAGAGGGGAAGCGTGCGCAGGTCTGCTTATGGTTATTTTGCCCTTCTGCTGCCTGCTCAATCCCTCAATTTAAACCAACTTATTAGTTGCTCCACTGCTTTGTTCCTATCGCACACCCACTTGCTTGGCTTTAGCCTAAACATAGTCCCTAGTGCCAGTTTTTTGGCACTATTAAATTGTCTATCAAAAAATGGCAGGAAAGGGGAAGGAAGGGGAAATGACGATGTGAAAAGAAAGCCAAAACCCCTCCGCAGGTGAACACCTAGGCCAGCGATGCGTCAGCAGCGCTTCCACGGCAGTCACCTGCTCACCCACAAATTTCACTGCATTTCTCCTGCTGTCATAAGTATTAGGACAGCAGAACAGAATACTTCAAAATCCAAACTCTAAGTCTATCAATATCAGCTTTAAGCAACCCATTTTTGTCCTACAGAGAGGAACATGAGGTTAATCACGACTGCCCCTAAAATGCAGATTGTTCATTTGGCAGAGTGCATGATTAAAAAAACTCCGCTGTCCTGGAGCGGACTCTCGGCACTACCACCAGCCAGCACAGCCTGGCCAAGCGCCAGTGTCTGTATTTCAGTTCCTGAGCTGTGGTCTGCTCACGATCGCTCCAGGCAGAAGCGCAATGCTCGGCCACACGCACGGCAGCACAGCGCAGCGCGCCAGAGCGAGCCGCTGCTGCTCCGGGCCGGCTTCTTGCTGAAGCAATCAGAAACTTGAAGCGAGGAAAGAAATCCTAGTCCCCGCACTTTGTGTCACTGTGACGTGATGGACAAGGACAGGACTGTGTGCGTCAAGAGGACTGGTGTAACCAGGCCCTCGAGCTGGACAAAGCATTTGGCTCATGCAGAAAGGAAGTCCTCGTGATGCGCAAAGCTAACAGAAGTCATCTGCCGGTGACCTCTGGCAGCAGCCTCCATCACACTGTTTCCTGCGAGGTTTAATGCATCCATACAGTTCAAAACAATGCCACTGAGTAAGGCACTGCAGATTTATATCACAATTTCCAGTGTTCCATGGAAAAAGGACTTAACGAACTGTTTTCTATTT
The DNA here is from genome assembly GCF_036013445.1 of Caloenas nicobarica. Classification (NCBI taxonomy): domain Eukaryota; kingdom Metazoa; phylum Chordata; class Aves; order Columbiformes; family Columbidae; genus Caloenas; species Caloenas nicobarica. The sequence continues at coordinate 2,039,572 of NC_088261.1, forward strand.
CGATGTCTGCAGATAACTCAGTTTTCAACAGTCCACTTTGGTGGGAAGAACTCAACGTACATGGCTGAAAATTTCCGTCCTGCTCAGTTTCTGAATGAACGAAAGGTGTACTGGTCCAGTGCCAGCATCCTCCTGCCTACTGCTAAGCTTTTACTGTTGCTCCTGATGCTCACGTACATCCTGAGTTCTCTTTGCCAATGAACACTTCTCACCTCATTCAAGGTTCTGGCCTTTTTGAAGGGTTTTTTATTGTTGTTGCTGTTGCTGGTTCTTTGTACCAAGTAGTCTCTCTAACTGCCAGCTCATGAATCATATCTCAGTACAGGATTCCACCTTGCCCTCTGCCAGACACTAACCAAGGACTTCTCTTGTCGCTCCTATGAAAATTGAAAACCATTGCACTCAATCACAAGAATTCAAAAGAACAGTAAGATAAAGCTATGAAGATTCAAATTAAAACACCCCCCCCACACACACACACTTAAAGAAAACATTAGGATGGTTTATCTGCAAGCCTGTAGTTTTAACACAGCACTGGAAGGACACTCTACAAGCTATACAGAGGACCTTGAAGAGGAATTTGCTCTTAAGTGCCTATGAAGAGTTTTGTTTGCAGTATGTTTACGTTCAACACTGTAAATCAGAAAGACAGTAACACGTGGAGTAATTCTTATCATCCCTGCGTTGTCCTACACGAAGGTACGAGACAGAGGAAAGAGAAAATGCTCACACGCAATTGAGAAATGCCTGGGTGGTCCTAGCGAGTGAAGGATGTGTGACGAATTTCATCTGTACTAATGCTATTTTCTCCCCTTCTTGCTACAGAATATCTACAGGTAATTTTTAGGTAAGGATGCTGGATTCCTTTCATCTAATCTACTGATTGTGGACTTCACTTTTCTCTGTTACGCCTATTTATTCATCCTAGTATGGAATCCTGCTCTGGGATGCCCAGGGATATGATGTGCTAGAAAGAAGAAGGGAAACTCAACCACATGTACCTGTTGCACATCTGTGGAAATTCCCTCTCTGTGGAGGGCTGCGTTTGAAGCATGAGACTTTGATGATCCTTTACAGTTTTCATTTGCCTAATAAAATGGGACAGCTTAAGAAATGGCTCTTTCCAGTATCACATTTCAGAAGTTTTTAAATGTCAGTTTGAATGTTTCCTTTTTTTTTTTTTTTTTTTAATCATAACATACCTGCAATATCCACATACGGCTAAGATTCACAGTTTTTCCAAGAAGATTGTGATTTGAACTTCAAATTCTTCAGATCTTACCCTATTTACTCACAGGAAAGCTCAGTATATTGGGAAATGGAATTTCCTTATATTATTCCAGTTGTCTCTCAGAACACAGGCATAACAGTTTTCTTTGGCTATTGCCATGTAACATGTTACAGCTACTTTTAGAATTTTCGATTTTGGCCACATCAAAATAGGATTTCGTATTAGCAGACTTGTGTTTTTTTCTCTAGGGCAATGTTCGCAGAGGTGCCTTTATGCTACAGCTATATGGCCACTTTCAGGAAAATCATGTCAGTGAGACTAACCACAGCTCACCAATGGAAAAAAAGCAGGGTGAAAATTTATTTTCGTATTTAACAATCAATTATATAAGCTTCAGAAAACCACACGGGAAAGGAAATTCACCTTTTGAAGTTTAGAGGAATGATTAAGACTTTAACTGTATTTTTAGCTAACTGGAAAACTTTTGAGGAATGGACATAAATATTAAAGTTGATCAGAGACCTATAGTTCCATTGCCTTGAGTTTTTGTTTCTTTCGTCCTTGCTGAAGGCGAATCCGCACAACACTCATTCAGAAAAGGAATGTGACATTTTTTCCTCACTTTCTTCACAACGTTCAGGGTTGGGTTCGCATTTGCTGGGGGGGAGGGATTGGCAGCACATTGGGACGTCTCTGGTGTCAGCAGGCTCTGGAGATTCTGCTTCGCTTGGGTCACCTGGGATGATCTGTGTCTGGAGGAGGACCTGAGTTACTACGAACTATATTAAAACATAACTAAGAGGAAGAAACAAACAAAATCTTCTGAAAAGATGGTTAGTCCTCTGTAAGTACTCTTCTGCACAAGCCTTGGCATGAATAAAATCCGAATAGACAAGTATGACCATTTTTACTGCGCGAATCTGAATTTTATGCCAATGAGGAAAAGGGAAATGCTACAATCTGCTTGTGTCAATGATTTAGTTCAATTTGTTCTTTGTCAGGGGCACCTCTTGCAACCAGGCAGACACATTCTGTTCTGGTGCAGGACGTGACAATTACAGAACTAGGATTAATGCAGTAAATCAACACAAATCGACAGCAAAAGCCATTCAATTTAAAAACCAGTAAAAGACAGGAAGGCTTGAAGTGGAACATTTGGTTTTCTTTTGTAAAGATAGTTATGGAAAAGTAATTTGCTGTTCCACAGGTAGCTTCAGGCACTGATTTTCAAGAATCTTGTCTATGCTACATTTGGCATGAAACTTCTTGTATTGCGAAGACGCTAGGAAACAACGGTAACTCCTGAAGAACTAATAGCCAAGCTGTGATAATACAGGAAAGGGCGGAGGAAGGAACAGGGATATTTAGAAAGGCCCAGAAAGAACAGTATTTTCCCATGTACAGAAAAGTTAACACAGAACTTTGCTAACACATTTCACATATGTTGGAGCCAGAGTTGAAGACTCCGTCCTGTGGCAGCAGGTTGTGTTTTGGTTTAGGGTTCATGGCTCTCACGTTGCAGTCCATTCGCCATGAGGCCGAACAGCAACTAGGGACTCACCAGACTTCAGTAGGTCCTTCTCATTTCTACAAATATACCAAGCTGAGATTACATGGTGTCGTACAACACATCCAAAAAGCAATCCTTTCCCAGTTCTGGAGCAGACCTCGGTTTGAGTGCCGGCCTTCAGAGGTCTGGGAAGTGAACACAGGTCCAGCTTCAGTCCTGTTGCAATCATTTGACAATCACCGGGGGAACAGGGAGGGATGACAGAAGGGTCAGGCACACCAAAAAAAAAATCATAATAAAATATGTTTTCAGCAAAACATTTTCTCAGGAAGCAGAAAGAGACAAGGAAACGTAGCCATTACTCACAAGACATGTATTTACATTATCCACAAAGAATTTCAACAAACTTGCTGGCTTCATTGTATGGTCAGCTCCTCCTGCTGACAAACTCGAGCTCAAAATACACTTTTCCTCTGCACAGAAATATTTTTCCATGGCTGCTTGGAGAAAAGGATAAAGCTTTTTGCTTTTTCTTTACCTCCCTTGCCCATCTGGAGGTGGATTTCACAGGGAAGACAGCATTTGCTGGCACAGCCAGCAGCCTCTCGGTTAAACAGATGTCACCTTGCAAATCATCGTAAATATTCCTCCATCCACCTGCAGTCAAAAAAGGATACGGAGAAGTCTACCTAGCTTCCCAGGCTGGCTTTGAAGTTTAATAAATGTGTTAGCACCAGGTGTAACTTCAGCCACCCCTGATCCAGAGACAGGGAGGCTCATTCCCTACACTGCACCTTGCAAAAGAGATCACATCGCACCACAAAAACAATTATGCTTGGAAACACGCAGCTCTTTTCAACAAAGTTAAAAGTGGACTTGGTGATTTTCTTCCACTACACACTGCAGATGACATGAGATTTAGAGATGTTTCCATGCAAGAGAAACAGATGTCGTGGTAGCTCTGTGCAGCCGGAGGTGGCGATGGGAAACGTTTCATACAGGAGACAAATCACACGCAAATTATTTTTAAAAAAAGGGGAATGTAAGATTTACTTATAGATTAATGCGTATCTGTGGAAAAGCCAATAAAACTCCAATCGAGATGCGCTGAAAAACACACATGAGGAACCCGAGACGGGAGCCTCCTGCCACACTGCCCAGCCTGACGGGTGCCCCTCGCAGACACGGGGTGGCGTGGCCGACCACAATCCGCTGGGCTTCTTCCACAAGAAGCATCTAAAACTCACCTCAGTCATAAACGTGTCTCTCACTTGCTGCTTACAGAGCCTTACAAAAGCACCTGTTTCGACATGAGACGATGCACCCACAAGGAAGAAGCCAAGGCAGCGGGGACGCCCATCTGAGGCGTCCCACAGTCTGGGGCTGTGCTCTGTCTTTGTGCCCCTTGTTTTTCTCAGCGTTTTTTTCCCCATTTGAAATCTGCTTTGCAGACAGGACGGACTCACATCTTCGCTGTTCCAGGCTGTGGGAAGCGGCAGCGTGGCCGGGCTGGGGCCCCTCTGAGGCGGCCATGGCGACAGCAGGGGCTGCAGCACCCGCCATTGCCGAAGCCGGGCTCCAACACCAGGTGGGACAGCCCTGCTGCTTAAAAACTGATCTGAAAGGAAAAAAGGAAAGGGGAAAAAAAAAAAAGGCGGGGGGGGGAAAGGAGAAAAAGGCCCTCTCGACATGGCAGGGGTGGCGAGCAAGGGTTGTGTACCCACAGAGCTCGCCTGCTCTGGCCGCCATGTTCGAGGGTGCTTTCTGTCAGGCTGAGGGAGCACAACAAGCTGGCTGATCTCCTCACTGCGGGTGTCTCCTGGGGGAGATAAAACAGCCCTGTGCTGCCTTCCCCACCACGTTTCAGGTATTGTAGCTCTGGGGCTTCGGGTGGCAGAGACACGGCAACAAACGCCGTGCAATAAACCCCCAGCGCAGCGTTGCCTGGGGTGGCTGAGGAGACCCCTGCGAAGTGCCGCTCCAGCAGCTCTGGTGACCAGGGGGACGTTTCCAGGTGCTGCTGGAAGATCTGGCCAACACCTCGGGGCCACCGGTGCAGACAATGTGCCCATCGCAGGATAAAAAAGCAATCCCGGAGTTTGGGAGCGCGAGCACCGGAGCAGTATCGTGAGGGCCGCAGCGAGCTCCAGGCCAGGCTGGGTAAACCGGGGCAGTTCGTCTTCTCGATGCCCTTCAAACTCTTTCTGAACAGACACGACTCATTCAAGACAACTGCCGAGGATGGGAACATGCAGTTTTCATTGCGAAGTTTAAATATGCTTCCTAAAACTAACCCGCTGTTTGCAGCTTTTAGTATCAGAAATAAATCCATATGTACCCATAAAACCTGATTATAATTAGTCACACAAGTAAAATTATGAGTCCAATTAACTACAGCAATTAATCTAAATGCCTTTGGGACATTATTTCCCTTCTTGCAGTTGGACGCAACTTGCAGTTAAAGTTATATTATAAATAGTAGACGATTGTAACAAATTTGGGTTATTTTATTATCTTTTACCTACGAATATTTTCTGAAATGATTTAGACATCTAGCACTCAAACACAGTTCTGATTTTAAAAAATCCAATCAGTTTACACTATTTTAATAACTATGGGGTTTGTTTTCTTACAATCTATCTTCTCCTGGCTAAACTTTTCCACGCCCTTTCTTTTCATCATATGAAGAGAACCTCGCAAAAAACTATTAGTTCCATCTACTGAAATTACCTTTGTAATGTCAACATCCACCCACTTCCCACATTACCAAGGCTATTCGTTGTTCCCAGCACGTAGGAGAAAGATCTTGATTTATTAGTTTACAGATATGTGTGGTTATGAAGAATTTATGAGAGAGAAAGGAAGGCAGAAGTTTAACATTTTGCTGATTGTGCTGATGCTGAGATTAAGTCCTAAATAAATCATAGTAATTTTTTATTGAGAATGCTATGTCTTTGAAAGCCTAGAATAATTTGATTTTGTTGTACATGAAACTCTCAGCATTATGCAAAATGCTTTTTTACGTGCAGTAATACATAATGTTTTATGTCCTGAAACCCAACGGTCACTGCTGAACCACTGAACAATCCTGAGAAAAAACCAAGTAAACTCCCTCAGGTAAAGGAAAGCAGGACAAAGACACAAAGTCAACCACTGAGGTGCTGAACTCTTCCTCCAGAAGCACACACAGAAACACCTCTGATGGTCAAAATTCATTTACAAAACAAAATGAGCACATGTAGTAAACAATATAAAATATAAACCTCTCAACAGCTCATTTTCCCCCTCTTTTGAGTAAAACATATATGGCTAAGGAAGTCTTAACTTCTCCAAAAGACAGAGCTGCCTCGAGTTTTCACCTTTCTGGCTAAACAGAATAAAGAGGCTAAAAAAAAATAATAAAGACAGAGATAAGGGTAAAAAAGACGGCAACATATGAGAAAGTAGAAGTTAACTTTACAAAAGTTTTTGCAATAGTTGCCTCCAGCAGAAGCTATAGAAGCGAGAGCATAACTTGCTTCTCCATTTAGAAAATCAGGAAGAACAGCACAATCATAAAATCTGCCGGTCGCATGGGCAGGGGTAATAAAACCTTCACAATCAGTGCCTGCTTCGCCGTACCTCACTGCCAAGTTCCTGTCAAGACAGCTGAAATGGAGTGATTAACATGTCCTGCACCCTCATTATAGCGCATTCAATTATCCCAGAACACTCTGTGGCAAATAGATCATTTCCAACCCGGCTCCGTCCCCGCTCTCTGCACCGCAGGCTGGGAGAGCTCGGCCACTCTGCTGCTCTGCACCGCATCCTCAGCCCAGGGCTTTGCTCCCTTGTTTTTCTTGCCTTCAAACTTACCTGGAAGGGCATTTGAGGACAGGCAGTGCTGTTCTGCCAATGCTCTTAACACTCCTGGGTTAGAATTTATATTTAGCAATTTTTATAAGCAGCTCCTTGCAGCATGTTCTCAATCAACAGTGCTGTTTGTCCTTATTAAGAGGGATTTGATTGTCACTGCTGACATCTAAGAGTACTCTACCATCGGTGACATTAATTCTGGAGGGACAGTAGTTTCCTCTCCTTCCACCCCTTGCTCCTTTTCCTCTCTTTTTAAAAATCCATCCCAGTATTACAAATGGCACCCAGAAAATGCACTATTACCAGCCTTTCATACGAGCAAACCAGCTGCGCTGCTGCCCACTGTTTGTGTTTCCAGGGTCAGACCTTTGGGCTCAGGGCATCAACAGCACTTTAACCCAAAGCAATGTGGAACACTGTTAAAGCAGGCTGGTTTTTACACATTAAATCAAAGTGGTTTACGAGGTGAATCTGTAACCCAGGCAGGACCATCTGTGTAAAGGCCAAAGGTTCCAAAGCCAATAGACTGAAGTGCACAGCCAGGGAATAACCTGCCATAGGAGGGGCACTCCAACAGAGCTGCAAAGGCTGGATGAAAGTACTCCTATTCCAAAAAAAAAAAAAAAATCAATTAGGGCTCTGACAAAAGAAATCAAGTCTCATATGGGGTACAGCACAGCACCTCGCATTAACCCAGCCGTGCAGCACACGAAGGGTACGAACTCCTGCAGAGAGCAGAGCTTTAGTCCCTCTGAGAGCAGCTGCATAGTGTGCTGGGACAAGTTAAAGCATCTAATACATTTTTCAGACTGACCTTAATAACACTTATTGGAGGGCTGTGGCTTTGAGGAAAAACACAGGTGAATCGCAAGGCTTTCAGCTAAACTCTGAGAACAGATAGCGCCAACCATCGAAAGAACTCTGGCAAAAATAGAGGCTGCGTGGACACTTGGAAACTGGTCCGCTGGGAATCTATTCACTGTGAGCCAGGGCGTGCAGCCCTGGACGTGGAAAAACTACAAACAGCACAAGCGACCGCCCATAACACACTTCATTTTTGCTTTTGGTGCTCCAATTATTTAGGGGATCTAAGCAGTAAAATTACTGGAAAATATTTGGTACAGCCTGCAAGAAATTGTCAACATAGGTCAGTTCAGCTAGGGTAGGTATTCTCCATCGAAAGTAATTGCGGTAAAGGCAGCTGTAAGCAGGTTGAAGGTCTCTGTAAATCGTGCAGGTTGTTCTCTCGCTGACAGACCAGAGCAGCCAGCCAAGATAAATCTGGCCTCTCTCTGCAAGTGTCCTTCCTCAAATACCTCCCTTTGGAGTAAGCTTTTATTTTAAGCAAAATACATAAACAAATCATGTCAGTGTTTTACTATTGTACACATGAATCCAAAATATCCATTATAATCATCACCAAAATTAAAATAAATTATTGTACTGGTTTGAAATCGTGGGAAACTTCAGTTTTCCTTTCATTCAGATGGAGAACATTTTAGAGTAAGACATTTCTCTGGGATAATCTACATTTTCATGAATTCAGATAAAATATATCATACATTTTTTCATATCAAGTGTACGTATATATGAAATCTGAGTGAATGTAGCTCCTTTCTGCAGGCTAGTAACTCTGCGTGGCATTTTTCCAGGAAGCAGCTTACTTTCAGTAACCTGAATTATAAGACAGAGAACCCAGCTAAGAAAACACTCCCCTGTCCCCCTTTTTCATCTCTTTTTTTTTTAACCACAGAGCAAAGAAAAAGAAGTTTTGTTTAACAGACTGGAGCAATCCGAAAAATCAGAGCTCAGGTTGCGTACGTGTCAGCTTTTCCATCGCTGGTACTGTTTCCTTCAGCTATTCTGCATTTATTTTTAAAAGGTCGTTAAGCAAGACACAAAAGGTGAAGTGCAGTGTTACAGATTTATAACCTGCCTGGGCACTTGTTAGAAAAGGGTCAATGCTGCCTCCAACAGAAAAGCCCCGGTGAAGTTGGCATCTGCTTTCTACTCTGAAACATCAAAGCCCGGCAGTAAAAAGCAGTGAGACCAAACCCAGTTAAGAGTGAAGTGTATTAGGAGGGGATATTCACACCTGTGTTCTGCCCCTTACCTCCCTTTAATCAACTGTTAATAGATATCGTTTATTTATTTGAACTCTACCCTTCTTCACACTCAACCTGTCGTTTGCCGTACGAGCCTGCCTGCCGTCACAGGAAAGAGGGCAACTTTCAGATCTAGCCGGCACTTTTCTCCCAGTTAAATCAAGTAAGTTAAACAACAGTCCAAGTTTCTTATCCCTCCACATTTTGTGCTAAAAGCTGATCATTCTTCAGGTCACTCTTCATTCTTCCTCCTTCAAACTGCTGCTAGTTTGCCTCATGCCTTGTTAAGCAGTCAAATCTCTGGATTATGCTAAAAGCAAAATTTAATGACTTCTTTAATTGAGTCGCTATTTGAAAATATCATGTACACTGAAGGCAATCATATTCTAGCTTATATTTGAGTCATAATCATTTAAAGAAATATAATTAGAGGGAAAGGTAAAAAGTTTAAACACCCAGTGTGACATCCTTGCTCACATCTCATGGTCAAACTGGTCCTCTGACATGCTGCCAACTTCTTATCAAAAAGCTTCCAATGAAACTCTCATTGTTACAAGTGAAACGCTGGGGCTGCCTATGCTCTGAGCCTGCGGGCCCAAAGATTTATTCCCTTGAGTGTGTCTTTTAAACAGGAACATTTTTATAATCAAAACTGAAGAAAAAAAGGCAAGCAAACATTTAGCATTCACTTGGTCATGAGCAAGGTCATAAACACGAGCATGTGCTAATGGTCTGTGTGCATCGTTTGGGTCTTCCTGTGTGGAAACCCCTCCTGCCCCTTGATGAAGCATGTTGATAACGATGTGAATGATTTTGATTAAAAAGACTCCAAAGGGGTTTTGTTCCATATCAAAAGGAAAACCTCATTAACCAAAATTAATCTTTCTGTTCTGTTTGCTGGTGGGTCACAACAGAAAACTTCCAGCATCTAGATGAAGACTTGAGCTATGATTTAAATTTTTGCATGAACACCTGAACATCAGAGCTTAAAAATTCAGCCAGTTCTACCTTTGCGAATTTGGAAAATCTCCAAATCTGTAGTTTACATTGGGGCTGCATCACGTCAGTATATGCTCATCCAATCCCCATGGCTGAGCTCTTCCTCCCTACTCAGCCGAACCTTGGTGCACAAATCCCGCGTGCTTCGCTCTCTCTGCGCTGCAGCGTGACGCTGGCACCGAGAGCACATGGGGACAATTGTCAAAATGTCAATGGAGCGCTGTGGAGGAGGGATCTGCCTCACAATGTCAGGGCCAGATCTCTGTAATCACATTGTTCCTTGCATTGTCTCGTTACTCCAAACATCGTAACACAAACATCATTTTTAAGGCTTTTTTAATTTGCCACTGGTGGTGTTGGATCCTGTTCCTGGCTCCGAAGCAGCAGCTTTCCTTGGTTGTTATCCAGTCCTCAGCTAACGCGCACTCTCCACTTTTCCTGCAGTTTCTCATCAGGAGACTGAGGTTTATTTATAAAACAGATAAATATTTGCTCCATCAAAATGCTTCAGTAAGTGAAGGGACAAATTTTAATTTGCAAACCATCTCAGCCATTGTATGCTAAACATAAAGAAGATTCAGAGTCATAGGGCGCTTTCTATATCATATTTCAGCAAATTTTAAACAAATTACCTATATACCCAGAGCTGCTGAAATACCTGGCCAGACCTCTCTCCGATGTCAAGACTGAGTTAAGCCTGTTACCACAAACTATTTCTTTGACTCCAAACACAGCCAGCACATAATCCACCACCTTTCCAATGTATGTGTCAGTTTTTGTTCCTTTCTTCTACCTCAGTTTGACCAAACCACTCTCAAATGGATGGTGGTGTCGTTCCTTTCTGAGCTACTGAGACTTACGAAGTGAACAACCCTCCTCAAGAGCAGCATTTCGTGATTCCACAAATATGCTCAGAAAACTTTGATTTCTATTAAGTATCCTTAATATATTTTCGAACCTGTGGCTGATTTTGCTAAAGGGACCTTATCAACCATTGCTTTTAATTTTCACAAACAGGAAATCTTTTACACATGAACAAGGAAGTCAGAGGCTTGTCCCAAACAAAAGGCACAATCTTCCAAACTTCTGTCAGGTTTTAATTTTCTTGAAATGATAAATCAGCACGCATGGATGACTGCATTTCACCAACTTCTTGCTTCAATTTACTGGACCTAAGGGACAAAACCATTAACAAAAGCTGCAGTAAATCCCTGGGCTGCTCCTACGGGCCCTCGGCGTTTTCTCAGCACACTTAATGGCCCTGACATATAGATAACAGATAAATTGATGATATAGAGAAAAAGCAGAGACAATCTCCTGTACCGATCGCAGGAATCGATAAAATCTTTACTACTGAAAACAGCACGTATGAACATTTTTGGTAATTAGAATTCTAAATTTTTTTACATTGCACTTTCAATACCTAAAAAGCCTTAACAGGGGAAATTCATTATAGGAAGATCATATTCCTTGATTCAAATTAAATTTTCAGTTTGAAAATGCAGAAATGACTCAAACAACACTGTGGAATTATCACACTTGTGAAGAACAACCACTGTGAATGTTCTGAAAACTTCTCACTAAGCAGCAACGATGACTGCACGGAGCAAGTGTCGTCATTTACCGCGGCACAAATGCTCCTGTTACAGCTGATAAGAACAGCGAGAGATGGCTTCATTTCCAGAGACACCAGCCTCTCTGATCATCCTTGGTTAAATATCCATTTAGCATCTTTGAGGGCCATAAAATAAGAACAATAATTCATTTCCAGCTAAATATAACCACATTGTTTTTGGAAACATTCAAAAACCAAACAAGCCCAAGTGCTATGTGACTCCTCATAAACCAGCTTACTGTGGACTTTGGTCCAGTTGCCAACCCAACCAGATTTACTTCCTTTTTGGAAAAAAGCATGACTATAATTGTAGTCTCATATAGCCAGTGTCTGCTCAGAGGAAATGTCTCAACACCATATACAATCAAGACGCGAATACGTGAAGATCGTCAGCACACCAGACTGTACAGAAAGTACCTTCAGATCCGTGTTCCAAAGGCATCACTTCCGAGAGCAGAACCTTCGCATCCCTAAGGGATCATGATTCACTTGCTTTTGAAATTTTTCTAAGTGTCATGACTATTAACAGCAGTACTGAACCAGGGATTCAATTGAAAAAATATCAAACCTATCTTTTGTCAAAGGCGGAAGAGTTTCAGACGTAAATACAGTTCTGGTACCGGCTGCTGAACAGAGCTCCTGGAGTCACCGTTTCCTTTCTTCGCAGAAATCCCACAAACTGACAACTGGATTCACTTTTTGAAGTTTTATTTTACTTCTGAATTGCAAAAGATCTGCAAGGGCACATGTCCAAGCAACAGCAAGATCAATTTTGACCTTATTCCTGTATGACTGTCTCAGAGCTGTTATCCCTCCAGTGACTAAATGAGAGATTTTTGCCTTTGACTTCGCACTTTGTCAACCTTAACTCTGGCATCAACTAAAACCCAGCAGGATACATTTAAAATACACTGGCGTACATTAAAATAATATGAACAAACACACATCATGAATGGAAAAGATTCTAGAAGAAATCCCATATTCAACTCTGAGTAAATAGCCCAAATATTTTTTCCAATATTCTTTCTTCCTTCCTTCCTTCCCTTTTTAAATCTCCGTGTTACAATCTGACCCATGCAGGGTCTGCTTCCCCCAGCAGTAACCTACCAAATGAGCCAGATCTGCACTGGAACTGACCTTGCTAAACATAGTTTGCACCCTGGGCAAAATTCTCCCAAAGACTTTTTGCCATTAGCATTAACCTCACAGTTCTCTGGATTCAGGATCGAGTAGATCTTCCTAAGAAGCCACTCTTAGTCTCTGCTTATGTAAAACTCCATCTTATTCTGCAGGTAGTACCAGAAAGTGAGACTCAGGATGGCTTCGAGTTTCTTTCTCTGCTTAAAGAAATGGCTCAGAAAAGAAAGCAATCTAGTGGTGCATTTGCCACGAGTCGTAAAGAAAAATAATAAAAATAACACATAACTGAACACATCACACTCTGTATTGGCCACAGCCACAATACAAGGAACTGCTACTAAACAGCTAATAAAAATTAACTGACAAGAAGTGACACTTCATCTGCATCCACAGTATTTAATTTGTTTGAATAATATAGTTACAGATAAACAGGTTCACTCCATATACAATTACCGATACCTTTTTTTAATACAGCTCATATTCCAGTACATCAACACTATTTTATTTACAAGGTATTTATGTACATTAACGTCTTTCTAAAGTCAGTGCATTGTCAATAAATTTTATACAATAATTTACAAAGTGAATGTAGTTAATAGTTAACTTAATAAATTTACTACTAATTCATGAATTAATTTAATTTAAAAAATTAATTACAACCAATATAACAAACACAGAAGATCAAATAACATTAGTAGATTGTGCTACCTGCTTAAATAAAACATTTTAAAGTAAATCAGTTGAAAATCTTTCACTTTTCATGGAGTTTGCGTAGGGAGGAATAGACAAAGGGTATTGAAAAAGCTTCTAACCTAGAAATCCACGAGTCAGGTTTGCTTTGCTTCAGTGTCAATGTTTAGACCATTTTAAAGATAAAAGACTGTATAGGATGGGGAGCAACACTTCCCAAGTAGGACACCACTTGTTCTGGAGCTGATCTGCTGCGGCACGACCTCCACCAAAGGCACGGAGGGGTTTGCCCGAGCAAAGACAGCGAGAGCAGCTGATGGAATTTCTTAAATGGATAAAACTCAGATCTTCCGGGAAATTATAAACTTACTGGTAGGTTTGGCATTCTCGTCAAACACATTAAAATGAATCCAAACTTTTATTTCAGAGATCAACCGTGTAAGCATCGATTTTGTTAGTGAGGATAAACACATCTGAAGAATTTGGAAGATGACATATGGCAAAATTAGTGAGCTCCTTAGACTCAGCTGAAGAACGAATGCCCAAAAGAGAGAAACTTTTATCGTCATTCAGATATGCAAACAATTTAACACTGAAAAGGTTTAAAGAAATGCCTACTCAGAAAATAACCATCTTTTTTCCAGTGTCTGCTAACACTCAGTCATGCTTTCCTTCATGCAATAAGCCCGTCGACTTAAAAGAGCATGTTGCAAGGGCAGGGAAAGCAATTCTGGTTTAATTGCAAGTATACACATAACCTGTTGCAAAAAAAGAAAATCTGAAAAGGCAACCAAATTTTGAAAAAAAAGAAACTCCATTAAATTATGAAACCGATAAACAAACCATCCATGAATGCTACGACAGCTACCTGACAGCCACAGCTTCGTATTCGGTTGAAATACACAGTGGATAATTCACAGCCATTCACTCCAGAGCCCTTACAACAACAAAAAACAAACTATGTTTCTGAATTTAATTATACGACTTTTAAAAAGTGCAAATTCAAAAGCAACACCAGTCATGAAACATCAGCTCAAGCATCTTTCCTTCCAAAAGCTGGGAACATCTTGTGCAATGTGCACATTTTTAAGATACCGTTCGTGTAATCACAACTACTCTCTTCAACCTGAAGTTTCTCCGTGAGGCATCTCAGAAGTTTGAGATGACACTCTTCAGGCAGAAAAGCCATTCCTGAAATATGTTGATCTGCACAGCCAACACATGGAGAAAACAATTATAATAAGCCATTCAAGTGTAGAAATTAATCTCTCCTCAAATTATGATTTGGTTGTGCTCCCAACATACAGAAAGAAAGCAACTGACACACATTAGTGGTGGCAAAACTGGAAACTTCTTCTACTCTTGATGATAATTCTTTCAATTTGTGCACTTCTCATTCTCTTTCTTTCCCTGTTTTGCCAATAAATTGCAATAAAACTGCAGGAAAAAGGAGGTAGCAATATCATGTTGTCCAAAGACAACACTACAATTTTTTTTCCCCGTTATCTTAAACCTAAAGAGAACCTTAGGGGTTTGTTAGAACAGTTGGTAAACTCTACACTACTTCATTTAGCTCTTATTTGGACTGTTTAATTTAGCTCTTATTTGGTCCTAGTCGGCTTTTCTCAAACCATTTTGTTTAAAGGCCAATGGCAGTCTCAGCCTGATGTCTGACATCAGAAATGTTTAGAGCATGTAGTGAGATAACAAAACAAAACAATACTATCTTTATATTAACTGCTATTTAATTAGGGTTTTCCTTTTGTGCTTTCAGATCACCGGGTACAATAACTACACTTAGGTTACCTGTTTCAAGAACATTTTCGCCAAAAGCAAGTTGCAGGATGTTATCCCTCACATTCCCAGAACAGTCCACGGAAGATTATCTGCTTACTGCAAAACACAGTATTTCTTATAGTCCGACTCGAAATCCTCATCCATGCTGCTCGTGTCTGCCATCTTTTTGCCATCGATCTTTGGCAGAAATTGTGCATAGTCTACCCCCTGCTGCTCATAGAAAAGAATGTAGGCAGAGTCAGTGTCGATTTCATCAGGATGCAATTCCTGCAAAAGAGAAAACCACGTTCTGAAATACCCAACGGGACAATTGTGTTGCTGTCTCTGAACTTAAAATATACACGACTGCCCTAGAAACAATATTTTTAACTGGCTGTTTCCAAGAAGAATCCCATTTTTTGTCTCCTTTATTATAGTTATCAGCCTCCATTATTTACTTGAAAAGTATGACACATTTTATAGTGATAAATGTGCACACTTAGAAATGTCGGAACTTAATTATTTGGGAATTGAACGCAAAACTGCTAGTATCATGAAACAATATTCTCAGACTTTCATTTTTAGTAATTTTTCTATCTTTGTACAAAATAAACATCTTTCCTTAACCGTGGTAGCAGCTGATGAACATGTTAACTTGAAAATAAATTCATGTACAATTTCAGTTAAGAATTTTACATTTATCTGATGCAACATGTGAGATGCTCAGGATTTCAAAGAATGGTTCTCACCAAATGGAAATTTCTTTGGCTCTAGGTAACAAAGATGAAAATTATTTGCCACGGAAGCAAATGCTTTACCTTACAGCTACTGTCATTGTAGCAGTACCACTTGTTGTTCGGGTTTTTGGCATAAGTGACATAATGACCCCCTCCCATAATTCCTGAATGGCACTGAAGAAAACAAAGAAGAAAATAAATTCTGGATCAAACATCAAAACTCAAAATTCACAGAATGAATGATTCACAAATTCAGGATCTTTAAGTGAGTGACAATGCTTCATGACAATCTATACATTGGGAGCTGACCAAGCTTATATACTCAAGCAGAAAAGACATTACACAGAGATACATTTTTCAGTTGTACTCAGGTTTACGGCAAATTAATTCAGCTGACAATGGCTTTACTTTGTTTTCCTTCTCAATAGATTCATACTTTTTGTAATGAAAACAATAGAGTGAACGCATGTAGTCCAAACAATGCCACATAAAGATAGGTTACTGGTATAAAAAAACGAACTTACCGAAATTGCATATAGATTGTAAATGGGGTTAACACACACATCTTCTCTTTGGTCATCGGCAATATCGTCCTCGCTGTGGTTCTCGATCTGCCCGTTGATGCTGCCGTTGCTGTACGTGTTCTGCTCACAGATGAATCCATTGGCCAGAGTCACCTCACTGTCCTGAGCAGTGAACAGTTCACTCTGGCTACCGCCCAAACTCTGCCCTCTGGTAAGAGCATCACCTTGATCAGAGGCAAACCTCTGCTCCTGGTCAGTACCGTTCTCTTTACTTGCATCCAAATTTTCTTTGCTACTTGACAGTTTGTTTTTACCCAGCTGCGGTAGCCGCAGACGCCCTTTACCTCTTCCTAAAGTCCTTGGGCTACTATTTGGGCTACTGGTTTTACTTGAAGGACAGCTGGCTCCACTCTTCCTCCCCAGAGACGGAGATGCTAAAACAGAAAACACGTGGACTCCTAAGATAAGTGAACACATAGTCTAGATTTCTTTTTTAAAAAGTGCTTTTTTGAATAACCAAACATTAAAAACCACCGTTTCACTACATCTAATGGCTAGTATATATAAACATCTTTGCGCACATGTACACATACACCTATAAGCTGAAACTTAACTCTTGCACACAGAAGGATGTTCCTCGCTCTTAACCCAGCCACTTACACAAGCAGACCGTGCCAATATCTGTCGTCACTGAGTACCTTTTTTTTTTTATTTTTTGTTAAAGCTTCACTAAGACTTCCAGGGCAAACATACCAGAAAAGAGTGTTTCAAAATAAGTCTAGCTCTTTAGCTGAAGAAACATTAAAATGTTGTTCATAACAGATTTTTTTTCCCCTTCCAAATGTCAGTATTGACTGGAATTTTCCCTCATTATGACCTACCTTTGATATTATTCAAGACAGTAGTGTTAAGGGAGGATGGACTCCTGTTCAGCGCATCTCCCTCTCCTGCTGTGTAAGTGATCTGCAGATCTATTTTTCTTGACTCCCCTGTGAGAGCCCGTGGTTCAGGAGGACTCTCAGCTGGGAGCATTAGCTGCTTTCTTTGCAAATGACTTGGATCCCTTTGTACCAAAAAGGCACTTGGGTCAAAATTTTCTCTGGGGAATTTAACAATTTTCTGAGATTTTATCCAGCGGCCATTTACGAACTGGAATCTTTTCAGGTGAATGATCTAAGGAGAGAGATGTTAGAGAAAATGAAAGGAGGACAATTACATCACAGTGAATAATTCCACTGTTTAAAAATAGTTTTTCACGAAACAAACATGTTTTATCACATGCTAATAAAAAAACACAGTAAAAATGCTGTATGTGACAATTTAGACTTTGGAATCAAACTGGTAAAATATGGAACTAATATTTTGATGGGGAAATGATGGAAAAGGTTGCTTCAGTTCAGCGATCAGAACTGTGTTTTGAATAACCTACCAAATTCGAAAAGTGACAAATGCCAGTGTGATACAACCAGACAAAAGATCATGTTACCAGCAAGAGTGCCTAAGCGTGAGCTCTGTGTCAGAACAGGTGACACTGAATGCAAACACCATTTCCTCCAATTTATCAGCTAAAAAGATTCAAAAGGATCTGAGGTTTGTTCTAGTTGCCTGCATTACAGAAACGCATGCAGCAAACTAAGGCAATGCCACTCCTGAGACTGTGAACAAAAGCAAATTTTCTTATTCAGAACAAGGAGACATACACAGCAATTCACATCTGTGATCAATGTACTTTAGTTTTGTTGCCATAGAGGAAAATTACACAAGATCATACCAAAATAGGGGGAAGTCTCCAAAGATCCAGTTTTTTGGTGGCCAGACAGTGGGTCTTGCACTTGGAGCAGTAATACATCTCATCCTCGCCCAGCTCCTCCTCACTGGTGAAGGCTCTGAGACAACTGTCCAGATTGATGGGCTCTGCTTGCGCTCGGCGGCTTTGCTCAACGCTTTCATGTTCCTCTACAATCTGAAGGGAAATAAAACTGTATCTGACTTGGAAACATATACGAACTGCTCCGAGGAAGGCTCTGTTCACAGTATCATACAAACAACATCACATAGTTCTTTAGGATTACAGATAAAAACTAGATGCACTATGTTTTAGTAGAAATTTTATTTCAATTATGAAGAAGCAGCTGTACTAATCATGCACTGGCATTATTCTTGGGTTCTGATCACAAAATCATCCATAAAACACAAATTTATAGATTCGACTTACAAGTTTGAAAAGCTATTCTAGCTTAACTCAGCTACAGCTTTACTTTTAGATATGTTTTGTTGATGCGCATAACCATTTGTAGCACTGGTGTGCTTAGAAAATTTATCAAATTAACATATTTTGTAATATTTTGTGGAGGCTCAATCAAAAGCAACTCACAACAGACAGAAAATACACTGCTGTGGTTTCTTAAAAGCTTCCCTTCCACTTTATGGTCACACCAGAGGTCCAACATTAAGACACTAATTTATCTAGAATATACTGCTTGATGATTACTGACTTCAGTTTAACAGAAAATGGACAAAAGAAGCATCCAATTAAGAAAAAGTGGTCAAATGGGTTTTGCTTCAGAGCTATTAACAAACAACAAAAGGTTTATGTTGAAATTTTACCCGTTCTTGCGACGTCTGGTAGCGCAGATGGAGTGCAGTTGGATCCCAGTCCACAGCAATGTACGCATTCCCAACACAAGCTCGATCTTCTGTGCACTCGATTTTACAGCCGCGGCAAAATCTAAATAAAAACGTTATGCGTGGTGAGTAAACTGTCTAATAACTAAGTCTGACATTACTTCACACTCTAGTTCTGCTCCTTATTTCATAACATATGCACCCTCAAAGTCCACGTCTTGTCTTCACTGAATTCCTTCCAGCAAGGATCTGGAATTTTTGGTAGCATATCTTTGTTTAGGGAAAATTCCAAGCATGCTTCCAGGGTGAATTTCTTAATGTCCATTTTAGTTTTCACTCTTCAAATGTCACAGGAACTAGCGAGGGTAGATGATTTGCATCATCCAACTATGGACATGTATGTGCCTGCATATACGTATACACACACATGCACACAGAACACTGTGGTGGGTTAAGAGGTTTTTTGATAATCTCATGCCTGTCTCCAAATTTAAAGTTTCTGTGTCAGCAGAGCTTTCAGCTCTCCTGGTCAGAAAATCCACGCCACAGTGAAAATTAGATTCTAGATTCTTTTTGTTTGATTTTACATCAGAAATCTGAAACGCATCACAAAGCCATTACCATAAGTTACCTTTCTGCTGGACTGATTCCCCTCCTTAAATCTAAAAAGCACAATTTACCTGTACCATGGACACCAAGCACAAGAATTTCCATCCTTCTGAACGACCCTGAGGGTGAAGGGATACTGGTACCCCATGCTGTCATCACTGAAACAGAAGGGAACACAACATGAGACATGAACACTCAGACTGCCAATTACCTTCCTTCACTATGCTTGCTATATTTACTTCAAAAAAACCACTGAATATTCTCTCAAAATTGTAATTTTGATTGGATTAAGCTACTAAAACAAGACCTGCCTTTGTATCACCTAAATTTGCCAGATATACCTAATTATCAATCACTGGATGAGAATGAGTCAGCCAATTTGTGTAAAGCCAACCTTTAAGTACAGCTAGAAGCGATACTATATTTAAGTGCGTTTAAAAGGATTAGAAGTTATTTTTAATTACTGCCATTATTAAATTGCAGGACTCTGAAATGACTTCTTCCAAAAATAACCCACTAAATGGAATCTGCAGGCAGAAAGCATTTGGGGTACAAGCGCACACAATCATTCCTAAAGTTGTTGACATTCAAAGCTTAATCATACATTAAAAAGCACAGGTTCATTAAACACAGGTATTACAAGGAGTCAAAACTGATAAAGGTGAATACAGTTTTAAATCTTGTAGGCAAGTGAAGGCCACTGTATGAAGGCCAAAGGCGGAGATGCCGCACTCACCAGTCCTGTGCGTGGTTACTGGCCTCCTGCGGCGGGAGGGGGCTGGCAAGCCGGGACACCTGGATCCACACAGCATCATATAGATCTTTTTTCCGTGTGCGAACTGTGCACGGAACGATTAGTGGCATTCCAAAGAGACTAGGCCGATTCTTCTGAGATGAAAGAAAATATAACTCTGTCCGCATCTGCGTATGTGAAATAAAAGAATGACTCAGATGTAAGTGTGCATTAACTCATGTTACCATGATTAGTAGGATGCTGACCTTGTTACTTATTTCAGGATTTGGCAATTAAAATAAACCATTAATTCTACTAAAAATACTCTACTTCAGCATTTTTCCCCAATATTAAATACTGTAAATTTTTATCATTGACTTGAAAACTTTTTCATGTTTTATGATATTACGGCAATGTGATTTAGGCATTAGGCCACAAACACAAACCTGTATTCCAACCATGTATGATAATTTATATTTCTTATAATGTGTATTTCTTACTTTTCCCACCACATGGTAACATTGTAATGCGGACATGCACCTAATGATGCTAATCCCTGTCCCCAAATGACCTCTACACTGGGGAAGTGCATGTTTGCTAGAGAAAGAAAACCTTTACGTCAAAGGAGGCACAACAGACTCGTACACAACTTATTCCAAGCCAACCAACTAACCTTCATGCCACACTTCCCATTGATAAGATAGATTTAACAGATCAACTTAATGACACTGAGGTACAGCAAACGGCTACTGCCTTGCATAGGCTTTACACAATTAACCCTTTCCATGAATGTGATTTTTGGCAATGACAAGCGTGGATTCCTGCAATTGCTTCCACAAACAACTTGCCGTATAACTAGCAGCTTGTAATGGCTTAGAAGCATTATGCCAATCACCTAAGAGATTCTGCAAACTTTGAATCAAGAGAACAGTGCTAACAGTGGTGAGCGGCCACTGCTTGAGAGAATAAAGCAAAAAAGCCTCACAAACCAGGCAGTAAAAATGGGAGTCAAATGGCCTCCTGGCCCACATCCACCAGGCTCTAAATGTCGACAGAACGAAGTCTGGACACAGCGCAGACAGAGCACGAGGCTATTTGAGGTGTTCAGTCACCCCGCTTTGACATTTAGAGTTCAACTTCACTACAGATGCTTTTACAAAGAGTAGCTCATGCCAACAGAATGACCCAAGAATGTACTATGTATCTTCACTCTGTTTCTGTATAAGAAATAAGGCTTTTCCACATAATGTGAAAAAAAATGCGTTTCTTGTAGCTCAGATTTTTTTCTGCTCAAAGAATCTGGAACATTTAATCAGGGAGTTAGTGAACGCCCAAGTATGCATCTCAGCATTAAAGAACCGGGAAGCATGCCAGTACAAGGGGAAGAAAAATACACCAACATCAGACGTTACGATTTAAAGTTACACGAGCTGTGTTTCTGTAGAACTTGGCGCTCACTTAAGAGGGAAATGTATTTATGCTCCCTCTTCTTAAGAATTTAATTTATCATATGGACATGAAAAAATCCTCGCTGACTTTCTCTCAAAGTGTGTTATGCGAACAATTTATAAGAAATGCAAACTACCAACCATTTTTCTGTGGACTGCAATGATGTATCCCGTACACGGGCTGTCAGCGAGCGATGGCACGTGGCCATTGAGAGCCCAGCCGGCAACGTTATGCTCTGTCCCACATGGCACTACAGTATTTGGCATTCCGTTGGGAATCAGGGTTGGTTTGGGAAGGTCCCCGTTCATGATTATGTTGGGTGCTCCATTAGCTGATGGCCCAGTTGAGACATCTGTAGACAGACATTCTCAGTTATCTACAGTAACCAGAACTGATCTATCCTTTCTGTTCTGTTCTATGCATTTCATGAAATATCTTCTACTCTCCTCGAGACCAACATCTAACCTTTTATTTGTCCACAACCTTGCAAAATCAGATCACGCAAGAGGAAAGAATAGCAGGTGTTTACAGCCCAGATATGAAACCACAAACAATAAGACCAAAACCGTGCTTCCAATTTTTTACATGTCCTGCCTTAGAGCCAATCCACAAGCAATAAAATATTTTGCGTGTTTCTTGTGTCTTTAACTAAAATTATACAGCAATCACAGACCATCAGCAGACACTGAGAGTGCTCACAGATTCTCTGTGGATAAGAACTATAACTTATTTGTCTTTTCTTTAATCCTCACTGATACTCACTACTAAGAATTTAGGTTTTCTCCTGAAGTTCCCCAGTACCTAAGCACTGTGCACTTTAAATGAATAAGAAAATAAATACGTTTTTGTTTTACCTGTCTGCACGGGACTTGAAGCTGATGTAGGGGATCCTGGAATTGGAATTTCAAATGCACACAAAAACCCACTCACTGATAACCGGACTTTCTGGTTGTCTTGAGGAAAGTTCTTCAATAAAAAAGGGAAAGTTAGTCAGTCATATATACTTCTGCCTGTGACTCTGAACGTTCTGTTCTTTTGAAAACAGTGTGTCTATCAGCTCATCATCTTTCCCCTCCCATTCGCTTTCTTACGCCTTTCTAGGAGACAAAAAGGGAACCAGCAAGCACACCCCTCTGCAGATCTCTGCGGCCAGACCTGAGAGTTATTGCTGGTTCTCTAAGCAGACTGAGAAGCACCCACTTACAAGCAGTTTTAATCCTGTTCAATGACAGCAAAAATAGTTTTTTATATATATATATACACACATGCACACTAACGTCAGTCATTACTTACGCCTGCAACATCTTGACAGTGTTTCAACTCAAAGCACTCTAACTTGAGATTTATTACCTCAAGATGATTTTAGTCTTTTTCTTCCTAAAAATATCATCAGTAATCAATTCATTTAAACTTCTGCAAGCTTCTACATTGCTACTAATTTTGTTTATAAGTGGTCTATTTTGGTTGTTTACTTTGATTTTATATCTATTTAAAGCAAGCTTTAATACAGTTTAAGAATGAAATAAAAGTTTCTACAGAGATATAACTAGGCTAACAAACAAAAATACCCAAAGTATATTGCAGTAATGATTAATCTTTCTTCTTCTTACCTTTATGTTGGAGCTATGCACTTCCGCAAGTAGAATCTGTTCTGGTTTTAGCCCACAGAGTTCACTTAACTGTTTTTTCAAACCCGTATACTTTTCATCCATGTTCAGTCTCAGGCCATATCGAACAGGAGTAGTACCATCTAATTTAATTACTTTAAAGGGGGAAAAGAAGCATGCTGGTCAGCAAACCAGGGAAGTCCTTCGGTCAAGACTGAAAATGGGCCATCTATGCTCTGTTTTTAAAGGGTTTATTTTAATTTAACTGCATTCCAATGAAAATTCCTATACTGCAGTATATTAAAACAATTATACTATTTTTAAGCGTAACTGCTAACACAAAATTTGGATTTTTATAGTTGTTGAAAATCTGTTCTACATATACAATTATTTCAGCACTGACAAGTTACAGAGTTAAACACTCCTACTCACCTGTAATTTCTAGGTGCATGTAGCTGTCCATTGGCAAAGGCAAGGATAAAAAATTAAAAGGGTCAAATCTAACACTTATATGTCCACAAGTTTTACATTTTACTTGTGACTTCAGCTGCCCATGAAATAAATCTACGACAATGGATCTATTTCTTCTCAAATGGTTTTCCCAGGCCTAAAATGAAGTACAAAAAACACAATACAAAGTTAGAAACTGAAGACTACTTGCTGGAACTACAGAAGTAGTTGCTGCAAGACCTCCAAAGTAGGTGCTGCAAGACCTCCAAAGTAGGTGCTGCAAGACCTCCAAAGTAGGTGCTGCAAGACCTCCAAAGCTTCATCAACCCATGGAAGTCAAATTATTTCCATAGAAGTTGCTTACCAATTTCTAATAAATAGGAAGTATTTCATTTCAACACGAGTAAAGAAAATCTCAGTTTACACAATAATCAAGGTATGACATCATTTAAAGTACTTCTGAAAGGATCCATCGGGTATCTTGAAATATTTTGATACTACATAATTCTGAGGAGTTGCTCAAAATGATTGTGAAGTATCATCTTTATATCTTTATAATTTAAACCTCGTTTTCATTTCATAGGTGAAATGGAGTTCTTAAATCACTAATCTAATGAGTTCCAAAAGACGGTACAATCCTGAAGGAGTATTGCCACAGGCAGCCTCATCAACATCTGACCAGCTTAGAACTAACAAGGAAAAAAAAAAACCCAAACCAGCAAACAAATGAACCCCAAACTCAAAAATGTTAACCCATACCTCTGCTGCTACTTCCCAGTCTGGTCGACCATCACTGTCTTTCAGTTCAACATATGGCTTGTCATGAACTCTGTTCAAATCTTCGTGAAGACCATCCAAAAGAAAAGCCAGAAGCTCCTGTGAGTCTTGCTGTTGAAAACCATTAAATCTTGGAGCATATTTTGCTATCGTCCACTACAAAAAAAAGCCAGAAAGTTAATTTTTCATCATGTAACAAAAGTTGTAACGATAAATCAAAATATTGTAGCCAAGACGCATGCTGTCAACGAGCACAAATTCAGTTGCTAAACCCCTGACCCGGTCAGAACAACAGACGATTTGCAGGCAAATCCATGATCTTCTGTCCCTAACAGGGCTACAAAAGCCACATTTTATATCATAATCCCTGAATCATATCAGTAACTCCTTTGACCTTACTAGCACTGAACCATTATTATATTCCCCAGAAAGCCGCTCAGGTCCTCAGCACCAGCCCTGCTGAGCTCTGGCCTCCTCCAGATGTGCCCCTTGTCCCCCCGAGATGTGCCTCTTGCCCCTGCGCAGCCCTTTCCTGAACACTCCCCGACACTCCTTACAGCCAAAAGCAAATTTTGTGACCAGTCATGAGTAACACAGGTGATGACTGACTGCCCAGGATACAGTCACTGGCCTCACAGCCAACTTCTAACACTTGAAATGTATGTCCAAAGTTTCCCCTCTTTCTCTGCAGGAGGTACTGAGTCCCAGAACCACCAAAATACAGGTAACATCAGGAAAAAGTGCATTAAATTTCTCTTATCCAAAGGAATTCTTGCTTTCTACCTCTAAGTAACCTACCCGCAGCTTTAACGGTGCTATATTCTTCTGAGTTCCACTCCACAGCTCCTGCACCAAATCCCCATAGCACTTGGCCATGTGTCCTTTCATTCCTATTGGATTTGTCCTAGAAATCATAAAGTAATTAAAACCATACTGAAATTTAAACAAAGTTCAAGCATGGGGATACGCAGGCTTCTTGCTGAACTGTTTTAGCTCTCTCAGGAACAAAAGCGGCTTATACTTTTGTTTATCTAATCTAGTATCTGCTGTATAAGTGATGGTTGGTAACACTGAACTTCAAAGGATTTATTCATACCGTCTACTTCTGAAAGCTGGAGCTCATTTTAAAGAAATGTTACAGCATCTAAAATGCCAATGGTCTCAGATAGAAAATTACCTGTTAAGTTCATAAAGATGTCTTCCTGAGATGAAATACCGAGTGAGCGGTTGGGTGTTACTAACACACTGGATACTGGAGTTCATGAAACACGTGTTCCCCAGGTTGCTTAATCCAGTAGCACCCTTTTCAGTAGGAACTGAGAAAAAGAAGACAATTATACCAGTTGCGCCAATGTGAAGAATTCAGAATGGTGTATCAGTAAAGAACACGACCTTTTCACAGTAACCAATTCAATTTATCCTGCTCCCAGTTACAAGACTACAGCTACCACAGATGCGACAGGACAAGCCTGTTCAAAAAAATGTGCGCTCTCAACTCAAGTTAACAGATATCGAGGTATTTTGGTAGATCTGATCCACTGTGGATATCAGTATAATCCATACAAACTATTTTCAGGTAATTAATTATGGTATTGACATTTCCGGATTAATTTGTTAAAATCTGAACTATTCCTTCCCTTAAAAAAATCCAAGATAACAGACACAAAATCCAGAATTGGCTATGTACCATTCACTACTGCTGCATCTATCTATCTATACATCCATCCCTCCCACATTTCCAGCATCTAAGTTAATAAAACAAAAGAACAAGGAAAGCAGCACAGGCACAAAAGACCTCTTCCAATGTTAAGAGCACTTATACTAAAATAATTGTTTCAACATAATATAGTCTCTTGGATTTTTCTTCTCATCATAGTTCAATTACTACGCTGAAACACTCACCTTTATGTCGATCTATTTTACTGCTGTTTGCTATAAAAGACATCTCTTCTGGCCAGCTCATGTCTTTGTTTCGAACTAGAAAGAGATACGGTACAGGATTTTTTAAAATTGTTTGTTACTTACTCCAGAGAGCTTATACAGCTGAAGAGGTTTAATTATAATTTTCTACATTTAATTTCCAAAAAGAAAATGTTTAGGCAGTAGACCTGTATATTTGTGTAGTTTGGGCAATTGCGGAAATGGGTACCGCACGCAATTAACCATGTATCTACTCGTACAAAAATATTTGTTTCTAGTGTGTAAACCAATTCTAGGCCCTCTTTATACCTTCTATTACTAAATGCTGCTCATCTTGGATTTTAAGATACTCCAGTCTGTGATCTTCATCATCCAGCAAAGTAAGATAGTTCTGCAGGGGAAAAAATACTTCATATAGTTATTACTTTTAGATTTAAAATTCTCTGAGGATATTTTAATCTCGAAGCAATGAAATTAAAACAGCATTAACAATTTCTTCACAATAATGAGAGTACTGGTTTCCTACCTATGTTAATTAAATACAGTAGTTCACTGACCTCCAGGAGCATCGAGTTCAATGCTCTGATTTTATGTGGTGTTCCTTTAGAATGAGAGAATTACATGCACTTAACGATTTGGAGGTACACATTCTGCTTGTTCATGGTGATTTGTTCACATACGCACTTGGAAAAGCCCCTGGACGGCTGCTGGTTTCTGTGCCAACAGAGCCTACAGCATCATGCGTAGCAGCGAGAGAATCTATTTTTGTTTCTATTTAAAACAGTTTCTGCGAAACCTCCTATCAAGTCTTTTAATAGGTCAACCAATTGCTAATTTTTAAATACACCACCGGGTAATTTAATGTTTGTCAGGCTACTAAGAAAACAGAATATAAGTTTTCTGGGTCAGTAACACCAAAATCTAAATTTCACTGCTTGAAGCAAACAAAAAACTCTAGAAAATAAGTGGCAGGAGTTTTCCTACATGGGTAGTTAAATGGGAAAGGAAACTTAAGTCCACTTTTTTTTTTCCCTGTGCGTGTGTATTTAATAGTTTCTAGAAAAGAGTAAGATAAACAATATCTAATACCTGATTAATAAAAATAATAAAGTAGACCGACATTACCTCACTATTGTATAACCAGAGGCGCATATCTTCTTCTTTTATCCGTAGCCTCTGGGAGAGATATTCGTGTATCTCTTTAATTGTCTGCATTCGACTGAAGCAGCCTGTGTAAGCCAACACTCTTTTTAAAGGAGCATTCGGTGAAGGTACGTTCCCTGGATTCACAATCACAAGAAAAGGGTAAAAGCTAACGTATATACCCACAGGCCAACTGAAATCAGATCAATAACTTACACACTACATATGCTATCTGTACTTTTTGTGAAAAAGTACAGACTTCTACTCCTTTTGTTTATGGATAAAACAGTGAGTTGCATGGAAAGCTGGTTTTTATTAACCCTTTGGGACAACAAGCTTGCTATCAAAGAGCAAATAAATTTACCTTCCGTCTTAAAAAAAACTTATAAGAATCTTTGGGGAGCAATTTTCTAATAGGAAATAAATAATTTCAAAGTAGTTTTAAAGGACTGGACTATCCTTGTTTTCTCTTAAAGACAGAGTATCAGAGACAATGGTGATTCTCAAAATGAAGGACTTGAAAATTTCATGAGAAATTTCTTTTTGAGATCACATTGTAAGTAAAAAACAAGGTCAAAAAAATCAGCCTGACTGCTCCTGGAAGCAGCATGACTTTGCTTCAGCTCTTCTACAGAGTGAATGCTGATCTGTGCAGATGAAATCAGCCTGGCGGCTTCACAATCAAAGTATTCTCCATAACTAAATTCCTCATAACACATTCTGTGAAGATGCTGAGGATTTTCACCAGAATTTCTCAATAGTCTCATGTTTGCAACACAAACTAATTCCATCAGTTGAGATTGTTCCTCTTTTCTATACTATGAACTCATCTTTAAATAAAACACTGGCATAAACTCAGTTTGAAAGAGATGAGACCAACTTTACAGGCTTTACTTTTTGAGCTTCTTTAGCTTAAACTTCGGAAGTTTCCCACTTTTCACAGACAGGTCTGTAACATATTCATGAAAAGCTTTTATTATACAGCCAAACCCACTTGCACAACTGCATTACTTAAGTAACCAAAGAAGTGACATTGTTCTACTTTCACTGTCAAAAGTTTAAAATAAAATAAATAGAACCATATGAAAAGATGCAATATTACATGCAATTTGACAAGAGAGTAAAACTATACTGTAATCATCTTATAAGTGCGCAAAGACATCATTTTTACTTCACTATACCAAGCAAAGTACTCATTTTTTTAAAGAAAACAAAAAAGCATTTTCTGAGATTAGGGATCAGAGGATTAGTTGTAAGATTACAGCAAGAAAGCATATTTGAAAACTCAGAAAGATTAATAACTGATTGAACAAATAAATTAGTGGAGAGCAAAATCATTCCAAATCAAGATCAAATTTGGCACATCAGAAAATTCTCTTTATCTGAATTTGGGCATTTTAGGATGTCCAAACAAAGCAGTTTCCATTTCATTAGGTCAAGTAGGAAAAATTAATTTGGGCAGCAGGCAGTTTCTGCAGCGGAACTTGATCAAGCAGGCAGCCACTATCTACACATGAAGTTTTAGATTCTACCAAAGCAGTGAAAAATGGAGCATCTGCATTTTGAAACACAGGCTAACACCAGCGAGACTAAAGGATTTAATTTTCGGTAGTCAGGTGTGCCCATTTCTGGACACACGTTACTGTGGATGTATATCTGTGTGTATCCAAACACACATGCATGTGAACCCCAGGTATTTCTTCAGACCTATTGTGCCGGGTAGGTACACACAGAAACTGGTAACCCAAAAAATTCCTGCTTTGCAGCTGAAATGTGAAGCTGCAATCTAAAGATTATTCTCATAAGCCCTTTCCTTGTCCGATCTTCTGGTGAACATCAGCACCACAAGTGCAGCACATATATTTTAGTCGGATGTTACACCTTTTACTGAATTGTCTTTCCAAACTGCATCTAGTATTTATTTGTCATTAATTCAATCGCTTTCTAGAGAGTATTAAATAATTTGGGGCATCAAAGCCTAGCTGCACAAGTAACTCAGAACCAGTTGGCTGAACAATTATTTCATTTATTCACTGTACTATCAGGTATATACACGCACGTATTCTATGGTTACAAATTTAACTACCAACAGGAATAACCAGATCCGCCCTTCTTTGCTGTTCAGTTTTTGTGACGCTCATTTCTCACTGTCAACTCAATCTATTTGCAATAACTATGCGACTTAACTGACTTCACTGCAAACGCTCCCTCACGCCTCTTCCTTTCAAGAGAAAAATCGGAGCAAAGCCTTGAAATCTCTCCCAAAAGCTGATTGTGCCTGATGGGTGATTAGCTGGCGCACAAGCACAGCGGCAGCAAGCTCCTACAGCTTCCAAACTGCGTGCTCGCGTTCTTGCTGCATTCTTAAGTTACCTCTAGGTAAATGCTGAGGAAACATTCTCAGGCTCATCATACCCATATTGACCCAGATGTTGGACTGCTGCGTGCGAGCGGCCGGCTGCTGTCGCAGGAAGAGCAGGTACCGAGGAAATAACTCCAGTTCGGGCACATTTGTTTTGCTGTTTTTGATCACCTAGGAAAGGTGTTTAAAGCACATTTGAGAAACGGCTGTTCCAAATATGTAGAAAATCCCAACAAGAACAAGAAGTAATGATTAATGGTTAAAAAAGTGAACTATGTTTTACTAGGAGACAAGAAATCTTCTGAACTTCTTATGGGGTCTTAAGAAAATATCCGCAGGAATAACAATTTACTGATTCCTAAGCACTTTTTGAAGCTCATTAGTTGTAGACTGTCACAAGCAAACACCTTATTTAGTGGAGCATAGCTTCCTGTACAACACCATGGAAAGAACATTTCTATAATTCCTGAAAGATATGTGAATCTACAATGAACCTCATTAATTCTACTCAGTGTATACTTCAATATGAAAGCTTCACAACTGCTGAAAAAACTCACACATGCTGGATAAGACATTTGTTCCAAACTTTTTGAACTACAGGATTGAGTTAAAACCTTCATATTGTAAGAACAGACTAAAGCTTTTGTTGCATTTTGATATGTTGACAAAAAAAGCTGAAATTACCCCAGAACACTACTTGCAGCTTTTCGGTCACCATTTCTACAAATATTTTTCTGTCTAGATCCTCCCAAACACAGACACATATAAATGGCAGGAACGTCCACTGTTTTTGTGACTATGTGAAGCAGAAGAAAACACCCAACTGAAGTTGTGAGAAGCAATATAATGCACTGAAGTACCACGGTATCAAACTTCAGTTACAACAAAAACAATAGTGATGACATGTCCTGGAAAAAACCCAACATAACAGTCCCCACTGCAGGTGTGAGACTGGGACTGTAAGTGCCTGTATCCACGGATTCAAGCATTCAGACAACCAGGTGTCGAAACATTCCTTCATTATGGATTGAAAAGCTAAAGTTTATACATACATTATATTTTTTTTGCAGTCAGGATACCCAAACTAAAACTCTCTCATTCTGGATAGAATTCTCTTTCCTAACGGCCCCATCGCAAAGATCTCAAGCACATGAGTTTGTGCTGTGCATAAAGAGATGTGGCCTTTTCTGGATCACGAAAGGTGTTTGTTTCCATGGAGAATGTGTGGGAGGAGGGTAACAGAAGCCAGTGATTTTTCACTGTAAAATAATCGCCGGTTCTACGGCTAACAGACCAAACCGTCAAAAATCATACCGCTAATTCTCTCTCATTCGTGACACTGAATATTTGTGACACCAACCACTTAATCTCTATTGCTATCATAAAAAAAAATAAAAATCCCCTCAGTGCTTTTTTTAAAGTGTAGCTCCTATACAAGAATACCTGACATAGAATAAACCAACCGCTATATAGAATAAATACACCCAACAGAAATTAAAGAAAGTTCCAAAGCCTCTAAGTGAACAGAGCAAATTACTTCAATATTTCTTGCCTCTAACCTCAGCATACTTTTTTATAAATTCAACATTAATAATTCAAGGCATGCCAGCTCCAGCTCCAAATCATTATGACCTGTTAATCGTTTTGCAGTATTACAAAAAGAGATAGAGATAGCTCAATAAATTGTGAGTAAATTATATGATTTAACAATGACTATTGCTATATAATTACTGCTTCTCTTTCAGACATACTGTTGCTGTTTTAACTGCAACAAAAAAAAAATCTCATTGGGATAACACGGGCTAATTATTAGTCCACTTAGTCAATTTCATTTAATTTATAGCACTTTCACATGTGAAAGTTATATCCTGCAATACATTCTGCGTTATGCTCAAAATTATTTTTTTAATTAAAGACATTACAGCTTTAATATAGAAAATACTAGTGTTAGTTACAGAAAGCGAATTCCAATTCTTCAAGGTTTTTTTTTCTTTTAACAAAACTTCTGTTGGCTGCAGAAGGTAAATCTTTTATGGTCATCTCCCACTTCATCCAAAACCGACGGTCTAAATGAAAAGTCTTGAAGAGCAAGCTGGGAAAAAGCTGCCTCAGGAACGGACCCAGATAGAAGGGAACATGTGAGGTTGTTCATATTATTCTCAGTGGTTATGGCAAGAAAACAGTGTCTATAATCACAACGTACCGGCCTGGGCAGGGACAGATTCGCTCCGTACCAATGGTAAAGTGCTCTCCAGACAGGTTCTGGTACCATTACGTAGTCCTTTCCTTCAACGAGCTGTGGAGATCGCTTTAATCTTCCGCCCTCCATTGTTAATGATGCAGCCTTGAAACAAAACGGGATTTTGTCAAATCTCAAGTGGAAAAAAACAGTATACAGCTACAAGGATTTTATTTCAGAAACACAGAACACTTTTTAATTATCAGAAAAAAACCCTTTGTTATATGACAAAGCAGTGTCAATTCAGAATTAGGCCACTAGCTGAAAAAACCCAACAGATTAAAAGCTGTGATGAAAATACGCTAAAATATACTTTTCCTGTATTCACATGACTGAGATGCATTTACCTTCACTGGTTCTTGTGTTACTAGCGGTTGGTTATCGATAGCTCCTGGTTTCTGAGGATTAAGTTGTAGCAAATTATTCCCATTGGTTCCAAGGAAACACTGGTTATTATTGTCCGAAGTATTATGCTGCTTAGCAAAACACACATCAGTCCCTGGTGTGCCAGGGTACAGAGTATCTGTAAAGAATACAAGGAAAAAAAACCAAACACTCTATTTCAGTTCACGAGTCCATAACATAAATAAGTCAGTTAAACTGTTGTATCAGCTTTTGTTGTTTTCAAAAAACGTTGTTTAGGAAATTTGCTGCCCTTCATACTTCAGGAAAACATGCAACTCTACCAAACTACTGGGTGACAAATATACCAGTGCTCCCAGAAAAGAT
The DNA here is from genome assembly GCF_036013445.1 of Caloenas nicobarica. NCBI lineage: Eukaryota > Metazoa > Chordata > Aves > Columbiformes > Columbidae > Caloenas > Caloenas nicobarica. The sequence goes on from NC_088261.1 coordinate 2,072,397, forward strand.
AAAGAAGTGGATATATGAGATCCAAATACCAAAGCAGATACTTATACGAATACTGGTTTAAAACATCCTGACTAGGTTTGCGTGAGCAAGTGTTTGCTCGTTGTCTGGATATTCAAATATCAAACTCTTGAAAATCTTCCATACAAAACTGAATATATATGCAAATAATGCCTTAGTTTTTTTTCCTCTTGAAACAGCAAATACTTTTATTTTTATAGAATATCCTTTTGATATGCAGAACACTAAATCTAAGTTTCAGGTCAGAAAAAAAGAAAAAGAAAGAACCTTTAATCTAAAACTTGTCTCCCTTCCTGGCCTTCCTCTATTCCTCAACCCCCATTCCAAAGAATGACCACAGTAATTTATCTACTTTATACTGAACTTACAGTTTTAAGGTACAGATTTAAAATACCAGATGCAACATTCAGCTGTCTTATAAGGAAAAAACCATCATCTCAAATTCTCACAAGAATTGACTGAAAATCATCACTAAAATATCTTATTCCACAGTCTCCTAGAATCTGCACAAACTCACTTAAATCACATGCCCTGTAAAACTGTAAGTACATTTGTCCTATTTTTTTTCTGCTTCTTTCCTCTCTGTATTATCTGAGGTCATCCCATTGCAAGACAGTACAATACCAACTAGTGTGAGCTAGAAACAACTCAATGTGAAGGGGGGTGGAAAATGCACTCAGAAAATAAGTGATAGGACAAAAACAGTGTTGAAAAAATTCTCAAAACTAATCATAGCATAAAAGATGAATTGCTATTTAAACAAGACTGTTTCTTGTTTACCCACCACAGACTAAAAAACCCCAGTAATTCACTGACATCCACATGTAGGCCACTTCTGCAATCTAAACCACGTTATCTTTTTGCCTGGAGAAATCCATGCAGTGTCTAAGTTTTCTCAAAACCTGTTCTACGTTAAACCTCCAAGGAAATAAGATGTTATGCTTACTGCTGCTAGTAGACTCTGAGGCTTCTGATGCAGTAGAAATATTATCTGAAAACTTTTCTTCTGTTGCACTGAAGTAATTAAGACCTCCCATTTTGTCTTCTCCCTGTTCTGAAGTATTGGCTGCAGCAGCTACGAGCGAGTTCTTACCTCCACTCAAGACAGATGAAGGCTCTATCACAACAGGGTCTGCATCCTAAAATTGGCAGGCAAGTAGAAAAGTTAATTATAAGCCAATATCAAAGACTTTTAGCAGCAGTCAAACCAATCACCAAGATTCACAGCTGTGTGACCACTTCTGCATATGACAATGAGCTTTACAGAAAAAAATAAAACAACTCATATAAATTTTATTAAATTTAATTGTATTAAATATGCTTTATTTTGTAAAATTCATAGTGATGCTTTTACTTGAATATTTTAGTTGAAGGGTATTAAAGGGCACCCTGTAACTACAAGGTTTTAGTAGGACTCCTTTGATCAGCCTGGACTGGATTACTTCTCATCATTCCCTATAAATCACATTATATCAATTCCCTCCTTTCTTTGTCAAGAAAAGGCACAGTGTGTATTTGTGGCCCAAGCAAAGTTAAAAGCCAAAACAGGTAGCTTTATCATCAAATGGATCGATATACTTAAGGGAAATACTATTGTGAGAGCACGTTTTTATTCGAAAAAGTATTTTGACACACAGGAATGATGAAACAAAGTACAGAAGGAGCTGACAGTTTAATGAAATTATAGCGGAAAGCTCATCATGTAATAATGATTCAGCACAACAATTATTTTCCACTAAGAGACAGAAGATGCTTAATTTCAAGCATTATTGGCTATGCAGTCATTTGGTACCCACTCTTTTTTCATCAATACATTCACAAATACAAATAAATCACTTATTCGGTATCAATTATTAATATACTTACATATTTGACATATTCTTTCCACTGGTGCCACCATGGCATTGCAATAAGAAACCAGTTGTGCCCCGGCTGAAGGCCGTATCTGCTTTCTCTTTCTAGCCAGCCCCTGCATGTGAAGAACGAACAGCATGAAGTATCAGTTGAAACAGGGAAATCACAGTCCTTTTGAAAATACTAAAAAGGTGATTCTGAAATCCATTTAAGATTTGGAGCAAAACACGCACCTAATAATCTGTCCTTCCTCTTCTGGAGTGGCTGGTCGTAGCCCCAAAACTATATGACATACCTGGAAAAAGAAAGTTATTCTTATTAACTACACCACTATGAAACAAGCATTAGGTAAATAAAAGAAGAGAACAACTGTAATGGGACTCTTGAGAAAATTCTTTTTAATTACATAGCTAAGATTACCTAAAATTGAACCAATCAGTAAAAAATAAGTATTTTGACCTATGATGTTCGCAACCTGTTCCCACTGTTAAGACAAAGATACCAAGACTGTCAAATGCTCCAAGACAAATTAAGGTCAACAGAAAATGACTTTTCATTATTTTCACATCTGGAGGACAAGCTATGAAAGATCACAGTAATGACATGGATCGGATATATGTGAATATGTCTATAGGTACTGGAGAGAGGGAATGAGGAATTGGGAGAACGGAAGCTGGTGGAAGAGGATAAGTTAAGGGTTAAAAAAAAAAAAAAAAGGAAAGAGGAAAAACAGGTAGAAGTGGTTACATAAAGGACTGAAAGGAAAACGAGCACATGAAATTCAGAGCAGTCCAACCAACCAGTCACCACTGACAACGCTTTCAAAACTGTAGAACATTCTCTGAATGTCTGATGCTTTTTTTTTTTTCCTCTTTTTTTCATTTTGAAACAGATACAGAAGAAAAAGGCACCACTCCCTAGACGGCTACCCGATTTGGGTGGGGTTTTATTCCAAGTACAAGACAGCAGTCCCAAAGCGCTCCTATTCTACTCCTCCCAGTACGACCAGCTGGCCATGGCTGCAGCACGGTGTCCGGTGTCCGGCTGGTTCATCCCGCGCAGGGCAGGGATTGCTGAGCCAGGGTCAGACCCGCTCCCATCGCGGGAAGGAGGGTCGGCCGCCTCCTCTCCCATACGGGTCTCAAATCAGTTGCTACTCGTAACATGATTTACAGGCTTTTCCTTATGTCTATTTTGAGGCTATCAATTTGCATCTCAGTTGGAGATTTCTAATGACTGGTGAGATACCTTATTTAAATTTATATTACAGTGTGAGAGACCGTTTCATATTCTGAATAAAACAAAAGCCATTAGCTGCTGGGAAGCAATAGATTTCCAGCACACACAACACAGCTGGCTCCGGTGTTTCTTTTAAAACTCATGTAACACTGTCCTAATATCAGGTTCTTCATATAAACGCCACTGCAAAACAACCAATTTCTTGCCAAGCATTCCAAGGTGCCCCACTCAGACCGCTCAGCTTTCCTGTCTGCAGAGGAGAGACACAAGCTCATGACAGTTCAAATAAACATCCAGACAAATCAACGGCAGACTGTCCCGTGCGAGCACGCTCCTGAGCCTGCAGCATGAGACATGGGGGCTTCGTTTGATAAAGTTATCGAAGGAAATAAAAATTAAAATCTAGCAGAAAAAAAAAAATTTTGCTATTCAGTATGCTCTCATAACAATTTTTTTTTTTTTTTTAAAAACTACACAGCTTCTTTCTGATGAAATATTTTACTGCTACAGTCTGACCCTGTAACTGATGAAGCTTCACTGGTAAGATGAGAATGGATCCCAGGGGTTCTCCCCAGCCCTCCCTGGAAGAACCGAGACTGGTATACGGGGCTGGAGTTGAATACTAATTTAGGGCAAATCTTCAAGGCTCCATTAGGATGATTATTATTTAAATTCAAAGTATCAGCCTCTACAGAAAATGGGTAAGGAACAAACTGCAGTGAAGGCAAATACTCTTAGGGGGTTATTTTCTGCACGAAGTGAGACACAGCTAAAATATAACTGGTTTAAGGATTTATAAAAATCCAGTTCAAGCTCAATTAAAACCAAATTCAGTACACACTTAATCCTCAGCTTCTGCAACACAATAGTGATACAATATCACAGCTTTCAAGGACTGCTCCATTAGAAAGCCATGAAAGGTTCCTTAGACAGCCTTAACAGAAAATGTAAAGGGAAAGTGGTTGTAAAGAGTTAGAAATACCTTTCTCATTTCCTGTGTCCCTTTCTTGGTGAAGATTTGCAAGAACAGCTGTCTAAGAACACAGCCTTTTTCTAATGGAAAATATAACTGCTGATACACTCAAAATTTCTTCTCATTTTATAAACAGTACACTATGTTCACTTTAACAAATAAGGCTTTAGGCATGTCCATACACTGAATAGAACAATAATCAAATACAGAATCATTCTGTCAAGGTAATGTGGAATTGCAAAACCACGTAATTTACTGCAAGAGCCAAAACTGTAGGCATGGTGACACAAATGCTGATGCTGCACTTCCTGGCCATGCAAAAAGCTCATGAGTTAATTACCATAATTTTCAAGTTTAAATTTCCTCTAAACATACCTGAAAAAGTAGATTTAAAAACTCATTGGCAAGTGCGCTCTTCACGCTCCATATCTGGTAGTCCTCCAGAGTGAGGTGTCCGAGCTTAGTTAAAGGGAGGAGAAGGCAAGGGGAAGGAAAAAATAAACCATTAACCTATTTCTGTTAAAACGATAAAGCCAGTGGCTTGATAAAAATTAGCACCTACCGCTCTGATAATAAAAATTGATCCAATGAAAGAAGAAAAATCCAGTTTTAGCATAACTTATGCAACCTGAAGAACCAAAAAGCTTTGAGTACAGAGGATGACTATGCAGAGCAGATGACATTTGCTCGTGCTCTCCATCATTCAGATTTTGGATTCATGCTCAACTGCATAGTTGGACTTTCTCAAACCATGAAAGCAGCAGAAGCAGAATTTGACTGGTCAGGGCAATCGTACAAAACAAGACTAAGACAATCTAAGATTTCAATTGCCCAAATAAGCTCTGCACATCCAGATACTTGAATCCATTCAGAAACCCATCATCTCCCTCTGTGGGCTGGGAAAAACTATTTTAGATCATCAAGTCCTTATGATCTTCCCTTACAACACAAGTGCTATCAGTTCTTAATCACTTGCAAAGTGACAGTAGCATAACACTGAGGAACCTCTGACTTTCAGCAACTCGGTGATAGGAACAGTCTGAATTTTTTATATTGTAATATAATTCATAGCCGTTTTTACAGCAGTGGCAGTTATTCCACCTTTTTTTACAGACCATTTTCTCCAGAGTTCACACAGGTCAAAGCTAAGATATGAAGAGAGGTTAAGTAATCTATGTAATTACTGCACCATCAGCTCTTTCCACCACTACATTCATGATGCAGCTTTGAAAGATACTCTGAAGCCTTCGTCAAGCATCAGATTTAAAACTGGTAAAGCCTTGCGAACAGTATATGCTTCAAATTAATTCAATCTGGTTATGTATTTTTGATTTAGTTTCATAAATAAAAATGGCTTATAAAATTCAAGTATATTCTTTCTCTCACAGAACAATACAGAAAATTATAATGGAAAACTGACATTTCTTGAAAGAGATTCTATTATTGACACACCTCTGCTTTAAAAAAAGCACAAGATTTTACTTTCTCATAAATAAAGTGAAGATACTAAGGTATAAAAATGACAAGGAAAGAACATGAAATTCCTACCTTTGTGGTATCACGCGTATTCAAAATATCTTGTACAATTTCAGACAAATCCATGTCCAATTCCTTAACAAACAAAAGGATTAGAGAACAGTTAAATTCTCATAGCACTCACTGGAGCTGCATGTGTTCAGAATAAAAATGTAACTATAGCAATGCTGATGATACCTCTGCATAATTCACACCCGAGTCCTTCCAGACAGTTGCACTTTTGTACCTGAGGTTTCTTTATATGCAACAGCGGACATTAGAATTGGACATTCTGCTTTGGTTACAGGAAGTCACAGTTACGCAAGGTAAGTTACATCAATACTCCTCTGCTAAGGCAGTTTGAGGAAGCTCGTGTTGCACCCAAACCACGTTCAAACAACATTCAGACTCCTACTTTGAAGTATGACTTTAAGAAACGGGAGCAAATTCATAAAAAGCCAACTACAACTTACAGGTATTTTATCAGTACGGTTATCTTTCCAGACCTCTAAAAGTGCAACCACCATTTCTTTAAGTTCAGTGCGAGACAACACGCCATCCCGGTCAATGTCAAAAACCTTGAAGCAAACTGAGAAAAAACGAAATTAGTTTTCTGTGTTAAAACTACTCAACGACTATTTTTTTTTCTTGTAGAATGTAAGTCTGCAGAGTCACAGGAAGATGATTTAGTGCTGACAGTTTTGATGAGGCAGGATGCATGTGTAGTAGTGAGGAAACAGAGCAGCTGTGTTTAATAAACTGAAATCTAGATTCCTGCAATTCTGTGCTGTGTTTTCTGATGTGACATAGCAGGGAACATATGTGCATCCGGAAATTTCCAGTGAATGAGAGCTCCTGAGCTGCAGCAATATGGCTTTGGAAAAGTACGGAACAAAGGTATTTGAAACACAAGAACCTTGCAGGGAACCAGCTGAAAACTGGACAGTAAAACAAGGCAGAACATGCTATTTACCACAAGACAATCAAATAGGACATTTGTTTTATATTATATATAATGAATAGATAAGTGCTTGCACTTTCTATATTGATACATGCTTCTGCATCATAATGCATAACACTGCAACTTAAATTCTGAAATATATTTTTTTCCAAACAGGATGATAATTTATATGAAGCTGTGGATCAGTTATAAAATATACAGAATTACTTTTAATCATCCTGTATAAAGGAAGCCTTGATATTTAAAATGCCTTTACTTTCTTAACTTTTGAAGTCTGTTGCCTTTCACAGACACACACTTGTTCAGTGGAAAAAATTTCCAAAACGTGGAAACAACTAAACTTCATTGCTCAAACTGAAAAACTTCTCTAAAATTAATAGTTAACATTTTGCATACTTACACTTCTGTCTTTCTGCCAGGGGTCCCCGGCAACATGCTGAGAGCCCACAGGAAATTTCTTTAAAATCTATGTGATTGTCTCGGTTTTCATCAAAAGCATTAAACAAACCTGCAAACCACAAAAGCATCTCCTGTTACAGCATCTGCTGGAACAGCTGACAATCACACTTAGCATTACAGGAAGGGTAACGGTTAACCCTTGCAAGGAGAAGTACAAACACATAACTAATTCTTACTAAGTGCAATAAAGACTGTTAAGCACTACTAAGATAATTTTAAAGGTGAAATAGATCACTGGTGTATGGATAGACAAAGGCAGCGGCAGAGTGGGGAGGGAAACAAGGATTCTGAACAGCAGCCTCATTCTCACACCTTCCTCGTCATGACTGATTTATAGAGTGTAAACCAGTGTGCTCAGGACAAGCAATTTCACAAAAGCTAAAGGACCAAAATCATAAAGGTAACTCAGATGCCAAATAATGTGGCTTTTCCAAAGTGCCTGATAGAAACTCCTATGAAAATCACTGAGTACCACTGCAAATTTGGCCTTCAGTGAGTCAGGAGTTTTAGTTACCAGCCTTCAGAAGATTTAAGAGTTCTCTTCATTCAGCACATGTAACTTTTTTTTACGCCATAAATTTTTTTTGGTGACAATGACTCCGTTGCGCTGTCCACAGAAGACATACAGAATGACCAGAAACCATTTGAGTTTCCCCACAACAGTAAATTTATGCCACTAAGTAGATAAAACACATTTACGAGCAAAAGGATGTGGGGATATATCCCTATTGAATTGAACACAAGTTCTGGTGTCCTAACAGCCTGCACCCACTGCAGATAAATTTCCCATTTTCTACTTACTTGTCAGTAAAGTTGAGCCTTTGGTGACAAAAAATTGTCACTCCAGGACTGCAGACAAAAACTAGCATGTAAATAGAATGTTACTTAATGTCCTTATGTTGTGCAGCAAAAAGCAATTAGACAATTGCAACCTCCGGTTACTACCAGAGTGGCTTCAACTTGACCAGTTTGGTTATTAACACATCTGTATTGCAACAAATAAACCTCTTGACCAAGTCTTCTGAAGAAAATCTTCCTTAACTTACACTATAAGGGAAGATGGTTTCATTGACTGCACAATGAAAGTTCTGACATGCATGCTGCAGGGTCATTTAACAGACTAAACTCACATTTGTAATTTAAAAAATGGTTTCCTATGTTACCTTGTTCAGGGACATCAGTATATTTTGCCATTACGGAATCTTAAGAAACTCAGTTAAAAATTTTAAGCAACGACAAGTCAAATTATACAGAACATTTTCCGTATTTCCTGACGACTAATAAGAATGCAACACACAGAAGCATCACTTCCTTCATCATCCCAGATTTCCCAACAAATAGAGATTTCTCATGCATCTTTTATCACTTTCAAGCATTCCAAACCCAGTGGAATGAATCTCTGTAATTAAAGCTTAAAAGACATTTTAAACCAGGCCCATTTTTAGACCTCTGCAATGTGGATGTCAGTGACCATCAGGTACCGAACGCCACAGCAACGTCAGTTCCTCGCGCGTGTGCCGAAAGCTCCGTACCTTCACTCAGAGACGGGTGAATGGGAGGGGAAACTAAGGGGGCAAATGTTTCCAAATCAAAACGTCCAGTTCTTGATTGAGCTTTTAGCAGCCAGTATCGTTTTTCGAGATCGATGATGTCGGATTCTTCCACTGTATAATCAACAACATAAAAGGAGTTCAACATCAATAACGTGTCATCAACAAGTGTTTAGAAAATACAGAAATGAACTTTTCCCACTGCCAAAGGCTCCAGCAGTCTCTTAATTTTCATGTATTTTCACCTATTTGAAGTTTTTAGCTTTCTTACACAGTAATAAGGCTAACTTTTAATGTGACATTTAAACACCATATCTCAGCATTTTTTTTGCAATTATAAAATAGTTTCTTTCATTTTATTATTTATACTGTAGATGCACTTAGAAACCCAGTCAACATTGGGGAGTGATTATACAAACCTAGAAGACACTTTATGCTGAGGAACTTGGAAGCTAATTTAAAGAAGGGGAAGAAACCAAAACTCTAAAACCAACAATGAGTAAAACGAGGTGCTGGGCAAAAGCAAACAAAAATAGCCAGACGAAGAACTTCTGGTTTCTTTCCACACATTATACACAAAAGCCAGTCTCCTCACATTTTATCCTTGACATTAAATATATATATAAAAATATTAAGTTTCAGCTCAACAATGCTTTTAACCTTTTTACATATGCAAGTGTGTCACAACAGTGCTTTAGGTCAGTGCAAATTAATTGGTTCTCAAACAGATATGCAATGACAAAGCTGTCTATATTAAGAACCACTAAGTGTGATCCCATTCCCAGATGGTTCTGAGCCTTTAAATCCATGCCAGCTTTCTAATAGGTTTAACTTGAGCTATTTGGCCTGGTTTAGTCTACAGAAACAATAATAATCCTGTAAGGCTTAAGAACAGCAAAGACCCAAAAAAAGTTACACGTCAAACTGAAATGGTATTTATTTATTTATTTTCCTATTTCTGTCGTCAGGAGTAGTAATTCAATCAGAATAGTAACTTAGGTAACCTACAATAAGCATTTACTACTTGTAACTACCCAGCAGGCACATCACACAATGCACCACAAACTACCATCATCAGCAGAAAGTTTGGAAAAAAATTTACAAAATGTTAATATTTGAAGTAGTTAGAGGAGTGGAAGGGGTTTGTATCTTCTGCGAAACATTTTTAGACAGTCTAACTAGCAAAGTAAGAGTGAAAACACGTCCTCCTTTTCCTCTGTACATTCAGTCCATTGCCAGACAGCCTGTGTCTGCAGGACACCCAAAGCTGCAGCTCCAGGGCTGCAAGACACGACATTGGGACTGAAGTACCAGCATTCTGCAGGAAATAGAAGTGCACTCGTGGAGTTTCAAGAACAGAAACAAACAAAAAGTAAAATAACAAACGAAAGGTAAAAGCCACTTTATGAGACAGAACCTTTTTAAGTACAGGAAGAGAATCCCAGTACCATTCTAGCACCTAAACAACTGCACATAAAGGGCATGTTTGTACTGACATTTACAAGAATTACACATATACATTATCGTTCTGATTAGCAAATACAAAAGCATTATGCAAACTCTCTTGAGCATGAGCATGTAAATCACTTTGTTTCCTTGTAATCTACCCTTGTGACTAGGAAGAATAACAAACGTGCCAGTTGCGCTTCATTCTTGAAATGACGCAACGCTGAGAATATTCAAAACGCGCAAGGAAGCTCACATTGGCTTTGTGAGGAGTAGATCTGCAGAAACCTGCTTTCACTGGCAGGTGCGTTATTTATCTTTAGTAATTAAGAATGGAAAGGTTCTCTGGCAAAATAAAACATTCTCAAATATCTATAGCAGAAGCCGGTTGTACTCTGCTTTTTAAATTGTACTTCACAGGTAGTTTCTACAGTGCTAACTTTAATGATTTGCCATTTTAATCTCAGAAAAGACAGGTTATCAGAAAGCAACTTCTGTGCATTTCTGCCAAGCAGTGGTTGCAATTACATGGTCATTTAAAACCCAAAGAATTTTCAAGTAATCTTCAAAAGAATAGCTCATAAGTATTGGCATAAGTGCTACACTGCTAACATAGCCAAGGCAGGTGCAGCGTGGTGACTTTCCACAGAAGAGCCAAACACTTTAGGAAGTAACGCTGACAAAGTAGGAAATAACATTCTTTGTACTGATCAGACTTACACAGCTTAGGTTGAATACAAGCAAAAATGTGACAAAAGGCTGTTTTCTATTCACAATAACAAGGAATTGTAGCCCACTGCAATAGTTTCACTTACATAAAACAGAGAAAGACTTATGGGATTACAGCACACGTGAAAGTTTAACCCTGCAGCTGAAAAGCCAACTGTTACGTCATTTGATTTCTCCAGGGTGATTTTTCTGCACGTAATCTTGTAAATCAATCTTGGTATACGTAGCGCACCATCTATTCCTCAGTAAACTAAAAGGAAACTCTTGCAATTTATGATATATACACGTAATAATTATTTGTTATTGAAGTTTAAATCAAGCGTGATAAAAGCAGACTGTACTTATTATCCAAATATCCAAATATACTAATGTTTATGAAAATGCCATCTTCTTCTAAAGAGGTTTTATACGGACAAAGTATTTTACCTTTTCAAAGTTAAAACTTTGCTCCTAATGCCTGTTCAGATCACAACAGGAACTGAGAACTGGGCTTTCATTCTGTAGTTCAAATTTCAAATAACTTAAGATGATTTTATACAATAGAGTCCAGACCATCAAAACAGACTGGATTTCTAGGCCAAGTACATATTCATTTTGTCAATTAAACATATGAAACGATTATTCAAGGTCACATGGAGATATTATGCACCTGTGAAATTTAAGCATATGCTACCAGTTTACTATTGCCTGCTATTTTATGTCTCCCTCATCACTTGTCCATTACAAATACGAAAACCCTTCAGATATGAAAAATTATGAGTCATGTTTCATAGTTCAGTTCTCTGAGAATTAGACTGATAACGTCAAGCACACCTCAAACCACAGCCTTCATCTAGTAAAGGAAGAACAGGTAAAAGAACATTTTCAGCAAAAATATGCAACTGAGAAACTGTAAATCTACTAAACATGAGTTAATTTTAAACCAGCTGCCATACTGTGATTGACAGTCAGGCTGCATGGCAGTAACAAACACTAAAAAAAAAAGCATCCTTCATTTTAATGCTATTTTCATGAAATGTACACCCTTCTTAAATATTACATAGGGAGCAAGCCATGAATTTTCTTCTGTCTTAGAAAAAAAAAAAAAAGGTGTTTTCATTTCAGGCACTATCTATTAAATTCTTTATAACACCAGAATTAACTATGTATTTCAATATATTTTAGAACTTTAATTTTTACCCACCTATTGGTACAATCCTGTCTGGTTCGCAGCAGTAGAAGCATACCATATTCCAAACATTCTACCTGAAACTCGGTTTGTTTTCCTGTTTACCATGACATCCTGCACGCAAACCCCGTCCCCAGCTGCACAGAGAGCTCTTCATCGCAGCTGAGTCAGAACCAGAGACCCAATGACCGAACACCAAACGGCATTTCTGACTAAACACGCATTTTTGATGCTTTCAAATTAACACGCAGAAGACTCTGGAATGTAGGCACAGAGGCTGCGTCGCAAGACATAAAATAGCCTGGGAGCTAAGAGGATAACGAATTGGCAAGATGCAGATTAAGTGACACTGAGGCTGCTGCTTATTGGCCTAGTCTGCTGCAATCTTTCATCTTTCCCCACCCCCCCCCCTAATTAAAAAACAGACACACAGAGAAGGGAATATTGTAACTTCAACCAAGACCCTTGTGTGTGTCAGACACAATTATCCAGGTGTTTACCAAGCAGAATATAGATTATCAGTGCCTTAAGATGGGAACCCATACAGAAGAGTTATTAAACACCATGGTTCCTCTCAAAGCACAAGTGCTCATGCGCTCGGGAAAAAAAAAAGCACAGAATGAAATATGCTCCTAAAGGCACATTTAATAAATCCAAAATCTTCAGAAGTCTGTTCTAGCAGCCTCCCATACATCACTAAGAGGTGGTGTTTCAAGAGCAGTACCACAGCTGAAGTGGGAAGGTACAGAACGTGCATTTAACATCCAGACGGCCTTTTAGTGTGAGCAAAGTTACGGGATCGCTTCATTTCACTTTCCTTTTACATACTCACATCTTCATCTTACCATAAAGCCCTACAGGTTTATAAATCCATCTCTGACAGGTTATTTCCACAACATTCAGTTTCAGTTGTATCCTGTTTCAAAAACTCCTGCATTTCAACCATGCTGTCTGGTTGTCCAGGGCTTCTCTGATTGATTATGTTAAATTAGCAATAACTGTGTTCTAAAATGTAATTATCATACTGATTACATACTGTCTTACTGCATCTCAGTACATAAGAGCTGTCAGAAAAAGGAACATTTTGATGCATTTTTCAGGCAACAGAAGAGAGTCTCTTCAATTCAAAGCAGGATTAGGATGCTATTTAACAAGGAACCAGATAACAAAGAAGTACAAATTACGCAGTTTGTCAGTTTGAAACCAGGAACTCCTCTGACAAATGGGACTATTCTCCCTGCAGAAAAGGACTGAAAACCTGAGTATATAAGCCCACTTGAACTGAGAGTACCAGAGAAGATTAAATATTTAATTCGTAATTATTAAGGATGTATAATGATTTTGGGGAATATTTAGGATAATTTACATGTTCCGCTACAGTGCTGTTCAATATGATGGTTTAAAAAAACCCAAATTCTAAAGGTACCCGATCATACTACAAAACTGAGAAAATCCCAACTACTGCTAGTTGGTCAGTACTCAGGTGTAGAAGAAACTCATATCCCTGAAACTGGTTTTTAGGAACAAAGGTCCAAGAGGAACTTCAGTTATTTTGGTAGCTTTCAGATGAAATTATTCATATTTATGATTTAAGTGAAATGGAACAAAATTTGATTAAAAGCAGCAAGTGTGTGCAACTTTCTGGAACTTTAAAATTTCATTTCTAATTATGTTTTGAGAAATATAATTAAAGTCATCTGCATTTTAAAAAAATAAAATCTTATTTACAAATGAAAAATTAGAGTTCCTTTTTTCCCTGCTACCTTGGCTCATTAAGCAAATTTAAATGGAGTCACTGATGCTTTGCAATAAAATGTTCACTGTCTGTTTCTAAATCAATGTTAATAACTTTCACTATTTTTATCACCACAATTTTTCATGTCTCTGACATATTATTCAAGATGTTTGATGGGAAGCACTCTGCGAGAGGAGGTACGGCTTGGGAGGAGGGTCTGAAGGTTGAGTCAGGAGTGGGCGACACTGCAAACCGGTCGGAGTCCAGCAGCCACGTAAGAAACTCATAATTGCACTAGCAAGTTTCACAAGTTACTTTTCATTTTACAGCACAAGAAATTTTAAAATTTTACTTACAATGTGTGACTCCAGCTAGGGTTTGATAGAAGGTGGGGGTATCGCTGTCGTCAGTGAGTGTCACATACACACCTCCAGACAGCAGCCAGCGGGAAAACGTGAAAGCATCTTTGTTGTGCAACAGCCAAACCCTGAACTTCTCATAGTTTACCTTTTCACCCTGTAAGAAAAAAAAGAAAGTATGCTTTCTCACTACCAGTAAACAGGAACCATCCAGCTGCATGAACAAGAATTGGGACAATCTCCTATAAAAATAAGTACTAAAATAATTTTTTTTCTTTGGAGCCATGCCTGTTTTTCCATTTCATTCTGAAATACAGCACTGGGAGGGAAATTAGACTCCTCAGCTCTCTATGCATTTCAGCCACCTACTCAATGTGGCCTTTGGAAAGTCATTCACTCTGAATCTCAGATTAACAGCATCAGAAGAAAAATGGTTGCTTACAACTCGAAATAACAGAGGTTATTTTTATGAATTTAAATTTATTATGATAGATAAAAGCTCTTTTGTGCCAAACAACAGGTGCTATAAAATCATCAACATTCTGTTATATCATTTTCTTACTACCTGTTCCACTCTAACGTTCCCTCTACTTCTTGTGTTGCTGTCTGTAAATGTACCAAGAGCTGTGTCATGTTTCGCTAAGACTCTGTGTTGCTCCAATTGATCAGAGGAAGGACAAAGAAGAAACGGGACAGGAAAACTTTGGACAGAGGGGAAAAAAAGCATTTGAAGCAAGTAATGTTTACATCTGAGCCACAATGGAACTTGAGCAACTAGAGCAATATGGCTATCACTGAATTTGTTTCCTGTATTTCAGAAACAAAAGTGAAAAAAACCTCAGATATATTTTAAAGCTTACATTTCTAGAGGAGTAAATGCATTAATTCTGAAGAAGTAGCTATACACATCACTCTTGAGAGCACAAACTCATCCGCTGTACGGCAGGAGGGCCCACAGCAGAAATATTAAACTTTCTCACTCTCCAGCCATGACCGGGTATGATTAACAGCCCAGTAAATTGTGCTAAGTGGGTTATTACACTATTTTCATTTTAAAAGAAAAATCAATATACAGCATTTTCTTGAACAGGAGAATGGTATGAGGCCAGATTGATACTTCTCTTCCTGCAAGTCTTCATAAAGTATTTCTGGATTTCTTGGACAGCGTGCAATTAACTTTTAGAGTATAATTCATCATGCCATATTGACGGGAAATTATAAATAGGAAATACTGAAGTGGGTCAGCTCCAGAAACTGGCCTGCAGTATATATATGATTTATGGTTCCAGCCAAGAATGAAGAACGTAATCACTGCCCACAGAGCCAAGATGATACCACTGCCAGATTTAAGGAGTCTGCCTCAGCCACTGCCCATAACCAAAGTCATCTTCAATAGAATACAATACAATTTAAGGTAATTAAGTAATCTAATATCCACAAATGAAGATTCTAGTCGATCGGTTTTTCAGTGGAATGTATAACGATGACTAGATTTTGCTGATTTGTAGTCCTCTGATACTGAATGAAGCAACCAAAGCACAAAAACCTGGCAATTCTTCAGGATCCCCAGTGTCAAAGAAGTACCTGTGAATATTTAAAAGTAACAATAGCCTGGTTTAGAGGAGGACTTCAGCAAGCTTCATAAAGACGAAAAACAAACTACCCAATGTAATTTTTCACTTTTTTGTAAAAGCAATAGGATAAAACCTGTATGAAATACCTCAGAGAAACATTTCTTGAGTGACTCTGGGACTTTCCCATCAACCACATGCAGCATCTTCTCCATTTCTTCACGGACAACATAACTCCCAGATTCATTAGAAAAGAGACTGAAAATGTCTGAAGAAGTAGAGATATGTTTAAGCAACTATGGTAGTTACATTTTTCAAATATTAGGCTTACAACTGGCTGAGAATGCCAAAAGCTGTGCAACCAAAGCACTAGAAACTTAGATTGATTCAATTTCACTGCAGCTCAACAAGGTTTAGGTCAAGAAGTGTCTCCTTTTTAATCTACCATTGTCCACTAATCAAAAGGAAAATAAATATTATCAAGTCAGATTAACAAGGAAGACAAAACAACAGAAGTCAGTAGGCAGATGCTTTCACTTGTTTTGAAAAATATCAATGCCATCCTCCTTCCTCTGCCCACATACAGTGAACAACAGTCTTTCTGTAGGATCCTAACATTTACATTCATGACTTATCAAATATTTCATTTTGGTTGAGTATAGAAAACTAAAATGCACTGAATTTCAAAATATACAGCTAAAAAATTCTAAAAAACCTACTATATTGACAAATGTATGCCCTGGTTACATATAAAAACAGGGATTTCGTATCTGACACAGTTTATGTTTGGTCTACGTAAGTGTATTTTACACTCACTATCCACTATTTTGTTAATGTTGTAAGTTCCATTACTTACATTTTGCTTTCTCTTCCTCTTTGCCTCTTGTAAGTAACACTAATCCGACTATCAAGTTATTGAAGTGCAGCCCTTTGGATATTCCTCCAAATGAACAGTAGATAACCTAGAAGAATAAAACAGACAAGTTAACAGGGAGAACAGTTGTCAGAACTAAAAGCAACAACTTATACTGAGGCAATACATTGCATTTTTTCCTGCTAAGCACTTGAATACCCACATAAAAATCCAACTTTTAACTATATTACAGAAGCAAGTAATAGCATCACAGAAAAAAGAACAAAGAAAATATTAAGCTTAGAAAAAAAAGTAAATCTACCGCAGTGTTAAACCTTTTGCAATTCACACTTCCCTGCTCACATTATCTAAATAAAACTGGAAGACATAGACATGTACGCTGCTTGTGAGGTCAATAACACAGAAGATGCCAGAAATAGAAGCTGTGATTAGAAATGACATGGAGCAAGATATCATTTGAAAGGTCTGGCTAATCTTTTTCTTCTCTGCTAACAATATTTTATTTTCTCTCTCAAGACAGGGGACACACTGTGAAAGAAAATAATCTTTTAAACATGCATGTGTGCAGGATGGAATTTTTTTAGATATATAAACACACACAATATTTATATCCATGTAGCATATTTTGGCTCTGGCCATTTATACATAAAATTATTTTTAAGAGCTTGTAAAGATTAATCTGCACTTTAGAAAACAAAGTAAAAGCCAATGGAATCTCAGAGAAAGCAACAGCAAGTGCATCTCCGGAGTAAATAAAATCCTCTGTTATAATGGCTACGTATAGTATTAAAACTTCCCAACCTTCTACTTCCCCAAAACTACACCTGGATATTCAGGTTTACTTCCAAGTCACCTGTTAACTGGGTTGGAATCAGTGGCTCAGTCAAGCACACATCAGTGACAACCCATGATTCAAGTCTGGAACATTAATTTCAGATAGAGAACGTACATTGTGGTATTGTATGAAAAAGGGAAAGAAATTAAACTAGCTTGTAGATCTGTACAGGTGTATCTGGGTGTGCACATCTACAGATGTACGTTATCAACTGCGTATGCCTGCCCAGAAAAACAGCAAGTTCCTGGGTTACCTCAGCAACTTTTGGAGGGACTCCATCGCCAAGAACTTCCCTGATGAAGCACTGTTGAGTCATATAATACGAGAGTCCACAAGTCCTCTTGAAAGCATCTTTCAGTCGCTTTAGCTCTATGTCTGTAACTGTGTTGAGTAAGTAGAGAGGAAAAACATATAGCTGGTCAGCAAAAAGGTCGTAGAAATGTAATAGCTTAAGGACCCTCCAAATCCTATACACCTTATATTTACCTTTACAATGAAAAGATAGGGAGAAATTAAATGCATGATTTCACCTCCATAGTGGGAAAACCTGACTACTAGCAAATGAGATCTAATAACCTAATCTTCCCAAAAAAAGAAAACTGAACTAGACCTAAAGTTAACATCAATTATTACAACAGTTCACTACCTAAGTTTTCTCTGACTACAACAGCGTATTATAATTTGTTCTAAATTAAGCACTATTATTGTCACACAAAAGGAAAATAAGCTTGCTTTATGATCAATTTTATACTGCATATAAGCCAGAGAAACAATCTGTAGTCAACAGTGGTGAATATTATTAAGAGCAGCTCCAGCAGCATGCTTCAGGTAGTTTCATCTAGCAACCAGTCCACTGTTCCATATAAAAAAGAATCACCACTTACATGCTGATAAGACAGTACAATGAAGCATGAATTTAATGGGAATAATAGTTAAACTTTGGAATAAATGTAATTCTTCACCTAAGATCTTCTTGCACAGTCAGAATCTGATTGCCAGCTAAAATCCATTCAAACTTGTTTACAACCTGTAAACGTGAAAAGTTTGATGACATCCCATTCAAACTTGCACAAGAGCTTCCTGAAAAGCAGTCCCTGCATTCAGGTTTTACAAGCACACAGCAACTTTCTAACAAAGTGTTGAAGAAGTGAAGCATCTCGCTGAACGAACCAAGTCCTTTGTCAGAAATCAGAGAACACACCGTGACCTGGACCAATGCAAGTTACCGTGTGGTGCAGAAAGAGCGACTGACCATCCCGAGGCCAGAAGAAATGCTGCTGTGCATGACACCTACTTCACTGTATTTATAGTAAAGCATTTTCCTTTCCCTGATATAACAAGCCAGACAGAAACAACACTGGCATGGCCAAAAGCTTGTCAAGCTTTTTGTCCACCAAAAGAAAACCAAACACTTGAGAGTTTAATCCAGTACTCTCTCTAAAACTTCCACATTTCAATTCATTCATTTATTAAAAAGTCACAGACTATGTCATTCTTCCTAGGCAACTTTCACTAATACAAACCTCCTCTACGTTACCTTGGCTGGATGGTTTCCAATGGAGTTAACGACAGTTTAACAGAAGATTAGTGCTGCTTCCAGCTCTCCAGGGAATATTTGAGCTCCAGTTTGTTTAATAAAGTTTAAATGAAACCGTGCAACCTCAGCTAAAAATGTCACCACAACTTACAGTAATTGTAACAAACCTTCAGCTCATTCAACTGCCGAGGATATTTTTAGTTTAATAGTGTTACTTAAACTTAATGTTGTTTATATGGATTTATGACTCCTAATATTTTTTTCAACTCACATCTGTCCAGGTAATGATTTGTGTAACGCCTTCCAAACAATCCTGTGCTGGAAACCACCCTCTTTCCACCGCTTTCACTCCACATATTTATCACCAAGTCATCTTGGAGTTTCCCTTTTGGAATAAAACTCTACCTGAAGCTCAATCAAGTACTCTCAAATCTAAAGTCTGTTTTGTATAAAAACTGTAGTCCAAACAGTATACATAAATAATGTATGTAGCGCAATTTCTCTTCAGGCAACAGATATTGTTCTTTTTGCTTACCCATTGTGTAACAGTGAAGCACATCCTTAGATGTACCTTAAGTTCTGTTTAACTAAACTATGCTGGCGGAAATCATCCTTACAGCGGAGCTCTGGCCAGTTTCGCAGACACATTCCCTATTCATTTTAGAAGCTTTTTTTCTTTCCACATCCTGTAGCCCTAATTCCACTCCCACCTTTTTGTCTGTATCTTGGGTTAAAATGCACTGCGAGTAACGTATGGTTCAATGTATAGCACCACCTCTGTCACTTAAGACAGGACAACTTTCTACAACAAACGCCTGTGCAAAACTCAGCAGATACCTGTCTCAGCAAGTGTTACTCTGCTGTTACAAGCCTGCTTGTGGAATTTATTAAGTCATCGTAAAAATATGACTACATAACTAAATATACCTAATATTGATAGTTTTGCTTGTTCGCTTCCTGTCTTAGAAAAAGAGATAGAAGAAAATGGTTATACCAAAGCCAATTCTTCACTAACAGAAGTACCTACATTGCATACTATCGTATTTCCTTAGAGAATAATGAATCTAAGCTTGGTATAAATTACCTCAACAGTATGTTCTATTCAAACACTGTAAGAAAGCAGTTAAAATCTATCTTTATTTTTTTAAAAGATGCGACACTAGGAACACTCCTGCGGTCAAGAACAGAACTGCCATACACCGCAGTCTCTGCTTGGCACCAGTCACTACCGTGCGCCTAAAGCAAGAACCAACCGAGTATCTTATCTTCCCATCTCCCAGCATGTGGCTGCACTCCAGCCACCTTGCAAGGAAGTTCAAAGATTTACAGATGCACCAAAATTCACAAGCAAGCACAGCTGCTCAAGATGGAACTGTTCACATGTGAACATCACACATTGTAAGAAAAAAAATATTCATTTTGAAGGGAGCTTGTCTGAAGGTTAAGAGAAGTGGTCAGTCAGGCTTAATGGATTTATTACAGCTTACATGGCATAATTACTATATACCTTGCCTGTGACATGTGCAATGGGAGTGAGGACAATAAATGCACTTTAAATTCCTATTTAATATTTATTAGGAAAGTTGGACCAGCCACAAAAAATACCGTCCTTTCCAATGCTTCTTCCCCTGCTCTTCAAAACCCAAGCAGGCTGTGGTGATACAGAGTGAGATACAAAACACAGCTTTCAAAAGCACACACTTGTCTGCTGTAGCAAAGAATAAAAGCACAGCATTTGAACTTTAATACTGCCCAAGACATCCAGGCAAGAGACACTTAAATCTTCATGTCTTAAATATCTCAACACTAATAAGAATGTAAATTCTACTCTGCATCAGGCAGATGCTTGATAAACGATCTAAGATAGCCTGTAAAAGTAAAATAAACTACTACTGAGGAGCTGCTTTAATCAGTGCCAAGGACAGAATCCCAGTAGTTTAACTGAGGGTAGGAGGAGTTAATCTGCCAGGGCTGCTACAAACTGTGAGCCAATTAACATCATCTGTAACTAACTTGACACAAACAACACGTGTATTTGTTTTCTTTCCTTTCATCTAATTAAAGTAATGCCTGCTGAAAACAAATCAGTGATTTGGTAACCTTTGTTCACACCAGAATCACAAAAGTAAGGTGCAAATCATCACTTCCATTAGTATGAGTAGTAGTAACAGCACCGAAAACCTGATAAAATCTTAACGTCTCAAAAGCCTAAAACATTTCATTTGGCTATATCAACAGAAATTATTTATTCTAGTTTACGGGTGACCAGGAAAAAAAAAAAAATAGTGCCAAATCAAGACAGAAGACCACAATGTATCGACAATGGTGAAAATCAAAACAGGAAACAAATTACTGCATAAACAGGAAGAAAAAAACCAGAAGATAAAAAGTTCAGTTAAGGTAAAGGGTCAAGAAACTTTGATCTCATCTGACTAAAGCATCTTACAATGTATCTAGTAAGGGCTGGTACTGTTTCCCTGAATTGTAAGCATCAAAATGCCCACAGTACTCTACAAATACGCGTACCAAAAAAATCTGAATTCCCAATGTCACTTCAAAAAATAATTAAAAAAACCCGATACAGCCCTGCAGATCTCAAGTATACCAAGTAAGCAATAATTTGCAACCATCAGCATAACATTGCATTTATTCTTTACTAAAAATAACCAAGCCTGAATTTTAATAAAACAGACAACTTGATCATCCTTCAGAAAGCAAGCAAAATTCACCTACCTCAGGCTCTTCCTGACTTCCAGCTTGGGTTTTAATAATTCTAATATTTTGATATTTAAGTGATAACTTTACAGGTTCAATATCAAACTCACAGGGCATATAATTCTCTAACCAGACAATTATCTTCCCTGTAATCACTTGCTCAATATTTCCCCCAGGAATCTTCATCCTAGTTATACATGGAAATTTTATTACTTTTTCCATTAGTCTTTATTGTGACTTAATGGCTGCAGCTATGAAGTTGTCAAGAACCAAAGCAATACTAAAAAGTTTCGAAGAGGTAAAACATGCAAGTGAATGTAAAGCACGCTTGGGCACAACCCCAAGTAGGAAGAATAAACTGCAAAATGAGATAAATGAACCAGCTATAGCTAAAAAGACAAGCTCCACACCCAGCCATCCCTGCCAAAAAGGAATCCACTAAAACACAAATTAAAAAAAAAAAATCCTGCCTCTCCTAATGAAAACATTAATCCACTCTTAAGGAACCTTTCATAAACATAGTATCAAAAATGGCACCACTCAAATGACACAGTGCATCTCACTAAAGACTTAGCAGTGTTAACATGACATTTACCAATAAAAGGAATTTAAGGTTAACAGCAACACAGTCCTGGTTTTAAAAAAAAAATAAAAATCAAATTATTCAATCCATTTTTTTCCCCTTACCTACCCTTTGTGGGGTTTTTTGGTAGCAGTGGCTCATCCTGGGGATAAAGCTTTTCTTGGTTCTATTAGACCTAACCATAATACATATCAAAGGTTTAACATCTTGTGTGTTGAGAGCAGAAGAAGATTTAGTTATTACAATAGGATTTGCCAATTTTCTGTAACATGAATACTTAGCATTTATGTGATGCTTTTAATCTTCAAAGAGCTTACTTCTCACAGTTACCACTCTCAAAAAGAATGCCATTAAGCATTATTAGCCTGTTTTATCCATCTGTAAAGTCTCTCCACCGGGGTGCACACTGTCACATCACTATTTGCATTATGTTTGCTCCAAGAAAAGCCCACCAGCACAGGTTCTGTGACAACCCTCCCCACAAGCCCAGTGTGGACAGGAATTGCTACATAATAGCCCCAACAGGGAAACAATCCTCCCATCATCTGAGCACTTCAGTGTTATTGGCTGTATCTTCTATCTTCAGGAATTAAAGGAGCCTGGTTTTATACGCTTACCAGTCCAACCCTATGAGCCACCGAAGAAATCTGGAAGAAACTGAAAATTCAGGAACCTAATAATTAAGGCAGCTTTTACCATACATACGACCGCAAATTTAAGTGCAATAAACTGCAATATTAGGGACAGAAGTAATTACCGTTATCAGTTCAAGAACTGGTAAACTCAACCCCAGCAACTCAATAAAGCCATTTCCAGCCCTCATTAATCACAGGGCGTCGCCTTTGTGGCCACAGGCCCCTGTCAGACCATTTATCGCTTCTTCCAAGATAAGGTGCTGTTCTTCACTGGATGCTCTGAATCAGTTCTTGGGGACCCTGGAGAAGACGCTCAGCTGCCCAGCACAGGTCAGAGCAGAGGTACACGGTTTACATGGTTTTAAACACAGAGCATAAGCCATCTTGCAGCTATACTATGTCTTGTTCTTTAATTTAAAAAATACAGTCTAGGAAAAGAAAAATCATGTTGTTAGATCCAAGATAGGAAAATAGAGACCAAAAAGTTCTCATATGACTTTTCCACAGATAAGAACCTTGGTCACCACCCTCTCAGAATACAGAGCACGCTGTTCTGACTGTGCTAAGTGCTGCTGCTGCCTTTTCTTAAAGTAATGCTGCCTCAGCAATGGGGAGTGCAAATCCACTTTTCTAATTTTTAAACTAAAATCTAGGGTTTAACTGCAACACATTGCTGGGAAAACGTGGTAAAAGCCTTCTTGAAAAGACTAGGAAATTTCCAGTGCAGAATAAGATTTCGTTTCTGATAACACCTAACAACCAGAAACATGGATTGAAAGGAAGTGCTTCTTCAGCCCAGAATAGATTCATGATGCCATATTCAAGTTCATTTTTACAACAAATCTAATCTGCAAAACTGAAGTTTTCATAATTACTATCCCGACAGTTTCAGTTCTTTTTCTCCACATTCACGGACTTATTAAATTGGGCGCTTCCTGTTCTGCTTAGGTTTCTGAGTTTCCTCCACGTTTTTTTCCTTCAGGGTTTCAGAATTTTAAAAGAACAATTTTCCAAACTAATGCGTAAAATTGATCATTTCAAACAGCTGTCAAAAAATCCAACTTAATGAGTCTTATGATCATTTGTGGAGTTCCACTGAGACAGTAGCATATACCTGTAAAGTATTTCAGTTCATGACTTGCTGCCAAAGCAGTCTGCCAGAGGACAAAACCTGAGCATTTCCATTAACACTACAAATTAAGATAAGAAATATCAATTCAAAACACAAAAGAAATATAAGTATACATTCCATATTAAATACTTTACATGGAATTAAATTGTACAAGTAGATGACAACTGAAAGATCAGCTAACAAAAAGACACAATGTGAATAAAAAACACAGCTTATGAGGAAAAATTCAAAAGGGCTTGTAATGGGTTTTAGTTTTAAAGGATGAAGAATACATTTTTATGCAGAATGCAATTATATCTTATTCTGGCCTGCTGACATTGACTCTCATAACTTCTGGGTCCAATTCAGACTTCAAACTAAGCAAAAGAGCTTCAAAGGACTACCCAGTGAGTTTGAACAGCATCCTTGTCCCAGAACCTCCGGACGGTTTGCGGTGCATTCCACGTTAACGTGCTGGTAAACACATCCACCCGTACACCTTATGAAAACCGCTCCAGAAAAGGGATCCTGATTTTGCTCCCAATACACTCTGTGGTAAGCACAACGTTGTCAGCCCCATCAGCACATCTCCATGTGAGAGGAGAGGCTGTTACGTGTTGTGATGGGCTAAAAGGAGAAGGGAGAGGAGGATTTAAACACCCGAGAGATCACGGCATGTCACTTGATATGCCAGGTCACCCTACCTGTGACAGCTAATCACTTCAGTGCAGGGAATGATTCAAGTAACCATTTCAGTGCTTTCGCCATTTTATCTAAATAATGGGAAAGAAACCCTGATCATTACAAATGGCTTTATCGTTTATCCAAACCTCTCTCAGGCATTTCCTATTTTGCCTCAAAACCAAATAAAGGCCTTGTTGCAAATGTTAGCATATTTTTAAAGTAATTTTCTTAAACTATTAGATTATCTGGCCAAGAAACACACATCTCTATCTCCTAGAACTCAGCCACATGTCAGTATTACACTAAAATAATGAAGGACATTTTTTTTCATTGTCATTATAATGAACGACTTAATAGTCTCCACAGAAAAATGCTGTGATTGATTATAACTTGCATCAGTTTTTAAAGAGATTTAGTGAACCACTACAAAAACGATACGCAGACACGTTTTGTTTCAAACCAAGATCTGAACCCAGCTTATACTCATTAAGAATTAGAAATCCAGAAGTGAATTTACACCAGCTTAATAAAACAGCAGTTAAGAGATGCACTCATTCCAAACATGTCCTCACCTATAAGGATGTCAACCCTGCTCAGCTGTAAACACAAGCTCGTCAAAAAAACCCACAGACTTCTCAGAGGTGTTAAAATTCATTATGTAAAAAAGAAATGCTAAGCATTATTACACAGCTAAGCTGAAAACACTAAAGCTATATAGACACAGTCATCACTAACAAAAGTAAAATGTCCCTGAAGAAATCGCAAAAGAGAATGTGCATTAGGATTTTGCCACTCTTTAGGCTAGCAGGGTATTTTTTTATTCTAGTAAGTGCTAGAAATAATATAGTATTCAAAGTTTTGTGAATTAGGCCCTTTCAAACTCTTAGGCAAAATCTACCTTAATGGATTTTTCTTCTACATTCATCATTGCCCAAAGGATTCATTGCATCATTATGTAAATGACCTTTTCATATGAAAATTAAATGTTAAAGTTGCTTTTTGTAGTTCTTCAATACTGCAAATATCACACGGGCATTCACAGTAACTCAGAATAAGTATAACTTAGAGAAAAAGCAATCACTCCAAGCAATATAACAAATTAAGAAATAACTTGCTTTTAAAATACTTAAAGTTGAAAGTCTTATTTAAAATTAACCTCCAGAACTTTCCTGTACAGAAACTTCAACTAGGACATTATCAGTTCTATTATGAACAATATTTGTATTTGGAATTTCTTCTTGGACCAAAAGAGGTTAGGATTATTTTAAAAATAATTAGTAGCTAAACCATACAGATGCCAGGGATAAGAGCTCCAGGACATACAACTCATTAGACCTATCTGGCATTCCACATATACTGAATTGTTTAGAACTACTGTATGTATTCACAATCTGACCAAAAATATACTCAATTTTCAGAAGATAGTCTGTCATTTTTAGAATGACAGACATTAGTAACATCTGTTTTTTTCAAACACAGAAAAATCATAATCAGTCCTATCACAAAGCAGCAGTTATGCAATAATCTTAATTTATAGAATTAAATAGACATATCATGCCTCACCTAATCACATTACTTGCTAATGCTCTTTTTTAGTCTCACAAAGCTTGTCATCCCGTTGCAGGCCCATTTTTTGAATGTGATTTCATTTTTTTGAGTACTAAAGAACTGAATACCTTACTTATTTTATGAAATGAGACAGGAGGCTGGCTTCCCTTTGAGCAGAAGAAAGGGGGTGAGGGTTGTTTTACTCATTTCTCCCATAGTGCCAGCAGCCACAAAGCCTGATACTGTTACAGGTCAAGTACAACAGGACTCAAGGAGCCCCCTCTTTTTTTCTCTTCTTTCATATTTCATTAGAGATGCTTCATATCTTTTTGAAAAGCTTCCTAGTTTCTGTTTTTGTCTTATTTTGTTTTCTCTGTAGGACACTGTCAGGTAGATTTAGAACTCTGATATTATATTTCACAAAAACAAGACTTTACAAAATTCAAGAAGAACAGAAATATTTCACAGAACCTATCAGGTTGGAAAGTATCTCAGGAGGTCACCTCGTTCAACCTTGTGCTTGAAACTGGGTCAACACGGCACTCAAACCAGCCTGCGGAGGCCTTTGTCCAGGCAAGTCTTGGAAACCTCTAAGGATGAAAGTTCAACAACTTTCTCTGGGCATGTATATTTAAAAAAAACCAAACAAACAATTAAAAAAAAGGCCTGCTGTTACAGGAGTGAAAACTAGAAACTAATTAGAAAGAATTGACCATGAAAATAACTGATTTTATTGATTAAAATACAAGAACAAGCCATGTTACAGAACAAGCAACAGTTATATGAGCTGTGAGATATATAAGCATATAATCTATAAAACAAATGTTTTGAGTACTCAATTTTAGTCTACATAAATATAAGAAAATATGTATACAATAGCCTGAGAGTGTACTTTTAGTTTATGTCAAGACGTTTAACGCTCAATATAAGGATTTGTTCAGCTTATCCTTTAACTTCCAACCACCATGGCTGGAATATTATCTATTTACACTCATTTGGCAGCTTCCCTGACCACTTTGATTTAAGTCTCTAGGAACACACTAACAGGATAAAAATGCACCCAATATTATGAGACTACTGTTATTTAGAGACACAATTCACATGCTGAAGTGAGAAACCAGAAGGCTCCCCAACATTTACTGAATCATATTTCAAGCTTTTGAGGGCTTTTTGCTTTAAGACGTTCAACTGTTTCTTGTTTCTGAAATGCCTACATTCTTAAATCCTCTTTTATCACTTACATCCATGAGCACATCCAACACATCCAACATTTGAGCACCTACTTATCAAGTTACTGCCATGCTTGGACGTGGGAACCATTTAAGAATTAGTAAAAATCTACTAAAAGGTATGCGATCAGCTCCCTCAGAACCACAGCACTAAGCAGAAGGCAACGTTTTCCTCTAATTTGTAGTACGTTTTCAACTGGTATTTCGTAAGGAACTTCGAAAGACCACAAAAGGCATCTCAGGAAAGGAAACTTACTGTTAGTTGACTTAAGTTCACTACACAAATGTTCCTCATTTCCAATAGGAAATAACTTGGGCAGTTATAAGAAGAGGCTGAAAACCACTGAGTACACTTCTTTAAACTTGGAACCTGAAGCATAAGAAGAGAAAGTGGTCACTGCAACTTAGCACATGAAAAATTACAGATAAACAACCTCTCTCTTCTAACAGCAGCCTCTTTTCATCAGTTCGTGGAAGCTGTAGTAGAATTCCCCAGCCACTGGTGCACTGTAGTACACATTCAGCAGAGACTACCAAGGTATCCTCCCAAAACAAGCATCAGAACTGAATGCCAAAGTTGTGAAATAATTACTGCTCAGTGAATTTGAGTGGCTCCTTGCAGCTCCACGGATCTATAAACAGGAAGTATGAAGCTATGCATTCATACCTGTTTTCATCATATGACAGAGCCCTACAGCCATCACATACTGGCTGACAGAACAAGTCTCACTGTATGATCTAGACTGTCTCAACAGTGGATCCTATTCATTCTGATAGCTAAAAAAAAAAAAGAAAAAAGAAAAAAGGAAGGCTGAGAGAGATCTAAGTATTTTCATCACAAGCATCTCAAAAATCAAAGCTTCTTAAACAGAAGGGCACGGGTTTATACCTCT
This sequence comes from Caloenas nicobarica, assembly GCF_036013445.1. NCBI lineage: Eukaryota > Metazoa > Chordata > Aves > Columbiformes > Columbidae > Caloenas > Caloenas nicobarica. The sequence goes on from NC_088261.1 coordinate 2,100,618, forward strand.
AGAAAACAACATATACTGAAGAACATTTACCTATCTATGGTGTTCAAGCATTGTTTTTCAGATATGAGAGAAAAGAAAGCAGAGCAACTGCCTTTGTGGGATACAGAAAGAGAAGAATAAACCACTAAAATGGCTCCCTGATCATTTTTCCTAAAAATGCATGTGGGATTTAAAAAGTTAATTTCATAGTCTGGAGTAGTAAAAAGTAGTCTTCTATGAGCTCAAGGGCTGAGCCCATGGATTTTGTCACCAAGACAACCTCAAATAGATGATTGTATGTTTGCACAAGTTTTCCATCATCCGTTTGTCAGATTTATTACATCTGTATGCTTGAGGATGTTAATGATCAGACATCAAATATATATGCCTTGATTTAAATAAAACGAATGTAGCTATTTTTCAAATTCAATCAAGACACAAAAGGTCATTAGCAAGATTTATCCCCTGTCCATCACATCACATTAGTCTTTACTGCAAAGCATACTAACTAACCTTTTAGTGGATTAAAATGGGGTTTCATTGCTTTGACAGGCTTGTTGTTCTGTAGTCAGTAGCATCTTTGAGACACACAGAAAACTGTCTTCAAAAACTACTATTTCATGACCTCTCCAGAGGCAAATCCTGTGAAATGGATACACCTGCAAGTTTTGCCTCATTATTAGCTGGTGTTTTAATCACATGCACATTTTTTTAAAAAAGACACTATTTCTGTTCCTCTTTCTCTCAGAGATCATTGTGCACAAAACAATCCACAATGAAATGGATCTATCGGCAGCCCCTCATTTCTCCAAACAGTACACTTGCTGATCACACTGATGCTATGGCAGTTCCCCCGTTCCACCATCCCAGCAAACATGTAACAAAAATTCACTCTGCTTTAAGCAGAGAGAAAACTCCACCTTCCTCTACCACGCAAATTTGACAGATCCATTATTCACTGACACCTCTTTTGTTTAAGTGTCTACCTGACTAAATACTTAGCATATGTAAGGTGAAAATGGTCTGAGTTAGCATGACCTGCTCTAAGTAGCACTCATAGAAACTTTGACTGTAGATTCTATAATCTTGTAATTTTCAAGTACCTTAATAAATTTATGCTCCATCTGTGATTATGTTCTGAAAGTTACTTAAGCAGAACACATGAACGACCACTGGAAAATACAGTCCTTAGAGACCTAAATAAATTGGCTGTCAATACCACGCAGCCACCGCTTTCCTGGGGAATCCTTATTAAAATACTCTACATGCAACACAGCATAACACAGGAGCTGCTGTGCTGGAGCTAATACAACAGTAATAGAAAGTTCCTCCTTTTATGAAGTTTTATTGGCCCAAAGACAGCCCTTTAAGGAGTCGAGTGTCAAGGCTGCCAGCAGAACAAGTAAAAGATAAAGTAGGCTCTAGAGCCTTGGCATAAGGCAAGGCCTAACCCCGGGCAGTTCTCAGAAAGAGCAGCCAGGCAGCGGGATGAACGGACTGGCAGTAGAGGAGGCAACTGCTGTTGGAGCTTAGGGGTAAGAAAAAACCAACAAATTTAAGATCCACATTACCAGTTTATGCCGTCACAAACTTAGCTTTGCAAAATAACCGACAATCTTATGCCCAGTTTGGAATGAAGCGCTTCTTTTACTTCATCCGTAAGGACCTGCCCATGAATTTCACCTCCTCACAAAGCAGCCATCCTCAGAAGGAGGAGTACAGGGTCACAAAGAGCTCTCATCACACGTTCAGAACCAAACCTGCTCCACGGCAATAGGCAAAGTAGCGCCCCTGGCTACTATAAGTAAGATGGCTATAATTTGGCAATATTCGTAACAAGATAAGAGACATCTAAAATAGCATCCCGTACTTTTCAGCCCCAAACTACACAACTGGACACAGATTTTACAAGGCATGAAGGAAAAAGGGAGATTAACAAGACTCAGCGTGGCCTGCTCTGGTGGACACAGACAACTTCAACATGCCCATTCACAGGGCCACGTCATCCCCAGCACAGTCAGCTGGCTGTGCCAACCAGCAGGAAAACAAAAAAATTAAAAAATTGCAGTACTGTCTCATGCTCTTGGGTGAAAAAGGCCATTAACACGAGACTGCTCTCACATCTTCACCTCCTTGAATAGAAGTTACATTTTAGCTACAGTTATTTATATTGTGAGTGCTTAACCACAAAAACTATCCTCACCTTCGCAACCTTTGGTTACTCTCAAAATGGAACTGCAATAAATAAAATTGCAGCCATTTCCAACTCAAAACTCAGCCTTCTTTCCTGAAGCTTACAGAACCAGCAGCGCCTACTGCATTTTTCTAAATATTCTGAACAACTGAAATTAAAACTAGTGTTTCAAAAATATGATCACAACATTCTGAATGATTACTACTTCTACAAGTATAGATAACCACTATTGATTACATACGAAGAATTCACGGTTGAGGAATATGTACAATATCACCTAATATAAAACTTTCTCAGCATTTGATGACACAATGTTAGAGAAGGCAGATCTAATTGGACATAAATATATTTAGGGGTTTTTTTTAATGTTTATGTTTATCCATTATCGCTGCTTGCATTCACAGAAATGCCACGAGTACCAGCATGGTTCCCTGCAAGTAAGAATGGCCTATCAAATAATGTTTTGATAACTAGCCTGTTTTATACATACAATCCTTCACTGGTTAAGTAAGCAACATAGTTATTTAGCAAAACATCCATTTATATTAGAAAGCCTAAAAAACCTTCCAGTTCTCCTACAGAAAAACAGTATTGAATGCCTCATACAAATAGAATAACATCAAAGAAAAATATTACATTCACTGTACAAGAAACAATTTTAAATACCTTTTAAAAAATCATTGTTATTTTTATGTCAAGCAAACTTTTAATTATGAAACGTCCAGATCAACTCCCTAGATTTTGAAGCAGTATATGAGTTTGAATCTAACATCAAAATTCAAAACATCCGTTTCTTCTTATTTATAAACTTTGGAATATACATCTTGACCAGATGAATGTATTTTACACTAAAGAGCTTATTTTAAATACTTCCTGTTATATTCAACTTCACACCTCTACCAAGCTACATTTATGGCTCCAGCTCTTCTAAAAAGATATACACCATTACTTTTAAAGACTTTCTCTACTTTCACTAGAAGTGAAATTCTTCAAGGCAGTTATGTTTAAAATCTGTAATGAAAGTGAGTTTGAATCACATGTTTGGTTCTTCTGCTTGACAGTGTGTTGCTCCATTTCCTATCTGACATGGCATCCCTGAGAGGCTCTACCATAAGGAAAATTTAAAAATATTTAATAAAAATACCATTTCACATTAATTTGTTTCTCTTTCAATTAACGCTCAATGTTTCTTCCCAGTTTTCCCTTATCAATCATCACATGCTTCTCAGATGTAAGCAGAAACAGAGCAGCCACGTATTGCTTTGAGCTTATGAATGTTATCAATGCTTTAAATATCGAACAGGTGAACTGCTTTAACAGTCTGTCCTACATCACATGAATCCACAACAGACCAACAATCAGAAAAACTACCCTCTCTGCAAACCATTCACTGTTGAAAATTACTGTGCCTCTTTGTCCTTGGACTTGGATATCAGTTCTAGAGCAAGGTAGCTGGCAGGGTGCAGCTCGCCCGTCTCCTTGGAGCCCTGCAGCTGCAAGCATTCTGCTCTTAGCTTGTTTATGCTTTCCCTTCGCTAGCTCCTCTTTAAATTCTCCGGAAGGAATCTAGAAACGGACTAAAACAGCGACATATATAATAAACCACGCAAGCTACATCCATCTTTTAAGCTGGAGCCGCAGATGCGTGCTCCCTCTCAGGGCCAGCAGCAAGTAAACATGAGGAGCCGGGGGATGCGAGGCAGCGGGAGGTGACAGCGCGGGGACACGAGCAGCACGGCCGGGGCTGTCACATCGCGCTGCCAGGAGCTGCCAGGGCGGCCGGGAGAGCCGGCAAAGCCACGGGCAACGGCACGGCCGGGGCTGCGGGGCAGCGGGCGGCTCTGGCGGCGGCAGCAGCGCCCGCCGGGTGCCCCTTCCCCGCCCTTCCCGCCGCGCTGCCGGCCGGGCGGCGGGACGGCACCGCCGAGCGCCACCGGCGGCCGCTGCCAAGGCGGGGAGGAGAGCAGGGAGAGGAGATCCTCCCCGCGCCTGCTGCCCAGGCCCCATTATTAAATAGGGGAGATAAATAAATAAATAAGGGGGGGGTGGGGGCGGGGAAGGAGCCTGAGGGAGAGGAACGGCGCAAGTGCCTCCGCGCCGGGGTCTGTCATGGTGGTGCGAGGAGCCATCAGACGCCGCCTCGCCGCGCCGCACGCTGACAGGGGCAGAGCGGGGCCCCCCCTCCCGCCGCAACCCCCCCCCTCACCCCTTCGCAGGGCCTCGTCGTAGCTGAGGAAGCCGATGCGGGACTCCTTGGCGCCCATGATGCCCCTCAGTCCATGGCCTCCCCCGCCGGCCGGCTCGGCGCCGCGGAGCCCGGGCTGCGCCGCTAGCGACTCCGGAGCACAGGGCGCGGGCGGGGGGAGGCGGGGCGGGCCGGGGCGGCCGGGGGGAGGAGGCGGCCGCTCAGCGTCGCCGCCGCCGCCTCCATGGCGCGTCACGTGAGGGAACCCGCCCGCCGCGTCACGTGATGCGGGGCGGGACGCGGGAGACTCCGGCGCGCGCCGTCCGTTAGGAGGCGCCAAGGGCGGCGGCGCCGGCTCGTAACCGCCCCTCCCCGCATCACGTGACGCGGCCCCGCCCCGCCTCCCCCTGGCGGCCCGCCAAAAGCGCCGGCGCGCGGCTGCTCCCGCCCCTCAGGCGCTGCCGGGGGAGGGGGCGCTGACGGGAGCGGCACCGGGCGCACGGGCGCCCTTCTCCCGGGATAGCGAGCGGCAGTGCGGCTCGAAAGATGCCGGCTGGGGCCGGTGCCCCAGGCCTCGCCGGGTACCGGGAGGAACGCCCTGTGAGGAAGAGCTCCCTCACCCGTGCAAACGCACTTCAAAATTTGGCACTCGCGACGCTCAACGCTTCCCAAAGGTGCACACACACCCACCGAGGGAGAGGCACGAGGCCACGCTTCAACAGGCCTCTTGCCCCTGTGGAAGTGCGAGGGGTCTACACCCTGTGCTCAGCCCTTCAGCCCCTCATACCTCCGGGGACCGCGGCTCCTCAGAAACGCCTCCCAGGAGAAGCGCTGGCGGGACAGGAGGAAGTTCCTGCTCCATTAAATGGCTTTGTCTGAAAGGAAAACATGGACTGAATTGTAAAAGGATCAAAAATACTTCTGCCCTTCGCTGTTCTTCGGCATATTTGCTTTTAGTATTCAGTCCGATACTCATACAGAATGGGACGATTTCCAAAATGGCTTTGTTACAACTTGAAGCCTGGTAACGTACCCTGGGTCACTCCCAAGCAGAAAATCAGGAGTTTGAAAGAAAACATTGATTTCCAAGGGCAGCTCGTTCCAAGGATTGTTCCTGCACAGAAACAAAGGCCGTGAAAACACCAGTTGCAAGTCACTCGCTCAGTTACAGTTTCCATGCTGAATGATCTTACCACATCAGAGCTGGAGAAAGGTCAAGCCGAAGTTACTTGCTCACTGATGTCAGTGCACGCATAGGTATTTTCATAGCAAACATTCCAGACAAATTTCATCTCTGATACGTAAAGTCAGGAATGCTGCTTACAGAGAAGCAGCTTGAAGGCCAAATTTCTCCTCATCTAACACTACTCATGTGCAAAGACACTGCAAAAGAATGAAGCTTTGTAAAGCCTCTTTAGTTTTTTTTCTGCCATCATCTGAATTGTTTATTTTCTTAGATTTGTGACAAAGAATATAACTATTACACTCAAGCACAACATTGCCACAAAGGACCTTTTACCTCTGGAATATAGGCTGTGGGGATGAGGGAGAGCTTAAGTGCTTTTTAAAAACATAAATGAAATTGTTTGGACTATACTTCACCCACCAGCCACTTGTTACATACTTACCTTTTGAAAAGAACATAAGCTCCCTTATATTCCCTTGATCCTATGCTACCTTTACGTATCTCCTCTCAATATAGTCTCTCACCCAAACAGCTTTCAATTTAGATACAATATAAACTCTTTAAAATATTTGAAATAATTCAACAAACACAGCAACATGTTGATCAAAAGCATAAGTTGACAGTAACAAACAGCTGGAGAAGTCAGTTTATCTTGTGATTGAATGAAGTGTTCCAACCCCTAACGATGGCATCCCTTGTGCCATGCTCCACTTGCGGTGGATCACTTTTTAGAAGGATTAACTCACAGCTGAGGAGTCGTGTTTAATTCCTGACTTCACTGGGGTAATTCCTGTGTGACCTTATGTCTAGTAATAATCTTTTAGTGTTTTGGTTGTTCCTCTGAATTTCAAAGATAACGACGGAGAGTCCCGTTTTGCTTGGAACGAGCTGCACCGGGATACAGCCAGACCCAAACTAGCAGAGCAATTACAAAAAGCAATTAGAGCAGGAAGCAACCCTGATGGTGTTTTAAGACAGCCACACACCAGTTTCTTCTAGTTTTCACACCGATTTCTCCATGTCTATTTATCCTTGACTCACCTCCCTTAAGTCTCTTACTTTCAGTAAGTTATATTATTAAACAGCAAGGACGAAACCCCAATAACAAGACACATCACAGAGCTGACATTAGACTCCCAGGCCTGTTTCACCTACACATAAAGGAGTGAAGGAACCTCTCATACAATTACAGCCACCACAGTTTATAACTGCTGTCCTGCATCTACTCAATTCCATGTTGCAACATGGAAGAATTACCAGCATCCTTTTCTGTATTTTACAGAAACCCATCTGTCTCTTTTCAGCTTTCAAAAAAACTCAACAAATTAAGCTCTTCTGCTTACCCCACTCTAAAGAAGCAAATTATTCCACCAATTCTGAGCAGAATCCCTCTATGCCAGTTCCAGAACACTTTTTCGAGGATGGATAACCAGGCTGTTATTCCATTTTCAGCTAAGGCCTCACCAACACTTTGAAAATCTATTCCATCTTTATCTGTTATGTCTTGACAGAACCTCTACTTGTGGCATAAACAAACCCTGTTCTCAGGCAGCAGAGATTATTAGGTGTATAGGGGTTTTAATGAAAACTGGTTTACTTGCTAAATCATAAAAAACAGAATGTCTAAAAATTATAATTACAAGTCAGATCCTGCCACCATCCCAGCTTAAGAGTAGAGTCACAAACAGCTGACTTGGTGTTTGATGCAAATGAGGAAGCAGAAACATCTCGTGAGGAGATCCTTCCTCATGATGGTTAATGATGATGGTTAACAACTCCCATTTTTAAAACTGCTCTTTCCAAAAATAGTTAAATATATGTAATACATTAAAGTTGCTCCTTTTCACAGCTAGCTAAGTTGTTTAGACTGCATTTTTGTACGACATTTTTAAAAATCCAAACTAAATAGACATCTCTTTTATGTCCCAGAGATATAAATGGTGTCTAACAAGCACTACAATTTTGTTTGAAGAGTGCTTTAAAATAATTTACTTGATCCATTGTATGCCCCATGGCTTGCACCAAATTTAATAACAAAGATATTCTAGATTGGAAAATCAGAGTGGAGGCTAACGATGGCAGTGTCTTTGTTCAGATTAAATTAAGCATGTTCTCAAAGGCATTGAAGCAGCAACCTAGAGATAAGACTTCATGTGCTAACCATGGATTAGATCTGGCAGTGAGTTTTTAATGAAGCCTTACTGGGGAGCAGAAGTTTATAGATGTTGCTACTATTTAAATGTTATGTCAAAGGTAAATCAAATTAAGATATAGTGAATTTAGACTTGTATTACATGAATTGAGCTCCTCTCTTCTGGTAGAAAAGTGCTATATATGCAAATCTGACTAACTGGCCACGTGTCCTTTGATGGTGTGATTTATTTAATTATTCACTAATCACAGATTAATTCATGAGCACTTACCAAATATCTTTAAGTATCTTTGCATCATTGTCAAGTATCTGTAGAAAACCAGACATTTACTCCTGCACAGAAGCTGCAAGAGACTTGCAGCACCATTGGCTTTTTGGCTGAGCCGGTCCGAGTCCCCAGGAGGGCCGGTGGCAGCCGCAAGGCTTCCAGGAATGGGGAAATAAAGGCATCTCCTAAGCAGAAGTTGTTTGGAGTTGCACTGAAGAGACCTGAACTCCAAAGAGATAAGCCAAGGAATTGTGGAACTGCTGCAGTGAATCAAAAACAATTCTGAGAAGAGCAGCATCAGTCCCTAGGATTTCCTGATTTAAAAATTCACTAAAAAAAGGAACCAAAAATGCAAGTTCTAGGCCCTATTCTATTTTTTGCTGCTAAATCTCTGCCTCTCCCCAATATCTGTCTCCCTCCCATCCTGGAATACTGTTGATTTTTTTAAGGATCAGTTGATTTTTGCAAACCAGTTCAAGATGTGTTATGTTATTCTATGTAAAAGTTGTGGTTTATTCTCCAGAATAGTTGCAATCTTTGTGTTGAGGATGATATGAAAAAGTACAAAACATTAAGCTACTCTTTAGTATTTGCACTTAATACGAGATTAGGAAATAGGGCTGAAGGGGTTTTCAGCACAAAGATGAAAAAGCACCCAGAGAGCTAAAATTGAAGCTGAAACTTCCAAAAGGGTTGTATAGAAACTGATGGTCCGACGAACGAAAAATACAAAATAGCATGAGGGGATGAGGAATGGATAGAATAATAGGAAAACTCCTGTTAAAGATCTAGGTCAATCAGAGCAGAAAGGGTCCCAGATTTTGTACTTCCACAGAATAGTAGCCCACAGCACCAAAGATTCTCTGACTCTCCATATCTCATAAATATTTCCCTATAATTATTACTTAGTTGTATTTTTTTTTTAGAGTAGCTTTGCATTATTATTATGGATTACTTACGAAAAGCAGAATTCTATTAACACATGCTGTGGGTCATCATTAGGAATTTCTATATTAAGAACCCAGTAAGGGAGTTTCCTGGGTTTTCATTACTCCAGCAAGTGAACTTCTGGTCATCAACATCAAATTTGTGACTAGGAAAATATGTGAGTGTATGGATGCTCAGTCATTTAGGGCTCAATTTTTTAGATGTCAAAGGTCAGCATTTCAGTCTGTCCTCAATTAAGAAGCCCTTCCTTGTCTGTCCTGATCTGCTCCAAACAACTGGAGACAGGGAGGGGAGGTCCATCCAAGGCATTTAAACTACCCAAAATTTAAATTATTATTAAAAACAAACAAACCAACCCATAAACCTGAACAAAACTACAGTCCCATACTAGAAGCATGTAGAAACTTCATTTTCTCAAATGATTGCAGAGCAGAAATGTAAGAGTAGAATTTGTGATTGCGTTTAATGGATTCTGGTCAGACAAGTCCTACTCACTGCACTAGGATTTATTCTTTTGAAGACATTTATGTGCTTTTGAAACATAGATCCCAAATCTCCACCATAGACACAGCTAACAGAACTATCTTCACCCCCCAGGCTGGAGGGAAACTTGGTGAAGGACTATGAGAGCTGATTATCATCTGTAGTTTGCATTTATTGCCACCAGTGAGGATTTGACACACACTGTACAAACAGGAGACACCTCTTTCCCTCACTGTTTCGCAGACAGTCCAGAGCGGAGGGCAGCAGAGCTCAGCTCAAATATTTGAAAAGAGCAGAAGGTGGGAGAGATACCAAGCCACAGTGTTCAGAGCTAAACGATTTCATATCTTTCTAATTATAATGAACTGATGAACGAAAAAAATACCTCGAATCATTATCTGCCAATGTAGTTTTGATGTTATCAGAAGGAGGGAGAGGGGGAAATGCAAAAGGCTTCCGTGAAGAACAACAGAACTACATATGCAAATTGCAACTGTTATCACATCCTACATTTTCTAGGAAACAAGTGGTTTAGAATTGTAGTCAGAGGATGACATTTTGCTACAGACTTCTTCGAACTAGGGGTAAAAAAAAAAAAAAAAACAAAAAAAACAACAAACCAAAAAAACCCACAAAGGGAATCTTACCAGGACCCTCCTGTGTCACATTTTTACCATATAAGCTGCACTCCCACACTATTGCCAGCATGAACTTTGTAGCAGAACATTGCAGGGGAAAAGGCCATGGCTTTTAGGGTCAAAGCTGGATTTAAAAAAAAAAAACAAACCCACACATATAATACTTATAGAATTCGCTTCTAATAAGCTCACTGCAACTAGCAGCATCAGATAAGAAAATGAAGTCTTCACATTCTTAGGAAGGCACACCCTATTTTTAATAAATTTTGTGTTTATTTTTTAACCACAGATACTCAAGCAGGATTTCTGCAAACCCAGTAGTCATCCCTCTTGTTGAAGGGATGTGTTAATGAACACAGCACTCACCAGGGTTGCAGTGTGATATAGCCAAAGGACTCTCAGAGTGAGAGGATTTGGATTTTTCCTCCTTATTTTCAGTACGAGTGCAGGCCCTTCACCCCTGGGCTGGCAACCAGCCCCTACCCCTTCCTAGCAGCAGAGACACTTCACACCTTCCTCTTTCCTGGTGAGTTGGTACTGTATGAGCAGGGTGGGGAGGCAGGAGAGAACAGCGCGTCCCTCTGCCCCAAAGGGCTGAGCTCCAGTGACAGCCCAGCCTGGACGTGACAGGCAACAGTGCCAGGAGCCTTGCTCTCCACACCCACCTGCAGCAAACACCACACCTGTGCATCAGGTTATAGCAGATACAGGAAGAGGGGTTTGGGCAGCAGTTCCCAGTTCTCCACAGGAACAGACAGCGAGAGAACTGGAAGCATCCCACAGGCCTTATTTGGGCTGTGGGCTACCTCTTCTTAATTTTGCCACCCTTCTCTAAGATAATTAATTATTTTTTTTTGCTGAGCCACTTCCCTCTTGGTGTTTTCATTCAGGGCATTCATGACAGGTTTATAGCCACTCAGAGCTGCTGCTCATATTACTACTTAATGCGTAATTTCAGCTCATGTTATTAATAGCATTATCTACACAACCAAAGAAAATGAGGTATGTCACCCACACTTGTAACTATTTTAAGATTTGTGGGTAATTGATTCCCCACTTTTACTGCAGTTGCCTCTGAAACACACAGAAGAAAACACCACAAGGCACCCTCCACTCTTGATCTTCTCTTAAGTGAAGCTCCCCCGTGCATGGCAGGCTGACACAATCACACTTGAGGCCCACAAAGAACAGTAAAAAACCTTCTCTTTCCCCTGGCAGCCTTTGCTGACATTCCTCTAACCCAGAAGAAAAAAGGTGCCACAACTAATGAAGGTCACAAACTAAGTGTAACAAATTAGAAATTTTTATAAATATCACATCCTGCCCAATTTTCTATCAACCTGTTTGATTATGCTTTACATAGGGAAAAGTGTGATAGAATTAATCAGCCTGTTGGAGTGAACGCTGGAGGAACAGATGAGATTTGGCAAGTCAGGCTGGCATTGAAAAACTGTCACAAAAAAGGCAGACCTAAATCCATAAGCATGTCATTCAGAAAGTAAGACATGCTATGATTTATCAACGTAACAAAAATTGATGGGAACATAGATCTCTCATTTCAAAATGTTGTCTCTGTGTAAATTAAGAGTAGTACCTGTCATCAGGAAACAATGGGAAAAGAAATATGTTTGATAAAAGCAATTCTGTACTCTCTTGTAGACAGCAAACCACTGTGTTGTTGGAACGGCTGCAGTTCTATCCTCAGCAGCAAAAAAAAAGAGAAATGTTGTGACAAGAGGAAGTGCAAATAATTAATAACAGAAGATCAAAAGAAAGGAGTGGCTTTGCAAGAAGTGACTAATGTTTACCCTGTTCCAGAACAGCCCAAATTGCACTGTAGAAAGAGGATGCTCGCATGGCCCCCAGAGCGCAAGAGCAAACCCAGCGCCCAGCAGGCAGCGGCTCACCACTGTGGCACAACGGGGCAACTTTCCCTTTCAAATAAAGAGTTGCTTTCTTCTCAGCTCAACAGCTGCTGCACACAGGGCCTCCAACATCTTAGCTGTTTGATTGTTGTGTATAGAAAAAGCAATACCAAAGCATAAAACATGTAACAACTTCATGAACGTTTTGCCAGCAGCTGATACAACGGAAAGCACATCTCAAAACAGTAGGACAGCAGAGTAAAACAAAAACTATGGAGCCAGTACCATCATGTCATTTGGCACATCCTTGCACTTCCCTTAATTCCGTTTCAGATCTTGGAAAGGAAAGCCAAAGCATCTTATTTGCTAATTAAGGTTTTGCATGATTAAAACACTGAACAAAGGACATCACCAAACAGAAACCTGCCAGCCTGCATGACCTTGCCAACAGACTGATGTCTCAGTCCAGTGCTTTCCCAGCACAGATAGTGAAAGAACTCTGGGCAACTGCATATACAAATATGTACGCACACACTACCATTGATCATAATCCAAAAGTTACACCTCTCTGTTTGAGCTAAGGACACTCCAGACACGCTACAGATGGGGGAAAAAAAAAAAAAATGTCAAAATGATAGGCCTTTATTTTATGGTGTGAAATAGCTAATGATAGTGATTAAGGATTTTAAAGTTCTTTATGAAGTGGCACTAAGATAGTTTCCTGCCTGTAATCTGCCCTGAGTCAATGAAGAGCTGCTAATCAAGCCAAGAAGGCAACAGAGTCGGATGGCTGGCCATCTGCTCAAACCAACACATCACACCTCATGCCCCAAACACAGCGCTAAGCCACAACAGGATGCAGATGACCAGATTGTTTAGTTGTCATTGCAGCTGAACACGCATCAGTTGTTGATGGGTTATGGTGGACTCTCAAAACCAAATGCGACACACCGCCGCTGGACAAATAGCTGCTCCAACATTACACCTTGTCATTTTTGTGGATTGCACCCATGCAGCAAGGTAAAGCATTGGAGGTTAACCAAAATTTTGCCTACTATATTAAGTATTTGCATGTGGTTTTATTATATAAAACATACTGTTAAATGATCCATACAAGCCTTTGGCACTCGGTCTCCCTTTGGTTAGAAGCCCAGCTAGTCCTATAAGAGCTTTTGGCCTTGCAGCTCCTTTCAGCTACAATAATAAAAATTAGGCTTGGAATATTGAGTAGACTCTTCAGCAGATTCTTAGCAATAGAAGTTCAGAGTAGCTGAAGGTTGCCAAATTGTTGCAGCTTGAAAAAAGGAATTGGTACATTCAGGGGAGGGAGCAATTTGAAGTCATTATAAAGCACTTGGACACCATGATGATGGGCAAGAGTTTCTCCTCTCATTTTTCTTTCTCTTATCACTTCCTGGCTCTTTCTTCCACTTTCAGGTAGTTTCATTTTATCCTTCTATTTTTACCCACACAGTTAACTAACAGCCTTCTAGTTGAGATTCTGCTGCTTTTGGTGATGAGGTACCAGCTGTGCATCCCTGCAAGCTGCTGCATGTATGACCTTGAAATTTTCCACGTAGCTAATCAGAAAATACCTTTAAACAGTGTTTCCTGTCTCCCAGAAAGCATCTCTCAATTTTTAGCATTAGATACATATCACTTTATAATATCCACAGTGTTGTGCAAACATTAGCTAGCTAATACCAGCAAAAATCTCTCCTTTCACAGCCCATACCCTGTGATTGTCTAAGTAACAGTTCCTCCATTTCACTGAAGCCAGCCTAGGGAGTTCTTTTTGCTTGCTTCTCTGCAGGAATATTAAAACAGAATGAGAATGAAGATAGCTGTTAATTTTATGTCACAGCCAGGAAACTGAAGGTCTTCAGATCACACTTTCTCCTCAGTCTTTTAATTGCAAAATTATACTTCAAAATTTGACACAAGTTTCTCACCTCCCTATTTCAAGCTACTCGCAAGCAAAACCAGACAAAAAACTTTTTTTTTCTAAGCTGTAGAACCTGCACAATGCTTTTTTCCCAAATAGCTGAAATACCGCTAAATTACCAGCACATTCTAACAGTCCTTGCAATTTTACAGAGTGCTATGTCAAACTAAACCAAATTATAGGTCAGAATGCGCCAATCTTCTCACTGTTATCACTAATTCCCTTTGTGTTTTATTTTCACCCCCTGCCCCCCCCCTGCCCCAACATGTGTCTTATCAGGTTCTTTGAACCACTGGCTAGCATTGCTCAGCCGCTCCATAATTATTTATCACACTAGATCGAGCAACAAGACATTCACAGCATGATCTTCTCACATTTTGTTTAAACATTAAGTGCAATAGCAGATAACAGAAAATTTAGCCTTTGAGGCAAGAGAAACTGGAATTTCAATGGAATCAGATGATTAACACAATTATTGTTAAAAAAGATAAAGGGGGGTCAAAAAGGATTCGTGAGCAGGACATAAAGCCTTCTGCCTTTTTTTCTGGATAAACACTAATCTAGACCTTCAAATACTCCCACTTCTAAACATGATGCTTAGTAACCTGTTCCTAATTTCATATTAAGTTTTAATTAAAATAATGGACACGTTCCCTAAATAAGTTACATCATGACTTCCTGCAATCCTCTTCCAGATCCCACGCTTTTTGCCTTTGCCATCAGCCCTACGAAAACTCCGCAGTGCTTTGGCCAGCACTGTCCTGAGATCCTTGCCTGGCATCCCGAGTCATTCGGCCCTACCGTTCCCTGTAGCCGCCCACAGCTTCTTTCCTTGCGCTTGAACTCCACCTTCTCCAATAGAGGCGTGTGCCCCACATCTGCACAGCACCTCGCACAACAGATCTTATCAGCTAGAGCCCTGGCTGTGAATTACACGAGCAATAAATCATCAAAACCAATTTTTTCTCTGCAGATTAAGGTTACATAAGTTCCGCCTGCCATAAAGTATAAACAGCATAAAATGCACCTCTTTGCATTCCAGCGTGTTGTGGAAGATCATAAAAGCACTTAATATATTATTTAAGCCAGTTAAGCTAGATAGCACAACTGCCTTAATTAGCAACAATTTGCCAAATTCCCATATGCCAGACAAAGGATCATGTTTAGCATTTTCAGGCTGGTAGGAGGGAATCAGAACATTGCAGAAACTAAATGGCAGGCACTGCTTTTTTTTTTTTTCTTGCTATCTCAGCAGAGCCTACATTTCACTACAGCTACCCCACTGTGCTATCAATACAAGATACTGAAACCCACCACATAAAGAAGGCTGGCCTTTTTTGGTTTTATTATTTTAAAGCATAACAGGGTGCTCAATGCTTTAAGAAAGAGAAAAGAAGTCACTTGTCTTGATAGCTACATTCTGTAGGCTGGAGAGGAATTTCCTTGCCTTTTTTTTTTGTTAAGTAAAACCAAAATTTAAAAAATTACCCCCAAACCTGACTTCCTCTGGAAAATCCATGAAATGAAGTAGGTGTTAAGTGGAAATTTAAAAATACTCCAAGCACTAGCCACTCTTCTTGCGTACAGGGTCACATACAAAACTAGGAGAAAGGCAGGAAACACAAGGTGGGATATGCATGAAAAGGGCATTGGTGACAAGAAGGATGAGACGTGAACGCTACCAGCAGCCTGACCTTCGTTACCTCTTGCAACCCTGGCACGCATCACGCGCCCCGAAGCCTCTCGACGCTGCGAGCCAGCGGGCAGCCAGCCCAGCCGCACCGATCGCCCTGGGAATTGCAGCCACTGACACTCCCTTGCAAAGAACAAGACCACTAGAGGCAGATATCATAATCTGAGAGCAGATACAGATTTGAGAGCCTCTGCCATGAAGAGAGGCTTTGGAATGGAGGGTGCCATGACTCTGAGAGGGGAGAGACCTGATGCAAACAGTCTCCTGGCTCGAGCCCCAATCGCTCTGACCAGTTGTTATTTTCCATCCTCTTCGCGTACGCAGATACAACACAGCAAAAATTTTTCCCCATTGAGTTGTTCAGAGAAAAGCCTCAAGGCGGGGAATAAAAAACAGGACAGGAGAACCCCTTTTGGTGGCCTGACATTTTATTTCTCTGTTGCAAAGAGAGGAAAATCCCTTTTTATTCCTCTTCAGTTTTTATGATTTTATGATTTATTTTATTATTTTATTTGCCTCCATTGCAAAGAGAGGAAAATCCCTTTTTATTCCTTTCCAGTTTTTATTATTTTATGATTTTTTAATTATTTTATTGCTCTCCATTGCAATGAGAGGAAAAAAAGATCTCCTGGGAGAGCAGCTGTTTGCTGCAGGGGGCTCGCAGCACGCCCAGGGCACGAACAGAAAGAGACCCACAAGCTCCTCGCTGCGTCTCCCCGGCACAGAGCTGTGAGCAAGGGGGCTGGCAATTTGTCCTCCGAGCCTATTTCAGTTTACATAAAAACCTGAAAAATTCTGAAGCACGATAAGAAGGATAGCCTTTAACTGTCCTGTTTCTCACAGGCTGCAAGTTGTAAAGTGTGGAGGAAGCTGATAATGCACTTTCAGTTCCTGAGGACTTTGAGCAGCTGAAATATATGACATTAGAAAACATCATTAAAAAGCTCACTAACAGATGGCTGAAAATATAAAAGACAAACATCTACAAAACTGTTGAAGTGTAAAATAATGTCAAAACACCTGAAGATCCACCTATTGACAGAGAGGTGTCCAGCACAGAAGACTGGTCACTAGAAGCTTTGGGCACCATGGAAGGCTTGGCTAGCTGGGTCTTCCAGTATGGGAATACTTGGATCACATCTGATTTTGCAAGAGATTAACTGCATAGAATTGATGCAGATGTATTTGTGGCTTCTACACACCGCTGCTCGCAAATTGTGTTTGTGTTCTTTACCACATTAGTTCAAAAAAGTGATTAAATGAGCAACTCCCAACACTTAGCAAAAAAGGACTCCTCTGGTATATTAGGATGCCTCTAATAATGCCACATCAAAACAATAACTAGGTCCAAATTCTCTTGCAGATCTCTTCCTCTGGTACAAGATTTATTAACTTGAGCTGTATTTATTGGCATCCAACTGCAGGGAGAAGATGGATTTCCAGTTGGCTGTGAAAGTTTTCATCATCCTTAAGCACCAGGAAAGGAATTTCCAGATCCAATTAGCGAAGCCTCCGCCCCTACAGTCTGAGCAGTTGTGCTGAGTATCATTAATCACTCTACCAAATGAGGCATTCACCACCCTCCTGGTAGGAACAAGTTACTGAAAAACATTTCTCATTACCATTCCTATTTAGTATTACATTGCAATACATCTGGCGACGCTGTTCGATCTTTATGTTTAACTAACCACATGTAGATGCAGTTGGTTTAAGTATCATGTAAAATACCTGTATGTTTATCTGTCTTTATCAGCTCTCCTTCCCTGTGACCTACCAGTAAATAAATATTGCATCAGATGCCTCCATATATTATATGCAACCTGACTCATCACATCAGACGTGACTTTCATGCTAAATCTGCCTAAACCAGCAAATAACAAACAGCAGCATAAGCAGAGCATCTTCACAATTGTTTCCTTTTTGGCTACGTGCCTACTCTTGTACTGGAAGAGCTGCTGTACTAGAGAAGTTGGTTAATGTTTGCACTTGCACAGCTCCTGGAAGACTAAAAGACAACTCAAATAGTAGAAATTAATATCCACAAAATAGCTGTCAGGGGAAAAGCAAAAGCTTTCCCTAAGGTGCACTGTTACAGTACAGTGTGTTTGACTGGCACTCAGGCTCCCTTTCCTTCACGGGGAGAAATAGGAGATGCATAATCTGTTTGTACTCCTGACTTTTTGCCATCCAATTAGAATGTTGTTTCAATGGATTCCTGCCCTTAAGTAGGCAATATAATCCAATAGATTTACATAATACGTGGTCTGGGTTATGCCATCTTCTGACATGATAGGCTTCAAAGTAGAAAGTAATGTTATCTTCCGAAGGGGCAGAAGGAAGTGATACAACCACAGTCTTCTGAGGACTCAAAGGCATGTCTCATGCCTGATCTCGCAGGAGTGGATTTGTCCACAAGACCTTACATGATGAACAAGATGAACCGCAATCTGACTCAGTGCTGCCACAAAAAAAAAAAAAAAAAAGGGAATGCTTGTAGCTTCAGTAGTCAGAGCACAGCTTTAAGTGTTATTATACAGCTCAACAGTGAAAAAAGGCATTTTGCAGCCTCAGCTGTCTAGTCTCCTGCTCTGCTACCATACCAAGTAATGCCACAGAAGACTACTAAGATCACTGCTCCACTGCAAACCAGGTTAATGGACAATACAATGAAAATGTACAATACAAAATGGACAATACAATGAAAACCTCAGATGAATGCAGGCCAGGGAAATCCATCAGTAACTTCTGCTTGTATATTTATGACTTTTGCTGAGCTCCGAGTGCAGCGTACACAAAAAGGTAGAAGAACAAAGATTGGGATTTTCAAGGGGAACTCAAGGCCTTCTCCATCCTCCAAAACACTGAAGTGTACACACGCTAAACCAGGAGAGCCACTCCATGCTGCAGTCACATGCTCTGAGGAAGCTGTAATCTCACGAGGACACAGATACAGCCATGCAAATATGGGTTATGCCTGTGCTAACAACTGACTATGTCCCTAGAGCTCCTAAATGGCTTTTAATCTAGCTGCCAATGCGTGTGAAAGCTTCTGCTGAACCTTCTTTATTTCTCTTGTGCTTCTGTTAGCCAAGAACACGCTACCCTTCGATACCCTGACTTGAGAGGTCAGAGCATAAATTGGTAACTTCTTGGTTTAAACCTCTGGAGGTGAAAAGGAGGCGATCTGCCTGCCATACCAGGGATGGATGTCACGATTGCAGGCAGCAAACACAGCAAGAGGGCAGCTGGTAACAGGCACTGGGAAACTAGCTGCATTTTCAACATTCCCTTCAACCAAACCACCTCTAACATAGTCCTCACAACAATCAGACTGAAGCAGCACAGGTATTATTATCCGTGCTACCACCACTGCTTCACTCTGCATAGCTCACCTTATGTTAAGTAATACATAACATACTGTAAAATCCTAGTATAGGCTAAACAAGTTGTAACGTACCTCAGATGATCAAAGCAAACTGAACTGCAAAGCATTAGAAGGAAATTGCATCTGCTCAGCACCAGCCTGTGCAAGGCTCCTGAGTCACAGAGCTGACAGTAAAATTTCAGACATGAGGCAGAAAACAGGAGGGAAAATGCCGCAAACATCTAAAGGGGAGGGCTTGTCTTAATGGATTTTTGTCGTTACTGAATTCAATCATGGATAAAGGCCAAACTTTCCTAAGACAGCCTGAAAATAAGAACCTGTTTCTGTTTTAAGACCCATCAATAGGCACTTTCCCAAGGATGCTACCTGCATCAGGCATTTGGCTTGGTGGGTGCTCAGCATCACTGTCTGCAGAGAAACACCTGACCAAAATCATCCAAACTTCTGCCAAGAGCAGTGGTGGTCTCTGTACAGCCATGCCCAGTGGGACCTCAGAGAGAGAGGCCTTTGTATGGCCCTCGAGATGCCTCCCAGTGCCAGCAGCGACCTGGCACAGGAGCACAGCTGAGCCACAGCTGCAGCAATTACACTAATTGTCCAAGGGACAAAACAATCGCACTTGTCTGACTGGTCAGGGCATGACAGGAGCCCGACACGTTTTTCTCTGTGAAAGCATTTCGCCTTGAAGTAAATTACTGAAACAAAGTCCCTTTAACTCCAAGCTTTTCCAGACTTCTTCCTGGCAAGTACAATTTATTCTTTATAAAAAGGAGAGCTTTAAAAGAGATGTTACCCAGGAGAGCAAGATCTCACTGCAGTTGGCTTTCACCACCACCTGTGAAGAAGATAACCTTGAATTTCCATTACACTGTGATGGGAATTGAGGTTTCAACTCCAGCCAGCTCCCTGAAGAACACCAAGGGTGCAGACCAAGGTCTCTTTTCTTGGTCGCACCTCTGCTCTCCGTCAAATGGGACTGTCTTTGTTACGGAGATCACCCCTGGCCCCATGTGAGCCAGGTTCTCTGGCTCCTGCCTGGGGCCAGTACACTTGATGGTGCACAAGCTGTGGAGGAAAATTGAGATTACTCAAGCCAGGAGCTGCACCTACACTCGCAGATAGCAACAAGGCGCACACAGACACACATGACTCAGAGCTGCACTTTGTACCACCTTCAGAGGCCAAAATAATCCAAACGGACGCAGTTAGAGTTGCTGGACTTGCTGCAGGTGCAAAACCAGTGCCAACCAAGAGCCCCAGAGATTCCACCAAACTCCCACGGTTACAAACAAAGCAAAGGACCTTTCCCTCCCTTTGCTCACAGGAGCCACTGGTAGAATTGAACATCCTGACCACTACCAGCAAGGGGAAATTCCAGGGTTTTCTGTCTATTTCTTTAGGACCACAAACTGATGGTAAAACTGACTGGGAGAAGTGACTCCACCCTAGAGGGCTGCAGTGTTGTGGGGCTGGAGGACCCCAGCAGTCTCCATGGCTGGCAGAACTCAGAACCGGTGTCCGGGCAGCCCAGTCGCCTTGGCCACCCCGGCACATTTTGGTCCAAACACAGCTCCGTGGCAGTTTTCCCTTCCTACCTGGCGTGAGTGAGGGAGGGAGAGGGGTCTGCGCCCTATTGAGGAGATTGGCTTTAAGGACTAAATGGATGGAGCCAAGGCAAGGGATGGCAGCGAGGATGGTGTGCACGGCCAGGTGAGCAGCACACACAGAACGTAAGGCAGAGTCCGGCTTCAGTTTCATCTCTGAAATATGACTTGGGTTCAAATTTGCAGAGGAGTAATCCTCCAGGAGAGTAGAGCATGTCAGAGAGGAAAGGACTTCTCTTCCTACACACTTCAGTTTTAAAAGGCAACATAAGCTTGTGTTTAAGTTATGTAAGTGTTGCTTTCTGAAAGATAAGCGGAGGAGTTACCTACACAAATGTTGACACAGGGAAAACAGTCACTGCCCTTTCCAAGAGAAAATATCCCGCTCCCTGGACGAGGGAGATGCAAATGCAGTGGCTGAGGATTTTGTTTTGTTTTCCAGCTGGCTTTACAGTAGGCCAGCCCTGGTACCTTTGCCATCCATAAAAGCTGTGGATGGAGCAGTGTGGCATTACAACGAGCCCATTGTAACCACATATTTCCACTTAACAAGTGACTGCCAGCCCCTATTTGATTAATGCCATTAGGAACGAGTGGCCACTGTTTACCTTGTAATTTATTAGAGGCAGGATTTCCGAAAGGGACTTCAAGTAGGCACCTAATTCTTATGGTCTTTTAATTATAATTGAATACCTAGCTTCATTAAGCACCTCTAAAAACCCAATCTGAAATGATTTGGCAGGACGAGAAATGCTTCTGAGCCTTAGGACAGGGTTCGTCCTTGGCAGTTTTTTAAAGAGAGGATGCAAGATTTGCATGAACTGGAAGACTAACCCATGGCTTTGGCAATTTGTAGAGCACAGAGGAGGATCTGGCTGGCCCAGCGAAGGAGGCAGCCTTTGTAACGGGCAGTGAGAGTGCTCCACCATGCAAGAAGCCACTCATCTGCTGCGCAGACGGCCTTGACCAGGACACCTTTAAAATTGTGAGATACTGAATAGAATTTAGCAGTAAAAAAAAAAAAAAAAAAAAGTCAGTGGCATCTCAGGTTCACAGGGGAGAGGGAGCAAATAAAACCCAGGAGTTTGGCAGAGGGAGCAAAAAAGCAGGACAAGACACTTGTTCTGTAGCTTTTTTCCATGCTTGAAAGTTTTTACCTCACCATTGTTTTCCAGACATCTGGACATCACACTTTAAAATAACAACAAAAAAATTTAAAACCAAAACCAAACAAAACCCCACCAAACTACAAAGCAACCCAAAACAACAACAACTAAATAATCACGTTTCACATACACTGTTCAGTTTTTCAAAACGTCCTGCCACATTATTATTTCACATGACACCATGTGCTCCCTGGCTACAGTGGTTTGGTTGCTCTGCATCACTTAGGCCACAGCCACAAAGCTCCACCTCACACAACCTTCCTGTTCCTGGTGCATCATGGCATAACCACACACAGCACCAGTCACAGCCCAGTGCACATAACAGACAAATAAAATAATAAATTAAAAAAAAATATATAAAAAGGACAAAAGAGAGGGCATCCAAACACAGCATTGCAACACATCCCAGGTTCGCCCACAGGAAGCAGCAGTGTGAGAAAAGCAGTAAGGCAGTTCCCTTTCCCCCTTCCTGCAGAACAACAGCTCTTCTTTATGCCTTTCAGCCTACAACGTTAAAAAGGAATTCCCAGTCTTGGAAATCTCTCAATTCCCTTTTCCTCTCACTTCTGACATGCTTTACCCAGTGTGTCGTCAGCCTTGGGACATGCAAGGGTGACTCCTGCAGAGCGCTGGGAGCACCTGACAGAGCCCTGCTGAAGACCCATGTCAGCTCCCCTGCATCCACAGAGACACACTCAAACCATAATGCTCCTTCACAGCTTTCCCAGCCAGCCATTTAGTCAGTTTATTTAGTGAAGAGGAATTCCTGAGACCCAGATTTAAAGTGCTGAATACTTACGCTAACGTTTTTTTTCTTTACAGTGCAAGGAGCTTTTCAGACCCTTTAAGAAGCCACTTCGGAAACTGCATTTGCCCCAGCACCTTCCCACAGAGAAAAAACTGAAGTACTTGAAGGGAAGTTTGGCCATAATTGGGGGCCGCATCGATCTGTTTCTCCAGCGGTACTGCAGAGCCTCAGAAGTCAAGCACTGGCAGAAGTAAGGGTTCGTCTTACCTGGCACCAGTGATGCCCCCAGCACGCCGGGCTCCTGCCCCTGCTGCTCCTAACGGGCATTTAGACACGTCCCACATTTCCAGGCACTGGAGATCAGGTCAAGTATCTTGAGGAGATTTGTGTAGCTTGCTCTAACTGCTGAATGCTCACAGATTTTGCAGGTAATTTTAGCAGGGGCTGTGTGCCACTAGTCCTGTCCAGCGCAAGGGCAATTTCAATGTGCTATCCATCAGCAACATCCCTTTGCAAGTAAAGGGAGTCCTACGTGGCTCCCTGAGTTAACAGATAATCCATGCTTAGGGGAGACAAAAAAAAAAAAAAAAAAAAAAAAAAAAAAAGGAAGCGGGGAAGACAAAAGCTGTGCAAAGGGTATGTCAGTGGTTACACTCACCAAGCCAGAATTAGGGAGCAGAACGAGGAAGCGGATGAAGTTTGTACTGACATGCACAATCCATGTGTCTTTCTTTTCCCAAGGATGTTCTGGCGGTTTGTCTCCCTCTTCTCAGAGATGGACGCAAAGCGGCTGCAGAAGCTGCATAAGTACATCAAGAACAACCAAATGGACAAGTTTCTGGTAAGCAAACAGGGAAGTTAATACCCCACAAGGTGTTCCTGCCGCACTCACTGGCTTTAAAGGAATAACTATACCATGCAGCTTACATGGGTTGATCCGTGTCAAAGCAGAATCCTGCCACTGAGAAGTCTTTATCAAAAGGCCACAAATCGTGCAGATATTGCTAGTTCCTACATAATGCAGGCACTGAGCTATCACAGCTGCCAGTAGCTTTCCCTGGCAAGCTCTGGGAAGCTGAGCTGGTGTCCCCAGCACCATGGTTTGCAATTTTGGAGCTGTTTGCTGACCCCACGTTTCCAGTCATGCTTTACAGACCAAATCTGGTTCGTAGTTTTATCTGATGATATGAGAGTTAAACTTTGAAACAAGCAACTAGTTCAGGTAAAGCCTGTGCTTGCCAAAGGTGATTTCTCTGCCTGAGCACCAGCTGTACAACAAAAGGAAATTGTAACAGTTTCCTGAGAACACCAACTCCAAAGGGTTAACCCATTTAAACATACTTACAGTCAACCATATCTTCTGAGCAAAGGCTCAGTACACCAGGAAGTTCAAAAGTCCACAAGAAACACATACTTTAATAAGTTTGTTAAAAAGAAATTAAAAACAGATCTACCTAAAAAAAAAAAAAATACAACCCATATCACAAAAAAACCCCAGGAGTAAACTAGGAAATTGTTTCAAATAAATTAGAAAACGGTAGCAGGCAAGATCTCACTGGGTACTCTTTGCTTCACGTTAAAAGGAGAGCTGTGGTCATCTGATAGCTGACAGTGATAAGGCCATAAATAAATTCGAAGTCACAGGTAAACAGTTCTCTCCTTTCCAGTTAGAGAGAAAGGGGGCAAACATGGATTTTGTTTTTAGTTTACAGGGAAGCAAACCCATTTATTTATAAAAAGGTATTCCAACAATGAAGAAATCAGACCTATTGCAAAGAAGAAAAACCCAAACACAAATTCCTGTTGCTAGCGTGAGACGCCTGAGATTAATTGGGAGATATTTAAAAAAAAAAAAAAAAAGCAACTGGCAGCCCCAAGAGGCAGGCGGTGACAGGTGTTCTTGCTCCCTTCAACTCGTGAGCACTGCGGAGGGTGAATCCAGCTCTGTTTCCAGCACAGCCCTTCTCAGGGGCTTGGCCAGGCCCAGGACACGGCCCCAGCTGAGGACAAGCCCCGCTGCTCCCGCAGGGCGCCAGCCTGAAGGCAGCTCCCCGTGCCACCTCAAAACAAGTACTAAAAAGCAAATAAGCCCCCCAAACCCTCACATTCTTTTTCTCCCCTAAATAAAAGCCACAACCAAAACACAAAATTCCACATCTTCCTTTCCAAGGAGACAAAAAAGAAAAGAAGAAAAAAACCCCAACCAAAAAAACCAAAAACAACCAAAAAACCAAACCACAAAAAACCCCCAAATGCACAGGAATGGTGGGTGACAAGCATTAGTCACACTGCGTCGTGCACTGTCAGAATGCACCAGCCTGCAGGCAGCGAGAGCCTGCCGGCCCTGGCTGCATGGCGCTGGGGATGCGGCCGCCTCCAAAAAGGCCGCCAGAAGAAGCGACAAATTCTGCCATTATGTAACGGTTGACAAATGCCTTTTGTTATGCAAGACAAGTGGGAGAAAAATAAGCATCTTTGCCCTTTGTGGGAAGGGAACAGCAGTCGGCTCCCTGCTAAAGCATAAACAACAGGCTGTGCATCCGGGGGGGACCAGCACACTCCATGCAACAGAAATAGATTATTTGGAAATGCCTTGTTATTTAGATGAGTGAGCATAAAAATACAGAATCAATACATAATTAGTGAGTGACAGAGGTTGTCAGCATGGTAATTTCATAATTTTTCGAGTTTTGTTAAAGCAGGGAGGCTAGTGAGCAGCCATCCACTAGCCTTGCTCTTCAGTCATCTTAAAATCAGGGATCTACATCCCATTTCCTCACATTTAGGCCTTTTAAACTTATTATTAGAAAAAACACCAGATTTGAATTTAAAAACTAGTCCCAACTCTGGTTTTGGACTTACTGAAAATGCCAGATCAGACCTACTTCTCAGCTTAGAGCTGGAACAGAGCATCACTTTCCTTTGCAATCTGCTGGCTCCTGCAGGCTGCCGAAAGCTGCAGAAATCAGCCCCACGCCTGTCTGAAAGAGTAAAGAAATAAGTCTCCTGGGCTGAGGCTCCAGAAGTTTATTGAAAAAAAAAAAAAAAAAAAGACACAAAACTGAAACAGCGTGACCACTAGCAACACAAAAATCCCTCTTCTCTAGGGTAGCCTGGAAGGATGTACAGTCAGGCAGCTGCTGCCCGTCTGCTCCCTGGCACCATCCTACCACCCTTGGGATGTTCAGAGTGGGGCCCATCGTCACCCCCAGCCATCCTCCCGGCGCACAGGGTGCCACAAAGCGACAGTGACATCCAGTGGCAGTGGGTGCGTGTCCACAGCACCCCCGTCCCATCACACACCCTTGAGCCGGGGTTCAAATGCAGCCACCAAATGGCATCCTTGGCCACTGACCATCTCCCCGAAGCGCCTGAAAACCAACAGTCCTCTTGCTAGTACGCCAAGAAGGGCTCTGGCTTTAACACAGAGTTTAGGTGCTTGGGTAGACTGGGCTGTGCAAATAGCTGGGTTGGACTTGCACTCAGGGAAACTGAGACTGCAGAGAAAATGTGGCTTTGCAGAGGGCAGCAGGACTCGCTGCTGGGTGGGATGGAGCCTCAGAGCTCAACTGTGAGGAACCAACACATCAGAGGGTGAGGATTTGTGCAGCCGGTACAGTCATTTCTCAGCTCATTGCTGCTGCCACCCGACAGGACCAGGGTTAAGCAAGAGTTATTGCCCAAGCATGAGTCAATGCGTGCTGCTTGCTCACATAAATATCTTTAAAAGTGGCTTTTTTTTTTTTTTTTTTATAGCAATTATGCTGTCCTTCAGAAAAAGTTCCAGGACTCAAAGAAAAGAAACTGAAGCAGCTTTACATCAGCTGGGGTCTCCACAGAGGTAGAGGAGACCTGCAGGAACACCTAGGTCAGAGACACGGTCACCACCAACACACCCACACCGTCACCGCTCAGCAGCAAGGATGACAGGTGAGAGGTACGGGCACAGCCAGCGTGTCACACAGGCACTGAGCGGTAAAAGCATTTTCCTGCTCAAGTAGAGCCATCCACACTTGGTGTTTCTGCAAAAGGATCAGCAGGTGCAGATGTGATCAGTGGTGGAGCCAGAGGAGTTGGGCAGGTTGAACTGCTCAGAGAGAGACGGGAACAGGGAAAACAGCAGCAAGAGAAGCTACTATATGCATAAGGCAGCAGTAAGGAAGAAGACATCCCTTTGTTGGCCCACATCAGTTGGCGTTAATTAGTGTCTCTACCTGGCAATCCGGATGCTCAGAACATACCTGTGGTTTTGCCTTTGGGCCCACCCTGGCAAAGCCACACACGCTTGTCTTCTGCAGCAAAAATGCAGATCGACCTGTAGCAGGCGTGTTTGCAACCGGAGTCACCGACAGCCTGGCTGCTCCAGCACACAAAACCCCAAAGGAGGAATGAAAAAGGGCCATTAGAAGCAATTGCTGATGAGATCAGCTTTGCCACAAACAGGTGCCACAGGCTGCCTGCAAAAGGAGTTGTCCCACATAAGCCTATTTTCAAGCTGCTAAAATGCAATCACATGGCCTGTGGGAGTTCTCATGCACTCATAACCATCTTGCTTTTCATCTCTTTTCTCCCAAGTCTCTTCATTTACCTCTAAAAAAGTCCAATCTGGTGTGTAACACCTCTGAGGGAGCACTGACGATCCAAATTGATAAACCAAAAGTCCAAAAACAAGAGCTAGCCAGACAGCGTGATCTGGGAGGCTGAGTAGGAGTCCCACGCTAACCTGCCGGCTGTGCGGCTCCCGGCGATCCTCCTCCGTCTGTCTGCTCCCCGTACGAACAGAGAAAATACCGTCCAACCAGTTCTTACATAGATAAACACACCATAGACACAACGTGCATGAAATACTAAAAATTACTGCAGCTGAGGTGTCATGAACATAGCAAGGGCTTGGGATTGCTGGTTGCTGGAGAGCCTGGATGGCAAGACATCACCAGTAGCCTGGTGTTCCCAGATATTTCTGGAGACAATGTATTTGGGGAATTGAACCATATGCAGAATCCACGCAGTAAAGCCCCCAAAGGACAGCTCGGGCACACCAGTATCAGCTCCTGGAGCAGATGGAGCTGCTCAGAGGAGTTACGTCTTAGATTTACTTTTTTTTTTTTCTTGTTTGTTTTCTAAGGTTCTCACAGACAATTTCAGAGGTTGACAGAAAAATAGAAATCAATTCATATTGTATCATCGCCTGAACAAAACACAAGGAATAAAGGCAGTCTTCATGGTTTCCCAAAACCACAGACTACTGAAATACTTGCAGCGTCATAGCAACAAGCTTCAACCCAAGCAAAATGAAAATTTGGCTGTTTTAAACCATGTGATCTTATTTATTATTATCCTGGAGTTTCCTAACAGCTGTGCACCAGCACTGAGACTTGGCCAAGGATGTGTAAGTATCAGACCTACCTTTACTACCTGCTTCTTTCTGTATAAACCTCAACAACGGCAGAGCAGTGTATACGGAAGCAGGCAGCTGCTCCTTGCCCTGCTCTGGCAGAAACCTTCCTGTGACCAGGGCAGGGGCTGCTCTCCGCACATTTCTGCTCAGACACATGTACAGATACACAAACCCTCCACATGCTCAGCAGCCACACTGACTGGGGAGGAGGGAACAAAAGAGGAAGGGACTAGTGTACACAATATATTCTGGTAAAAAAGTTTCATAACTTTATACGTACACATGCTGTTTCTCACCGTTTTAGGTAAATAACGGCCATGAGCCCACATACACAATGTTCTTGGCAGATGCAGCTGCTGCCTTCCCTTGATCCAGACCGAGCCCATAGCTCTGTTTGCTGCTGCAGGAAGAGGCTCAACTGAGAGCTAATGCTGCAGGATAGAAACAGAAAAGAGTAACAAAGCTGGCTGGTTTGGTCTTCATGGTTGGCTTGATTTAATTTACAGTGCAATCCAGGTTTTAAGAAAATATCAGAAACATCAATAGCTTTACTTTTAGTCTGAGTAAAAAACCAAAACAAAACCAAAACACGAAGATCCTTCCTACATACTAAAAATCAGATGTTTGGGTAGGGGGCTTAGTTATTGCCTTCAGATCTGAACCCAAGCAAGAAAAACCCTTCCCGGATCCCTTTGGAAGGACAGATAACACAGGCCATTTTTAGAATCAAGACAACAGATTTCCTTTTTAAATGGCATCTTGGATCACATCCATGGGCCTTGGCAAGAGACTGAAGTCACTGGCAGAGGCTCTGCTGCCAAGCGCACGCAGAAAATTGCTTGTGAGAGGTTGTGCAGGAGGATGTCACACGTTGCCTTCACTGGGCAACACTCAACTTCTTGCATTGGGTTTCATTGTGCACATGAGCAGATGCTTGAGTGGTGCAGACCTGGTTCAGCAGCAGAACACAAGGAATTTTATTTGAATAATCAAATATTTCTTTCAGCTACAGGTTTTGAGCTTTCACCGTAGTGCACACTCTATAAGCCAAACGCAGCAGCAGATGTAGCTGTGTCAGAAAAATAGTGTATGCCCTCAAAATGTCACACTTGCTTAATGTAGAACTGAGCAAGATTAAAGCCTGCTCAAGACTTGGATTATTCTACAGTTTTCCAGTAGGACTTGAGGTGACTTAGAAGTGACAGGAAAACTCTCCAGGAAAACTGAGCTCTGCCAGAAATAACCTCATGGTTTCCTGACCAGATGATGTGGGCAAAGAGAAAAGATTTCACCTTCAGAGGTCCCTGCTCTAAGTGTACGATGAGCAAACCTTGGGTATAAACTCCAGGATGCATCAGTGCCACTCAGGCAGCATCGCAGGGATCGCTTTTTCCTGCTGTTTGGTTTTGGAAGCCGACGGGCAGCGGTGCTGCCAGGGACTCGCGCAACTGCACGGCTTGTAGCACCCAGTGCACATTTCCTAACTTGGGCTGTTTGGTCTTTTCCATTTAAATGGAGCATCAGGGAATTCACAGAAGTGTTGCACAACTTTGGCCTCGGCTCTTATGAAAAGTAACATTTTCATGCATTTTATGAAGTGTCAATGTGTAATGTAGAACAAAAAAACCCCAAGCCCCACAAACAACAAACCCCCATGTTGGTGTCAGGGGCTGGACTTTGCTCAGACTAACCAGGGAAGTCACTGCTGGGAAGCGACTTTTACCCAGCTTGATAATTCCCCCCAAATCACCACTACTGCCCTCATACCTGTTTTCAACACCAGGTCACCTTTCCCTGGGCAGGAATAGTTTTGGTTTTTGTTCTTCCTTCATACCAGCTGAAGCTAGCAGACTTTTTATTAAGTCTCCTGTTGGTTTCTACTTGGTAGTTTGGCTTCAGCACTCCCAAAACATCAACATTTCCCTGGGGAAAAGGGAAAGAATTGAGAAAGCTGCAGGAACACAAACAGCTGCCCAGGAACTTGCACCTTTAATCCATTTCAACTCCCACAGATACGACGTATTGGGCTACACAACCGCAAAGGGCTTCAGCCTCACCACCTCTGAAGTCAACTTTAGTGTTTGGAAAACGAGGATATGTTCCAAAGTGGATACAGCCAAATCCCCACTTTTCTAGAAGTCACAAGAAGGCAGGGGGAGCAAGAGGGCAGGTATTTGTCAAAAGCCAAGTTTTAACCAAATTCAATGCAGATACTTCGAAGTGCAGGAACACTATATTTATTAGGTCAATATTTCATTTTAGCAATACAATTACAGAATATCACAATGCTGGTTACAAACATAGGATGGTTTGACGGTTACAAATAATGTTGGGCACTGCAGCCTGGGAGAACAGGGTACGAAACGTTAGTCTGGACACGACAAGTCGGGCGGTCTCCAAAGTCTAGTGATGGCCAAGAAACTCTCACATCAATGAACATGGCACTACAGGTAGAGATTCTGCTTTAGAGGTGGGTTTGTGTAAGTTCGATTTATACAGTTATACAGTTCAAGCAACATCTTTTTCAAAACGCTATTAAATTAAAATCCCCTGTAGTTCAATAAAGTATAAAAATAGTACTGAACCTGGTAATACTCAATAAAATGTAGGGTTCATTCACATCATTAAGTAGTAAAGAAACGGTGAAGTTGTAGTTACCACGGCAACATCGCTTCCCATAAAGGAATATACATAAAAGAAAAAAGTTACACATATGGTACCTGCGACGATTATTTAGTGATCCAACACTGAACTTGTGCACCACAAACCAACTTTCTAAATATATCTATATATTTATATAGTATATATCTTTTTCATCTTAAAATTTACTTTTGGAAAAAAAAAAATGTGCACTTCAACAAACTCACTAAGGCCACTCATGCTATAGATACCGAGGATTGCAATGAAATATCCTTAAACAAGACCCTAGAGCACACACCTTTAGATCACCAAAGGGAAACCTGTTCCACTGCCTAAAACATTCCTGAGATTTAGGGACAGAAGCATTACCAGTGCTGCCAGGTTTTCATACACGGTTTAGTTTATTTCCAGGTAAAAAAGGGAATTTCTTCCCCACTTCTCACAGAAATCCAAGGCCAAGAAGCACAAGGTGCAACAGGCCGGTCATGTCAAACACTGAAACACCCACAACAAAGAGTCAGATTCACAACTAACGCTTGACCAGGAATTTTCTTATTATAAAACATAAAAAGGGAACAGTGACCTTCAGATACCACGAGGTTTCCGCACAGGCAGAGGGAAGAATCTCCATTTAACCACTGGTAACAGCAACACCCGCCCCACGCCATTCGCTGCCAGCCTGCGAGCCAAATCTCATCCGTACAAATCAAAGTTTAGCCAAGAGCTTCAATCATGTTTTAGGCACGATACATTTTCCTTTTTGTGCTCTACCAATACGTAGGACTATAAAAAGGAAATCAAGTTAAATGTGCATTTTTTGTACCACGAGAAGCAGCGCAATGGCACCTTTAGCAAATTTCAGACTGCAGCACATTTAAAGAAAAACTTCATTTTTAAAATTACAAAATAACATTGTCAGCCTAGTAAGTTAGAATTCAATAACAAAACCCCTTCAAAAATATTTAACAAAACTCATGTGCAAAAAAAAAAAAAGTCTTAAACAACAGGCATGGCTGTAGAGTGAGGAGAGCACGGCAAGAGGGACGGTGGGGAGACACCCAGGACACGCAAGTTACTCATTCAAGCAACATTATGCTGGAAATGAAGTTTTAAGGGTTTAGTTTAAACAACAGTTTAAATATTTTTCCTTAAGGTTGCACCTGTCCTCACTACTTTCATCCAGTCCCTCCGGTGTGATAAATTACTTACCTTCCAGAAAAACTCTGAAGATGCATTTCACTGGATTTCCACTCACAGGGCTCCCCATTTAATGCCAGCACCGAACAGCACCTGTTCCACTAGTGGTAGATGAATTGTGCGTCTATAAAATGCCAATAATTAATTAACTTTAGCGAGTGTTTCACAGGGGAACTCCCCAGCTCTGCCCCACAGGGAGGGCGGCGCAGGGTTCATGTTGGCAAGTTCTGCACTGGAGGACAAAGGGGACAAGACCCTCGGCTCCTGGGGCAGGAGTCAGGAAATACTGAAGTAACACCACAAGATCTACTCCAGTCCCAGGGCACAGAACCATAACAGCAGAGACATCTAAGAACTCAGCTTAGGAGATACAGAACCAAAGCCTAGAGGGGTCAGTTTTATGTTATTACATGGAGAATACGAGGCCTGCAGCACGGAGAGCATCACAGCCGCCATCCTCCAGAACCGCACACCCTGGTGTGACCGGGGTTGTAAGGTGTTACAAGGGGAAGTTCAACCTAAGAGTCAAGTCAGGATTTCACTCAGTCCCACGAAAACCATGTCGCCAGCACCACAACACCGCAACTACGCTGGGCCAAATCCCGTTTCTTGGCCTAAGTCCATTATCACACAGAATTCCAGATGACTTTTAGGACAGTAATTCCTTCCAGACAAGCCAATACACCAACGTAGACAACCTGCTGGCGACTTCACTTTAGGAAAGAAAGAAAAGTACATCCACCCAGCAAGATTTGAGAACAAAGCTACCAATTAAATTAATTCAACTACCACATTTGGTTCCCTGATAGAGGCCCAACACCTCCCTAACCTGCCCCGTGTCCGAAGTTCTCCTGGTTGCTGTAACTCGAAGGCAAAGCACGAAACACGTACACAAACCAGAGCTGAAATCCCAGCAGCGACCCACAGGGACTCGTCACCACTACCAAACCTGCTCCTCATCCCAAACCCCAGACCTGGAGACCTGGGAGGTCCCTTAGTCAAAAGCTGGAAATGGAGATCCAGGACTGGAAACCCTGAGCAAACAAACGGTCTCCAGACAAAGTAAGTATAAATCCATGTACCCAGTTTGAAACTTTTAAACCTTCTGCAGTACAGAAATTACACAGCTGCTTGAGGACAAGTCTAAGCACACTTTCCCTGCCTAAGTTCTGACCCTAGCATTACATACTTAATTTAATTTTAAATAGTTTAAATAGAACTTAAGAAGAGAATTCGTAAGAACTTTATAATTCAGTGCCCTGCTGTATGAGCATTCAGGGATAAAAACATTTCACTTTGTAGATAGCCAAATTTGTAGTACCTAAAGCAGTCATAAATAAAAATTGCTACAAATTAACTAGATTTTAAATCCATGCATAATTTTAAGTTGGATTTTCATTGACCAGCCATTGAGGATACACTGCAGTCTAAGACTTAGTACCACAGGGGTTCTTCTTAATGTGAAGACTTCTTTTCACCTCAGTGAAGATATTCCAAGGATGCAATCATTAATTCTGCATTCCCTAATTACATAACTGGATTTTAAAGTTGGTATTACTCAGCCTTTCCCCTCAAAATACACTTAAAGGCACCAGTATATGAACTATTGGCCTGTAAGACTTCAGTTCTTAAATGAGCCATTAAGCTCAAAGTCGCATGTGAAATTTGTTTCCTCTCCACACTCTTCTGAAGACCAACAAGCAGCTTTCCCTGTCCCAAACTTCACAAATTACAAACCAGGCCCCAAATAAACCAGCAGCCCAAGCCCTGCAGGGCCGGCCCCGGCTCAGCCCCTGAAAATAGGGGAGGGAGAAAACCCCAAACGGACAGAGCCCGACCCACAGCAGCACCGGTTGTGAGGTAAGAGCAGCGAGTTGTTCTTGTGTGCTGCGGTACAGACTTTCCAATGACTATAACTCAACATTAAAAAAAACAAACATTACCAAAACCAACACCCAAACCAAAACCCACACAACCAAGCAGCGCCCCCAACAGAAAAAAAATTAAGACAAGCTAGTGAGATAGGCATCGTTACAGGATTTTACAGATGACTTCTGGTTTTAAATTAATATAAAGGAATCAGTTTCTGGTTGTACTATTGTTTAATGTAGAAATGAAGCATCACAAAAAAAAAAAAAAAGTGTTGTGCTTTTTGGCATTTTCCGCTGACCCCTGCACGCTGTACAATAAGTTGTGTTCTCCAGAAACAAAATCGAACTGGATTGTAATACAAAACTTATTAACTGGTATAA
This sequence comes from Caloenas nicobarica, assembly GCF_036013445.1. Taxonomy (NCBI): domain Eukaryota; kingdom Metazoa; phylum Chordata; class Aves; order Columbiformes; family Columbidae; genus Caloenas; species Caloenas nicobarica. The sequence goes on from NC_088261.1 coordinate 2,134,544, forward strand.
ACAAGTTACGGCCTCAATTATTAGAGTGAGCCCATTCAAAAAGAAAAAAAAAAATGGCTGCAGCAAATAGTTAAGCATTTCTAGTTTTTGCTTGTGGCATTGACATTAATATTTGTATAAGCTTACTAGGTAAACACATGCCATCGCAACCGCTAAAGAACGTTCACTTCCTAGTTTTGTATCTATTACATGAATATAATTTTGCACTGATCATACATCTAAAGGAAATAATTCTACTGTAAAAGTGAATGCAGGGGCAGAAATATTAAATTAAAGCCACTGGTCCAAAAACTGTTTCTAGCAGGCTGGTCCACTTCTGATTTTCCTGGTCCTGTTCAGATTAGCACGCATGGTTGGTACCAAAGAAAACTACGATTGCTGGTCTACCGGATCTTCCATTCCTCCCAGATGAACACTGGTCCAGTTCAGGATGTTAAAAACAACATACGGTGATTACTCACTCAACGACCTACTGTGGTTCACAAAGGGTATGTTGCTCTCCAAAGCGGTTCTTTGCCACTTTTCTTCATAAGGCAGCAGCCAAGGCTGGGACATTCTCCCTTTTCTGGATATTTACGACTAATTTTGCTACAATGCGTTCAGCAGAAAGACCTTTCTCACGTAACTCCTATAGCACAGCGTTTACTCTTTCTATATTTCAGAAGCAATCTCTTGATGAAACCTTCCATTCACAATAAGAATGCAACTCTTTTGAACTCAAACAGTTTTATTTCATGTTTTCTTGCAGGCTTTCTGCAAAGTAGCTTCCTTTGAAAGAAGAGAGAAAGAAGGGGTTCTCGGGAATACCAAATTAAAAACGTGAGCCGAACTAAACATGCCATCCACATGCTGATAGGAATTGAACACACATTCATCCATACGGGCACTCTGCAGCAGACTGGACCAGTGTTTCAACGCAAATTCCAGCCCCCAGAGAACTACATGGTTTAGAGATTTCACAGTATGACTTTTCCCCCTGTAACCCGGGGGAAAAAAACCCAAACTGGTTAACTGACCAAGTTCTTAGCTACTCTGTCCGTCAGCGTTCTGAGACATCAGAAAAGACTGGACCACTTCTTCAGTGGACTGAGGGCTGGTGCTTACATCCTCCAGAGCATCCGTGACTGAGAACTGCCGGTCCCGCAACCGGTTCCAATTGGCCAAAATATTGTGGTATTCAAAAACTTTCTCGTAATTGCCAATGGAATTGTACAGTTTAATGAGACCTCTGTAATCGTATTCAAGTCCACTGTATCCTTCACCAAAAAGCTTCTTCCCTAAAGAAATCCAAAAGAAAACAAAATTCAAAGGTAATCCACCCGTATGTTGCATCTTATTTTTCATGCCATTTTTACCAACAACATGAACTTTTTTTTTTGTTATGGCAAATCATCACGTTTTTATGCATTAAATCAGGACACAAAGAACACAAAAGCTTCCTGGAGGATGGTTTGAGTTCTGCCTTCTCCCTCCAGGGTCTTGTAACCTGTCCTCAAGGACTCTACAATCAGATCATTAATTGCACCACAGCTCTACACACATTAAAAAAAAAAAAAAAAACAAACTATCAGTCATGTAACGAAGGCAGCCACCTCGTGTCCCAATTTCACTCCAAATTCTATTTAATGGGGAAGTTGTTTTTCGGTTTTCTACCTTAAAATCATAAATTCTTCTATAACACACTGTACAGAACTGTATAAACAGTCTCAAAATTGAGCTACAGTGTGGCCCAAAGATGCATTTGATTTGGAATTCTAAGTTCACTGCAGATGATAACAGGCAAGGAAAATACTTAATGAGAGTATAGTCAGGCTGATGGGCACAACAGGTTTCCATTTCTTTCAAAATTGAACTACATTCTGCACTTCAGTTCTAGCCACAACTGCAAAATGTATTCTAATTACTAACACCCCAGCTTTTAAAGCAGTTGTTCCCAGATGCTCTCAGGAGTGAATTCTGAGGGAGCACTAAAAATAACACAACTCCAGAATTCAGTCCCCAGGAGAAAATTCCAGAAAAAGCACGATATTTATTTTGTATGTATTTTCAATCTAAACATCTTGCATTAAGTTATCTACTCAAAACTGTAACAAGCTTTTTAACAATGCTTCCTGTAGTATTAAAACCGCTATATAGCCCCAGGTCAGCAAAATCACCTACCAATGGCTATGGATCTCAAATAAAGCTTTTCAGCGTTTTCGTATTGATTCATGTCGTAGTTATAGAGAGAAGCCAAGTGACCCACAGACAGGGCAACTTCATAATCTTCTTGACCTAGAAGCTGCTCCTTAATCTGAATCGCCTTGATGTGCATTTCTTCTGCTTCCTGTGAGGATCAAATTCACAGAGTCAGACACCACTCGTCACGCCATAAAAACCAGGGAAAAAAGGAAGGTTTAAAGAAACGTAACTATGTAGTGGCTAAATATTCTGTAGTATTTTGTGAAAGGCAGAAAGTAAGAAAACCGAAACCAAATCTACGAACTGAAGTTCTGAATTGTCAACATTGAAAATCATCATTTGCTGTGACAGATGTGTAGATGTCACACAGATTTTAAGTTAAGACCTTTACACCAACATAATCTCACCTTAAACTTTCTCATGGACTGATACAGTCTCCCAAGGTTGCCGTAGTGTTTTGCTGTTTGTACATTAAACTCCCCAAAGGCTTTTTTAGCCAACTGGAGCGAGGACAGGTGTAAATCATGAGCTTCCTGAAGTAACCTCTGCTCCGTCTCCTTGTTGTGACAGTCTATTGCAATCTCCTCTAGGATAAGTGCTGAGGAGAGAAAAACCCAACGTTACTGTGTTCCAAACATGAGATGTCAACTGTAGGGAGCAAAAAGCCAACTATCCAAGACATCAAATCATTTGTGTTCATTACAAACTGTTTTCAAACAGGTGCAACAGCTATCAAGCTCCCTACATGTGTTTTTATATTCTGTATTTTACTTCCTCACCCCAAGTCTTCCAGTTAAGTTTTAAAGAAGTTATTTTGTGTGCTGAGAGAAAACACTGAGAACTACACATATTCTGGAGTGACCTCCATTAGAAAAAAAGAAAAAACCAACTCAAGTTGTTAGGGAACGGGATAAAAAGATCTGAACGAGGGATTTCAAACGGTCCCAGCAGCGCGATGGAGGATCCCACCTTTAACCCTCTTGGAAGATGCCAAGAGAAGATGATCTTCTGGGAGAATGTGAGTTATGATGCCAATAGCACGTTCAGCATGGAACCTGAAAGAGTTTAAATAAAAAATTCAAGACTCACATATTTAAGTTAGTAGCTGATTGATAAAATATGTGAAACCTTAATGCAATAAACAGATGCATTTACATTCCAGTTGGAAAATCTGTATATTTAAGAACACTTTTCTCCATTTACAGTACTAAATTTGCTGCCAGTACCTGCACAACTATACTCACAGCGCATTGTCAAATTTTCCAGAGCTGTACTGGTGAACATATGAAGAATAAGCCAAGTCTTCATGAGCTGTAGCTACATGGATGTTTTTACCTCCAAATACTGACTGCCGGATATCAAGAGCTGTCTGAAAGAGTTTCAAGAACACCATTTTATCAGTTAGTACAGGAAAAAACCAAACCAAACCAAATTAATCTCTCTCTCTGCTAAAAAGGGGGTGGTGGGGTGAAATCTATTGGCTCTGAAATTCTGTAGGTCTATACCTATGTACTTGAGGTAGTAACATAAAAGCCACGTAAGAGTCGGGGAAAGAAAAACAAAAGACAGACCCCATAGTTGGGGGGGGGTGGCTTTTTCTTAAGAACCAGCATTGCAGTAATTAAGTCAACTCTTGTCTCTCTCTGTGTGTGAATTTCAGTGGAAACATTTGAGAGATTATGGATTTCAAGAGAAAGAGCAGATGGCCACCGAGCCCTGTGCGTACCTGATAGATCGCAACCGACTGGCAAATATTGTCTACATTGAGCAAGTAAAATCCATAGTCTAGTAGCGTATCAGAATATTTGGGGTGCTTGGCTCCAAAATGCTCCCTGCAGAAACACACTTATATTACAAATTGAGGCAAGTCAAGCATAATTTTAAAAGGTTGGGGTTTTTTTTGGAATGCTACTTACCGGGCAAGGTATACTGCGTGTTTTATCAGCTGTTCGGCCTTCTTAAACTCACGTTTTACAACACAAGCCTAAACAGGTTAAGTGAAGCACATGAAAAGGGGTACACTCAGAACCTGCCTCCTCCAGATACCGGCCCTGTTGCTAACTACTGCTTTTAATATCAAAATACCATGGTGGTTACTAAAGGACTTTTCAGTTATTTAAGAAAAGCTTCACAGATAACATTAATAAACTTGTATTTTACTCTACCATAGGACGGTACCTAGTCTAGATGAACCGGGAACAGCCCCTTCTGACGGGATGCTCTCGGGTTAACTGTCGTGATGGTCACTTGAGCAGCTGTAACTCAGTTTCAGGAAAAAAGGGGAAAAAAACCCTCACAGTTCTGAGACTGAGGTGGGGTAACTAAACCACAACTAACGAGTTATGAGGCTCAAAAAAGAGCCTGGTCACCCACATCTCCTGGAGGTGCTACCTATCCGCACCCACTCCTGGGAGTAATTTAGTTACAAAGGAAATGCTGGAGATTTTGAATTCACCTTGGAAGCTTGTCGTAGAACGTCCACTACTACTTTGACAGGCAGGCCAACTGTGATCTCCTTCATAGCTTCTATGCACCACTTGTAAGCCTGTTGATCAAAGAGTTACCAACATAAAGAAGTCGAAACTTCACTGTATTGCAACATTAAAAAAATATTACTTGTCTCTCAAAAGTAAACTCGTCATTTACACTAGAAAATTTTAAAAATTCTCTTTAATTGCTTCTGTGTAATGTAACTTGTTCAGCTAAGTCTTAAAAGACAAACTTAAAAAGCCCTCTTAAAGTTAATACTGGATGCTAAGTATTTTACACTAGCCTAAGGTATGTATTATTACAATGGCTTTTACAGCTAAAAAAGAGTATTTTATAATCTTTAAGTAATTCTCACAACTCCGATTGTGTAGCACAGCTTCCTGGTCAGAAAGACTGCAGTTTATACAGCAGTTACACTTAGGTCACAGGTTTTTATAAAGTAGGTGCCAAGAATTGTTACCTGTGTTCTGCTATTCATTTTTACCTATTAAAAATAAGCTTTTAATAATATCTCATTTACAGATTGGTAGTATGTGTTGGTTATCTATCACACATCGTTTCTTAATGTTGGTCAAAGTACCACTAAGAGCTTGCAGACTAACTCAGAACAATGCATAGAAAGAAAAGCAGATAAACGTCACACAGGTACCAGAGACCAGGACCTGTAACTAGAAAGATAATGTGAATAATGAGCCAGTCGTGGAACGTCCTGAGAGATTCCACAACCAGTTTTCTGAGGGAAAACAAACCCCAAAATCCCACTCACCTCATCGTAGTGGCTCTTGGCAAAGAGCAGCGCGCAGAGCTCCCCGTAGAGCGCGGCTTTGTTCGCTTGCTGGCCGTGCTTTGCCAGTTTGTCCATGTAAGACTGAGCGAGTTTGAATGTTTCTTCTCCCAAGTGATATTTACAGTTACCGTTTCGAACATGCAGCAGCCTTAGGAAGATATAAAAAGATCTGGTCTCTGAATAAAGCATTTCAATACACAGTAGAACCAGGGATCTGCAATTTGGTGTTATCCTCACAACAGAACTGGTCTGTCATCCCAAGAAAACTGCACTGTCTGAACTCAGCAACACACGAGAACTAGTCACAGAATTTTGTTTCAGTGCAGCACGCTGTCTCTTGCACGGCAAGTATTTGTACTGTTGGAGATGTCAAATGATTTTACGTACCGATGCAGTTTTACATATCCAGTGTCTCAACCACTTTGGTGTGGTGGCTTTGTATTATTTCTCATAAAATCCATTCTTCTCAATGCTGATAAAATTCTGTTTCCAAACCCTTGTAATATACAGTTTTCAATCCCTTCTACCTCCTTTCCAAGGTACGGTAAGCTAAAAGAGACACTAAGCACAGACACGGGCAGCTTCTGTGCATCTCTGCACTTTTTCCTCAAACCCTCAGTACAGTCCTTCCAAGTTGGGATTTTCTGATTTGTGGGGGGCATCTTCACAAGAGACTCAATCACATCCAGCACCAGCTTAGCACCACCAGACAATACTATTTTGTTGACCCAGTTCACAACAACTCTAAAAGCCCTCTCCCTACCCCTGCCCTTCCATCTGAAGGATTCACAGAAGCTTCACAAAATGACAGCCAAACACAGACAAACACCCAGCACTACTGGAACATACTTGTTTCTCTAGAGAAGTAACAACTTCAGCTTCTGGCATCTATTTAAAACAAAAGAAGGTTTTTTCCTAAGTGTAAGCTGATGCTTATTTACTTTAAAGAGATACATTAGAAATGTGTGTGTTATCATATTACAAGCCTGAAGGGCAGAACTATATTCCTACCCATCGCGGGCTAAGGAGAGACAGCTGGTCCTTCACTATTCCAAACGCCTGCCATTTAGCACACATGAAATTGGGGTAAATTAACCTCATTGTCCCTCCTGGAAATCTGTTATTAGACACTGAGTAACAGGGACTGAAAATCACCAGGCAAGCCTTTGCAAATCAGGAGGATGGCATAAAACGGGAAGAGAAAAAGTTAAACAGAACATAAGGCTGGATTGCAGAGAGGCTGCAACTCTGAAAATGTGAGCTAATGTACAGGTACAGCACTTTATACCTTTTATGATGCATTTAAATAGATCTTCCAATAAACTGTCAAGAGGAAAGGAAGGAACAGTGAGGTTTTTGATCAAATGTTTCTCTAAACCCAAGGAGAGATTTAGAAGTTGTTGTAGCCGTTCCCCCGCAGCAGCAAAGTCACCCAAGTCTGTTCTGTACATCCAGCCTCCTCCTACACTTTCCTATTGAAATGTATCATGAAATTCAAACACCAACAAGAAAGAAAATAAAATTCCCATTTTCCCAAGAAGGGAGTGGCAGGCAAGCACACAGCAGACGTGTATTAGCCAGGCAGAGAGAAGATCAAAAGACCTTCAAAAAAACCCCTGAAATGAGCTACATAAACACCAGCTTTCCAATGAGAAACACAGCGACACAGCTCAGGAACAGAAAGAAAAAAGCAACAGCCATATTTTTCCTTAAATAAGGTCTAAGAACTACACATGATGCAGAAGTGCGTTGAGCTCTTGGTCACAGGCAGCAGAAAACTATCCAACATTCACGCAACAAGAGACAGGAATTTTTAAAAAACTATAGAGAAAAACTAAGCAATTACAGTTATCCTAAAGAGGGAAATCACTTTGCCTACACCATTCAAGTGGAAGCTGCTATGCAACATCAAAAATACAAACCCCAAATCCCATGTAATGGTCTAAGCCAGAACGGACAGCACTGCAATTGAGATAAGCGCCCGGCAGAGATAATATCCAGTATCTGGATGCTTCAGTGATAGTGTCTAAAAGCAAATAAATCAACCAAAAACCCAAGCTAAACCTAACCCAATCCTCTAAGATAAGCAGAGTTGATGTGATCCAGTTTTGAGTAACAAAAAAATCTTTTATTAAGCCAAAGGAATTCTAGAAGATAAAGCCAAGAGGAAGAATGAATGCCCTAGGACATTTATGCTAATAGCTCTGGATTGTCTTTGATGTCTGCAACAGCAGCTTTTGGGGAATAACTTGTCCCTCACCCAAAAAAAACCCCATAATTCTCCAGGAACATACAGACACAGCAAACACAACGTTACACAGCAGCTTAGGAAGTCAAAAAACATCGGAAAAAAACCTAAGAATCAGCAAAATGGGAAATAATGAAGTGGGAGACCCATGTATTTGTATTATGTATTTGTGCCTTATTGTTTAACATATAATAATGAAAGCAAATCAAAAGGAGCACAACACATGCAGGAACGTAGTATCCAAGTTTGTAGAAATCTCAAGTCTTCTCATTTTCTCAAGTTTCTCCATATAATTTACTAATGCTAGTACAAAGAAACACTCAATTATGTCTAAAAAACACAAAACTTTCTACGTTTTTAAACTGCATTATATTAGTAATGCAATGTACTAAACTCCAGAGATTAGACTTTCTAGCTTGTAGAATAAGAGCAACCAGGTTTGGGGTTTTTTTGTATTTTCAAAGGCTGGACTTAAATTTTGTTCTCTTAAAACTACACCTAACTCCAGTGCAAGCACAGTGGTAAGAACAAGACATTCCCCAGCAGGGATTAGATGGTAACAACAAAAAGTTTATCCTATGGCCTCACGACTTTGAAGCTGAGCACAATTACAGTGTGGGCTGGACACTGCTGCCCAGCAGACACAGTCACCTTTTTTCCCTTTATCTTTTTTTTTTTCCTCTCCTCTATTTGGAGAAGGTGAGGGAGTCTATTTTTAAGGCTCCTTCTCCAGCTCACCAAACAGCCCGAGGCAACTAGGGAACTTTTTTTAGATTAACTAGAAGGCAAAGGCCCAAGTCCTCCCAGTGGCGCGATACCCACTACTCCCAGCTCTGGAAGGTGGGGACACGCGCCCAATCTTCTCCTGGCATCACCCCATTTCTGGAGCGTGAGCTGGCAGGGCAGAACAAGGCAGAGCAGCGACCGCTGCCACAGCCCGCTGGTTGGCACAGAAAATAAGCAGCTCCTGGCAAAGCCTATTTACTCTTCGTATTTGCCCAACCATAAACAAGATGCAGGGGTTTTTGGGAGCAGTTTTCCAAAACAAGAACATTAAAGGGAGCATCTGAAGCTTGATGGCTCCAAGGCAGTTGGTAGCATATTACATTAACGTGCATTTCACAGCAAGACAGAGAGGAATTAAAGGTGAGCTCACCTTACACAACATTCTACAGCACGAAACCAGTGAAGGATTTCATCGTGAAGGGTGCACAACTGAAGGCAGGAAAGAAATACCTTCTCAGCATCACTGTACCAGCCTGCATCTGATAGGAAACCCCCTGGAATAAAAAACAAGAACAAACAAATTTGAACAGCAAAACACCTTCTTAAGAAAAAAAGGGTTTGCTCAAGTCTTTTAAGACAACTTATTGCCTAGAACTGCATGCTACACAAGGGAATCCTGGCAAGTTTAAACCATCCGGTTCTGAACTGAAAAGGATAAAATAATAAGAGTAGAAGAATTGTCCTTCAGTTGAGGGTGACTTTTTGGTATTACATAGTTTTCCTACAGTTATCTGTCAAGAAATACTGACCAATACTCAGGTTACGCAAAGTCTTAATGTTAAGCACCACATTTGCTGACAAATTGCGTATCTAAAACATCTGTAATAGCGAAGACATGCCTATATTTTCTTAGATATTAAAATCCAAGATATTTTTCTTAAAACACCACATAGCTTTCTAAAAAATTACATTCCAAAAAACACACATGTTCTTTGAAAAGAAATCACAGACATGAACGTAAAAAGAAATTGCATTAGCTTAACTGAAACCAGCATGAAAGAAAGTATCATATGTTAAACAGTCTATGGTCACCAGTTACCTAAAACAAAACCAATCTGGATTGCTTTTTCTTTTACAGCAGAATCCGACTCTGCTATGTAGGAGCACCGTCTACTGAAAGAATAGGCCAGTACGGAAGCAACTTTTACTCCATGGTCCATCAAAGCCTGAAAACAGTGATGAAGCAGATGTCTGAAACAAAAGAGAACAGAATTTGATTACACACGAAGTTTTTAAAACACTGCAGTCAGTTGGCTCGAATGCCATGAATTCAAATGAGTAGTGATTCAGAGAAATAACTCCAACCCTCTCTCAAAGCAAACTCAGATGAATACGAGTGTAATTGTCAGTCTCGAGGCTAATGGAATACAGTTGTTGGATTATCCAACAAATAAAGTGAGTGTACACAAAGTTCTCTACCAGGACTCCCTCCAGTGTAAGCAAAACACAATCTACCCACACAGTATTAAAACTGGAAAACAATGTTTTAGCTAAAGCTAAGTGGGCTAGTAAGACCAAGAAAATTAGAGACATCTTCCAAATTCAAAACCTAGATCAAGAGGTTAAGAGCCGAAATGAGAACTATCAGTATATTCAGATACTTACCTTTTATCTAAAGCTCGTAGCACCTTTGCAAAAACTTCTAGTTCACAAAATTCACTACCCAGCTGACATAAGCGGCCCTGTTGGTAAAGCTGAAAACAAGAACACAAATATATTTAAAAATTGAAGACTGGGAGCTCTTCTGGGAAATTTAGCTTAATATTTAAGATGACTTACGATGAAATCTAGACTTCAAAGTATTGCAATACAGCAGACTGAGTAATAGTTCCACTATCTCCCCACAGGAACACAGCTTCAGTGTTTCAAAACAGAGCATGCAAGCTATGAGAGCTCCGTAGGTGCTTTCAAGCTGGTTTTATCTACAAATGTATTTTCAAGTATCTGCTATGTCCACCTGCATCATAAAACACTGCAACACCTAAGCTAAAAAGCCGAGATGAAACCAAAAAATCTCCTGAAGTTAGCAAAAAATACAATTAATAGCTTACTTAATACCAAATGTTTTAAAAATATTTTTAAATGACACAGACCCTTCACATACAGCAGTACCAATCGATTTTATATTATATATAAATATATAAATATATAAATAAAGCCCAAATCCACATGTCCTGCAATGGGTGACTCACCGATTCCCAGAGCCCTGACCCATTAATATCCACGCGTACACAAGCGATTCCTGCACAAGTGAACAGGAACACTCAGGCAAATCCGTTCACACATTTATTCAAAGCACCGGCCCGTTTTATGCCCCAAATTGATTTGTGTCTGCAACTAAGTAAATACATCAGTCGACTCGCTGATAAAAAACAAAACACAGAGACAGTTCTTTATGCAATGCATGGTGAAGTTGCAGAACTATCTGCCACATTATGCTATAAATACTAAGAATTTACATAGCTACAAAAGTGATTGTACAAATATGTCAAAAATCCATTGCGGGCTATTAATTCCTGATATCTTGAGGGCCCTAAACCACATATGTACCATTGCCAGCCCCTGTCAGAGGCACAGGACTGTCACAGTGCGACCGTTTGTTATTTTAGGTGTTTCAGAAAAAAAAGCAAACCAAACAAAATCAAACCAATCCATAAATTTTAGTATTTCTCTCCGTTTTAATAATTTCTTAAAAAACCTTGTATTGATAAGCAGCTTGTGTCTGGTTCACCTTTTTCTCCACAAACCCTGGAAGCAGCTGAATTAGTATTCCAAACAAAGCACGCGAGAACATCTCCTCCAGCCAGGGACGTAGTTTTAGTCAGCTTTTCTTATAAAAGCACATGACACTGATTCTACAGCACAGCAAGTTTGTTATTTTAGCAGCAGAACCTACAAAAAAAAACTTCAAAAATACTTTGACCTAAAAATGTCAATTGCCAGAAATGAATGTTTTCCTTTTAGTCATCTATTTTGTTGTGGGGGGGGGGAAAAAAAAAAAGGAAATATTTTAAAAAGCAGTGCAAGTTTGCATGCAAAGTTACTCCTCGGATAAAACAGCCCCTGTCCCTGGACTTGAAAGGGATAAGAATTTCTTCTGAAGCTATATTCGCTCTGGCAGGGAAAGAACAGCCAGTCTGATGTATTTACAAACTACAGCCACAGCTAAGAGTTCTCATTTTCTTCAACACAGCTGTCTAACAGTAACTCTGCTAAAACCTAACACAGATTTTCCGCAAAAAGAAAAAAAGAGAGGATTAAATCTCATCTAGTAGTCCATGTCCAGAGCTGAAGATGGACATCTTATCAACAGTTGTTAAGACCCTCAATTTTGAGACATCAGTTATTTGAGGCACATGCGACGTTTGGCTCATGGCGCAAAGGCCCAGGCCTGGACCTGCACATCTCTCAGCCCAAATCAAAGGTGAACACTCACACCATTCTGGCACACAGGAAAAACCCAGCCAGAAATACAGTATCCCTGACACGTTTACCACACTACTCACCCCTTCCCATGACATTTGCAAACATTTTGAAGGAACTCACTCAGCTGGAAGTCCCTTGGAACTGTTGTAGCCATTACAGCAATATTTTCAAACAAAATCCGACGTGGAAATAGTGAGGGAATATGTGTCAAACTGTGAAGCAATTCCAGGAGACTCAGTAATGCTCGTTTGTCCATTGAGAAGCAGTTGCAAGCACTGAAGAAATGGTTCTCTTGTTAAAGCTCCAGAGACACAAAATTCCTGATCACAAGCCTTGCTACATAACACAAAAAAACCCCAAACATAGTGATTCAAGGAAAACATGCCCTAGCAAGAACAGCAGAGGTTTGGACTCCTGAAGAACTATTCTTAAGAAACAAATGTCTTTCAGACATGAACTTAACCTATCTGGAGATTGACAGAGATTGATTTTTCTACAGAAAAATTAATAAAAGCCTACAATATGACTTCCAATTTCACCAGCTCACATTGACATATTAATTCTGGTTCTGAAGACAGGAACAAAGGTATAAGTTTTATATATATATGTGTGTGTGTGTGTGTGTGTGTGTGTGTGTGTGTGTGTGTAATATTACACACAATCAAACTCTTTAGCATAACTGTGAGAAAAATCACCTTGATCCTCCTTCAGGATCTAAGGCTTAATATTTAACTCGTAACACATCCACCTAAACATTCAAAAGCTACATTATAGCAGTGTCCTCAACTAAAGACACAACATTAACTTGTAACTTATCTATTATATCATCATGCACATGTAATTCTCTTAAAGTCCTGGTCAGATTTCCGTCTCTGAACAGACTAAGCTGAGCTCTCACTGCTTCCTAGCAAAGCCCTGAAAATAAAGACAAAGATCTGTTGAACTGCTGGCAAAAGCAAAGCCCTAACACAAGGGAAAAATCTATATCATATTTGTATCACCAGCATTCCGGCCTGTTCCACCATGTACAAGCAAAAGAAAAGAGACTTTTTCTAAAGCTAATGAAAAAATAACAACAATGTAAAAAAAAAGATATTACATATTAAAGCAGCTGGAGATTAATTCTAACCAGTTGTAAAAGGACCCTCTAGAAGAGGAAGTGTAGCATACGTAATTTGAAAAATATGCTCCTATTGCTCCAGTTTGGAAGAGGATTGAAAAATAAATACGGGTATTTCATTAAACATTAGAGAGACAAGGAATGCCAAGGAGGTCCCCAGCATGTTTAATAATGTCTAATAATGTAATGTGGAATATCATGCCAAATTTGCAAAGGACTGTATACTTAATCAAAGACCAGTATTTCGGAAAAAAGTTGGCTGTAACCCAAATCTTCCTTCCCTATTTAACAAAGGAGGAAAACATTTCTGGAGAGTCCACAGTGCACAGAATCAATCTGTTGACCAATGACTCATTATAGACAGAGCTGGGGAGGGGAGCAGAATAGCCTTAGAAAATCATCAGCTAGAAATTCAGGTACATTTGATTCTTTTAAAATCAATTTCAGAACCACCTACAAAGCCTCTAGACAAGCACTAGTTCTAATGGATACTGTTTAGGGCATTAGAAAACCCGAACTTTACAGCTCTTTGAAAACACACTGCCTGATCTTTACGAACCTCAATCAAATAAATAATCGAGGAAAAAACCAAACAAACAACCCCCTCACAAAAAAACCCCAAACAAATACAAACCCAACGGCAACCTTATTGAATGAGCCTAACTTCAGAGACAACTTTTGGAGCTACTGCTTTCACACACTTCACACCCTCACACCCACTCTGCTTTCTGAACCATATCAGCAAAGCTGTGTCACATCTACGGGTCTAGGACAAGGGACACGCAGCCTGAGCCTCTGTCACACACGTGCGGTTCTCCAAAGCGATAAGTGGGGAAACTCAGTTTGCTTTGAAGTTAAATCAGTACAAAGGAAATGAAGTGGAAATATTGTTTCAGCAATAACAAGAAACAAAAAGAACAAAACACAGAAACCCCACACAAAACAATACAAACCGAGTAATATGAGTTAGGAGAATGGTAAGCAAAGGCAAGAAGTTTCGAACCAGTAAAGACAACAAGGAAAGAAGGTTCAGTTCTAGTCTAAATTTAGACTATAAAAACATGGCACGTATTAAAATAAAGAGTAATAATAACTGGAAAAACTCATGAAGCAGTGGTTCTCACTGTGAGGCTTTAATTTAAAAAGGTGATACGAGGATATGATTTAATTCAAGCAGGACTTAGCGAAGTCTGACCACACACACCACTCTGGACGTTGAATCCAATGATGGGAACGGTTGTACGTGTGTCTGTGCACACATGAAGACATCAGGATCATTTCCCACATATACATTTAATTTGTGACCCCCTAAAATACAGCAGCATGAAAATAATTAAGTCTTTGGGACGTTCCTCCAAAGAACAGAACACAACCCCTGTGCTCTGGGATTTGTGCCTCCCTCAGACACTGCTTATGACCTTGTTTCTACTCCTCTAGTCAGGACACCTCCAAACTAAAGCAGCACAGCCACACTTCATGGGTAGTTTATCCTTTCCACCCTCATCAAACACCCAGGAGACTGAAACCTTGGGACAAGTGCTAGTTTTATTCTAATCTTCTAGAAATTATGCTTATGATGATTCTTCATCAGTAAAACCAATCTCTGCTGCAATGCAGAGAATGAACATTGTATTGCTTGGTGTGAACAGTCAGCAAATTCCTGTTTATTCATTTGGTTTGGTTCAAAGAACACCTCAATGCGATATAAGAGCTTTTCTTAGCCATGCTTCTTGTTTTTGATGAGGAGAATACAGTGAGAAGACACAATAGTGCAGTTACGCTCGTTATTATAGAAGTTGGAGCTACCAGGATCTAAACTCAAAGTCTGCTATTTTTATTCTCATCAAGGTAGGAGCACTTCAGAAGTTTCATCCACCACTTCAAATAGAAAGCATGACAACAACCTCCTGGATTTTGCCTAAAACTTTTAATGCAAAACAAGTGAGCATAGTGCAATTACTAAAGGTTACAGGTCTGCACTAAATAGTGAACCTAACTAGTCTTACTAGGAAACAACACAACCAGGATATACATAAACCCAGCAACACAAAAAGGAAACAAAATATGATATGTTTGCACATTTATATTTTTTCCCCTAGATGCAGGTGTTCCTTGTAACAATACTAGTTATTAATCTCTTCAAAATACAGCTGTGATAAGACATTTAAATACTTTTTTAGCACAAACATACCTTGAAGATTTCCAGGATACCCCTACAAGCATTCGGCTCTGCCTCTATTATTTTTTATTATATAATGGTTGCAAGGAAAAGTCAAACACCACTTGAAAAAATTCAGTAAGACCCTGCTGGACCATTACAGGTTTGCTGTCTTACTATGACGACAATTATTTGATATTGCCTTTTTTTAAGCTTTAGTCAATGTTTAAGAATGCTACAGAAGGATAAATACGCTCAGCATTAGGAACCCGCCTGCTCCTGTCACCTTGCAGCAGAACCTATTTCTTACCAAGTCCACAACAAAGAACATTCTGCAGCTATCCCAGGTTTGATTCCTTGTTGTTAACTACAAACATACAGGTTTATAGGGCACGGCCTAGAAGTTAACAGTCCTGGAATACGCAAAATTAAAAGTAATTGGATCTGTTAAGGAATGGGAAATAAAGGCAATATATTACGACGATAGAGCCAAACATTGGATTAGATAGTACCCTGGGGGGGGGAAAACAAACAAACACCAAAGCCCGCAAACATCAAAGACCAAGATCCTCTGCTTGCATTTCCCGCTCTGTTAAATAACAGCACACGAGCTATCTCCGCTGTCCTATCTGTGTCCTGCCTACAACTGACCTGAACACACTGGCAAATTGGGTGTTAAGTTCCAGTGTTCATACCAACAAATATGACAAAAGAAGTTGTGTACGGCCACAGCTAATTAACATCTATATATCAAAATAAAGTTTGATACTACCTTTTATTTTTTTGCAAAATCAGTGGTACTTTCTCCTGTATCACAAACCATTACTTACAAGTCAGCTGTGAAAGACTAGAAACATTGTTATTCCTTTTAATGACAGAAAGAAAATTGTTCTCTTTTTCAAGGTCTAAATGCAAGTACATTCATACAAATCCTCAATTACACACACTTCAGCTGTATTTAAAGAATAAGACTTTTCCGTATGATACTAGCAACTGACATCCCCTCAGTACAGCAGCAAGAACCACAACCACGTAGTCAGAATAAAGAATTAGAAGTCTTCTAGTTTGTCTTGCTTTAAACACTGTTATTGACTTTAGAAATTCTATTTCTGCTTTAAAGAATTTGATGGTGAGGATGTATTGAACCTAGCTCACCAACCTGAAACAGTATTTAACAGCCATATGGTTTTGAAAATACTGTGTCCAGAACCAACACAAGCACCACACACAAGAGGACTGTCCATAGGTGTGACGCTGTCCTCGTTCTAACCCAATTCAGCGATGTCATTTGTATTGCTGTAGCTATCCGAACACCAAAATCAAGAACCAGCCACCGCGTGTTATATAGGTATATAGAAAAATGCAAACATTGCAATCTGTGCTGGACTTCAAGGCACCCATTGCAGGCAGACATCTCTGTATACAGAACAGCCCTTAGTAAGGGCTGAGGAGTTCCTTTCAGTACCCATCCAAGGTTTAGTTACAGTTATGGACAAGCTAATTTGAATGTGACTATTAAAGAGGACAAATTCTTCTGCTACACAGAAAAGATATATAAAAAAAAAGAAAGTAGTGAAGACATGGAGGACCAGCCTACCATCGACAGCAAGGAGAAAGTACTCACTGCACCACATAGCCTGGTTTTATTTATTCTGTATGTGGACATCTCATAGATGTGTATTTGTAGGAGGAATATAGGTGCACCTTACACATTTCAGATTATCAAAGACTGGTCTGCTGTAAGACACAGAAATAATAGGAAAAGCAATGCAAATTACTGTCATTAATAAAAGTTATACTGGCTAGTGACTGGTACAACAGAAACATTACTTTGAAGACAAGTACTTTGCATGTTTATTATCAACTGCCCAACGAGACAGCATACCAATGCACACACAAACAGATCAGAAAGTCTCTTTAGAAGATATATTGCTGGTTCTTATTTCATTATGAAACAACTCCATATGAATCTGATTCATTGCAACCATTCAAGAATGCTAATAAAAGGATAAGTCAATGATCTATTAAGCTTACCTACAGATAAGTTTTTAAACAATCTAGGAATAACATATGCTTAGATATTCCTATGATTAGAAGGAGTTTTTGTTTTTATGCTTTTGAAAGCCACAGAGTTTCATCCTTTCATCTGAATGAACATCAGGACAGGCCAAGAAAGTTTATTTGTCCATGGTCATATCTACTAACAGTTAAAAATAAACCTCAAAATATTCTTCCACATTGTTAGTTCCACATCTTTAGTCTTTTTCTGATGACTGCCATATGTTAACCACATCGTTATCTGTGAGCATGCCCATATGTGCTAGAAATGGGGTTCCACACTTCCCAGCCCATAAAGCAGACAAGTAATATCCAGTACACAAAAAATGGAAAGCCTGTTTCAATGCTGTAGAAACAATTTCTCTGTCTCTAGGGAAGATCAGCCTTCCTTATAAATACTATTATTCTGTACACACGTAGAGGCCACTAGCCCCGATTCATAAAAATTCATTTAAAGAATTAATTTGTCTAGCACATCTTAGAATTTTAGCAATTTACAACAGAGGAAAGAATGGGTTATCCCCATCTTTCTGTTGTTTGGTTGGGTTTTTTTTAACATATTGTTTCTCTCCTGAGGAATGCACATTTCCAGCCACTCCTGTACATGGATGAAATGCCTATTTAATGGACAAAAGAAATTAACGGACCATCTCAGCGTACCTTTTACTCCGACTCTGGGTATTTTAGAGGCAGCTCAATGAGAAATTCCCTTTTCTAGAAAGAATGATTTAACACTAATAAACTATCTCATTAAATGAGCCTCAAATCTTTTTTCATCTGGTTCCTACCAGACTATTAAAGAAGGTATAAGAGCATAGCAAGCTCTTCTCCTTCCACCACTTACATCACCTTCTCCAATACATTAAAAAAAAAAAAAGAACGGGGAAAAGGAAAAAACCGTATCTCCCAGCACAGACAGCTCGGTCTCCCCCTGCCGCCTCTCCGGCTCCAACGGCGGGGAGGCCCCTTCCCCTCCCGGGCCCGAGCCCCAAGAACGGGCCCCTTCTCCGCGTCCTCCCAACGGGGCTCCCCCGCCTTCCCCCCGCGGCCCCGGGCCAGACGCCCGCGGGTGAGGGGGAGGGAGCTGAGGGGGAAGGAGCCGCGGGCCCCCGGCCCGGGCCGCCCCCCGGAGCCGCCTCTCCTCCAGCCGCAGGCGGCCCCCCACGGGCCCTCCCTCCCCCAGCCCACCCTCCGGGCCCAGGCGGCGGGGCGAGGCCCTGCGCCCCCTCACCCCCCGGGCCGGCCGGGAGCGGAGCTGCCCTCCCGCCGCCTCCTCCAGCCCGCTTCTCCTTCCACCTCACCCAGGCCCAACCGGGCCCGGCCTCGCTCAGCCCCCCCACCCCCCGACACCGCCTCCCCGTACCTTGTAGTACACGTCGAACTGGATGTTCTCGGGCAGCGAGCGAATGTCCCGGCGCCGCGCCCGCCCGTAACTGTCCACCACGGCCGAGATCGCCGTGTTATAGAGCGTCTCGGGCACCCACTCCAGCTCCACCGCCGCCATCTTGGGTGTGCGGAGCCGCCTTCCCCCCCCGCGTGCTCGCCCGACCCGCTCCAGCTCCCGCCCCTCACGCCTCGGGGCTCCGGCCGCCCTGCCCGGGGAGGGACGGGCGGGAACGGCGGGAGATGCGGGGAGCGGTGCGGGGATGGCAGAGGGAAGAAAAGAGGGGAGTAGTTGTCCGCCCGCGCGGAGACTCGAGGGAATGAACGTGAGGCAGAGGGGATGGCTGGGGGCGATAAAGAGCTGTGGGGGTACGGGGTTATATCGAGGGGGCTGAGAGGAAATATGGGGGAGGAGGGTGTGTGGGGATCCCTGTGGGCAGAGGGTGAGGAGCAGTGGTAGAGCGGGCAATGGCCCGGCCTTCAGGTGACCACCATGGCCGGGGCACTGCGGCTCCTCACGGGCCCGGGGCTGCCCAGCCTGGGGGTCCGGTGGCTCCGAGGGGTTTATTTGTGTGGGGGGAGCAGGCTGAGCACCCCCAGCAGCTGAACCAAGGGGGACCTTGAGTGTTCCCCTCACACACTGAGCTCCAGTGACGACCCAGCCCGAGCCTGCTCCTGTGAGTGGAGATGTCAGTACAGCCTCACCTGTGGTAACCAACTGCTAATGTTGGGCCTTCTGTGGCTTTCAGGTGTGTTGGCAGCTCAAGGTGCTAATTACTTGGGAGCCCAGCAGTTGAGGGGGTTTGCTGACGTACCTGAACTGCACCTGCCTCGCCTGGTGTTCCTCCTCGGCTGCCATGTGGTAAAAACACCCTTTTCCCTCCATAAATTAACCTGTGACCCCTCATGGAAACGGCGTTATATTTTGTCAATATCTCGTTATCTTTACCAGGCTGTTTGAGGCATGTTTTTCTTCCTAATTTGCTTTCCGTGTGGGGCTTGCAGACACCGCTAGGAACATATTGCATAGTTCTCGGACACAGATGGTAGACTTTAAGGCAGAAGCAATTAGGATCATTTGGTCTAAACCAGACTCACGAGGTGTGTAGGCCGTGATTTAGCCACCCCAATGCAATACACGCATGGACTCTGAGATTACTACTTGGTGTAGATATTGATATTGCACTAAGTTAATATCCCTCATGTTTGACTGCTCTAGTATGGTCTTGAACAAAACTTCTATTCAGAGGTAGATGTTCTGTGTTTTTCAAACTTTTGATCATAGCATGCATAGAAAAAACCCAAATCCTAGATACACTAACTATACTAGGAAATATTTCTCCTTCTGTCAAGTCTTATTTTGGTTTTCTTAGCTAATATAGGATTGCTACTGTGACTTATTGTTTGTTCTTTTTTATTTTAAAAGTTATAGAATGCAGAGGTTCTGCTGTTTCACTTCAGTGACTGTTTTTAATAATGCTAAATTGTTGCTTTTCCTCCAGCCATTTTATGAGAGGACATTATTCTTTGTCCTTTATTTGCAGAAACAAATGTTATGGGGTGGGAGGGAAGGAATGTGGCATAAACAGACCATGGAAGATTGCTTTGTCTTCCTTTTGCCTATTGGTGTCTCCAGTGGGTTTTTAAAATTATTTTCTGAGATGGTGTGTTTTTTTTCAGTTGAGGCAAGCCAGCTGGTTTCTTTTGGCAATTAGCCCCTCATGATGCAGAGGCTATTTACCCCAGTTACTTTCTGAAGAGCTTGCTTCTGAGGGTCAGAGTTGGAGGCCTATGGAAAGAGGGCAGATAAGGAGCATTCCAGTATGTGAAGGAAAAATAATTTATAATGCATAGACAATGGTAATTCTTGAGCTTATAATGTTCTTATTTTCCTTTAAAATAAAGCAACTAATAAGATTTCAGAAAATAATGGTGAAAGTATACTTTTCAAGATGGTGCTGTGACAGTGGACTTTATCTTCTTGATAAGTTACTACGCCTTGAAAAATTAGGCTACACCTTCTGTTTTCTTGTATCTTTTTTGTAGACAAAACTACAGCGTGCATATTTGAGGAGAAGAAATACATTTATCTATGAAAGAAGGGCATGGTATAAACCCTTTCTGCAGTTTATTATGTTATGCATTTGGTCTGCAGTTCATTTTGGTAGAGCCTGAGGAATAATCTTTATGGCAAAAGTGATTTAATCTCTGGGTAGAAATAAAATTTAGATATGGTAGCATTTGTTATTTATTAGTACTGCATGGGTTGATATATTTATGTATTGAACAACTTGGTGATTTTCTATTGTAGATATGTATTTTGTTTTTAAAGGCATTGTCAGAGAGCTGGTGGAGTCCTCGATTCAGTATCTGTGTGTTGAATGTTGAGATAGTAGATAACTCTTCAAAGTTAGTAGTAAAATAGACTTATAAAAGTCTATTCTCTTAATTGGCTAAACTTAAGAGTATCCTGTTGTTGAATGGATTTTTTTTTTTTTCCCTCAAGCTGTACTGGGAACTTATTAGCAAAATGGCTTTATTCAGTGATGTGCTTTTCACATCCGTAAATTATTTTAATGCAATTACTCATTAATAGTTGCAGATGTTAGAAAATCCTTCTGTCTCTGTTACTTGTTGGCAGAGGTTCTGATGGATATTCTTATCTTTGTTGATATCTTTCTCTTTTCTTTTGCTTTCTTTATATAGGGAAACATTTAAAAGACACTTAGAAACACTGCCTGTGTCTGAAAGTAAAATGGAAATGTATGTTGTTTAGGCAAAAGCATTCAGTCAGTCTGTCTTCTGTAATCTCTGCTTTTGAAGATGCATGTGGGTATCTGAACAACTCACATGTAAAGCGTATGGAGTGCGGTGGTTCTGTACATCTGTGGACCATTGTCGTGGATGGGGATGCAGACAAGCCTAATAACGGGTAAATGTTTAAAGAAAATCTAATCATAGCCTTCTATTATAAAAACTGCCCCTAGAGATCAAATGATCTCTTGGTTGTCAAAATTTTCTCTGTTGAAGTTCATATAGAAGAGATTTTACATCTGCAAAGAAAGATGGTTGTGTAATTTCAATAGAATGTCATTAGAGCCTGATGTTCTGCACCACAGAACCTCCTCAAAATCCTTAAAACAAAACAAAACAAACCCAACCAGATATTGGTATCAAGTTACTATTTCTGGACAACAGTGAATTGCTGGAGTTCACCTCTGCTAGAGGGGGTTGTTCTCGTGAGCATTTCCAAACCTGTATGTGAAATCATGGTTTCATGCCTCACAAGTCAATTTGGTCTGCAAATCACTGCAGAAAGTAGCAGTGTTGTCTTTGTCTCACAATTTTTAACTTTTTTTTTGTCAGAAAGGTGGTGATTAGTGTTTGCGAGCCCTTTCATTGACCTGGTGAGGAGCTGCAATGGGATGTCTGTCTGCAGATGCTCTGCCTTTTGCATGCCTGTCTCAAGCAGTTTTGTAAATGTGGTGTGATAGCATAACTATTGCAATTTCAGAGTCAAAAGAATAAACAGTGCTATATAGTTTGAGAAGTATAGGTGAAAAGTACTAAATAAACACCGCGTCTGTTTCGCAAGAATATAGTTCTAGAAAACATGGATGAAAAAGATCAGATCTGTTTCAGATGCTGCCAGCGCAAGACCATTGTTTGCGTGTTTTCATTAAAGGAATTGTCAAAGAGCAAGACTTGTTTGTGAAATTGATGTGTTCACATAGATGAAGTTCAGTATGAATGTAGTTGAAGATTCAAGCTAACTCATTAATGGGAAACTTAGATTTGTGTCATAATCTGGTATAGTTTAGACTCTTCAGATTAGATGAGAGGTTCTCATTTTGTCATGGTTTAAATGTGGGCCTGTATATGTGAACAGCTTTGTTTTTTTAATTACTATAGCTGGACATACTTAGTGGAAAAACAGCTCTAAGAAAACAAAAAAAACCTGCTGAATTTTCCTGCAATGTGTTTATTTTGAAGTGGGAAGGAAGTGAACTGACATGGATAACATATGAACCTACTATATCTCCTTGATGTGGATATTAAAGGAACCTTGAAAATAGTTTATGGGGAAGTTGTTGGAGGCTTCTAATTTTAAATTCTTAACAGGAAATCATTAAAGTGTAGAGGAGCCAACATAACAGACTGTTGCTCTACAGCAAGAGCTAAATGCAGAGCATTCACATGAACTTGTCAGGTTTTTTTAATGCTGGTATTTTTTTTCTTTCATGTTTACTGCAACTCAGATAAATATGTTTTCATTTTTGTATTCTTCATGTACATCAGTTTAGTAGTCATATTCTGGATGAAATGTTAAAGCAATGCCATTTACAGTCATACCTTGGGGAATATTTAGAAACTGAGATTATATTCTGTCAGACCCAGAGGGTGTTAACTCTGTGCATGGTCAGGTCATGCAGTCATAGAATCACAGGGAAAAACCTTTAAAAATATGGATGATATTCAGTTTTATAGTTGTCTTTTACATGACTCTCTCATGCTCTGAGGCTATTGCCAGGATGACTGACACATTTCACATAGTCTATGCAAGAGAGATAATAACCCTTGGCAGTACCAGCTGGGCTTGTTGGAGCTACTTGGGGGCTGGAGGAAGGAGAAGGATCATTATGTGGCTGGAAGCACTAAGATGTGAAGGTTGGCCACCAAACTCAGCTGAGATGCTTCACACATGCAGAAGGCTTTAATAATGTCAGTTTGCCAAAGCCAGATGTGCAGTATTGCTTTCTGCTGTTCTGTGATTAATAAGGTTGTGCCCAGGTTATGAGCTTTTTATGTATCTGAGCTATAGATAATTTTGTGGTTTTCATCCATCAGACTAAATTAATCATGGCTTTTACAAAACGTAACTTTGTGTTACTTTAGATAAAGCATGCTACTAGAAAAGAGAAGGCAGGTGCTGGCCTCCCAGCACTGGCTTGTGATGTGGAATTAAGCTGTGGTTGAACGTACCTGTGTCAGTTCTTTGGATTGTCTGATGGGAGGGCCGGTAGTGCCTGCGCAGCCTTCGTCCTGCCGCCCCTGCTGAGAAGGAAGACTTGGTTATTCACTTAGTTGAGTGTAGACCTGTAAAATGTTTAATTTCAGATTCACAGGAGGTGTCATTTGAGGAGCGATGTAGCGCATTGGTGCACAACGCTTTCTCTTGGTTCTTCTGTCTCTGCTACAACGTCCCTCTCCTTTCCGCGGTGTTTGAGCTCCAAGCAGTTGACCTTGTGCATCTTGTTCCCCTTTGTGTGCTGCTTTTTCTTCTTTTTACTGTTCAGCCTTTGAGCCTGCAGATAGGTAATCGTCAAAGATACCCTAGTGAGATCGCTGATGGTCATATCTAACAGACTGCATGGTGCGTTAGTGAATGTTAGAAAGTAAAGTAATTCATGGAACTCATGACACTTTTCTTCTGATGTCAGCTAACCTAACAGATTCACTGGGGTTTTAAACTACAGATTAATCTATTCTGGCTAAAGATGAGGTCATTCTTTTTTTCAAAATGTAACTAATTTAATTTAGCTTAAGCCTATTTGAGATTTGGTTTTAGTTTTTGTTTTAACTGTA
The DNA here is from genome assembly GCF_036013445.1 of Caloenas nicobarica. Classification (NCBI taxonomy): domain Eukaryota; kingdom Metazoa; phylum Chordata; class Aves; order Columbiformes; family Columbidae; genus Caloenas; species Caloenas nicobarica. Next base: position 2,158,767 of record NC_088261.1, read on the forward strand.
GTTTAAAAACTTTTCATTCACAAAATAAATTGTGGCCTTTAATTTTGAGACTGAGTAATAATAATGCCTGTACAGCCACACTGAAATGGACTTATTTCAGTAAGTGTTAACCAAAATGAGAGTAAATTATCATCAAGGTCAAGTAAATGTCTGATTGTATTTGGTTTAGAAACATTTAATGTAAAATTACTGTAATGCTTCTTATATTAAAAAAGCTTTTAATTTTGATGAGACAGCCTAACTTCTGTCTCTGAAATAGCTGGGGGACTATGGGCAGTTTCTGCTCAGCATTTGGTTCCTTTACGTATAAAAACAAGAAAAGTATGCCCCATTTTTATATACAAGAGAGACCTACAGGAAAAAATGCAAAATTACCCCTCAATTATTGCCTATAACTTAGGTTGTGGACTGTGCAAACTGCAGAGGTACTTGCCATCAAACTTCATCTTGACGAGAAGTTTTTCTCCCTACATGTTCCTCTTTTTTACAAGCGTCTGGTTTAGTCAAATTGAAGTTTCTTGTGAGCTTAAGGACTTCAGGAGAAAATTAAGAAATATGGTTTTAGTTGCTGAAGGATCTGCTGGTTGTGTGCCCTGTAAATCTTGAAGCACTTTTGTTTTCCTCTGGTGGTTTTGGGAATGTAGTTGTTGCATGCAAAACCATCTTTAATGTATTGTAATTTGATTAAATTTGTGCATGTAGGCATGATATATATATATATATACACACACATGGGGCTGTTGTCTTGATTGTAAAAGTTAGTATTGACAGAAACAAAGTACTTTATTCCACTTGAAAATGCAAAAGTGATACATAGATGTAAAAACAAGAGACAGAAAACCTCGGATTTGAACAGGAGTTTCTTCCATCATAAGTAATTATTTTTTCCCCTTTGTTTCCTTAACTTCTTTACAAATACCAGACTACTTAGTGTATGTTTACATAAAGCATGGGGTAGGAGTCAATCTGTTTGATGCTGTTTCTGGAGCACGCTATGATTTTCCACTCTAAATTGTTTAGGAAAGTATTACCTACATGGAATGGTACTAATCCTTCTGTAGCATCATCTCTGGCTACGTTTATTCTACTATGAAATAGTGATATTGTGCTTCTCAGAAGTAATAGACTTCAGTTGCCCCTGTGATGATGTAGGTTCTCACAATACTGTCATTTTTTTGTCAATAGTTTCAAAAAAATAACGTTGGTTTATGGCTTCTTTGTATTAAAAATAATTGAAAACTATCTATTTAGATCATATAAAGCTCTAATTGGTCTTTGTCTCGAATTAGTCTTTGTCTCCTTTAGGCACCTTCAAAGTATACAGTTCCTTGTAGATATGGCAAAGGTATAAAATATTCTGTTATGAAACTTAATGGACAGCATTTAAAGCGGGGTTTCTCAATTCTATATTTGGCTGATGATCTGATGATTGATCTGATGGTATAAACACCTGTAAAATAGGAAGGGATAGTTATTTTATTGGATTAGTGTAGATTAATTCATTAATGTGTGTAACAGGTTTTCAGATCCCTAGGCGCTCTAGAAATTCAAAGCTTTGCTGATGTATTTCTTGTTTTTAAATACTGTTGACTTTAATGTGGTTAATGGAAGGAAATCCAAAGTACTTGCAGCACTTAAGCCAAACCATTATCTCCATTTTACTGACAGCGGAAGTATTTTTGCAAAATTCAGTAATGATTTAGCCATTTTAAGCTTGTCGTGGGAAGGGGCTCTGAAAGTTGAAAGTGACAGTAGATTGCAAGTAAAACAAGGTCTAGAATTTCAACTATAAAAATGAGCTGCACAAAACCCTCCAGTGTGCAGGGAATGTCTTAAATAGTCACAAGTGTAAAAAGTACATCAGGATGCGTAATTCCAGGGAGATCACTGGTGGGAATCCTGCTGTCCGAGGGGGAAACCAGGGATTTAAGGACAGCAGCCGCGAAAGATGGAGGGACTTGGAGTAACACCCTGGGCTTCCTGGAGCAATGTGGGGAGTCCTGTGCTTTGAGTTCGTAGCTGGTGCCCTACGTGGAGCTGGTGAAGTGTGCCTGTCGCCTGGAGTAGTGGGGGGCCCCGCCTGGAGTAGGCGCCCGCACCCCCTCTCCGGCTCGGCAGGGGGCGCTGCGTGCGTGCTCGCCGTTGGCCGGCAGGGGGCGCTGTGGTGGCCGCCCTTTCCGGCGCGGCGGGGGCGCGGCAGGGGGCGCTGCGGCGCGGAGCGGCCGCCGTTCGGCGGGGCTGGCCGGGGGCGGGCGGCGCGGTGCGGCGGCGCGGACATGCCCGAGCGGCGCCGCCGACATCAACAATAGTCCGCGGCGGCGGGCGGGGAACCATCGCGGGCGGGGAGCGGCGGGCGCCGCCGCGCCGAGCCTCCCCTCCCCACCCCTCCATGGAGGGGCCGTACTCGCTGGGGGTGAGCGTGTTCTCCGACCAGGGCGGCAGGAAATACATGGAGGACGTGACCCAGATCGTGGTGGAGCCCGAGGCGGAGCGCGGCCCCCCGCACAAAGGCGGAGCGGCGCCCGGAGGCCCGCGCAGCGCCGAGCCCCTCGCCGAGAGCGGCCGGCGGCGGGGAGGGAGCCCGCGGGCGCCGGAGGAGGGAGCGCTGCCGCCCGGCCCCGGCTCCGGCCGGCGCCCGCGCCGCTCCGTGGCCTTCTTCGCCGTGTGCGACGGGCACGGCGGGCGGGAGGCGGCCCAGTTCGCCCGGGAGAACCTGTGGGGCTTCATCAAGAAGCAGAAGGGCTTCGGCTCGGCGGAGCCGGCCGAGGTGTGCGCGGCCCTGCGCAAGGGCTTCATCGCTTGCCACCGGGCCATGTGGAAGAAGCTGCGTAAGTTCGAGGCGATTGGCGCCTTCCAGCCGCCCCCGCTCCGCCGGGTCCCCCGTCCCGTCCTGCCTCCGTCCCCCCCGGAGCAGCAGGTAACGCTGCCGGCCCGGCCTCTGCCCTCCCCGCCGCGCCCGGCCGTGCCCTCCTCTGGGTTCCCCTTCTCCTTTCTGCAGGGCCCTGCAGTGAGAGCTCGGGGGACAGCAGTTCCCCCTGCCTACCCCCGGCATCACCCCGAGACGCCGGTCCCTCCCTCTCTCCATGTGCTGGCATCCCCTGCGCATGGGACGTCCCGCTTTTAGCCGCCTTTTTATCCCCCCCCAGCCCGCACTATTGTGAGTTGCGTGCTTGAAAGCCTCCCCCTCCATCTGTGCTGAGGAGCTGGGCAGCATCGTTACCGCCTGCGTGCAGGTACCAGAGGAAAAGTGGGATGCGATTGGAGATGTTCACTCAAGTAATTCAGTAAAAGAAGAAAAACTGGAGAGCAAACTGTGGGAGAAAAAATAGAATCTGAGGGTGAGAATACGTTGTGGGATGACTGTGCTATGGAGCTGAAGATGGTGTGATTGTAGAGCTGCAGCTTGTTTTCAGGGTGTTGCAAGTTGGATCTCCAAATTCAGTTGGAGGATCTCCATCTAGTGGAATGGAACTCCCCCTTAGGTTTCCCTTGTCCAGAATATCATGAAAAGGAAAAAAAAAAAAAAGATAGATATAGTAACCTTAAGTGGGCTGGGACTGTTTTTCCCTTTCCCTTCATTTGAACTGTTTCTACTGAGTCCTGATGAAGGATTTGAAGTGTGACTGTTTCATAAAGGATAATCATTCACTCATTTTATGATTTGAGCATCAGGGAATATGAAGGGTACCTGCCAAAACAGAAAACACGCTCAATATCATGAAGATATTGGTTGCTTAACTGCAGTAGGATAGAAGTTGGGGTCCCAAAAAGGTAAGGGTAAAGGAGAGTGACAAGACAGCTGACAGCGATCGTTCCTGTACTCTCCCTTCTCCCTGAGATCTAGTGGGACTGCAGAATTGAGATCTGAAAGGGATTTATTTTTTTTTTTCTGGGTGAGGTAAAGATTATGGCTTAGAGTATGATCGTTTCTATGTAGTGCGTGTGTGTGCGTTCTGTATTTATGTGTTCAAAAGCCCCAGAAAAAGAAAATATCAGAGCAGCGAACAGCAATGAAGACAGCCAGGCAGGAGGGGAACACAGTAACATCGGGTCAAAACCACAGTGATACCGACGGTTGAACTTGGGAGACAAACATAAAAAGCAAGAATTGCACTTAGAGCACTGTGTGGTTTCAACAAAGCGATTAATGGGGGGGCTTATAGTGTCAAAACAGTTTCAATTTCTTTTTCCTTTTTTCTTGAATAGCAAAATAGAGAAGTTCTGCAAATGGTAGATACTTGAAAAGATACAGGGGAAGGAATGGGAAGGTTGGGGGGATGCTGGTATTGGCCAGAAAGGAAGAGTTGTGAGTTGTAGAAGCACCAGGACTTGACCACAACCTTGATGTTGAGGAACGAGTGGTAAGCGGCACGTGACCTCCTGGGCTGCAGACACGCATGATAAGGAGAAAGATGAGTGAACGGGGAAAACGGCATGGGGAGGAAGATACGGAGTTGACTTGTCGTTGTAGTACCCGTATCTGTTATTTGTCACTGCAACTACGTGTGAATACAAAATGGAGAGAAGTGGAATGACAGAATGCAGGAAATACTATTTCAGTAATGAGCATTTAGGAAATAGTACTTGGGCCGTGGAACTAATTTGAATTGTTGTGAGAAACATCAAAGCTGTGGCTGTGAGCCTTTGGTGACAGGTTCAGGTAGGCTGGATACTGAACTTCTGTGGAGTCTGGTCACACTGATTGCTGCTGCTTGTGCATAACAGCTAGAGTTTTGTGGGACAGAAGCATTCCTGTATCTAGCTTATAACTTCTCATACTATGTTATAGAATCCCAATGCAAATTTTACTTACAATAATGTCCCGTATCCTCATATGTGGAGCAGGTCTGTGTGTATTAGTGATACTATGGGCGTGACAGGGTGACTGGGTATTTGGCATCTTGAAATGAGGGCGGGAGAATGGTTTGAATTTTTGGTGTAAAGGGTGGAGTCTTGATTGCTTCCAGTTGATGCCTGATCAGTTTTGGTTTAATTATACAGTAATAAAATTATCTGTATGCTAAAAAGCTTCTGGAGTGAAAGTTCTTATTTGAAACCTGTTTCTACAACTGGCAGTGGTAGGAAAGGTGTTCACAAGGAGCCTCCTACAGGAGGGCCCAGCTGTTGATGTGACTTTGAGGATTGCGTTGGTTTATGTTTCTTTGGTAATTCATTATTTGTATGGCCAAGAGCTTGTTTATAAATGTTATATTTAGACTGATACTATTAAAAACATTTTTCAGCATTACTCGTTACAATTTAGAAAGAGTTGCATGCTTCTGCTTTGGTTATAGCTCTTCCCATTAAATTTAATTGAAGCAATGAAAGTCAAATAATATTTTCATCTCTTGTGTAATAAGGGGTTTTTTTGTAATTTTCACTGCAAAGTCCATAATTTCAGGAGTATTCTTAGAAATGTTTAAGAGTTAATGTATGTATTCTTATCTGAAAAGGACTTGGACTACTTGAGGCAATGCAGGTTTTCAGGATTACGTAAATTTTTAGGGTCTTGCTCTATTGAAAGTTCATATAGTGTTTATTTTTGGAAAGTTTAATAAGAATTTTAAAATCAAACTAATTCCAAATGAGGTATTGTAGTTTGACTTAATGTATATAAAACCAGTGAAGTAAAAATAAAATATATTCTTCAGAAATTTGTGCTTCCCAGAATAATCCCAAATCATTTTCAAAAATAAACAGGAGCAGAACTTGCACAAATGCATTTTGGAGCAGTCTATGTATTTCAGATCACATGCCAACCATCATAAGTGAATTTGCTTTTTTAGAGTGTGGCGGAGGATTTTTTAGTTACAGATGTGGTGTCCAGGTGTAGGATACATATTTTGGTGTAACAGATACACTGCTTGGGGTGGTTGGTGGTTTTAAACCAATTCCTCCCCCCCGCTTTCCAGTCCCTCTACTAGAAGAAGGGTGAAAAAGTAAGAAGTGCATAAACAACTTACCGGCCTGGAAAGCTGCATGGATTTGTCTCTTGAAACGGTCTTCTGCTGTAAGGAACAAACTAGATAATAGATATGATAGCTTCAGGACACTTAACATACATTCTTTTTTTATTTTTATTTTTTCTTGGAAGAGTGGGACGTGCATCTGTTAAACTGGAAACTGTGGTATTTTGTGGGCAGGTGTTGCGAGTCGGTCCCGGGCAGTGTTGTCAGTCCCTGCCAGACGCAGCTGTGGGTTTAGCTCCTGCTCTGCATTAGCGTCCACTGGTTCAGCCTGTGCGCACATTCCATAGAATACGTGACTTTTCAGATCTAAGGCCCCTTAACCGTGGTGGACTTGGGTCTGTCCTGGGGTGTATTGAAAAGTTCATGACTGTAAATACAGAATTAGGGATACAGGTCCACAAGGAGACTTTGACTGACTTTGTTTTCCCAGGGGGCTGCCTAGAGGTATTTCTCCTGTTGCTTAAGATTAATAAAAGCGTACTCCTGATTTGTGGAGGAGTCGGGTAAGTGACTTCGATTTTAATACTTAGGCTCAGAAGAAAACTCGGGAGTTTTGATGGTTTTGTTCATTTCTGGTGAGACACAGTCTCTAAAGAAAGGAATATGCTATATATAATAGTTACCTTAAGGAGGAGTAAGGCATAAACTGAAACCCCTTGGTGACAGATTAATTTCTGGTTCTGTTGGAGCCTGAAATCTGAGATTGGTGTATCATTCTTTTTCTTGTAAGTGGGTGATTTCACTCTCTGTGCTCTTCATTCCCATAAAGACTGATTTTTACTCTCTAATATATTTTATTGCTATTGAGGGGTTGTTACACTGACAGAAACTCATTAGTTGCAGCTTGTTTTCTGCTAAGTGCGTGGTTGAAGTCCTCATTACCACTCGGCTTCCTCCCTCATTTTCTTTCCATTTGGAATGCGTTAGATTTAATATCCACAGTTAAAATTGCCAGACAAAGTACTTCCAATAAGCTGATTGAATGTTTGTGTTCTTGAAATAAAGCTACTCCTAGGGAGAAAGGGTATGTTAGTATTTAGAACACAAAGCTAGAAGTTTAAGTTATGCTGGATATCTTGGTAGCTAGCGATGAGGAAATAAAGCTTTTATCACCAGACGATCTATAGAATTCTGCTTCTCCTTCAGCACACCTGCTGGTTTTTGCTTTGGACATCTGAACATCGTTCAGTGGCACTAGAACTTATTAAGTTCCTAATCTTTTCCTTCTGCTTAAAACTTTTGAAGTTTGAAATATCTGTTTTCACAGAGGGGGAGGCCTAATTGTGTTTTGATTTTCTTTTTTTCTTGGGTGTTTGTTGTGCCATAGGAAAATAAACAATATAGTACTTTGGCAGTCTGGCTTGGGTATTTCCTGCAAACAGAATGTGTATCACCGTGGAATTTTAATGTCGTACCGTGTGAGCGTGACTTGCGAAGTGCAGAAGATAGAATGTGACAAGGAGATGAGTCTCCCTTCAGAGTTTGTCTGAAGACATGAGTGGGTGCAGCGAAGGGGAAACATGAGGTTGCTGTTGACAGTTGAAATCAAGCGATCACTGGGAACTTGTTGGGTTTTCTGAGGGAGACTGGTACGGTACGGCTGATCTCTTGTAGCTGGGATGGTGTTGCAGTCATTTTGTGGAGTTTTGGAAGAAGGTGAGCTTGGGTGTGTAGACACAAAAATAGACAAGAAAAGAAAAGGCATGAAAGAAAAATTTGGATTGGATGTAAGTGGAGAGAGTAGTGTAATAGGAAATTAACCCCAGTGTTTTGAGGGCAAAGCAGTTGAGAAAGGAGGTTTCCCTAACCGTGCGTATCTCACATTAGCACAGGTATTGAGTTGTTCTGAATTCAAGGGATATCTTCTGCAGAAGATTTGATGTTGGGTATGGATATTGTCCTTAAGTAGTCTGCATTATTCAGTCCTCCAAAAGGAAATGTGAATGAAACAGTTGAGATGTTATTCAACTTCAAATATTCAACATATAAAAGTAGAATAGAATTTTCTTTCCTTCCAAGGGGATCAGGAATGTCCAGAAAACCTGGTTGCCAGTCGAATGTCCAGACAAAATGACCTAATTAATGTTTCTACCTCTTTGGACAGGGAAGTGAACAGTAGAACTTAACAAAATACTTGGTCGATCCTGTTGAACACTCAAGGAGCACATCTTCCCCTCTATTCTAGTGATGCTTGGAATATTACACTGGAGGAAGCAGTTTTTTTGAATCCTGTCTTGGTGCTTTGATACTGTCACTATACATGTATGTGTCAATTGAAGCTGCAGCTGGGGGAGTGATGGTGAAGTGGGGGGACCCGAGGGCACTGGTTTGCCTGGCCGTACTAGTTAAGTACACACTGTATGGTGATATGGAAGCCTCTGTGACACACCCTTCCTTTTGATCTTCAAAACATTACCAGTTCCAGAGAATTAAAAACAAAACTATTTTTATTTGCTTTTTTCTCATTGCAGCAGAGTGGCCAAAGACCATGACGGGTCTCCCGAGCACGTCAGGAACTACAGCCAGCGTGGTGATTATCCGCGGGTCCAAGATGTACGTGGCTCATGTTGGCGACTCCGGCGTGGTGCTGGGAGTCCAGGATGACCCCAAGGACAACTTTGTGAGGGCTGTGGAGGTGACACAGGACCACAAGCCAGAACTTCCCAAAGAAAGGGAGAGAATTGAAGGCCTTGGGGGCAGGTAGGTGTGTCTGTGCTTTTTACTTCAGTTCTGATCTCTGGGTGCTATTTGTGTCTTTCTGACTCAACTAGGCTTAAGCTCGCTTGGCTTAGGGAGGGGTGAGCAAGCTGGTGAATCTCATAATCTATTTATACTCCTCTATCTATGCGCTTTTTTTTTGTTTCCCCCCCGCCTAGTTTGGTAATATGTTATACCGATCCATTGTTACACTCTTGTGGTTTTCACTAATGGTTTGTATATAAACAAAATTTAAATGTTTTGGTGGATTCCCATGCAGCTGAGGTGTGGCTATAATTCTCCATGTTCACTGAAAACTTTGAAAGTGGAGATACTGGTATTTGTCCTATTTTTCATTAAATTCTGTGGAATCTGGGGCTGGGGGAGGAATTACCTTTCCATACAGATAGTGATATGAGCTCTGGAATACCTGATTTGCTGAATGGTGGTACCACAGCAGTTTCAACACAAAATAGTGTGTAATTCCTTATACTGCATTGTTCCTGTGGTGACAATGGCAGCCGTGGAGTAGGCTCTTCAAAGCTTCTGTTTAAGGAATATAGGGAGAAAAACAAAAGTTAGGTTTGAAACAAGATGCTGCATTTAAATATATGCTTAAAATGTGAAGAATACAGCATTTTAATGCGTATCTTTACATGAGTAGTTTCTTCACTGTCAGGAGGTGGCAGCTGTTAGAATGTCGCTGCGTTGCGGTCGCTGCCCGTTCCTGTGGCCAAGGAGGAAAGCGCAGGCAGGTCTGTTTGCAGACAAACCTCAGGGCTCGCGCTGGGCGCAGCTTCACAGGAGCTCTGTTCTCTGGTTCTGTGGTACCGCACCACATGGGCGGGCACAGTTCCTTCTCCTCGTTCGGAGGCAGAGATCACTGAAGGTTTTTCCTGTTGACATAATTCATACAAGAACTCTGTCAGCAGGAAAACCTTCAGATATCTGGATCTCTAGCAGGTGGAAGTTGTTCAGTTGTCTGTATTAGGGATGGGAGCTTTACAGAAAGGGGAACTTGCAGTTTTGCTCGGTTTGTACTTATAAGGGTTTCCAAGTTGTGGACCTCAGAGACTGAAAGTCTCTGAAGCTTCAAAGAAGCATTCCCTGGAATGTTAATATGTAGATATATTTTTAAACCTTTATTTTTACTAGTAGTCCTGTTTTTTCCCAGGCTGGCTCTTGCAGGCTGTTGTGAGGTAGAACTGTGCAACTATGCTTATTAATGTCTTCTCTTTCACGAGAGCAGATTGGGGAAAGTTAATGGGAGAGCATAATTGAATCTTTCACTAAAAATGGTATTTTCCTAGTACCAGTCTCTGAGTGTGGGATGAGGTCGTCTTTCCAACGATGACTGGAGTTAACTTGGTGTGGTCATTAGTTGCACAAGTGGATGAGGTTGATTTTAGGATGTGGTGTTTGACTTTGCCACACTGTGCATGCAAAAGGATGGAGCTGAACATGCCCATGTTGTTAAGGCCTTTGAAGTCTCAGGAAATGCATCTTGAATAGCTTTGGTATGGGGAATCTTGAGGCGGTTCCAGAGCTTCTCAGTTTCTAATTACCAATGGCTGTTCCTCGGCTAAAAGCTAGCTTTTAAGTATCTATAATAGCTCTTAACTTGGTTGGGGCCAAACTTTGCTAGTTCCTCCTTCCATTGCCTTTTCTCGATGGCTCTTACTCTGTTCTTCTTTCTTCCCTGCCTCCCCTTCTGATAGCAGCTGTCCCATTTACTTGCTCCGCAGCTTCTCCTTTGACTTTTCTGCTGCCATCTGTGAGAACTAAAACCAGAGCTCAGTGCCTCAGAGCAGGTGTTAACACTCAAATGCAGAGCTGTTTCTTCATATCTCTTGCTTTCAGCAGGGAGCAACTATGAACAATTCCTCTTTTATTTCTGCCTCTTCTTGTTACACCAGTAAGGAAATCCCTGCAGAAGGCTGCTCCTTTCTTTTTTTTTTTTTCTTTTTTGTTCCCAGCTGTACTGTGCTGCTCTTTACTGCCAGACTTCAGCAGATGGAGAAAACCAAAGGAGGAACTACATGATATTTCTACCCGAGCGAGCTGGTGTTGATGGTCCTCATCTGAGGAAAACAAATTCAGTTTTGCTTTTTCTCTGACAGATTAAAAAGATATGCTTACATCTGGTTGTTGCAGCCAGCCAGAATTTCTTCCAGGTCTTCATTCCTCTGTTTTTTCTTTTCTTCTGCCCTTTGTCTCTCACTTTTCCCTTTGGCTTAATCTGGAATGAAACCATCTAAGTGATACCGTGTGTTTTGAAATATTTGATTGTGCTGTGGACTTCCCTGAGGGTGCTGTTGTTATTGATTCCGTATTTGCATATTTAACTAGTTTTATGTCATTGAAACCAACTTTCATGCTTTCATTTCCATTCCTTTTTAACCCCTGTGTCTTTCTGGTGGTTTTAGTGTGATCAACAAGTCTGGAGTGAATCGTGTTGTTTGGAAGAGGCCCCGTCTGACCCACAACGGCCCCGTGCGCCGCAGCACCGTCATTGACCAGATCCCCTTCCTGGCAGTCGCTAGAGCGCTTGGTAAGTCGTGCACGTGGCTGGGAAGTGAGACACCGCCACTTAGAGAGCACCAGAATGGAATTATATGCTGTTTTGCCAAAACACGTAGCTCAGGGAGATTCACTCACCTGCATTACAAGACCTTCAAAAATATTTTTTAATGCTATATGGATTTCATTTTTCAAATCAAGCTGTAGAAAGTGTCACTGGTGAGTGAAGGACTGGCCCTACAACATGTAGGATTTTCAATGTCAGTTTTACAAGGATGGTACTTCTTTCTGTTGCAAATGAAAATGTGCAAAGCGGTATGTGTCTGAGATGGAGACCACATTGATCTTTTTCTTACTGAAATAATAGGACTGTAATTTTTGACTAGGTGGTGGTAAGACTAAGGTTTGCCACATAGAGTATGAGTTACTTTGGTCTTCCTTTGGTGGTTAATCTCTTTCAAGACATGAGAGAATGAACAAAGGGATGAAAGTCTCTTTTAGCTATAAGTTGCCTTTGCAAGAGTATTAGTTTCCCATTACTATCTTTGAGGAACATGTTATTTGAGGAACACATATTCCAGTACCTATCAAACTTGTTACGAATGGTTTTTGGGAAGTACTTCATAACTAAATCTTTGGATACCTCTTGCCCATGAGTGTTAGTGTTTTCTGGTCAGGATTTTTCCTTAGATTTCATGGCAGAATTCCAGTCTACTGCGGTTCATTGTGTCCTTCCTTGCATCCTTCCTCCATCCTTCTCCCCTTCTGCCCCAGTGAGGAAGTCTCCATCCAGATCTACCCAGTACAGGTCTGATTTTATGGAAATATGCTATCATATTTTTACCTGTGAAAACTGTCCTGCGACTTAATTTCTTCTTGGCAAGCTTGCCAGTTACTTGATAGTGTTGTCTGTGTTCCTAGATCAGCTGGCAGCATGTGGTGGGGACAGTCTGTTCCTGGGACCATGGTCGTCTTGATAATTGCGTAGCATTACTGTGTCTTATTTCAACGGCAGCACTATCTGTTTCACATGGGTTTATCCAGTGTTAAGAAGAATTTTGCTGTGATAACTAACATTGTGAAAGACAGCTGTGTATCACAGAAGGAGTCACAGGTGTCTCAGTGGCTGAACAGTCATCTTTTAATAAAAAGATTTTAATTATATGGACATTTTTCTCGATTTTACAAGTCTGTGTTGTGTGTCATGCTTTAGGCAAGATAGGTGCTTATTTTGTGGTTAGTAAAACTGACTCAAGAGTTTGAGTAAATCCTCTGGAGTTAATAGATGACTAGCAAACAGATCTTCATCCACTGAGGAACATATCCCTCTTTTCCCCTTTTCTGCAAAAGGGTAAGTGTTCCTCATAGATTACAAAAAGTGTATGCTTAATTTCGATGAATCATTCCTATGATTGCAAGCTTGTTGTTTGTCTAAATAGCTTGATGACTTTTGATCTGATTCCTCTCAGCAAACTGAACGAGGGGATTTGGCTGGGTTTTGTGTGCAGATGGAGCTGAAGGAACGATGCGTCTATTAGCACCCTGTTGCGTTTGTTCCTGTTAGGTGGACAAAGAGGATGACTGGAGAGTTTCAGGTCCAAGAGATGAGAACACCTATCGTTTAATAATTCTTAGTTTCAAAAGTTAAGAGACTTGAAAGCTTTAGCATCTTCAAATTATGGAGAAACAGGTTTACAATGTGAGCGTGTTCTGGTGTTTCCCTGCTCCAGGAGCCTCCGCAGCCTCTTCGCATCCCCTCCTGCGGAGGTGCGACAGGCCTGGGAACAGGAGTGCAGCTGCTTTGCTCCGTAGGACCCAGATGGTGCACAGACGCTCACAGTTTGGAAACAGGATTTAACTTCTTTCTGAGGCCAGCGTGCCCTTTACGCCGCTTACAAAAGACCTGCCGTGACTGGAGCCATTTGCATTCACGCACTGAGGCTCGCTCGGCCTCTTGGCTGCCTCCCAGATCGCTACCCTGGTTGGCACAGCCCTGCTGCCTTGGAGCCTCTCCAAGCAGAGTAATAACTGTCCGCGTTGACGTATACTGGTTACCAGTACGCCAGTCAATCCCACTGAGATCCAGCACAGTGATTCTTTCTGCCGAGTCCAAACTCCATTGTTATTCTTCATAGAAATTCCATACTGATCCCAGACTGGGCAATAATTTTTAGCAAGAGAGCAAGACTCTCACACTCTGCTCTTCTCTGGAGAGAAGCCTAGAGAGTTGTAAATTCTCTGTCTTTAAAGTGAGAAGATTATCTGATTAAAAACCCTGAAATTTAGAATATAGGGAGTTTTTTTTAAGTTTGTCTAGTTGTGAGTGACTTTCTCCACCTCTCCATTTGCATACTAGCTCTTGCAGCTTTTCTCGTGCAGTGTGCTCTTGCATAGCCCTGGACAGATGCCTTTTTTTATGTCTCTTGGCTGTGATTTTGCTCACATACAAGCAGAGATGAGCAGCCACTATAAATACTGCCTTATGAGCAGCTTTTAATTCACCGTTCATTGTAAATGCAATTATTTGTTAATTTGCTGTTGAAATACGGTTCTCTTGCCTGTGCTTCCTTTTCCGCATAGTGTTGAGGGTGGTGCTCTTTCAACAGGTTTGGCTGGAATTGTCTGTAAAAAGCTCTTTAAAAAGTACTGCTAGAGGAGCAGTGAAAGTGTAAAGCCCCAAGTGCTTCTGCGTGACTGTTCCACTTGCTGCCTCTGCAGTTTTGTCCCCATCCCTCAGCCTGAACTACGTGTGGTCGTTTCTGGGTTGCGTTCCCAGGACATTGCTGTTGTGTTCATCTTTAGCCTGCTGTGAAGATGCCCTCTTGTGGCTGTGGGACTGGCTTGCTGTCAGTTTTGGTGAAAACTCCTTCCACCCCAGCTCAGCCTAAACAGTTTAAGTGGTTCCTGCCAGGATTCTCACTGAGATCTGTCTCACTTTCTAGCAGGGCTGCCTCGCTGAGCAGGAGGAAAGGAAGTTCTGCAAGTCTTTGCTTTGTACTAACAGACCTTCTAGATAAAGCTTTGATGTAAAAAGATCTGGGATTAATCAAACTGGGTTTTTGTTTTGGACTGACTTACAAAAGTAAACTTTTTCCCCTGCTCTATTAAAACCAAAAGATATTTTTGTATTCAAAACAGCATGCTCCAGAAACATAAATGAAAGATTTGATTTATATGACTTCTGGACATACTTTTGCTGTAAGAAGGCTTTGGGCTTAATCCAATCCAGTCTACTTATATGTTGGGTGTTTTTGTTTGTAACTTCAATTACTTTCCTGGCAGCAGCTGAGTTACAACTAGGCTTCTTTCATTGTGTAAGGTAATAGTAAGCAGATCAGATAGACTGCACACTTTGATATATTCTTATAGGTAGCTAAATTAGTTACCTGCTCCACCAGGATATGTTTTCAAACATTTGTTTTTCATTTTGTAAGATGCAATGTAATTTTTGTGTGGATCTCTCTATATTATTCTGGTTCAAGTCATGACTAGGAAACAGGTATGACTTTTCTGGAAGATATGGAAGGAACTACATTGATAGTAGTTTGTTGTTTTGTTTGTTTGGAAAAGAAATACGCAAGCCTCTCACCAAAAGAAATAATCCTGGTCTGTATGGTTTAGAGAACAAGATTTTTAAGTTTTGTACATGTTTGGGTTTTGACTCAGAATAAAAATAGTATGGCTCATGAAGTGAAGTCTGAGAACCTGGTGTTCCAGTTGTGTAACAGTAGCCTCTGGCACATCACATCATCTGCTGTCTGAAGGGTCACTGGGCTGGCTGCTCACTTTGGGACAGAAGTAAAGATTTTGGAGCACTTTGAAATGCCGAGGGAAAAGTGTACTTTGCCTTCTGGCTTACTGTCCTCTCCCTATTTCCTTGGCAGAATTGTGACAGAGGGTGCCATGTACACTGACTCTTCCCAAGTTTGTCACATTTTTCCCCAGCTGGCCAGAGCTGACAGTCCCATTCTATCTCCGCAGCACTGACTTGATCTATGGTGCTCTGCCCTTTAGAGGGGGGGGAAAAAAACCTAGTACCTCACCCTGGTGATACGGATCTGCCAGAACAATTCTTGAATATTCGTTCTGCAGTGCTGTTCTACCAAGGATCACTCGCCTGCCTGATTGGCCTCAGTTTGGCGGTTTCTGGGAGTAGATTGATGAAAGATCAACACTGAAGATAATTTTCCCATTTCTTTAGGGTGATTGCAAGTGCTGGTTGTTTTCTTCTAGGCTGAGGAAGAAAGAATCTTGGTTTTTCTATATACCTCAGGCTTCAAATATACTTTGTGGAGTTTTTCCTGGGCCAAAGAACCAAAAGCTTTAATTTTTTTCTGTTTGACATCTAGTGCTCCATTTAGCTTTCAGTAGCTCCAGGCTTGGTCAGCTAATATCTGATTGTGCTTTAATGCTGTTTCATCGTACAACTTTGAAAATAAGTTATTGCGTATTTACTAGAGATTTTTGAGTTTGAATAGATGAGTACAGCTGAATTTAAAACTCCTGGAGATTCAGTTCTCTCTGTACATTTGCAGCAAACTTGGAATGCTGCTTTGACAGAGGTGATGCTACAGGAGATTTGAAAGAATGCATTTTGCCAAAAAAATGCATGTTTAATAAACTTAGTCTTTGAACTGGTCTAGCTCCTGTTCAACATTTTGCTTTCAGGAAAAATTACTTTCCTCTTGTGGTATCTAATTTTTCTCTCTCTCTTCTTTCTCCCACCCCCAGTTGAGAACAATGATAGTCCTGTAGAGATGTGGCTTAGTTGGAGATTTGCACATGGATTTGGCCAAAGAAGTGGCTGTTCTAACGCCAGTCATGGCGTGCCAGCTATTAATTCCTATGCCAGCTATTTATTAATTCCCATGTCGAGTGCAGACCTTGGTGTCCATAGTTCCAGTGGGGCCTTCAGGAGGCAGCTGGTTATGGAAGAGATGCTGAGGCTGGAGGGCTTTGAGTGGCTCCTGATTAGGGGATGTCCCTGTGGGTTGTGAGATGTGAATTCATCGTGTTCCCTTCAGCGAGTTTATAATTCTGGGAGTCCCTTTATAACTAATGGGATATTCCCAAATACCCCCATGAGGAGACAGGTTCTCTGGAATCAGGATGATTATTACTCAGCTGTTTCCTCAGGAAGAGCAGCAGATGGGCATGACGACATGTATGTAGATGAACCAAAAGTAAATAGCATCGGGTTATTTTTATCATACAGCACAGTATTTTTAATAAAAAAAGTGATTCAGCTAATAACATTTGTCACTTCTCCTAAATGAGTCTCAACATACTAGCAAATAAAGGCATAAAAATACTATGTGTGTTGGAAATTGCTGCCTCCGATTCCAAGATCTGGCTGTTGTAAGATCCCGAGCTCTTGTTTATTTTACTTGCTGCACTTATGACAGGCAGCACGTGAAGAACTCTCAGTGCACGAAGACTTTTTGTGGCAATTCACGTACAATAATTGCTGTGCTGGAGCTCAGCTCTTCTCTTACAGGATTTATTTTGATCTTGTTGCCAGCTGCCTTGCTTTGTTGTGAGTCTGGAGGCAGAGTGCACCTCTATAAAAGCAGGCTTGGCTTTCAATTAGTGCTTATTAGCAGCGTTTCTGGCTGCGGCTGCTGCAGCGAAGGTGAATTGGTGCTTTAATGAGCATGGACCATCCATGCTGGCGGTGGTGAAGCGCAGTAATTGAGTTGAAGTATTCCCTTTCCTGATCCTGGAGAAGTCTTTTCAACTGGTTGATAGCTTAGGGCAGAGCTAATGGAAGGAAGTAGGAAGACAAAAAGCTTATTTATTATCTTTAAAAGGGTGGTGATGGATGTGGAAGAAAGCTACAGGCATGCTTTCTGAGGCCAGCAAAAAGCAAAGAGAAAACCTAACTAAACCTTACTCTTAAACTGGAATTCTTAGGCTGCCGTATGCTTGTCAACACTGATGTTTTAATTAATTTCTACTTTTAAAGCTGTGTGTTCTGTACAGGAG
Organism: Caloenas nicobarica; assembly: GCF_036013445.1. Lineage (NCBI taxonomy): Eukaryota > Metazoa > Chordata > Aves > Columbiformes > Columbidae > Caloenas > Caloenas nicobarica. Next base: position 2,175,938 of record NC_088261.1, read on the forward strand.
GATCTAGCCAATGCTTGCAAATAATGATGTTTGTGTTGCTTATCACTGTAGGAAGCTATTTATGAACATAAAAAAGGAAGAGAAGGTGTTAGTGCAAATTAATACCATTCTTGATTTAAAGGCCCAACCTTAGAAAAAGTTTATTTTTTGAAGTATCCCTGATAAACCAAGTTGAAATAAATTGATGTGGAAACGTGTTTTTCTGTTGGAGTGGTTGGTAGTTGAGGATGGTTTGGAGGAAGCACTTGAACCAATAGATGCTGTGATTCAAATGCGTTTAAATTTGATTCAGGCCATCCTTACTGGTGAAGTGACCCCCAACTCATTTGCATAGCAAGAAATATTTAAAAATAGAAAGGTTCGCTGTGTGAGGCCTTCCAAGGAGAGGCGTCAGCTCTGATTCTCTGCTGGAGCCCAGACCCTCCTTGTGTGCCTGTGGCTTCTGTCCAACGCCAGAGTTTGGCACACGGTGTTCAGCTGGAAAGATGCTCTAACACACTGCCTGGCATTGGCAGGGATGCTGTGGGAGGAGGAGGAATGGGAAAGAGAAATTTATAGGGTTTTTTGTTTGGTTTTTCAAGGGCAGTTTAGCACCTTGACTGTGAGCAGGTGGAGTTTTTAGTTTGAGTTTTGTGTGGGTTGGCTGGTTGGTTGTTTTTTTTCCCCTTCTATCAGCAGGGCTTGTTGGGGCTGCAGGGCAGCATCCCATCCTGATGCACGTTAGAGTCTGATGATGTGATATTGGGGAGAAAAAGGGCATTATATGATCTTTCCAAACCCCGAGCTAGTTCTATAAACTGTGCCTCGATTCCCTGTACAAGAGGTGAGGATTTTGTCTCCAGTATTTAAACTGTACCAATCCCTGGAAGGCAGATTTTTACAAGTTTGATGTGGGTTTAACACAGCAAGGCTTTACTTCCATTTGAGGAGAACTTCAGTTGTTCAGACAGGTTTTAGTTTGGATATTGAGGCTTCACTGTTTTCTAAGTATTAATCTGTTGTATTTCCCCTTATTCTGAAAATCTTAGTTTTCAGAGAGTAGAAGACCTCCTATAAACATAGGCTGGTTAGAATGTGTGTTTATTATCATTTTTTTACATTTAAATTGCCGCATATTAATATGATTGGAAAATGACAGCAGCAGGACAGTAATCGTGCTGAAATTACTTTGTTACTGTTGGTGACTTGAGACTGGTGGTAATTGTTTTATGGGAACATTTTTCTGTAGTTTCCAAGATTCATATTTTCATCCGTAATGTAACAGTTCAAAAAACGTTTTCTTCTCTGCTAGGTGATCTCTGGAGCTACGACTTCTACAGCGGTGAGTTTGTTGTGTCTCCGGAGCCCGACACGAGCGTGCACACCATTGATCCCCAGAAGCACAAGTACATAATCCTGGGCAGTGACGGGCTATGGAACATGATCCCACCGCAAGACGCCATCTCCATGTGCCAGGATCACGAGGAGAAAAAGTACTTCATGGTGAGAGCAGGGGCTGGAAGGCATTCTGAGAATTTAATACTACTTTCCTCTAAAAATTGCTTAGTGTGGCATGTATGAAAAGTACCTAACGATGGCATATTCAGTTTTGCCACGGAATATATGTTGTTACAATGTGGCTGACATTGTGGTTGCATATACTGTCAGATACCCTGCATGTTAACATTGTTTAAATAATTTGGTTGCAATTACTGGGGAATCTGACTACCAGGATGATATCTGTGAGCAATGAAGGAAACACGTTCCCTCTGTAAGGAAGCTATACAAAATGCTGTCTGAGAATGCAATTTATTTCACATTAAGACACGTGTTACAATGCAGACAATTGTTTATTGGCATTTTACTTGAGAGGCTTTTGGAAAGACCGTAGGACCTGTTACAACCAGGCTATTTATGCAAGTCATTGCGTCAGTTTTGTGGTTTCAAGAACTCCTGTGGATTCTACTGTAAACAGACTTTAAAGTTATATTTCACTAAGAAGATGTTTCAATTAATATTATCTCTTTTGCTTCTGAATCAAGCTGCTTTAGCACACGGTAGATAGGAACGTATATTTCAGGCTGTGCCCCATAACTGTCCCATCTTCCGTTTATAAAGTCAAGTGGACCTGATCGCTTTCTGTCCCTCTTTTATACCATCAAGGGCGAGCACCGACAGTCTTGTGCCAAAATGCTGGTGAACAGAGCACTGGGCCGGTGGAGGCAGCGAATGCTTCGTGCGGATAACACGAGCGCCATCGTCATCTGCATCTCGCCGTTGCAGGACAGCAAAAGCAACCTGGAAAATGAAGACGAATTGTATCTGAACTTGGCCGAGAGTCCCTGCTATAGCAGCCCCGATGTGAATGTCATGACGCCCTCCCGCTGCTGCACCCCACCTGTTAAGGTAAGATTTTTCTTTCAGTGTTTTAAATGTTCCACTTTGGAGTGTGGAGCCCACTAAATATGTATCAATCTCTCTTTTCTTCCCCTAATATTATAGTAGTTTCTCTTTATGCAGCTTACCACGAGAATAAAGTTGGGCTGCAGTTGAGTTTCATGCCTTGCTGTGTACTTGTAGAGCTTGCACAGCAGATAAATTCCAGCCTAGTTGTGGATATGTTCTTAATCTTTTTTGATTTGGTTTTGGTGATGTGTTGTTTTTTTTAATATGGTAACACATGGTTAATGTATTCAAACACACATTGTTGTAAAGAACGTTTTCTTTCTGGATAGGGAGATCTTATTATCTTCTGGTAGATTTAATGTTCCTTGTTAAGAGGAGAAGACATAGTACAAGGAGTTTCTTCAGATTAGAAGCTTTACCATTAACATAAAGCTGAGCTATTCAGAAGCTTTTTTTTTTCCCCTTTCTTTAAGAACTGGAGTGCAGTCAGGAGTGGATGTTTGTTTCAGTGATTACCAGCTGCTCCTGCTTTAAGTGACAGTCCTTTGATGTTCTGTAGTATCTTTGGATAACTGTCCTCTGGGCAAAGTAAAAAAGAAAGCAAAAAGTAGAAAGGGAATCCTTAACTTTCCCTTGGTAAAAACAAGCTGTTAATAAAGTGGCAAGTTTAGCCTGTCCCCTTCCATCCACTGTAGCAAAATAGATGAAAAGAACTTAGAATCTTGCAAAATCTTGAGTGGAGAAAAATCACTTGAATTTTAAATACTGAAAAACTTTAGACAAATAACAATTTTGGTGTTTGCTGTGCAGATAAGGCCCTGTTTTAATTTTTTTGCTTAATGTGCAAAGCCTGAAAGAAAATTTTGACTGACTACAGGTCTTCATTGATAATGTATGTATAAATTCTATTTTAATGCAGAAACTCATCTGAGATGTTACATTAACTTACTCTGATTTGGCTGTGTGTGGATTTGAGTTTTCAGCACGTTGCTTTCCTAAAGCAGTCATTGTCATTTGCCGTACATGGATGGCGTGTAATGTGGCCTTGAAATTCACTTTTGAAGGACTCGCTGAGTAACCAGGGATTTCTTCACAATTAAATCTTTAACAAGGTCATAATTCATCTCTTCAGGGCACTGCATAAATACTAATTTCCATAATCCCTCTGTGGCCAGAGAAACAAGTATTGTCCCCATTTTCCTCTTAGTACCACTGAGAATGAGGCAAAACCTTCTGGGAGGGATGAGTGGTTGGAGTTCAGAAAGCTCCTGGTTCTCAAAACATCACATTTCAACATGTAGAATGATGGTGCTTCCTAGAGAGCAGATAGATGTGCTGTGAGGAACGGAGCTGCTTTCTTTCCAAGCTGTAGAGTATAAAACTAGGCGATAAAATAGATTACTTTGCAAACGGTAACTCTGTTTTTAGAATAGCCTTGTCCAATGCTCCCCCTTTCTGTCTGCAGTCAGGACAGGTAACATAAGCGAAATAATTATGCCTAAATTTTTTTCTTTTCCCTCAGCTTCCGGAAGATGATCCGTGGCCACGACTGAATGCTTCTGAGCCTGTTCCTCCCCTCATGCACAGCAACGTGCTCTCAGAAAAGTATTTAGAGCTGCCAAACGAGATTGCCAAAAGCAATTTACCCTCCTCGGGAGCAACCCTGAAGGATTCGGGCCTGCCGGAGGAGAAGTGCAACAAAGCCCTGGCTTTGAGGATACACGAGTCCTACAGCAATGGTTTGTCAGTCAGCCTCTCCCCTTCCAACTCCACCAATTCAGGCACGGACCAAAAAGGCTTGAAGGTGTCTCCTAACGGCCAAACAAAAGCCCACGAAGCAGAGAGGACACCCACAGCGAACTTTAAAAGGACATTGGAAGAGTCCAACTCCGGCCCAGCTGTGAAGAAGCCGAGACGCGGCCTGAGCCGAAACGTGGGTGTCCAAGCCGAGGGCATGTCTGCCACCCCGCAGCGCAGGAGCTCGGCCAAGCTGGCCATGCGCCGCAGCCTGCGCGGCCAGAAGAAGCTGGGCAGCTCGCTCTTCCACCCGCCCAGGAAAGCCGTCTGCGTCTGCTGAGCGGCCCCCGCGCGGGGAGCCGACCTTGGGGCTGATGAGAATTTTAAAGTCGGTGCAGAAGTCTGAAACTCTTCCTGTTTTAATCTTTTTTTTTTTAAGTAGAAACTTTTTTTGGTATCGAACAGCTTTATCCCAGCCTTGTACTTGCTTGTATTATAACTGTGAATTTTGTAGATGTGTAGGGTAAAAGTCACTGTAAAATGTGTGTAAATTTGTATTCCTTCATATAAATGTAGTCTCTCTTCTTCCTTGTATAATTGTTACAGCGAGGCTAAACTTTGTTTAAAAAAAAAAAAAATCCTTTTTGTTAATTTACTAAAGTCATGAATTTGTATACGCTTCTTGTGATGAGAATTTCACACCTTTTTAACTAAAGTAAATTATTAAACAGAATGGAAGATATGTATTTTCGTAGTACTATACGTTCCACCTAAAGTTTGTCTTTTAGAGAATACACTAGGTCTATATTTTAAATTTTAGATTTCTCTACTCAGAAATGAAATGTACGTGGAAGCGGAGATGTTGGGTCTTGCTTTTACACAGCTCAGTGTTGATTTCTTTATGTTAATTAAAATACTATGCAGTATCTTATTTAGTTGTATTTTTTGTAACATTAATCGTCAAATTATTTAGCAAAAAAGTGTGTGTTTTAAAAGCCCCAACTCCCCAAAGCATCCTCCAAAGCCATTCCCATCCTGTTACCAATAACAGCATTTATCCAGGCGTCAATGTGTGCCCGACAGAGGCACGAATTTTCTGCTATTCCAATACTGATGGTGCTGCTAATACCTTTCAACATAAGTTCTTAAATTATTTTATGACTATTTTCGTTGAGTATGTGGACCATGTGTATGTTCACCTAAATAAAACACATGAAAATTTGATGGGGGTGCCTTTTTGTTTGTTTGGTTTTTGGTTTTGTTTGTTTTTTCAAGCTTAGGTTCTGTGAAGCACAATCATATTTATTTTGTATTCATTAAAAATCTAATACTCTTCCCTTCTTCACTGCAGCTACGTGGCTCATGAGACAACACATCCGACGTGGTTTTATTATGGGACTGATCTTGGCACTTCTTATACTGAATAGCAACATATCATCTGTTTTTAACGAGGAAGTAGAAGGCCAGTATTTTATTCCAATGGCTAGGGTGGATGTTTATAGAATTAATTCTTTACTGCTGGAACAATGAAACGTGGGTTGAAATCAGGTCTGTTATCTCCATGTCACCATGGTTACAGAAATCCTGGAGGGATTGGATGCTTTCTGCAAATGTCTAATTCTCTTTCATCCAACCTCTGAACACAGCACTGTCTGAAAGATGAAAGTAACGGTCTGTCCAAATGGGATCATTCAAGAATTTACTTCTGTGCATATAGGATGTAACCTACGGTTAACAGTGAAGTTTTGCTATAACCGATGTTGAAATTACAGACTGTATTGAGGGGGAAGCGTATAGGCGCTAAGAGCAGTTACGTGTACTTACCTAGCAACAATCTTTGCAAGAAACTGAGTCATTGTCCATTTTCAGTTTAACCTCATGACATTAAATGTTTCAAAGATGACTGGTCGCAATAGAGATGCCAGTCTAACATGTTAGATGAATATCCATATTGCTGCTTATACTGTAAGTACGTAAAAGGAGAATCTTGAGCAGTTTTCTGATTTTTTTTTTTTTCAAGCAAGAAGCAAAATTGAAATTTTCATCAAATCCTGCTACATTCATTAACGTGAATTTCTTAACTGCAAGATGCCGTGAACTTCTTATTGAGAAGGAAGTCTTTTTCAGTATGGAGACTTTCAAAAACATCTAATAGGGTGCCAAATATTCTGTTCTTAACCAAGAATATGAAGAATGAGAGGGCACTGGCTACACTGCGTTCTTTTCATGATTCTGAACCTTGGCAGTTTGGACAGGCACATCAAACTTCATTCTAGCTATGCCTCATTTTTCTTCTAAAAGCTCTTAGCATTACTTCAACATCATTTTTCTCAATGGAATAAATCGTTAATCATTCTCATCCCAGATCTATTTTCATTTACTTTTGTTGTGTATATTTTGAATCTGTTGAGCAATATTTTTTTTTTTTTTTTTGCGTTCTACAATCCTTCGAAAAGCTCGAAAGAGCTGATATTGTGTCTTTATGTGCCGTGTGTAATAGGCAGAGGATCAAAGCACTGGTTAAACTTCAGTGCTGGCATTCGCAGCTTGCTTGACTGCAGCCACAATGTCATCAGGACTCACAGAAACAAACAAGTATATATATATATCTATATAAAATATTAAAAATATATATTATAGATAGCTGCTTCCACAGCTGCAGCCGCTCCCACCCTGATGACGCACGGCGGCCCCGCCCACCCCATGCGTCACCACGCACGGCCGCGCGGCAGGTAAACACTTCGCGGCTCCGCCTCCGCCGCACGTGCGCGGGACTGTCGCGCCAGCTCTCGCGAGAACACGATGTAAACAAAGCTGCGGACGGGGGCGGCGCCCGCCGCCTGGCGCCCTCTCACCCGAGCTTGGGGCGCAGCCGCCCTCCGTGTCCCACACGTCCCGCCCACCGTTGGGAAGCGGGGCAAGGATTGGCCGGCAGCGGGGAGCAACCCGCCTACGGAGCCGTCTGATTGGCTGCCAGCGCGCGGTGCGCTGGGTGTTATTCCCCGTGAGGGTCCCAAACGCTGTCAGTGAGGAGCCGGGCGAGGCGGCAGGTGAGGGGTCCGGGGCGGCTGCGGCACCGGGACCCGCGGGTTGGGACCAGGCCCGGGCCGGGGAGCGCTGGGCGAGAGCTGGGGCGGGCCCGGGCTGCGGGGAGCGCTGTGGCCGGCGCTGAGGGCGAGCGCGGGGATGTGAGGCCGGGCGGGGGCCGGGGCGCTGAGGGAGCCCCGGCAGCCGGGCCGGGCGGGCGCGGGCCGTGTGGAGAGCGGGGCCCGGCGGGGCCCGGCGCCTCCCCGGGTGGCTGCGGCCTGACTGACTCACCGGGCGGCAGCGGGGGAGCGGCGGGGCGCGGCGGAGCGTTTTGCTCCGGAGTTGCTCAACCGCGGGAGGCTGCGGGTGCCCAGCGCTGCCCGGCCGGCTCGGCGGGGGTCCGGACAGGGCCCGGGGCCGCAGCCCCGCGGGTGCCCGGGGCAGGCGGCGGCTTCTCAGGGCTCGGGGAGCGAGCACCGGCCGGTGCGGGTGTCCCGCTGGCCTAACGCATAATGTGAAGGGGTATTTTATCCTTGACGTGCAGTTTTTTCTTTTAAGGTTGCTGGGCATGTGTGTCAAACTCCAGTTGCATTGCTGAAGGGTTTGTTATCAGTTTCTGCGAGGCTCAGTGCTTATCTGTGTCTCGATGTGGTGGCCCTTACAAAGACTCCCCAGACATGAAAATGATGCTGATAATCGACACCGCGTTGGGGAGTTGGCTTTTTTTCTCCCTTTCTGCCCTGGTTCTTGGTTTGGCAGACGATGGAGTGGCCAAACAAGAGGCTGAGGAGGTGGCCGGGACCTGGGATGCTCCTCAAGTGGTTTCTTTGCCCTTTGGAGTGTTACTCTGAATTTTCACGTGGAGATCAGAAGTGTGAAGAAAAACTTGAAGACGATGCAAAAAGCAGGCATTAAAAAAGCAGAGTGTGTTCTGTCACGCTTTTTGGGTTAGTTTCATTGTAACCCATTAGTTTTTCAAGAGTACAATACCCTGCGACTGTGATTGTACGTTATCTTTATATAATAATTAAGACAACAGCTCATTAATAAATAATGGTCTTATATAATGGTGATGTTAACTGTGCACCTGTACCACTATTGTTGATGTATAGTTTGAAGAAAATTTTCCCGTTTATCATCAAGGTCTGTGCTCTCTTTGCGCTTTCACATATGTTGCAGGGGCTGTAGTGATTGAGATACTGAAAAAAGAAGTTGTCTGAGTTTTGGTCTTTTAGGGTTTTTTTTGAAAGTGCTGTAAAGGGCCATAGTGCCTTACAGGTTTGTAGAAGTTAAGTTTCTTTCTTCAAGAGGTTTCTCTCATCCTGAAGGATACGTCAAGGACTATTGTAATAAATAATCCTGATACAAATTATTATTTAAAAGAAATGTCTTTCTTACAGGTACCTTCAAAGAAACAATGGCGACAGAATCTCCTCGCCGTCCTAGTCGATGTACCGGCGGGGTGGTGGTTCGCCCACAAGCTGTCACGTAAGCACGTTTTAGAAGAATAGCCCTTATTGGATGTGCTTCTTATTTTCTTGGAGAAGAACCTAGCTTGAATTTTCTTTCAAAGCCAGCTGCGAGGGTTTGTGTTGACACTATGGTTTCATTGCACTGAGTATCTTCCAATAAAACAAAGTAAAGATGTTGCATTCCTATCTCCTAGGACTGTGCAAGTCAAACTGCTTCCCTAAATGGGGTATTTTTTGCTTATACACCAAAACCTTCAAAGTTGTAAATTTTAAAGATGAATACAGTGCAATGTCCTGTTGTTTGTCTGTGCAATCTTGTGGCAGTACAAACACTACACTAGCTGTAGATCGATGATTGCAAACTTCTTCCTTAGCCGGAAGGAAGCTCTGTTTAATAATACCTTGCCACAGGGGTGGATACGTTAAAACATGTCAACCTGTCACTAGAGTCTTTCAGTAAATAGAATTTTGGATTTTAACTTCTCTTGACTTCAGAGAAGAAAACCAAGAACAAAGGAAGAATCTCCCTCTCTCCACTCACAGCACATGAGACACCGTTTTTGTGCTTGGGCATCCTTATTTTCATTGCGTTCACGTGAAAATACTTTAGTGGTAAAATAGCTTAGTAAGACAGTCTACAAGGTTTGTGGTCTTGTGTCTGTCTGTTAAAGGATTTTTGTAGCAGTTTTTCTTTTTTTCTGGGGATGTTTATACTGCTGAACTGTTGCTGCAAAATGACAGTGGAGCAAAATGTTCCCTTGTACTATCAGTTTCAGGGGCTACGAGTTTGTCGCTGGAGACAGCTGTGTATTTCGACATCAAGATTCACTTTATTTTTACTAGGGAGCACAAGAAACGGATCATTGTAACGAAAAAGGTTGTGTTAGAGGTTTGTCTTGCAGGCCATGTGGTAGAATAACCGTTTTTTTTACATTGCAGAATTCCTGAACAAAAGCATTTCTGTTTGTAATGACCTTTTCTTCCAAATATGCTTTAAAAATATAATAATAGAAATGCGTATGTGAAGCTCTTAGATTCTTACTTAGGGAAGATTGTTTTTTTGGTGGGTTTTGTTGTTTATAAGCACTTTAAAGATCTCTTCTTGGAATTTTTTTCAACTTCAGGAGAGATTTAGAGTTTGTACACTGAATAAAACATTTCCCAAACATCAGCTTTGTTTCGAGATGTACTTGAGGGGAAGAAAAAGGTCCTAGTTCATGAGCTGAGGAATGGAGGCAGGATGACTCTCGCTGGTAGGCATTCACGTGAGAACTTCAAACACCGTACTTAATACTGTACCCGCAGACAAGCGTTACTGCTGGGTAATGAAGGCTTTGAAGGGACGCAAAGACAGTTTTGGTGACCTACATAAATCAGAGAAGAATCAGCACTGGAAACCACAGCTCGTTTATAAGGCCTCAGCTTAAAGCAGTGAGACAGTGATGCAGTAATCCTTGCATTGCTTAGCAAAATCTGGTTTTGTCATGAGTTTGAATGAGCTTTCTAAAATTTAAAACTTTGGTTTAGATTTATTGTTGTTTTCAGAGAGGAGTCAAGCATTTACCTGATCCAGGTGTTGCAGCATTGACTTGAAGTATCTTCTTCATTGCTGGGCAGAGTATTTAATTCTTAATTCTTAAACACTCCAAGTTCTATTAAAAGAATCTCGCACAACATGGTTTAAGAAAGCACAAAGAAAACGTGTACCTTTGGACATCAAGAGTCTAGATTTCCTTGTGTATGACTTGTCTTTGTTGGTGTTGGAAATCTTGAGTTAAAACAGGAAGAATTACTACCGATATAAAAATTAATTTGGAGGCTGGCAAAGCTGTTACCTGAAGAGTTAATTTTTCTTTTTTTAAAATTTGTCTCAGACCTTATGAAGGTAGTTCTTGTTGCCAGCATGTTTCAGTATTACTAATTACAGAAAAAAACCAAACTTTCTGCATAGTTTCAACACTATCTGTCTAATATAGTCAACCCACATTGCAGGTTGCTCAGCAGTTACACAAGAGACTCCCCATTCATGCAGGGCTGAGCTAATAAAAGCCTTGGTTTAAATCTACCAGAACAAATGTATCTTGCACTATATACAATTCTAAATCATTGCTGTTAAGGAACTTCCAAGAAGGAATAAGCTTCCCAAGCTATAGAACCTTATCTGGAAATACCTCTCCTTACTGTTCTTAGTTGGGGTTTTGTCCCCCCCAAGTGCTACCCACACATCATTGCACATGGAGCAGCTGAGGTTTGAACGTTTCCTTGCCCCACAGTGAGAGCTCAAGTCCTTATCTTCATGTTGTAATAGCCAAATCGAGGAGAAAAAAACCCTGAAGAATATTTCCAGATGCTTGTTGTACTTCAGTCGGCCACTCTGATGTGGGGAACGGGGTTTCTTTCTTTATGGTTACCTTTTATACTTTTCCCCTAAGCTGTTATTTCATAAACTCATATCACTTTGTTTTTTACAGACTTTCAGGCCACTGTTTATATTATCAGAGTGTTTGGCAGCGTATTAAGTAACTACATTGCATACTTAGTATTTTCCTTTGCATTAAAGATTGTACATGTTTTCTCTGGTTATATGACTTATTTAATGTATTCATGACTGTGTGTGAACTTCAGTGGAAGTCAAAATTCTCCTTCTGTTTTCCAGGGAACAGTCGTATATGGAAAGCGTCGTCACATTTCTTCAAGATGTTGTGCCACAGGTACGTATAGATCTTTAAAACTATTTTTCTGGTGTACAAAACAGTTGAAGTGTGTGTCAGGTGTACTAAAATGTTGAAAAAGAAAACCAAATTTTTTGGTTTTTGGATGTGAATCTTGAGACCAGGTTCTTGAAAACACGGGCTGCATACCGTCTGAAGATTTGGCCTACGGATTTCCTCTGATAGGTAATAATTAAAATGAAAATCTTAGCTACATAGAAGTTGAAAAAATACCCTATAAATAGCAGGAAAAAGATTGCAGCCTTTTCCTGTGATAATTTTGGCAATAGACTGGTTGGGGAGGGGAGAGACTGGGTATGATACTTGCTCTGCCCCTTACAAGTATGGTTGTTTGGGTTGTAGTTGGAAACCTACATATGAGCCCTGGCTGGATTGGGGTTAGAACAACTTGGTAGATGCCCTTTGTCACCTTTGTGACCTTTGTAATTTTGTTTTGTGACTCTTTGGAAAGCTGTGCTCTGTAGTGGAGGAGCATTGCAGCTGATTGTAGCCTCAGGGAACGATCTTGGTTCTTATTCGAAGGATTATCTTGCTTAGCTAGTCATGGATTTCCTCAATTGTATATTAAAAAACAAAAATCCCCTCGTTAATATCAATTTGTGAAGTGCGTTTTGGACTCGCGGTCAAAATTAAAAATAGTCAAACTTTGATTTAAAAGACTGCCGCGTTCTACGCACGCCCCCATTTTTTCCCCTCTGCAGTTAAAAGGATGCAGTCTGTGTTTTATATTACAAATCAGTTTGCCTTGGAAGCATGGAATGTGATTTGTTTTGAAAAGCAATACACTGACTTATTTTTTAAATTTGTATTTTTAGTTCATGTTATTGCTTTTCTGGCATGTATGAAGTGATTATACAAGCTCTTTTCATATTTAATCCAAAATACTGCACAGTACTTTGTTATAATTCATTTGGCAGTGATGGTATTTCTGGTGTAGCTCACGTTCTTACTACCACAGTTTCTCTTGAGAACTGTAAAACTTGCAGTTTGGAAACACCGCAGGTCTCCTTCACAGTTTCTTTTTGTATCTCATCTTTTTATGGGAGTCTGTAGAACACAGAACTGAAACATGGATCTGTTCTACTGGAATTACAGTTTATTCTCTTTTAAATGACTGTATTAAAGATGTCACCAATATAACTAAAACATGGCAGTAAACTATGCAGTAAAGGTCTCTTTCTTTCCTCAGTCTTGATTACAAAACTTTTAAAATTCCCTTTAATTCACTTAAAGGTAAAAATGCCTCACATGAGAGCTTCTAACATTGCTTTTAGAAGTGGTGTACAATGGCTAAAGGTAAAGGTTGTATTAAACTTTCATATTTCAACCCTTTTTGCTTTTTGTCCAGGCCTACAGTGGTACTCCACCAGCAGAAGAAAAGGAGAAGATCATTTGGGTCAGATTTGAAAATGCAGATCTAAATGGTATGGCTTTATTTTCTCTCACTTCTTTTTGATTTTTTTGGGTCCACGTACAGTAATTTCAGCTTTATCAATGAACATTTTTGACTCCAAATTAGGTCTTTCATTTCCCTGTTCTAGACAGACTAAATTCTAAGTGAATAACTGTACTTTTGTACCAACTAGAATAAATAGGCCTTGTGACTTCATGGAAGGGCAAACTGACTATTGCTTAGGAAGAAGGACAAATTTAAAAAAATCCATTTATTTTTCTTAAGAAAGTTGAAAATGAAGCATAGAACGGAATTCAAAGCCAGATTATCTAAATATTAATCCAGTCCAGGTCGCAGATACGTTTTCAATGGTGTGACAGAATTCAGAGTAACCTGGGAAGGAAGAGCAGTCGGGTAAAATGAGCAGGAGGTTCCCTGGTGTCTTTCGGGGAAATAATAGCTCAAACCATGAAATATTCTGAAAATGTAACTTGTTTATCACTTCTGGTGTATCTTAATAAAAATCAGCAAGGACTACTGACTTCGTGCAGAAAACAGATCTCCAAGCTATTAAGGAGAAAATGGTGATTTTTCAAGCTTTACTAAGAGTACCAAGTAGATCCCCAGTTAAGAACCGAGCGGTTTTACTGCCTTTCCCAGTTACCTTTTTCTGAATAAGGAAGGTCAGGGACTGAGTGAGATGGTTGAATACTCTAGGCAGGTAGTTACTTCTTGAATTAATTGAGCACATTGGAGTTGCGTGCGCTGTGTTTGCCCGTTATAGCCGGGGAACTAAGGGACCTGCTTTCCTGAGAGCGCTGGATTTCAGGCTTGCAGCAAATTGCTGTTTCTCGTCTGCCATCATATTTCCCTGTCTAGAGCTCCACGGTGGAGGCTCATTCTGGCCTCAGATGAAGTAATAGCAACCATAGCCAGAGCTGTGATGGGGAATTTTCAGCCTTTCCGAGAGGTTAATAGGGAAGATTGTATGTTTTCCAGCTGTTGAAATGGCACAGAGGCTGGCAGGTCATAAATTCACGGCCATTAGAACTAGAAAAGACCCATCAACCTCTACAGGGCGTTATGTCCAGCTTTAGGCCACTTAAGGTGTGTTTGCTTGTGGCTTTGTTTTCGTCATATATTTATTTTTAAAAAATCTCAGGCATTCCCTCCGAGTTCTTTTGTACATCTAGTATAGCTGACACCAGCCATAACTGCTCCTAACCTGTTAATAACGGCTTTGATATTTAAATCCAATTTAGATACATCAAGGAACATGGAGTTTCATGAAATACACAGCACTGGGAACGAACCACCGTTACTGCTGATGATCGGATACAGCGATGGAATGCAAGTCTGGAGCATACCTGTAAGTGCAAAGTGCACTTCTGCGCCAGAGGCTTTTTTCTTTGTAATGTTCTGTTATTACTTCAATATTTTATTTTTATTTTTTCTGTTGAAGTGGAAGGAGCCAACATTAACAATCAATGTCATATGGTTTGTATGTAATATGCTTATTTTAACATTAATACTGAGCATAGATCAAACACTTGAATACCTTCAGATTTGAAGGCTCTTTACAAATTATTTCTGTTAAGTAAATTTTTGGATTTGAATTGGGGGTGGTGTTTGACATTAAGGAATAGTTTGTATCCAAGAAAGGACAGAAATCGTTTTAGCCTACAGAAAGGAATAAGGGTTGGAAAATACGAAAAGAATTTGTTTGTACCAGGGATGCAAGTATGACAGTATTAATAGCATTTTACAATCACATGTTTGTCATGTACATGATTTGCAATTTTAATTTTACTGAAGTCTATGTGTGCATATGGGTTTGATTTCATGCTGTCATACACACACCCTGCAGTTTTTGTTTCAGAGTGGTTTATGAGCACATGGTCTTAATTTGGGGAATTTCCCCCAAATTTCTTGAAACTACAGAATAAGGTTTAATACAGTAGGTCATAAAATTCTGAACTTAAAAAAAAAAATGCTCATAACATCTTGTCCTTCAAAATAATGTAGAGAGGATCAAATTCTTCCTATTGGTAAAATACACTGTTTTTTTTAACAAATATGTATATATTTTTTTATAACTTTTTGGTTAGCTATGTGGGACTTGTTTATATACCAGTAACTTGGTGTAACAGAAAATAATGCCAATTCGTACACCAAAAGTGAAGTTAAATGGCGTTTCAGTGCAGTGTGGGAGAGCTGGCTTTTCCCCTCTTGGTTGCATCTTGTTAGCTGGAGATGGAGGAGGAAAAAAACTGCTGAGCTGTTGCATTTGAAAGAGAGTTTAACTGAAATGGAGTAAGATGCAGGAAACTTTACTAAATTTCATTCGTCAGTAACTTTTTAGTAACATTTAGGAACTTTGAGTAAAATTTAGGTACATTCTAACCAAAATTAAGGAAATTTTGTCTGCTTGTATGTCATGAGAAACTATGTCTAATTCTAATTTTCATGGCTTTATTTTTAACGCAGCAAAACATATCTTTCAATTGTGGTGGTGGTTGGTTTTATTTATTTTTTTTTTTAAACTGCCTTACACTGGAATGACTTTGAATACTAAGAACAGGATCGTAGCGTATGAGTTTTATACACTATCGTGAAGCCTGATCAGTTTTATATTTGTGTACAAATCATATTATTCAAATGCTTCAGAAAAGCTTTGTTCTTCAGAATGTATTACAGAAAACAAACATTAGGTGTCACTAAGATCCTGAGCTAAGAGAGGAAACAACTGCAGCGCCGGGAGCCGTAGCGCAGGTTGATCAATTAGTCAGGACACTGAGTAGTCACAGAGACTTGAGCTAAAGAATTCTTATAAACCAGCTTTCTTTATCCTGCTGAAATGTCCTTATCCAAATGAACGCGTGTTTTCTGAACGATGTATGGAAGTGCGGTGTGTTGGGCCTCGTCCTGGCCCCTCAGTGGGAGCAGGTTTGTGTTTAGCAGAGATTGTTTTATTTTCCTCCGTGTGTAACATGCTCCTGCGGTGAGGTGAGAATTCTTTGTCCCTCGTAAGTGACTTTTTGTGTCTGCCTGACAGAACGTTTCTGTCAGAGCGATCTGTATCGGTGCCCTTGAGAAACTCCTGGTCAGGTGGGATCTTATGTGTGGAAGGAAAACAAGAATGGAAGAAGAGTCTCAGTTCTTTGGGATGTGAAGAGATTACCTGGGTGTAACCTGGTCTGCATTAACTCCTACCCCATGGCACACTGCGCTAAACATGAACTAATTTGATGGAGATTCCTAACAAACGACAAGTGTGCTCACTGGTACTGTCAGGCAGGCAGTACAAGGGAGTTTATCCGTGTTTCCTAGAGGGAAAGAGGGGTGTTCCTTGGGTGTGTGGCTGTTTCGTTTTCTTTTTTCTTTCCCCTCTTCTCGTGTCAGAATAAGCTGCAAGTTGGGCCATGAAGTGCCTGATGTTACCTTCTTTTTCAACAGGATGCCACAGCCAGGTTGTCTTTTTTTTCCCCAGTGTATATCACTTCTTCATAATTCCTAGATTTTAATATAATTCAATCTTTTAGGAAAAACAAGAAAAATGAAATTGCAGGACAGTTTCTTTTAGTGTCAGGGGGGTTTTTTAGAGATATTTTTAATGGAGGGGGAAGGTCTAGTGAAATGGAAAAAATGTCAAATGTGGAAGTATTTTGCCATCCATCTTAAGAGTGTATCTCAGCTGTAGAGGTATTGCATCGCTTCGGCAGCCCTTCATTTGTATATTCTGTGAAATTCTGAGACCACGTCCAGGGAGGTGCAGCTTTGAGCTGTGCAACTTGTGTTGGTAGAATTTCAGGGTAGGAACGGTTCCTCTGTTAGTAACACGGTCTTAGAGAGCTTCTCAGACTGATAGTCTCTAACATCAATTTTTAAATATCTTTTCAGAGCAGGATTTATATATCTGATGAATTTGGAGGTAACAACCTATTTTTCTTCCACTTTGTTTCTCCATCTCATTTTTTTGCTTATATAGAGTAAAATATGGCAGTTATGTGACTAACTTAATATTTAGAGTTTATTTGGCAACACTTTTTTGTATCCTTTGGTATTATATGAACCTTTCTTCTTGATCTTGCTGAGTATTTAGCTTGTAATTAAAGCAACATTATTCCAGTTATTAAGAAAAAAACAGATCTCCGTAGTTTAAAACCTTTCCATCTGACAAAGCAACAACTTGACATTTATGTGTGAACCCACTCAGTAAGGCCATTATCTGCAGCATTGTGCTTTTTTTTTTTTTTATTCATACAATTGAACCTCAATTCAGCACTTAATAAAGTAACATGTTGCAGGCAGTCAGGTTTGCGTCTGAGTGATTATGAAGTGTTTATGACAGGTCCTGAGCTGACACCCTCCGTAATGGTGTTTCGCTGCCTCCCGAACACCTTTGCCGGCCGCCTCCAGGAGCGCGTCTCTCTGCACTCTGAGTGCTTTCCCATTAACATCTCCTTGGAGGAAGATCTTTGACTACACAAGTGTGACTTGCAAATGGGAGATACCATTAGGGCTGAGAGGCTGTTTGGACTGCTGGGCGCTGGAGTCACGGCCGGGGTTTGGAAAATCTGTGTCGCATAAGAAGCGGAAGGTGCCTGTCCAAACGGCTTTGCTTTTGATCTTTGTTTGGAAATGGGGGTGGGAAGGTTAAAAGTGGTCTTAAAATATGTCTCTCGAAGAGGGGAGAAATCTGGGAATATACAAAAGTACGACTAGGAGTTCCTATTTGATAATTGTGCAGCGTAGTTTCGTGTTTTATTTGGAATTTGTTTTTTCCCCGTTGCTCCTGGTTTCATGTTTCAAATACAATTGGAACTGATTTCTGCCTGATGTGGTTTCCAAGTGTCTGTTGTAGATGTTCCTGTTCAGGGAAATGCATGTTGGCTGGTTTTGTGGCAGATAATTTCTTTTTTAAATCATTGGATGCTGGAAGCTTCAGAAGTAGAAAAATCATCTTAATTTAATAGTTCATACTACAATTAAAAAAGGATGATCGAGCTTGAGCTGAATAAATTAGGAACTACCAAAGAGAACTTTTAATAACAAATGCAGATGTATGTTTAGTGAAAAATACTTAAAGGCCGTGGTGTGAGGACAGTGCCACAGCCTGCAGGGAGCCGTGAGCCCGTGCGGTGGGCGGCTGCGCTGTGGGGACCTCTGGAATGCACAGGACTCGTTGAACACCGATGGCATCGCGTGCTGCCAGGCCTTAAATCTCTTTAAATGCTGCTGTCAATAATACTATGATTTTTTTTTTTGAAGTTGTTACAACTGCAGTTGTACAGCAGATGATGTGTATATGTGAACATATAGCTGGATGTATATGGGAAGTTCTGTTCTCTCCACTGTCCATCAGAAGCCCCGTCTGCCGGGTTTCTGTGTCGTCTTGCTCCCCTGTCATTCTCTCCCCGTTTGCAGCTGGAAGAGGCGCAGACACGTGGATTGAGCTGCGATCCTTCCTCTGCTCAGAGCTCCTGCTGCAGGGAGCTGCTCTTAGGGCTTGTGTGACCCTTCAGAAAAATGACCTGACCCAGTAACCCTGAAAAATGGCTGAGGACTTCATAAAACGTTTATGCAAATAACTTTCCGAGGCTTTGGGTTTTTTCACTGAAGATGCTGGCAGCGTGCAAAATGTTTCCTGGTTTTGCCCTCATTAAGTGACTGCAGAACTGTTGGAAGTTGGTTTTTGTTTGGTTGGGTTTTTTTATTCATATCATACCTTACAGCAGTAGGAAAAAAAGCATGTGCAACAAAACCAAAAAACATTTCTAGGCTTTTGTTGTTTTTTAAATTCAGTTAATGTTGTCATAATTTAACCTGCTAGGTGCAAATTCATACTTAATTCAG
The DNA here is from genome assembly GCF_036013445.1 of Caloenas nicobarica. NCBI lineage: Eukaryota > Metazoa > Chordata > Aves > Columbiformes > Columbidae > Caloenas > Caloenas nicobarica. Next base: position 2,194,540 of record NC_088261.1, read on the forward strand.
TCACTAGAGTAGATGTCTGTAACGTTCTTTGAGCATCTAAAAACCTTTAGACAATTACAGAGATTTGTTTTGACGAAAAAGCAGACTGGTTGAATTTCTAAACCAAAATGACAAAATGTGTCCTTTTACTTACACTCCTTCCCTTACTCAGCAGCAAGATGACGGGCAGTAATCTTCAACCCAGCATAGTTACATCAACAGTGTTTTGTGGTGGTATCTGTCAATTGCTTTTTGTCATATTATAACATATTATGATCTATATCATATTTAAAACATATTAAAATATTTAAAAGACCCACCTGATATCTTCCCTATGCTCTCTGATAGTTTTTTTTTAATAAACAAGCAGTTTTGCTTTTAAAGAGTTGCACAGTAGTTTAAGCATTGAGTTTTGAACTTTGTTTCAGTTTGGTGTACATTTAACTTTTTTCTTTTCACCATGTGAAAACCATTTTCTATGGTCGGAAACTATTAGTTATCCCCAGTGTGAACAAAACTTCCTTTGTTCTGTCCTTTTTAATGGGTGCAAACTGGTGTGCTCCAAACAATAAAACTCTGTCATCAAAAATTAACCAGTGCTCCAGATTCCTGGTCTGTCATATTTTAAGCAGTAGCTCAAGACGTCTGAGTGGAGAAGCGAGTTCTTCCTTTTTCAATCTGTCATTTCTGGAGGAGAGCGATGAAGACTTCAGGCCGGGTTCCGCGTCGGCGTGTTCTTTGCTCGCAGCTTCCATGTAGGTCTGGGCTTTGTGGTTTGATACCAGGCGCTGGGAAACGCTGAAATGTTCTATCTGACCAGCTTGGAGCCGTCATTTTGGATTCACTCTTCCACGGAATGAGTACCTGAAGCTGCTTTTATAGCTTAATATTCAATTCTTGAAACCTGTTTGGAAATATTCTTGGCTTGTGGAATGGGAAAGAAAAACTTTTAAGAGCTATGAAAGCTGCCGCAGGGACTCGCTACTTGGCTGGATCCAATCCAGCATGGCAGCCACAGGTGCTTTTTGAAGAATTTAGAGCTCTGTTTTCAGTTCGTGAAGTCTATTTATGTTTTGTCTACGCTTATGAGACTGTGCAGCTCAAGGGGCTGGTAATGGGATGTGGAGCCTTTTACCCCATCCTTGCCAGCCCCACATCTCACCCGCGCGGCCGCGATGGAGCCGGGCGCTGGGGCTGGGCCGCGCTTCGACGTTGTTCCTTCTCCAGCTTTGGTTCCTGGTGGAATCAATGTCCCATTCCCAGGAAAGCTTGGCTGCGTCAGGAGTGCGATAGGGCTGGGACTGCCAGGAAGACCAGACTATATGACCTCTCTGCCCCAAACATGGTGCTTTTGGTCAAAATTGATACATGTGCCCTCAGCAACGGTAATAAAGTTTTATGTTTTACGTAGGTAAATGAAGGGCATTAGCATCAACCACAGTTAATTCAGAATTTTATAAGACTGCAAATAGCAGAATCTTCTGGTGGCAGTGATTAAGAAAAGTTAATTATATGTCAGAGAAGATCTTCGGCTGTGAAGTCCTGATGCATTTTTCAATGCCAGCAAACTAGAGGAATGAGCAAGCTCTAAAATTATTCATGACATACAACAAACGCCAATGCCCTCTTTTCCTTTTTCTATAGAACAGTTAAGGACATAGAACTTAACTGTTTTCTTACGGTATTTTTTTTTTTATTTTACGGGGCTATGATAGATCAAGTATTGCTGTTTTAATCCGATCCATATTTTCGTGTCATATCCAGATCGTTTTTGTAAAATGTTGTCCTTTTCACTGAATTTGGCTTTTTCTTTACAAACGAGATGCCAGTGGGTGGCATCTTGTATTTTCATGACAAAACCTGCAATTGGAGTATATCTTAAAATGTGCTGGTTTTCGGCTGTCAGGAGTCAGCACCATAGAACCTGCGAAGCCCATGATCTGTATGAACGGCTGAAGTTATCAGAACAATTACTGCTTTTTTTTTTTTTTCAAAACAGGAGCTAACTACCAATTATCTTGTCTTTGTCTGATCCTGTGGCTTTGATTAGTCCATCTAACCTGTTTTTTCTACTTCCTCCCCAGTATAAAAAGATAAAATAGTTATCTTTCAAGTGATTAATATTAATGATTAAAAAGTAAAAGCGTTATATGCATGAAAAGAGCTGGGCTGAGATTTTCATAATAGGTGCTGAAGCACAAATAAACTGCATTTGTATTTGTACTTTTTAGGCTTTTCTTTGAAAAGATCTCAACTTTAAGGTCTACCAGGTCTTGGCATCACAGGCTAAACAAACACTCTGTGGAGTTCAGTGTATTTAAGAGCAGAAACTGAGTTAAGAAGATTGGGCCTTCTTAGAGTATCTTACTTTTGGACTATAACTTTATTTGAAGTAGATTGGAGTTAGAGCTGATGTGCTGGTGTAGTTCAAAAGCAGGAGGAGGTGACTCGAGTTGGGTTGGGTTATTTTATGTGAATCACTTCTGCCATACTTCTGTTATACTAGTTCCTTTTGCTCTTGTTTTCATTCATAGCCACTGCTGTGCTTACACATGTGAAACAGCATTTTCATGATTTGGGGGAAAAAAATCTTTAACTGCCAATAATAATAGTTCCAAAGCGTTATATTTTTCTTCTTCTTGATTTCCTCCTTTCCCTTTTCATAGGGCTGGTGTGTTCCAAAGGATAGAAAACATGCTGCTGTCTTCATCTTTTTTTCATCTTCTTACTACTCTCTTTTTAAAATTTTTCTCATTTTCTGCCTGGCTGCACTCTGCTTTTTTCTAAGCTGTCTTTTCTGGATGCAGTTGGTATCTATGTGCTTTTTTTTTTTTCCCTCTGCACTGTTTTCCAAACTCATGATCTATAAAGAACAATCGGCAAACCTTCACTGAGTTGATTTCTGATCATCATTCTTTTGTCTTGTGTAGAGTCTGGTGAGCAAGCTCCTCAGGGCAGAGGCCGCTGGCTGTCCCAGAGGAAGAATTAAACTTGTTTTACAACAGCTGGAGTCCTACGGTGTTCAATGTTGTTCAGATGATGCTGGAAGAGGAGAATCCGCTATGACTGGAACATCTGCCTAATAAAATAAGAGCAGGGTAGACTCAAGGAATAATTCCCATATTGATTACAGTTTTAAAACTGTGTGTCCATCGGGAATAATTCTGATCACATCCTTAACAGTAATTTTGATTCATACCAATGTGGAACTTCCAGTTGTCTGCAAAACTAAAATGGCTAAGAAGGTTATTTCCCCAAATTTCTGTAGTGTGAACGTTAATTTAGGTGTAATGTGGAAAAGCAGTGGTTCTCTACATTCTGTGTTTGCTTACTGATGGGCTACTTCTGTAATAAATAGTCTTTTCCAAATAATCTTTTGAAAGACTTGTGCTTCAGTGGGGTAGGTTTGATTCTGCCAACATTATCTAATGCATTGGTAATAAATAATGGGGCTCAGGGTGAAGACTGGGAGTAAGCGAAGAGTCTGAAGTACTGTTCTTACGACTTGTTGGTCAACCAGTAGTAGTTTTTAACTTTCTGATGTGTGATCTGAAGAGCAGAAGGAAACGTGAGCAACTATAAAGTGGCACTTCAAAAAAATGGACTGGGATTTAAAGTTCATTGATTCGCAAGAACCTTGTTCCAAATTGTGTTCGCTTCTGATACCATAAATTGCTTGTTTGGCAAAACTTTGTGCCGACATGTTGGCTGTGGGCTTAGGCTCATTGCATCTGTTTTCAGTTTTTGGTTCTTTGGAAGTGAGGTTCATAATGTAGATGGTGCAAAAGTATCTCGTGTATCACATGTTTCTTTGTTGCTGTAATTTGTGTTATTCAAGACTTCTATGATTTAGAGAAATTTAGAGAGTTTGCAGATGGTTGGTTAGAATGACGTGGTCTTACCGACTTACTTTCTTACCTGCCTTTTGTATGATGTCTTTCTACCTACTAAATGTATATATTTTTATAAGCATGTATATGTTTTACATTGTATGTTCACAATCCATGTGCTTTGCAGATCAGTGGTGAAGCTCAGGAACTCTTTTCTGTCCGCCATGGTCCAGTTCGAGCTGCTCGGATTTTACCAGCTCCACAAATCAGTAAGTATATTTATATGTTTCATAATTAAGCATATTTTTTTTCTGATGGTAATTTTTTTTTAATCTAGTAAGTTAGACTGCTTATGAACTCCTTAAAGCAGTTACACTCTGTCTCTCAATTACGTGTATTTAGCATCTGACAATGATAGTTGTTACATTAGAAAGCTATTCAAATTAGCTCATATTAAATGAAGTCAAACCTTTTAAAAACATGTTTTGGCCTCTTTTTGCATGGCCTGGTTTAAATAAATCTTTGATTAAAAGTACATGAATGTATCATTGACCAGTATCTGGAATCAGATAAAAGTAAAGCTGTAATAAGAGCCTTAGATAACTAACACATGAGCTTTAATGACTCTGAACAAAATAAAAGGAATTTGTAAAGGAGAAGCTGATTACCATCAGTAAGCTCAAACACTATTTTACTGTAAAGCTGTAAAAAGGGAATTATTGAAAATAGAACTCTCTTAGTGGATGGATTTGGCACGTTCCTAGAAACAGATCTTAGTTTGTGATAAGAAGCTCATTCCCAGGTGTGAAAGGAAAGCTCATGGTTTTAACTTGGTGACTTCACAGTAGCAGAACTTAATAGTTTGTCAACTACTTTGTTAAAATACTCTAGTCCTTTGATGTCAGATCCTCTGCTGCATCACGTGCTTCCCAGCATAATAAAGCATTGTTTCCAAGGAGTTATTTCATACAGGCTTATTTCACGTGGGCTTATTGCACAGGAGACCCCGTCACGTCTGGTTTAGCGGGTTAGGAGTGGTCCTGGTAGCAGGAGCGCGGTGCGGTACCTGGCGCTGCCCTCGCGCTGCCAGCTCGGATCCGGTGAGCTTTGTTAGTCCGGGCTCCGTGCCATGGCCAGAGCAGCCAAACGGCTCCTGGAAGCGCTCTGACCTGGCAGCTGTGCCGCAGGCTGGGCCAGGGTTTTGTCTGAGCTCACAACCCAGGCAAGACCTGACCCGGCCCAGCGCTGCAGCACTTTGATGTCTCCGCGTCCATGGCATGGTCAGTCTGCAGCCGGGATAACACGGCCATAAAGAACTGAGTGGTTTCTGTAAATAACACTGAAAAATGTAGACGTTAACTCGTCTCTGCTCCCCAGAATTCGACAATGCCCTCAGACACATGATGTGAATTTTGGGGTTGCCCTGTACAGGGACAGGAGTTGGACTCGATCAGAGATACTGTGTTTAAAGCCACTATGAACCAAGGGGACATTGTGGATGAAGCGTTGGAAACTAGAATTATATTAACATGGAAAGCTAAAACTAAATAGGACACAGAATAGTTTTGCATTTGAAAATCTAAAACTGGTAAAAGTTCAAATTTTGCAGCAGATTTTTCTCTGTACTCTGCTGCTTACGTCTTTGATGTTGGTAAAATAAAATTTGAACCTCAAAAGCTGACTCAGCTTTACATGCAGGTATACTTTAAAGAACTGTAATATTGAGGCGGCTTTCTAAAGGAAGGCAGATGTGAGTTTTGTGTAGATTCAACCACTTGGGTGGCTTAGTGGTTTTAAGTCCCTGAAGGCCAAAATAATTGCATAGGAGGTATCGCAGAGGAGCGAGCCACACGAGCTGCACAAGCCGTCGCAGTCGGTAGCTGCATTTGGGCTGGTGGAAGTGGGTCATGCAGGTGTGCATTTAAGTTTCGGTGTTTTGTGACTGTTTCGTGGGTTGTTATGGTATAATGAATGTTAATGTATGTGGCTTATAGAAATTACAGAACAGAATTCTCAAGCAGAGCAAGTAAGCCTTTTATAAATATTATAGGGAAGAATTCTGGAGCACAGCATTTTTAAAACTCATTTCTTTGAAGCTCTGTGGACTGACCCTTATGCCATCGCTTCAGTTCCAGCCACATCTCATCCATATTTTAGACTATTAGACCTTAAACTTCCAGCATATCAGACTGATTTATCTTTTAAGTTTTTTTGAACAAGATTCAATCAAAATTTCTATCTGTCTTCGATCAATGTGTGACTCCAGAAACATTGACATCTAGCAAATTTTTCAATTTTTTTTCATATAGAAGCTACATAGTTATCAGAGAATAAAACAAAACAACAAAACCCCACAAGAAGAACTTTCTATAAACATGCATAGCTCTGTCTCTGACAGAATTGCCAAGATAATGTTCTCCAGCCATCGTTGCTTTTTGGAACGTTGCTGTCTTGCCTCAGAAGGGGAGGAATGGGCTGAAGAGACAGATGTGGAATTCAGCTGGAGTCAGGGGGGGTTCTGGAGTGATAACTGTTGGGGGATGTAAGAAACAGGTGTGATGATGCAGGTACTGGAGAAGAACTTGTAAACTTGAAATGTCTGAGTGACGCTGGGAGTTGAGACAGAATAATGTGGTGCTCGTGGTCCAGAACACTAAATCCTAAAGGAGGACCTGAAGTTCTGGGATGAGAAGGGCAGTCGCAGCACCATTAATCAGGAATGATATCGGGTGATGCACTTAGAGCTTACCTGTGCAGAAATGGAGTGTTTGTCGATGCTACCCCGAAGCTGGGGGAAGAATTCACACAGTTTTTGGGACTGATTCGAGTCTCTTCACTTCTGTTTCAGGTAGCACGTAGGCTTTTTTGCATTGGTGTTCAATAAGAAAGCAGACACAAAATGTCAGTGATTATGAAATGTTAAGAGGGATTTATTCCCCACCCCACCCACCCGAAAAGAAGCAGCAAAATAGGGGCTGAAAACCGTACGTAGTGACTGTATGACGTGGGGCAGGACCACAAATGCAACAGGATTTTCAAGTAACAGAACCGAGAGGGGTTTAGCTAAATGGGAGCCACACTGCGATATTAAATGGCTGTGATCGAACTCAAGCAGTGGAAATACAAACCAGAAAAATAGACTCCATCGTGCATATATGCTATTGCTAAGTAGGTCAGAATTTGACATTTATACAGTGTATTTCTTCCTCGGGGGAAATGAGTGTACTTTTCACAGGTTTGAATAGTTTTTCAGTTCTCGTGAAGATTACTGGGCTTTCATTTTAATTCTTCACAAAGGTGTGTAGCTGCTGCCGCCGTTACTTTGATTATTGGCATTATTGAGAGGCCTCGGTAGGCCCAGAGCCACCTGTGTGCAGTTCCAGCAGCAGGATGGGACATAAGCGGCTTTGAGCTTATGTGTGGATAACCTTTTGACTTCATAAAGTTCTAAATGTTGATTTGGATGACATTTCATTTAGCCACAGTTTTAAGTATACTAACTGGAGTTAGTGGTGGTTTTTCTTTTTTTTTTTTTAAAGCATATATCATTTAGCTAAATTGAGTTGTAGATAAGGTGGTGCCTTGTTGGTGGGAAGGACAGTTTTCATTACTTTAATTGTGTGATTTGTCAGGATTTTCAGCTTTTTATAAATGCTGTAGTGTTATATGACAGAATTAAAAGGATTTAGAATAAAAGGAGTTTAAGAAGAAGACTTTGCAACAGGATTTCAATACTTTTTGTATTTGGGGGATTTAGCTAGCTGTTTTTCATTTCAATCATCCTGCTGCATTTGGTTAAACACTGTGTGCGGAGCAGGTGTGTGCAACGTCAGCGTATCGCACATGCGAATAAACACAATTTTACGAATAAAAATTAATCCATCATAACTTGGAAGATTAAATCCCAGCGCAGAACTAGAAAGGGTTGCTGACTCCATTAAGCATTGCGGAGAACAACACATGTCGCTTTTTGCAATCTCGTGAATGGGACTGCTATTAACCTGATTTAATGCCCTGCAGAGCCCTCAAAATAATGAGCCTTTTCCGCAGTATTAATATTTACATTCTGAAAGTACATAGTTGAAATAATTTTTTTTTTTAATGGGATGCTCAGTCATTACAGGCTGACATCAGAAGTTTAAGCACCTCTATTGTACAAACGTGGTATTGTGGGTATTAAAAGCTGGTATTCCTTTGGATTTTGTGCAGTTGTCTCCCTGTTCTCCCCACCACTTCTTTTCCCCTTGCTCCCCCTTCCTTGTCATTAAACTGAGAACCAGACCTTAAAGAGACATATGAATTCATGTCTCTAATATATCCTAGTAAAAAAAGAAGGGGGGCGGAAAGTGTAGTAAAATACTTAAGGTAAAATCCTGGCTCCACTTAACTCAATGTCAGAGCTCCTGGTAGTCAGCATTTCACCCTTAATGCTGGGAGACCGGCTAAGTGAACAGAAACAAATGGAGTTCATCTGTTACTTGTCCTGAAGAAAACAAATTGGTTGCCAGATTCTTAAGAAGACTATATGTTTCATTTGTCAATTTACAGGTCAGTACATACAGTACAGGTATGACTCATAAAAGCCCTTGAAATAATAGGAATAAAAGGAAAATACGTTTGGCTGTTTTAGGTTACTTGTAAAGCTATTGTTGACGGTGAAGTTATTGATGTGACCCATTTGACTTTCTAAATACCCAAATGTGTAGGAGGAAAGGCTTATCCTCCTTCAGAGGAGAGCATGGAACATTTTTTGTTACAAATTAGTTACATGTACCTGAGTTATTAATAATTAACAGAGACTGTTAGGTGAAAATGTATATTGTTAATTGTTGTGCCCTTCTGAATAATTGATGTAGTGCAGTACACCAGTATTTGTGAATTAGATTTTGAACAGGCTATATCACTAATATTCTTTATAGATCAAAGGGTTTGGTGTATAATGGAGAAAAAAGAATAAAATAGCGTTTTTCGCCGGGCACATGCATGCCTATAGATAGATAATTAAACAGTCAAAGGTTGAGGAAATTCAGTAGTAGCTTTGGTGGCGGTTCTGTTATTTCAGTTGGGTAGAAATGTACCCTGGAATTCAGCAGCTCACAAGTGGGAGAGAGGGAGTTTGACTCCATTTCGGTTTCATTTCTGTTCATGTAGCAATAAGGCAAAGCTTTCAATACTTGTCCAACCCCATTTTAAGAAGTGTGGTGTATTTAACAATTCGATGGGTCCGGAGTGAGGGTGTGAGTGCAGTTTGGGAAGCCGGAGCTGGTTTTATTGCTGGATCCTGGGCAGGCCGGGCTGTCCCAGCACTGAACTGGAGCAGAGGACGGGCCGAACTGGGGGCTGTGCTGGCGATACCTGGAGAAGTTAACCTTAAAACTACATTAGATATGTTGTTAAGAGTCACGTTTTCACTTGGAGTGAACAGCAGGCAGAGCCCGAGTCTCGCTGGAGGTTTGGTTCCTTTCTTAAAGGCTTCAAGGGCTTGCTCGTGGAACTTCCAGAGGGCCGTTTGGGGTTGAATGTTGTGTTTTCTGGGGCAGGGGCTCCGGGCAGGCGCTGCCCAGCCCGCCAGGGCTGCTCTCCCCCATGCGCTCGTGGTCAACGCGCTCACGTTCCACTTCAGCCCCGGCAGAAAATACTGGAAACCAGTGTGTGAAACCCCCGCAGAGCTGCTGACATCCTCATTACAAACAACTTTTATAAAACAATGAAAAGCGAGCAAGTGTTACTTGTTATTACAGAAGCCTTAACCCCAACTGAAATGCTTAGAAAATAACTCCAGAATCCTGGCTGGATTTTGCTACTTGTTTTGTTACTCGTTGCTGTCTCTTTCAAGAACAGTTCTTCCAGCGTCCATGCCAGCTATTTGTGTTTCTATCACTGATCTTTACAGGCTGTGAGTTTTGTATTATATATTCAATATCCTTCCAATATATTGGGCCCCCACAACACGCACACCTGTGCTTTGAAAGGTAACATGAACAGCACATAGTGATTTGCTTTTTCTTTTTTGCTTTCCCTCTTATCAGGTGCTCAGAAATGTGATAATTTTTCTGAGAAGCGGCCTCTTCTCGGTGTGTGCAAAAGCATTGGATCTTCTGGGTAAGAATATTTTTTGTGAATAAAGTCTAATATATAAATTGCAATATCATCTAAAAAAAACCCAGTATATTATGTCTTTAAAGCTCTATTCCTTTTTTTGCTAATGGGGTAACACTGTGAAGTGCTTTTAAAGTGTTTTTTTTTTCAGTGTGTCAGCACCCATTTGCCTACGACTTAAACTTTTTAGAAGAAATAAAAAATAGAGACTCTTGATATAAAATAAAGGGGTATTTTGAGTTTAAGCTGTTCTCAGTGTAATCACAATTTTATGATTAGGTTTTTCTGATATTAATCCTGGTCAGAATTACTGTTGAGAAGTGTCTGAAGTAATATGTGTATCTTAAAGTAATTAAAAGATGCCTTCAAGCAGCACTCATACTAGATGGATTACAAGCACTGAGCAGTTTCATGGTTACAGCCACTCGCTGTTTGTTAGCAGAATACATGTTAAATCTACTACTTTGAGTTAGAAAAATAATTTAACAGTCTTGTGTGCTCTCTGGGCAGTGTTGGTGTATCCCTCCTCTTAGAAAAGAGGGACTTGAAATATTTTATGTCTGTTTGATATGTTGATTCAGATGATGCATAGGATTAGTATCTATACCTACAGGAAAATATTTGCTTCTCTAGGTTAATCCTCTACACAGTGATTCAAAGGCTAAACAGTTGAAGTAAATCTTCTTACAGTAGTAAGACTAATTCTGTGCCACACCTTTTTCAATTAAGAATTTAATCCCTCTGGGCGTGGAGGAAGATTATCAAGTCTGTAAATTTCTCTATATGTATTATTACTGTGTTAAATTAGAATATTAACGCTACCTGTCTTAAATGTTTAAAACCCATAGAATCCAGCAAGTTGTAAGAGTTAAAGATGCTAAACCATTCAAGTCGTATAGTTTTTACCTAGAACCACTGCACTGTCATTTAATAGTATTTTATCTTTTAGGACCATATCACTGAGGTCCTGGTGCGTTTGGGTTAGGACAGGGAGTTCCTGGTTCTGACCACTAGTCTGCATTAGTGGTTACTGTCAGGAAACTCTTGTCCTTTAGCTGTAAAGTAAATACACTATCATGAAGGAAGTATGATTGAAAGGTATTCTTTTTAATGCAGAACATTTGTCAATCTGGAATCCAGAGAATTTTCAAGTAGTCATGAATTAATAACTTCAAAAATATCACTTATATTGAATAACTTCAGTATTTTTTGCTCTTCCTCTAATGTACTATGCACTTTAATGGCAAGAAATTAGTGAGTGATTTTTATCTGTGATAATATGCTAGGACTTCTTTCCTTCTTTATGAAACAAAGATGGGTATAAAAGAACTTTATGCAAAATAATGCTTGCCTAAAATCAATGCTTAGATTTATGTTTCATTCCTGATTTTATTTTTTCATTGTCATTTACACAGTGGAAGATCTCTTTGGTAACTTAGAAACACAGTAGTTTATCCTCGATCCCCTGATGTTTTATTGAATTACCAATTTTCAACAGGTCTAAAAACATCTTGTTAATTTTTAGAATGTCTCCCACAGATTTAACAATGTATTAATTTAGAAATCAACTTCTGGATAGCTTGGCATGTGGGTTGTATTTCTTTCGTAATGTAACCTAATGCAGTACTTATGGATATAATATATGCTGATAAAACTTACATCCCTTCAAATATCAGTATTAAGGTCTCGACATTCAGTTTAATATTTCTTGATTTTAAATTTTAATTTCTTTGTGACAATCGTGGTTGAGAACCTACTTTAAAAAGATTTATTTTAGTGTATCTAAAATTTTAAACTTTGCACTTAATTTCTGGCACCTGCTTTGTATAAAAATTCTGTCGGGAGAGATTTGCCACTAATCTTGGTCCTTGTGCTCCCCACAATGAGTGTTTTACCAGGGAAGATGAAATTTGTGTTTTTGAAACTTGTGCCTTGAAGCTGAGTTTCTGACTAGCTTTTGCTACACACGTTTTTGTATTTTAGCAGTCAAATTTTCTATCTAGTAAAATGACTGCAATGTCTAGCATGGTTTCACTATAGAATCCTTTCAAAACAATGGTCTCAGCCCCCAAAAAGGTGCAGTCTTGACACAGAAATGGGAAACAGATTGCGGTTTTCAGCTGATACTACTCTGCTGGCTTAGATGTTGGTTCAGTCAACTCCAGTCTTAGATTACACTATTTGCAAATTAAAGGAAAACCGAAAAGGAAAGAACATCTGCATCAATTTTGGTTTTGTGGCATTTTGTAGAGGCATGCTCGCTTTGCTCTTGGTGATAAGGTAAATCTTTGTACACACACAAAATGAATAGATGGGGTTTGGTACACATTGATGAATTTTCTAGGCGATGAAACACCAAGATTAGTAATCTGTAAAGGGCACAGAGAATCCTTGCCCATGCGAGAAGCAGCAGTGCTGGTGGCGCAGGACGGCGTGGCAGGACCCGTGGGTGCGTGCTGCTCGGAGCTGCTCGCTTGGCAGATAACCAGATAAGACCAATTACGTTCAGTGGAAATATATTCCTGTTTACCCATAGGGGTTGTTGAAACCACAGTTTGGAACATATGCCAAAATGTTATGTAGGCATGTATGATAATCAGATAACTATATGAGTATAGCTAATTGGAAGTTCTGTTATTGAAGATGAAAAAGTAAGAGTTTGAGGCCTTTATACTTTCCAGCCTTCTACATGATGGACAGTAAAGGACTCAACCAGTAACCTGTGCAGCCAGCCCATAGCATGGGTTACATTTCTAGCACGTGTTTTTAGAAAAACGGATGAATTAAATGACTTCAAGTGATGGAAAATTTCAGGTGACTTGAAGAATTGGATGGATGTCACTTGAGGGCATGAGAAGCAAGAGGTAATAGTTTTTTAATCATAGAAGGAGAAAGGAAATAAGGACAAGTTAAAGGAGGAGTAGCTGCAGCAAACAAATGGATAACTTTGGCTGGCTTTTTTTTTTTTTTTTTTCCTGCTGATCAGTTTGCAGGGTGAATCAATTGACAGCAAGTTTGCAGGATGCAACTTTATTAACGCAGCTTAGATTAAAACCTACTAACCTTAACACAAGTTTAACTCAGGAATGTGGTTATGGGAGTGTTAAGGTTTAGGTAGAATGTAGCTTTACATTAGTAAGAAAAGAAACAAATAAAACGTTAATATTTTCTCACATTAATATTTCAAAATCACATGACCCTGCTCCTTGTCTGGCAAAGTAACTAATTAATGCCAAAATCTAGTGTCCAGTTGTGTCTGTGGCTTTTAATGTTGAAAATTAGCTCGCTGTGAAATGATTTGTCAGAGACAAACAGCAAAGCTTTCGGGAAGGATCACCCAAGAGGAGGAAATGAGCTGCCATGAATGCAGCTCTTGTTCGTGGTTCTCACACGGGCCAGGCTGACTCTCCCCGGGGTGTTTTGCCGGGGCGTTTTGCCGGGATGCCATCGCCGATGCCACCGTGCCAGGGCCTGGGTCCTGCAGCGGAGTGTGGAAAGGGTGGATCCACTCCAGATAAAATACAGCATGGTTTTGTCACATCACACACAGAAATGGATTGGAGAGGCGGTTATGGTTTTCAATTGTATTGGATGCCATGAAATCGATTTAATGAAGTTCATCAAATAATTGTGGTCTTTATGGAAGATCATGCAAAATTTGGATGTATTTTTTTCTCCCTAGCCTTATTTTTTGAAGACTGTCAGGGATGTATAAGTTTCAATTTTTAGAGAGCAAACTTCATTGGTTTTATTCTAAAAAGTACAGTAGAACCTTTGCAGTTGGGTAAAGCTCTGTAGTTTCTGTTAATTTTGAGGGACCGAGTCCCAAAGGCTCTTGTACTGTTGCAAATCTCTAAAGCATCATTAAGTACGAAGTGTGTCGTCCTGTCAGCTGCCTCGCAAAGGTTTCCTTCCGTTCTAGCAGATGGAAAAACATCATCATCTCTGGGTATTGTGGGAAGAATCGGTTTAGTCTTTAACAGGTTGTGTGGTAGCTGTTAAGGTCCTGAGGGGCACAACGCCTGAATAAAGTAGTTTAAATTCCTTTTAGTGATGTTGGATTTGATTATTATGTTGTGTGCTGAAGATAGCAATGTTCTTCACTTTAAAAAGAACACTTCAGATCACAATTTTTTTTTCTTGTGACTTGTTTCCGTAATTATATTAATGTACTTCGAGTGTTTTTGTAGTGTTTACTGGTCATTCTGTGAATTTTCTCACAGATGGAAATGCTAGGAGAGACAGCTTTAATGGAATGAGGCAGTGTTTCCATTTGTAAAACCGAGGGCAGGAAAGATCTGGTGTTCTTCTGATACAGCAAAGGTTTGTCTGAGCAAACTAATAGTAAAAAATAACCTTTGAACTATAATAAACTGTTAATCTTGGATCAAAACTGGAAGGAAGAAAATGAGTATTTGGGGGTCAAACCTTGACCAGTTGGTGAGAACTACGGGTAGTTTTGACCTTCTCGAGCTTTGATTTATGAAGCTGTAAAAAGAGAAACCTTTTTGGAGCGATCCCTGGGACACGGGGAGGTTGGGGAGAGCAGATTTCCGAGCCGCAGTTTCGTTTTACCGCTGTTCCAACCCCCGTGTAATGACACGGGGAGGAGACGGAGGGGAGGAAGGAGCCGTTTGCTGAATGTGCCGCCCGGTAAAACCAGCTGGAGCACAAACCTTCCGTGAGGAACTCGGCAGAAGCAGCACCACAGGGAACAGATAATGCACAGCACCATTACGGCAAAGCTGCCGCTTCCAGGGCCACTTTAAATTCCACTTTAAATTATTAAATACTGTAAACGCTATAAAGTTAATTAGAAGAGGAACAAACTCTACAAAGATAAATGTGTTTTCAATATGTTTCTCAGGGAGGGTACAGTAGAAACCAGTGAATGAGAGGAAATTTATTTCTGGCAGCACTCTAGACGTGGAGCTGTGGTTGAACTTTTTACCCTAATTACGTCCCCGCTAATGCCTGCAGCGGTCTGGAATCAAAGTGGCCCTTCAGGCCCTGGAAAGTCTCTGATGTGGCGAGCGTTTGTTGTGTGATGAGGGTTACTTAAGAAAAAAATGGAATATTGTGACAGGATTTCTCAAAATTTCTCAGTTACCACCCACCTCACTTGTTGCCTACAAAAATAGAGTAATTGTTTGCATCTGTGTGTTTTTGTCTGTCTTAGAAATAACTGTTATAAATCAATGTGACATAGACGCAGAGAACAGTTCAGGATTATATTTTATTCTGTGTTTTAGGTTATTCCTATGTTCTATACTGCAAGGAGGATTTAAAGTTCCTTGCAAAATAGTTGGAAATTTCAGGATGATTTAAGTTCTCTCTTTTCTGAGATAAACACCATCAGATACTGAGTTCTCCATCAATTCAAAGATGCTATTTAATATGTTTTGCCCTAAATAATGACTGTCGCTTCATGCTTGTAGTTTGAGCAGCCGATTACAAACTGCATTAACTTCCAGCCCTTGTATCTGTATAGTTACACAATTGCTGCCACTTGTGTAATTCACTACAACTCGACCGTATTTGAACTTTGCGTCTGTTACTAAATGCCATTTTCTGCCTTACAGGGGTCTCTCGGGAGTCCTCGTCCTTTTTCTTTTCTTTCTTTCCTTCCATAATATTTAACATACAGAGGAAAAGTCAGGGGAGTTTGCTGAGTTCAAGCATTCGTGTACAGATGAGATTCTTTTAAATCTCTGAAGTAGAGGAAAAAGACAAACCACAATAAGTAGAACCATTAAGCAGTCTGATGTAGTTATTCTTTTTCTCTAGTTCTGATCTATTTTTGAAGGAGAATGAATATATTTTGTTGGCTTTAAAATTTGTAATTTATAAATAATTTTAAATGCGTAATATGGTAAATTTTTCTCCAGTAATTCAAACCAGAGATTTACAAGGCTCCTTTTTTTTTTTTGTGAAAAGCTGTTAAGGCATGTTCTTAAAAAAGGTCTTGCTTAATCCTTTCTTTCTGCACACTCTGACTAGGTACCATATTCAGAACATCACCTGAGTAGACTCTTTACCGCATTTCTGGATGGCTGCTCACAAACTTATTTTTAAAATTAATTGTGACTTAAATTATTAATAGAGTATTTGAACAGCGTAATTATCTCGTTTTGCATATGAGGCATTAATAAAATAACACCGAAAGTTTTAATCAATTCCAGTTGCAGGACGGTATCTCCCATTTCAGCATCTGCTCTATGGGGTGAGAACGCGGTACTTCTGTTGCCTTTCCTTACGGTTGTAATTCCTTCTGGAACCATCAGCTGCATTTAACTATGAAATTCCTCCAAATTGTATGAAAAGTGGCCCAGTAAAGGAGGTGACTATATTGGTGGCTTCACTGGGAGAAAGCCTATACCATTAGCTAATGCTTTTTTTGGTGTTAAGCAATTCGTATAGAATCTCAGCCGTAAGGCCAGATTAAACAAGACCGGACTATTGATTTTTGCCGTTCACGGGGCTCCATGTTCAGCATAGTTACTTCCAGGTACTATTTAATCTGTTCAACCAGCTTGCAGGGAGTTCAGTTACAGGGAAAATTCTGTATGCCTGAAGATCATGGCCTGCTATGTCAAGTCATAAATTAAATGAAGACGTAAGAACATGTAATTAATGGGCACTTGTGAGAGTTTAGGCCTACCTGATGTGACCAGAACCTCACAGAGGCTTTGTTGGTCACTTTTTGAGTATCTTAACCATAAAATCTAAGCTTACCTCTGCATTCCAAAGCCTTCTCATTCTTTCCTGGAAATTGAGTTGTTTTCGAGCTTCTCAAAAACTGTAATTTGAGCCGTATACTAGCATATAAAAAAATAACATGTTAGTAGACTTGTAAGCAGCTGAAAGCTGTTTATTGTCATGCGATTTGAGGCAGAGTCTGCTTAATGCAGAGGTGATGAAGTGCTGCACAATGCCTTTCGTTTCTGCTTATGTTCTTAATGACACCAACGGCAAACCTACTTGGGATAAAACAGGTTGGTACAGGGTTTTTGTCTTTAATCTTGAATCCAAGAAGTGGTTTTGCACGGGGGTTGGGATGATGGCGCGGGTGTGGAGCTGCTGGCTTCATCTGGCCCTTGGCGGAGGTGATTACACACGAGATGAGAAGATGCCAACAGGCCTGTCAGAGCCATGAATCATAAGGTAAAACACAGAAAAAAAACCCCTGAAATGTAAAGAAATTTATAACAAGAACCAACAGGGTAGAATATTTGGACCTTCATCATACTTTTGCCATGTTAACAGTTGCAGGTAAAAACATCTTTTAAATATTATTATTTGGTCACACACAAGGCAGAATCTTTAACCTCCGCAGACTGCAGAGGAACGTGACACTTTCGCAATAGCTGGGCAAAGATCTGCTCTGGTTTTGAAGAAGCTTTGTAGGGCACTTCAGAACACTGGCTTTTCTTGACGCTCGGTTTAGATTCTTTTAGCTTCTGGTAGAATTCTGGCTTTGTTGAATGCAGTAGTGTCTCAGCTATATAGAATTAGTGTACACGTGCTGCAGTAATCAACTGCATCCATGTTAACCAGGCCATCTTCTGATACGCCGTTGTCAATATATAATGCCTCAGAATAAAGAACTTTGATGTTGGAATTTTATACATATTGGCAGTTTGTAAAATCAGGGGCTATAAAGCTGCAAGTGGCTCCACAAAATGCACTGTTTGAATTCCTGGTGAAATCTGGCTGTAGTTGAGATATTTTAGTATCAATTTGCTCTGTGTTGTGCTCCCAGAAATCCGGTTATTTTTTTTCATTAAGCTGTGACATGCGTCTGTCTCTTGGTATGCAAAAAGTTTCTACTTTTTTTTTTTTTTTAAATTTTGGTCAATCTTGTATTGAAGATCAGTGTAGGATTTATTATAGTATGTATTGCATGCATCTATTTCAGTGGTGAATTCTGCCTTGTTTGACAGTAAGAATGGCAAGACAACTCTTAAATTTATTTCATTCTATTTTTTTGGAGGAAAGCTTAATCACCTGATCATGGAGATACCAATCTTTGACAGAGGTACGACAGAAATCCAGTTCTATTCTACTTCGAAGTTAATCTTTGCTTACGCCCGCCAACATTTACAGACATTTTTCCAGTTGAGCGTATGTTCATAGAACGATCGAGGAAAGCCAGTGCAGGTTCATGACTTGCATATAAAAGAGCTGTTTGGTTACACACAAAAAGAAAACGCAGTTCAGAACATACCAGAAAAATTGATTCTGATCTGAAAAGTGGAGCTCAACAGCTGCCTGGGCTGGGTTTGGCACTTGGGCAACAGGCGAGACACGCCGCGGGATGCAGCAACGTAACAGCGTGCCGCCGGACGGAAAGGTGGGTTGTAGGCTGGTGTGCGGCTTTATTTAGCTTTGTGCATTTTGACAATTTAAAAAAAAAAAAGTTAGAAAGTCTCTGCCGATGATGAGAATGAGTGACGTTGTTATGGGCAGAAAACACAGTAGGTAGAAACGTGTTACGTGCTGCTGGTAACGCAGAATGGGGGCAGAGCCATCTGCCGCCAGAACTGAAGAGTCGTTTGGAGGTTTCCAAGCGTTTTACTATTTTGAAGGATTCCCCTTCCCTTTTACTTTTCTTCTTGAACACCTGGAACTGCTGTACAGTTCAACACAACTGCAGATTGGGCCCATAGTACTTTGCTTTGAGCGTTTGAAATGCGTCTGAAATTCTCAGACCCCAATTTAAAAGTGGGCTGGCAACTGTGTCTCACAGGTATGAGACTCCCGTATTGTCTGCCGAAGTTGCGCTGTGCTGTCTGGTGATGAGTCAGTATTAGATACTGCATTCCAGCATCGGCCTGGCTGCATTATTAGTGCAACAGTCTCCTTTCCCCCCACGCCACCTCTGTTCTTCCTCTAGTGCTTTTTGGATAAACCTTTTGAGTTAGGGCTTTTCTTGCCGTGTGTTTTAGTCACTGGGATAGATGGTGTTTGTGGTGCACGTGTGTCCTACGTACATTGTGCTCCGTTGTTCTGTGAGCGGCTGCACTTGGTCTCCGGAGGGAAGCGCCGGCCTAATGACGACTGATTCATGGGATGGTCATTAGAGCAGCTTCACTGAGCTCTGTACCTCACACTCGACAGCAAGTATCAGCTGCTGCACTGATAAATAGGGATAAAACAGTGGGGAGAAGTTGGCTTGGAAGCCAAAACAAAATAGGTTGTGTTTTGTTTTGTGTAGGGTTTTTTCATTTGTTTTTTAATGAAAAAGGAACATGATGAAAGAAACCGAGGCTTGTAATCTGTAATAGAAGAGAGGCTGAAGTACATGTAGACAGAGAACAACTTATTTCTTCTCAAAATCAGTGAATTCCAAATATTCAGTTAATTAATTGCCTTAGCTAGCCATATGGAAAATATAGAAGGAAACAGCATGGTATAATAATTGCCTGACATGAGATCGGCTTTTTATTAAAAGTTCTTAAATCCCTTCCAAAGGGATGCTGTTGCAAATGTTTTGCTAAAGGTAGGTGTCTCTTACCATAACTTTTAACTTTTCATCAATTTAATTAAAGAGAATATAAACCCATGTGATTGCCCTTGGTTTAATGCTAGATTTAGGTCGTGGTTGGACTCAATGATCTTAAGGGTCTCTTCCAAACAAAGTGATTTTGTGATTTACCTGTAACACAAGAGCTTCTGCAGAGTTGGTGACTTTTTGAACACGTTTTTCTTATACGCCTGTGAGACTATGAAGGTGCTGAGGTAAGAGGATAAGATGGAACTTTTTTTACTAGACTGATCGACTTGGTCAAAATATTTGAGGAAAATACAAGAGTGAAGTTTGTATCTCATGGTATCTAACACAAATGTTTTAGTGCTGTATACACAGATATTTTAGTGCTGTATCAAATAATTTCCTCTCTTGTTTTTAAAGGATTAGATTTAGTAACACGTGTCTAAGATTGGTGCAGGTTTTTCTTATTTAAACTAAGTGCTTCCATGTTTTTTTGCAATTTGTGGTCCACTTAAAACGTCTCTGCTGCTTTGTGTTTCCCTGCTACGCACACGTTTTTGGGAAGTGTCACTTGCTCAGAAATCTTACCCTGCTTTTCCTGATTTTGAATGAATCTGTGAAGTACCATGAATGAAAGTAAGAAAATGACTTACAGAGTTGAGTTTTCAAGCTTTTATTGTGGAAAGCTGGGATGCAGAGGGCCAGGGAGAATTAGGGGGCTACATGGTGAACGTCTTCATTAAAGCTTTTTCTGCAGTGGTGCTTAAGGAAGAAACAATGCAACCCTTCGATGTCTTTTTTTAAGAGTTTTTATTCTGGTGTGCATCCTTCAACAAGAACGTGACAATACTGCACCACTGAAGAGAGTTCAGAAAAGGACTGCAAATATGTGCTAGGGCCAGAAAACAAATTTTGCGACATAAGCCTGAAAAATCGTCTTCACTTTATTGCCGATGAGTTAGTGACTGGGTTGCTTTGGATGCTTGCTGACTTATGGAAAGGAGAACTGAATGCAGTGAGGATTTTTGTGTTGTTGACAGAGAGAGATAAGAGCTGAAAAGCAGAGTATGTACAAATTCCATCTTGCAATAACAAGTTGTTTCATAAAAATTAAATTGTCTGAATGTTGGAACAACTTCCCGTACAAACAGAGGACTCCTTGTTGCCTGGAAGCTTTTTATGCTTTCTCTCATTAGAGAAAACTCTGTTGCCCTGTAAGTTAAGAAGGTCAATATGTGATAAAAAAAAAATCTCTTCTTTTTCTAATGTGGATACTGTAAAAGTGAAAGAAAGGGATCGTTACTCCAGAAAACCTGCTGTTAATATGTGCAAAATTTGTCCTGCGTAAATATAGAAACAAACTGCCTTGTAAGGCTATGGAA
This sequence comes from Caloenas nicobarica, assembly GCF_036013445.1. Lineage (NCBI taxonomy): Eukaryota > Metazoa > Chordata > Aves > Columbiformes > Columbidae > Caloenas > Caloenas nicobarica. The sequence continues at coordinate 2,215,323 of NC_088261.1, forward strand.
CAAGGCAGAGGTAATGGAATTCTTTGTGTAATTAGAGAAAGCTGGAGCTCATTGTAATGCAGTTGGAGGCGGTGAGCGGGACATGCAGCAAGCGGCTGGGCGGCACCTTAACCCAGAATCGGTTAATTGTCATTTTAATACATTAGAACATTGGCTATTAATAGTAATTAATGCAGAGGTGACCGTCACATGGGGATGCAGAAGTGCAGATGGATTCGAGTCCCAGCTGCACGAGGCGTCTGTTATTTCTCTTCTGTTCCTGCTCTGCAACAGTCCAATAGAAGATACAAGAACCTGACTGTATTTGTGTATTTATTAATGCCAACATCTTGATGTCATGGGTGAATGTGTGCGTTACCTTTAAATAGGTGGTTGGTATTTATGCATTAAGCAACTATTTTAACGATCAGGTATATAACAAAAATGTGTCAATCTGTGGCAGTAATTTGCAGGAACTTTATTTGTGACAGGCTTGGTGTTATGAGCAGACTGCAAACCCCAGTGTCTTCACATGCCTGTCTTCATCTCTCCCCTTTGTGTAATCAACACCAGGACACTGAAATATGATCAGAGCCCTTCTCATCGATGAGACTTCATGAACCTGCAGTTTCTCAGAAGAAAAGCTCCTTACCAAGAGGTCTCCGTGGTTTATTTTCTCCCAAATGACGGTGGTTTGTCAGTGTAGCCCAGGACAGGCCACCGACTGGTATAATTCGTTTACTTAGTGTTGGTATGATCCTCTGATGAAATGAGTGTTCGTTACTCTATTCCTGAAATGCAGCAAGATGTGGTAATTTTAGTTTTGCACATTTTTAAGGTTTCGAGAGCTTCCGATTGTCAGGAGATGCTTTTGCAAGTTTCTGGGGCTGTGTCTTGCACTCTGTGGTGGTTTTGGTGGTGTTCCGTGGTAGATTGTCAAAGAACGAGCTTGTGCTTGTGCTTCCACCCTTTTTGTGTCATAGCTGGAGGATAAAGCACTTTGCCAAAAAATGGGACCTTCCCAGGAAAGCATCATCAGCCACCTGGAGACTCCTGATAACTCTGAGACCTTATGGAACAAGAAGGGACTGAAAGTGTCACTTCTTCTAGCTATTGCCTATTTATTTCAGAACATAAAAATAACACACGGTATTATTTTCCAATCATAGACTGCAGTGTGCCGTGAAATGAAACATAACATTAGGAAAAGGGCTTTTGAGCTGAGCCAGGTGGAATTCCAGGGTATTTCGGACCTGGTCCGTATTGCTACTTGATCTTTAGCACTGGAGTTCAAGTTTCTGGTTTTCAGTCACTGTGGTTTAAGAAAGCGTTGGTAGAGAGCTCTTACCGTGATCAGCCAAAATAAAGGTATGACGCACCAATATAATAATTAATTTGAGTGGCAGGATTATTGCCCATGGTTTTGTTGGTGCAATCTGTGTTAGAAAGTACATGTGGAGCTCGATGTCGAGTCAAAATGGAACCGTTCAACACAGGCTTATACAGAAACAGCCATTGGTATCAATTACGCTAATATAACTTTAGCTATATCAGCTTCTGCGATTTCTGTTTTGAAATAAGAATCCGTGCACCATTTTATCAAAATAATAATTTCCTGTAGGTAAGAAATGTACTTTAATCAACAAAGGTTGTACATGGGCCTTGCCGTGGCGTTCTGGGTTTTCTAGCACAATGAGCTTCTAATGTAAAGTAACTGGACTCGAATCTCACTGTTTTCAAAGTGTTTTTGAAGGGCCTTTGAAGTGCTTAGAAGTAATAAATAGCACCCTCTAGTTATTAGACGAGGTATGTGCCTAGAAAAATGTAGATTTTGGGAAGAATTCCGGTAGGCAGAACGTCAAAACATTTTTTTCTATTATTTCTTTGCCAGTTGTCTTTCTGTGCGTATACTGTACATTGTTTCTCTGCTGCATCCTTATTGTACGTACCATTTTATTATCTCGACGCATTTGAGGGGAAACAGTTGACATTTGTAGTCCAGTGCTCCAGAATATTCCTGAGCAGCTCCAAAAGGCAAGCAAGTGTTGTGTTGGGAATTGTGTTCAACTCTGTAAAATAAAGCAGCCATGGGCAGGGGGAAGCGCCCTCCTTCCCCAGCCCCTGCTGTGTGTTTGTACAGCTGGCAATTCGTGCTGCTTCGTATTCGTTGACCTAGAAGTAGCCAACGTTTTAATGCGTTCTTGGAGGGGAAAAAAGGTGTTGTGGAAGAGAACTGCCACATCAAAGCCGCTCCTCAGCTTGTAAAATGGTTTCCACCGCTGCCTTCCCCAGCCCTATCGGCACACTCGGCGCTTTCTCCCTCTCAAAAGAAAGCCAGCCTTTTTATTAAGAAATGGCCTTAGAGTTTTATTTATATTAAAATGATAAAAGTGACACGAAGCGGTTGAAAAGATCTATGGGGTTTCAAACACGAGCCCATCAGAGATGTAATGTGAATTCTGTGTAATGTGTCTCTATCAGATCAAGTCACAGGATTCAGCTGTTGCAGAGAGCAGTAAGTGCTCCCTTTAGGAAAGTGTTACTCTGCAGAATATTTTTTTAAATAACTAGAATGTGGTCTAAGATTTCATGCCTATCAAATAACTTGTATTTTTCTGGTCAGATCTGATGTTCCGAAGTCATATTTGTGGCAAAGGAAACTAAGTGCTTGATAGTTATTTGCACAATACAGGTTCTTGACCGTTGTGGAGATCATAATTCAGTTTTAATCACACCTTCCATTAATGTAGAAGATCCTTTGTTCTCTAGCGTTCTGCTGAATTTTTCACTTGCTGTGATATATAATATAGACTGAAATAATTTAAAAATAATTGTACAAAAATCCTTCTTCACATGAAACTCCTTTTTTGTTCCTTGTAGCACGAGCCCACCTTACTGCTGTGTGGACCTTTATTCTTTGCGAACAGGGGAGATGGTCAAGTCCATACAGTTCAAAACTCCCATTTATGATCTGCATTGCAATAAAAGGTAAGGATATTTATTACATATTCTTTCTGTGTTAGAGCATGTAGAATTTCAGTAATGAATACAATTCCCGATGAATGCACTCCCCGATTTTATTATTTTGACTTTGCTGTAGACATTGCTCCAGGAATATTTCAGTTCGACTAAAACAAAACGCCACGAAGGTTTTGCTAAACAGACATTTCTCTATCATTGTGCCATAAAATCCAGACATTAATGACTAAATCAGGAGAAGTGTAAGTTACAGAAGGAAACTTGTACTGCTGAACAGACATCTTTAATACTGCAGCTAATCTAATAATGAGGAGGATGTTTTCATGGTGTGAATGCTCGAAGTAAAGGATGGGAGCGTGTGTTATCCCCATTAATCTGCTTTTTGCGGCTGTGGGTGCGATTGCTCCGTCAGGTTTCCCTGCAGGGCTAAGCTGGTGATGGTTCGGTGCCGGGAACAGGTCCCGCACTGACCTGCGCAGCCGAAAATCTGAACGTTCCCCTGTGTGCAGTGTGGTGATAGTAAATCTTTCCAGCCCGACCTCCTCGCAGAAGAAAAATCCAATTGTAAAAACAGTCAAAAGGCAAATCATCCTTCAAAGTCTCTCCCAACTAAAGAGCCTTTCCAGGTGCTAATGTTTCTTTTCCTCAGTGGTAAAAATGGAAAAGCTACTTCAAAGCTGTGTGGCTGTGTCCAGCGTAGACGCTTTGCTGGAACGTATCGGGTTCTGTTATTATCCAAGGAAAGCTCACTATTTCAGATTGAAAATGCATTAAATGTGGCCAAGTGCAGTGCTAATGGTGCGTTAACTGTAGTATAGACTAATGGAGTCCAAAATTTGAATTTAAAGTAAAACTTGAGTTGCAGAAGAAGGGAAAACTGTTTATTATTTATGTATTTGTACTCTGGAATCATCCATCTGGTAGGTTTCATTAATGCAGAAAGACAGTACACCCTCAGAGAGAAGAAAACAGAAAATCTCCAGGATTGGGAAATATTACAATCAAATATACATAGGAGCTTTTATACATACAGGACACTTGCCCATGCATTCAGTGTCTTTCCATTATTCATTGGTCAACGTTCTTTTAGGCCTGGTGGAAGAAGTCAGAATTGATACATTTTTTGTTTTTCTCTCCTACAGTTTAAGCAATTGGAAGATACATCGTTTCACTAAAACTACTGTTTTGTCCAAAACAAATATTAATTTATATATGCAGAGTTCATAACTCTTAAAAACGGACATTTATGAATCACAAGGAGGTGGGGAAGCATCTTTTTCACAATAAGAGAGCTACAAGCAAATGACAAATCCCACATTAATTCCATGTATGACTTAACACATCTGAACCCCTCTTGTTGAGTTCCATGTTCTGCCCTCCTCTTTTTTGGGCAAGTCAAGTGTTTGTGTTCTCCATCTGCAAATCTGTTGTCTGAAAATGTCCCTCGATTTCCAGCTTCCAAGAATTTGTCCTTCTCCTTGTTTCTCGATAGAGATGAGATGTTATAAACCAAAGAGTCCTGAAAGACTGTGGGATGCAGAACAGAGCTTATTCTATACTGTATGTGCAACCGTAATTTTCAGATAAAGCTTGAAGTGTGTATTTTAGTCATTAAGGGATGGGATGAATTTTTTTGCCACATCGTATCTTTACAATCAGAACTATATAGAACAGCATTTAATGATGCTCCATATTGTCAGCTAATTAAAACAATACTGTCTCATATTCTTCCTAATGAGAAAATAACCAGATTCTTAATTAATTATGTGATATTGCTGAATGTTCCAGATAGCTGTAGATTGTATCTGTTTGTTGACTTCCCAGGTGGTTCTTTCATTTCAAGAATTTAAGAACTTGGTTTTGGGAAGTCATTAATGTAGAAGACGTATCCTACTTATAAAGCTTTCCAGATGCTTCACTTTCCAGATTTGGCCTCTGGTACTTTAGACAACACGGTGTTTCCTGCATAGTTATCATGTGGCTTTTGATCTGTTACTTTATTTTGAGTAATAAACAGGTATTTTACAATAGAAATGTGTATGTGTAAAGTAAATACATAAACATACACCTGGGATTTTGCTAATTGACACAAATCCTGCTTTTCCAAGTGTATTTGTGCAGCTGTTTTGGGGATTAAAAAACCCCCTTGTTTTTAGTAAATAAGATGGTTTGACGAATTTGCAATGAGATGGGCAATGGGATTATTTCAAATTTAGCTTGCATTCTACTGATTGTTGATTTGACTGTTAGTTGAGCCATTGAAAGTAATTCAGGATCCTTGCGATTCCACTCTTTAATGGAGCTTTTACTGCAGGAGGTATGTCATAAATATGCTGTTTATATCAGATCTGGGCGCTTCCTGCAGCGAAGGTTGTGTGGCTGGGATGAGAGAGAATCCTCAATAACTGCCATGTATTGGTAACCTGGCACTTGATCACTGTGGAATTTATATTGATGCTTTTGAAATAATTACATTTAGATATTGAATCTTTAAACCAATGCGTTTAATGCTTAAAGTACATGTTCCCTTTCTGTGTTTTCAGGATACTTGTTGTGGTCCTGCAGGAGAAAATCGCCGCCTTTGACAGCTGTACTTTCACCAAAAAATTCTTCGTTACAAGTATGTATAATAACTGGGCTCGGTCCTTTTGCTCTAGTGGTGGAGTGAGATAAAACAGGTGGTTTTTTTGCTTTTATTTCTAAATCCTCAAAGCAGGTCTCCATGACTTCATTTGGAGTTTCAGGAAATCTGTTGCTTCAAAAAACCCCCAAATAATCCAAGTGTTACTCTGTGAATCTTTGGCTCTTTTTGTATATTTGTTGTTGTAACTGGCTTCTCAGTGTTGTGAAGAGCACGTACACTGACGTTCATAGGTAGCCGAAAAATCCTTTTGTTCACTTGCACAAACACGTGCAAAAGTTTCAACATCTGCAATAAGTCACTGATATGTTAGTAGAGCAAACCGATGTGTTTCCTACGGATTGTGCTGTGCTCTGTCCCTGGACGTGGTTGGGATTAGGGGGTCATTCGTTTACCTGTCATGCTAAACACCAAGGAAGTATTTATTTATCCCAGGAAAAAAAAAAAAATCTGCTATTTCCAAGCAGGTAGCGACTACTGCTACTGATATCAATTAGAATCGCCTCTTAAAATCCAGAGGTTACTGAGCGATCGCAATTCACTTTGGAAGGATGTGAATTTTATTGTTAAAAAGGTAAATCTGAAATTCCCTGGTGTATTTTCAGTCACAATTGGAAAAGTTCAAAATTATCTTTTTAGGTTATCTATGCATTTAAAGAAAAAGAAGTTGTTTCTTATAGCAGTTTGAAGAAAAGCAGCATCAGGCAGTAACATTAAAGCTGCCAATAGGTGTCAGTTTGTTCCTATAGATGGCTGGAAGGAGCAGGAATCTGCTGGGGCTCCGAGAGGAGCTGGCTGTGTCCTCTGGTCCTCACTGCCCCTCTTTATTCCACCAAAGAGGATTAGAGTACAAGCATTGCTTTTAGATCAAAAAATAAAAAACCTCAAGTGCGTATTGTGACAAGTCTGGTGCTTTTCTAATTCCAGGTATTGCTTGTTGCATTTTCTTAAAGATACTGCAGTTTATTTTTAAAAACAAACTGTATTTTGAGGAACAGGAATTTTCTACTCCTAACCGTATCTTTGGATTCAAAGTGAATTTTTATGGAACAGCGGGAGAATTTAAGCAGGATAAAAGAAACAAATAAATTCAATTAAATAAAAATAAAAAATGAAGGTTGTTTTTTCCCCTAGGTAAACGCGTCTCTCGGCCGTGTGCTGGTGCACAGTTGTGCTGAGGATTTTGAAGCTCAGTCATTTCACTTAATAGCTCCTGCAATCCAGCGGGTGTTGTGCTCTGGCACGTCGAAGGCTGCAGTAAAGCTTTTGTCTGCGCCTTCAGATTTCCCATGTGCTGAAATCTCTTCAGCCCAGGAGTGTATCCTTAAAGGCTTAAGTTCCCCTGATGTGTTTGAAATTTGATGTAAATGAGCGAGCTAGTTAGCTGCATGGATTTTTGATACTCAGCCAACTGGCCGGCGACTGGACTCCTTTGCTGCCTTTTTTTTTTTTTTTTTTTTTTTTAAATTTAGGAAAGGGCAGTGTCAGTTCGAATTGGAAAAGTAGAAATCCCTGTAAAGGAAGCTCGGCCGAAGCTCTTGGAGGCGCTTTGCGTGTGTTGCTGGAGCATCCAGGATCCGCTGGGTCCGTCCTGTGCTCCCGGGCTGGCCGGTGCCCCTGACAGCGGCACCCGCTGCCCACGGGGGTTTCCAGCCCAAAAAAGAGTCTCCGCTGTGTTATCCGACTGGTTTTGGTCAGAAGTGATGGCACAAAAGGTCAAAGGTATTAAATAAGGATCACTCGCTCTTTGAAGACGTTTCTGTTACTGTGTAAGCCACTGTGTAGAGAAAAACAAATCTCTTTTTTCAAGAAGATTTGGCGATGATGTGGGTCCATCTATTTCTACTAAGTGGCGTGGGAGCCTTAGAACCTTGAGACAGCTACAAAGCAAATGGAATTAAACAGGAGGTCTTGTCCATTTTCCTGACTATTTATACATAGAAATTAAAGGCAGAATGTACAGTTAAAAACCGTGTCAGGAATTCTGAAGTTCAGTGTTCCTCAGTAATGCTAATGCAGCTGTGTTGCACATGAGTTGTATTTGTCTTTCTGTTTTTGTTTTTGTGGTTGAACGTGTAGCTTAATATATTGTTGTAATAAATATACCATAAAATATTCAGGATGTAGAACATGGTCAAGTTCGTGCTGCTGTTGGAATGTTTAACTCTTGCATTTCCTGATTTTTCTTGAGCTAATTGGACATAGTACAATTTTTGATTTTATTTTTTTTTCTGCACACGATCAGATGGGAGCGTGCTGATTTGAATGGCAGAGCGCCCGCATGTTTTATTTGTGCCTTTTGTGAAAAAAAACCTCAGCGTACAGGTGCCTCCAGTCTTGGTGTCTGAATTTGAGACGGGTGCTTAAGCTCGAAGGGGAAACATACTGTGGGTTTTGTAGAAAGATTACCAGCATACCCTGTAATCTACCCTGTGTGGTATTCTGATTTTTAAATGTCTGCTAAGGAAAGGTGTAGAATCAGTCTGCAAAGAACTCAGGGCAGTAACTTTCCTTGGGCATTGCGTTCTGTACCGTCCCTGTGCTTGGAGCTGGCTCTCGTTCGCTAAGAGAGGGGAGGATAAAGCCAAACGGAAACTTCACATCCCACACCGCTTTAAGTACTCGCGTGGCCAAACTGAAAAAAGTAATTTGATGCTTCTAGTAAGAATGTGTTTCCTTTGGTAGTTGTGAATGTCAAGGTGCAGATTTGAAATAGATTTTTAAGTAGTTAAGAGTTATATTGTGGTTCACTTAAGATTTCCTTCAGAGCCCTTTTCTGAACACTGTGTATGACTGAACGATGAGAAATGAAAGTGATGTACAGGCTTTTTTCCCCTACTTCGCTCTAAACAATAGATGCAGAAAAGCTGAATTTCATTGATTTCTATTACATCAGTGCTCCCTCAACCCTTCTCCAGAAATGCTTACTTAGTGGAACGCTGATGATGATGAGTATGGCCTGATGGACACTTTCTGCTCTGCAAAGAACATCCTGCCCACCCCCTGGGCCCCGAGTAAAGATTATCCCAGATAACATCATACATGTGGCATCATCTTTGTGTCCGATAACGTGTCTGCTCAGATTCGCTGGCCCTTCCACTCCTCATATTGATATATTCTCCATCCATTATTCTCTAGGGATGGAGACAGTTATTGCAGCCATTAGCTGGCACCACATTTCTATCGATGCTGTACAGCTCGAGCCTTAAGAGGTAATTGTCCAGATTTTAGTCAGAGTACTTTATTGTATAGAAAATCTCAAAAGACTTGCCTAACCACAAGCCAAAAATTATTCAGTGTATGTTAAATGTACCCCAGCTGCACCTCTCAAAATAAATTAAAAGAACCCCACCAACCAACCAAAAAGAACAACCAAACAAGCAGTGTTTGGTACTCTAATTTGCAATTGGGATGGGGTATTCCTCTTTTCACTAACATTCACATGCAAGAACATGGTGGTTTCAGTTTGTCCCAGCTCCAATCTGGAAATCATCAAGGCTTTTTGGTGCGTTTTTGTTAGAATTCCGTTTCCTCCATCAGCGCACAGGGAGCAGTTTGATCTCTGTGCTTTGAAGTGAAAACACTGGATGTCTTATGAGAAGGTTTAATGCCTGAAGAGTTACGTTTCTCAAGAAGTTGGGTTTGTACGTCTCCCTTCTCAGCCGTGGTCAGTGAGTGGAATTTATCCTGAATATCCCACACGGTGTAATAATTGATGGGATTCCTGTCTGTGGAGGGAGACTCCTCGGTTCAGATGGGACGTCCTTAAGGCAGGTGGGACTTGAGCTCCTGTTTCACAAGGTTTGCTTGATCAGTGAAGAGGAGCCAAGTGTGTTCCTGAGAATTGTATATAAGCAGTTTTTATTTTTATACATGCCCATATATATATACACACACACCCCTTCATGCGATTTGTAGCTGCCTTCCCTGAGAAATCCTGATTTCTTCTTGGTTTTACTTTTTGACAGCATTGTTTAGAAGAGTGGTTATTCCTGCGCGTGGGAATCACAGGATAACGTTGAAAGACTTTTTTGAAAAGGTCTTTACAGCAACGTGGTAGATTTATGGAAACGAATGTCTTTGTTGCTTACCAGGTGTTTTGATGTATTGCAGGAAAGTGTAAATACAACAGAAAAATTGCATAAAGACAGAAACAAAGCATTGGTGCCCAAGATGTGTATCTGTCATATCTCCTGGGGTTGACAGTTTAAAAAAATATGGAGAACAGGAAGGGCTGTTTGTTTCTGTGTAAGTTATTTTTGTCTAAAGCACCCAAAGCCTTAATGTGAAAGGCCAAACCAAAGCATCTTACTCACGTTGTCCTGTACAGGAACAGCAACCTCTATAGTAACATTGTTATTTATCACTGTCCAATTTTCTGAACAAAAAAAGAAAGTAAAACAGAGACTAAAATGTAGTTTGTCCTGAGGTTGGTCAAATTTGTGCTAAATTAAACAACCAAGCCTAACGAACATTAAAGGCCACAGATATTTTTAGTAAAAGGTCCGGTATTGGTCTTAGACCTGTAGAGTAACAGTAAAATACTTAAAACTGACATAATAGAATTGACAGGGAAAGGAGGTTTCTGTAATAATAATAATAATAATAGTAACAACATTAGCAGCAATAGTAATAATAATATAAAAAATCTCGGGTCCTTCCCTAAGCTTGTGTGAGGGAATTGAGTTCTTCTGATTCAGGGCAGCACAAACTGCAGCTCCTTGCAGGGTTATGAACACAATGTGTATTGAGATTATTATTCATATTCATATGATTATTATTATTATTTCTCTGCAAGGAAGGATGATGACAGCTCGTGTATCATTTGTGCTTTTCTCTTTTCACTTTTTCACTTTATTTCTAGATGGGTTGGGTGTGTTTTTTAGTGTTTTAGTACCGCTAATGCCGTTATGATATAAAGCAAAAGGCCTGGCTGGCGAGCGTGGTTTCCCAGTGGGGCGCAATCCTGCTGCTTTGCTCTTTTGCTCCGTTTTTATGGGTGATACTTAAACAGAAGGAAGTACAAGAACAATAGAAGAGTTTGGGAAAGTATGTGACAGTGCGAGAGTAATAACATTTACATAGGGCCTTTCATCTAGAAGGGACCCAGAGGAATTTATAAACAATATTACTTTATACGGTTTATAAACAAGTACATTCAGTTTGCTTGGTGACAGTAAAAAAAAAAAAAAAAGGCCCAAACAAAAAATATTAGATAAAACAACTTCTATGATTTGTTTTCCTTGGAATAAACAATACTTTTGCAACCAAGTATCACTCTACTCGTTATTTATTGTATATTCTCTGTCACAGATCTGGTTTCTGGCTGCTTTGGATTGCAAGGCTTAAGAATGAGGTTTTGCAATTTCATTGCCATAGAGTGCTGGATATTTCATAAGAACAAGAAAAAAAAATACCAATTGATTATGAGCTACATCCAGTGACTGAAAAGTAGCGTGGCTTAGGCGGGTTAATGTAGCTATTTATTTAAAAATACAAAATACCGCTGCTTCACAGCTTTTTAAAGTGGTATCTGGCAAATACCTCGAATGATTAAAGGCAAATAATTTTGAAGAGCGTTACGCATTTTGGCATTTGCTCAGAAAACTACTTAAAAATACTACACGCCGAAGGTGGCACGTGTCATCTCGAACCTCTCCACACGCAGAAGCGGAAAAATCGTCGTTTGTCCAGGAATTTGCTGTCTCAGGGAGGTTTTTGGACTCGGTTTGGCCTTGGGCGGCAGGTGAGCCGCCCAGCGCCGCCGCCTGCTCAGCGGCCTCCAAAGGGATGCGGCGTCTCCCGCGGTTCGGGATTAGAGACGGAATCCTAAGAAGGTTTTATAATAATATTGTCCATGGCCACGTGCTGTATGAACGCAGAAAAGGAGCTTGGAATGAGGCTGGGCAGCACTGGTGTGCCTTGCTCACAGCATCCGTTTTAACAAGTTGTATGAAGATAATTCTCAATACTGATACCAAAAAAAACGATGAGTGTGCATCAGTGCAGAGAGGACGGGGGAAAACAAAGCAGGGAAAATGATGGAAAATGAAGTTTTCCTGTTAAACTGGCAGGGGGTAGAAAAAAAGTCAGAAAAGAACTTACTAAAATGGTTTTCATTAAAAAGTAAAAACAAAGTCAAGACAGAGGGGATGAAAGCCTGTCAAATATCACAAACAGATTGAATTTTTTTTTTTCTACCCTCGTGGACTAAAAAAATAGGTGTAGAGAATAAAGGTCCGTAAAATATGCTGTGGAATTAAGAAACAACTAGTAGTGTGTTAAGGTAAACTTGTTGGGATGTGTTTGAAGAAAAAAGCAGCGTTGTTCTGGGTGCTTCTGATTTGGCTTTTTCATTCTCTTAGCTTTATTAATTCACACGTTAATTTGCAACAGTTCACCATGTTTTAGCGAGGTCTGAGAAGGAACTGCAGCTGTACTTGAGATAAGGAGCCCGCGTTCAGTTCCATCGTTATGTAAACCGAAAATAAGTTCTGGCTTCGTTCAGGCAAGTTCTGACCGTTAGTGCTGGGGTTTTCTGGGCAGAAATGTTGCCTTCTGCTGCATTTTTAGGTCTGAGTACTTTGCCATGATAAGTTTGTCTTTAGCTCGTTGTTAATGGAGCCGTTTGGGCTGTGCAGGGTATTTCTAAAGAAGGACCAAGTGAAAAAATGAGAGTCTTAACTATGACAGTGCTCACTTCTGGGCAAAATGGTTATTAAAATACTGGTCCTCTACCTGCATTGCGGATTTTTTTGAACAGGTCATGTCGGTATGTGTTATATGTGGTATACACACAAAGTGCCTTAGGGCACATCCGTCACCCGTAGGTGGGCGAGCAGGGCACACGGGTAGGACACACCTGAAACGTGGGTTGGCTCTGCAGGATCGGGCTCCTCCTGAATGCTGAGCTGTTGAAGGTTCGATGCCGTTAGAATGCAAGCGCCTGTGGGATTCCAAAGGCCGTGTGCTTGGGTGGGAAGCACAGGCTGCCAGGTTTCTGTGGGTATCAGGAATCCCCGCAGTGTTCAGCCCCCAACTCTCCATCCCATACTGAGCTTTTGCGTTTATATAAGTCTTCATACATGTATATAGATGATTTTTTTTTTTTAAGCTTTTTTTTCCTCATGAAAAAGCACTGGAGCTTGATGAAGAGCTGTGCTGGCCCGAATGATTCAAGTTTTCACAGTGGCATGTTTTGTTTTTTATCGGCTTAATCTTTAAACTTTCAATAGCGTGTTCCTCTAACAGCATTTACCCGACGTGCCGTTTGTGTAAAAGCTCAGCGGGAGGAGAGGAACGTGTTGCTGTCCGTGTATTCCGCTGCCCTTACCGGAGCTGCAGAATGAGCTTTTTCAAAGCAATTTCAGAAAAAGCCCAGAGCCTCAGTTTTCTGTAGGAGCGCAGATCGATACGATAGTCAGAGAAGTGCAGACTGTGAGTTTTCAGAATGAGAGGAGGTGATTCTGTTTATTATGGGCATATGGATATGAACCTCCGAAGGGTGGTAGAGACTTTTGTAAAAGTAATCGAAAAATAATGTAAAATAAACGTGCCTTCTCTTTGCTGACTCATTAAGCAACATCTGTATAGCTCTTTGGAGAACATTAAGTAACTTCTAGGATTCCTGTATTCTCAGTAAAACAGAGGGGGAGAGTAACTATGTACTTAAAACCTTTTAAAATAGTTTCCAGTAGGTTTTCCCCTATATCTTTGTGGGTGATAGTCCAAGTAGAGTTTGTTCTGAGATCAGATGTTTTTTAGCACTTGCTTGGGTTGCTGTACTTTTGGAAGGACTTTCCTGAGCGATCACTTCTTGGATGACCTCTCCGTGCTGTCATTAAAACTTGGAAACTTTGCTCTTCTTGACAGTTAGTTCTGTGTTCTCATTATGTTCATTCCTCTTGTAAGCATGCTAAAATTGCTGCTGTTGTTGCTTAGAATGGATTTTTCCTCAGTTGTTTTGAAGTTTAGTAGAAATAGAAGTTAATCTTTAAGGGAATGAGGCCGGTAAGGAGTGGATGGCCAAGCTCGGTAGGTCACGCCGTGTCTGTTTTTTCATTTGCCCAGTAGATGATGTTCTGCTGACTCCAGCTGTTTTTTTGGAAAGCAGAAAAACAATTTGCTTTTCCTTCCCATAAAGTATAACCCTTTGTTTATCCTTCTGCTGCTGCAAGTTTCCAAAATGCAGAGACTTGCAAAGAAAAGAAAGGGAGGAAGTAGCTCTTTTTTTACGCCGGTTTTTGTATCGCAGAGTCAAGTTTAGTCCCGAGCTGAATTGTTGACCTCTCTGGAGGTTATTATTAGAACTGGCTGGTTTGTGTGTGGAGCTGTGTCCGACTGACGGAGTCCACTCCGTGGAACAAACCACCGCCCGTAGTGGCTTTGGTGGAGACAGCTGCAATTTTTCTGAGATAACTTTACTTTTTTTATTTGATTTTTTTTTTTTTTAAATTTTGTTTGAAGAGTAATACCTTTTGCAGTTCTTCCTTTACTCCTTTTTCCAAGCAAGACCTTTCTTGTTGCTCAGAGCTGCTGAATTGCCTGAGTTTGCCGTGCCAGCGCATCCCTTGGCTGATGCTGCCTTTTTATTTTCTGCCACCAGGATGTTGTGAGGTGCTCGTGGAGTTTGGGAAACGCAGGTGACTGACTCTGAAGTGGCTGTGGAAGTTTCTGTGATGAGGGCTGCCATCCCACAGCCTTTAATGCTACATCTTATGCATAAAAGGGAAGAAAAATAAATAAAGCTTGGGGGACCTGAATGTTCTTTACTGGCCCAGATAAGAATTGCTGAAGCAAAATTCAGCATTCAAACTTGACTGGTCCTGATCTATAATGTCATCGGAAGAACATGTTTGTATTTACAACCTGGGGCTGTATTTACAACCTTTTTTTTTTTGCTTGCTTTGTTCCTTAAGAGGCTCTGGCTACCCACATTTTATGCACTTCTGGAATGCAATAACAATTGTGGCATCATCTCTTCAGAGTTTGTTTTCCTTCCTGAGATCAAGGCAGTGATAAGGCCACACGAAATAGTCACTTGGTTTTGCTTTCCTGGCCCGAGATGGGTTTAATTGGATGAATTGTTGCTTTTCTCCTTCCATCGCTTTATGACCTTTGAAATAGCTTGCTATGATCTTTCGTATTTTGCAATACCCTCCCTGCTCTGCTCTAAAAAATGAAATAAGGAGCTGTTTATCTTGGCCAGCAGGAACAGTCGAGCAGCTGTTTGTGCACGTGCCCAGCAAAATGCCATCAAAAGTGTCCTTAAGTGCTGTCAAATATCAATATAAACCTGGACCTATGTGCTTCGTTAACACCCTCCCATGCACCTTTTTTGTCATTTTGCAGGCATGAAAATAATACCACTGAACTTAAAAGTCTGTTGTGCTCAGTAAATGTTCCGGACAATTTGGGGACGTGTATGAAAAGTCCCTGATATTTGTATGAAAAGTCCCTGATATTTGTAAAAAGGAGGTGGCGAAGAGGTTTGATATTTTTTTTTTCTTTTTTTCTTTTTTTCTTTTTTTCCCCCCTCTTTGGTTGGCAGATGAGTATCAAGAGCCCAACACAGACTTTGGGGAAATAGAAGCTTAGCTAGCTGGGTTTTATTTCTAATACGTTGCCTCTCAGAATGCAGTGTAGGATTTTATGCAATAAATCGCAGTTGTTGGTTACGTGTTTCGCCTGATCTCTGTGCTCCTCCGGCCTGTGATACGGGATCAGCAAACCAGGGCTCTCCGAAATGAGACACACATGGGCGCCTTTGAAATGGTTTGTTTCTTGGCCAACCAGTGAGAGAGTATGAATCACTGAAGTGTCTATATTAGCCTAAGAGCTGATGAAAACTGAGATTAACCATTCACTTGATAGTCCCCTCCTTCCCCCCCGTCTCTCCCCACTTCTGCAGTATTTCTTTTTTGTCTGGATGTTTTACCGCACCGGAATGGATTCAGGTCTAGGAAATGCTGTTGCACACCTCATCTTTTCATTTCTGTTTAATTATTTTCAAGAATTTAAAACTCTGTATTTTTAAATTTAATAGCAAATAGTGTGATATCCTTGGTGGTTGTTTCTCAAGGCATTTTGCTGTTGTGTGTTTTGTTTTTTAACTTGGACTGTATAGAAAATTGCATTTAGCATGGGCCTGATTCATTTTAAGCCTTGCCATATTTTCATTCACAGCTGTTTTCGGTGGCTTTCTATTAGAGATATTTTTACCTGTTAATCCAAAGGAATAATTCTCTATTTTATTAATATTTCATTTCTGTGCATGTGTATATATCTATTTTTAATGATATATAAAGGTAATGAAAAGCAGGTGGATAATGGAACCTTTGCCACTGATTTTAAAGGAATTGCAAATTATCTCACTTTGTAAAGTTAAGTGTGTGCAAAAGTATTTTGAGAGGCTAAGGGCTTGTCTGGAGAGTTGTTAAAAATATCACCAAAAGCACAAAACACTCTTTCATACCACAAAAATCTGCAAGAGCTTGAAGTGAACTGCGACTGTTGACCAACAGAAAGACGTCAATCAAGTAAAATTAATTAAAATATGAAGATGCAGAATGAATCCAGTCAAACTTAAATATCCCCCTCACCCCACTGTATCAAAATGGCATTAAAAAAATGCAAACATAAGGAGAAATGAGTATTTGCACATAATTAACTGTTCAAAATAACTCATCTAACCACAGTCTTATCTTTAGGACCGAAAATGCAAGCATTTACTGAGTGATATTAGCGATTGAAAGGTTTCTGTTTAGACTCTGCTTTCTTGGCAATAAATAACATTCTTTGTAAGAAGTCATTAAGATATTTCTTAATGTTGCCTTTTAAAACTTTTCAGGCTGCTATCCCTGTCCAGGGCCAAACATGAACCCCATTGCTCTTGGAAGCCGTTGGCTTGCTTACGCAGAAAATAAGGTAAGGAAGGATTAATTAAAAAAACAAAAACAAGAACAAAACACAAACCAAAAAACAACACTTCTCTCTGTTTCTAGATTACTAGGAAAGCTAAACTAGTCTAGCTAAAACCGTTAAACAGGCAACACATTCTCTGTATGAACAACATATCTCTAGTTTTTTGCTATTTTATTATTCAGAAGCACAGATTCTATTGTTTGTTAGAGTTCAAAGGCAAAAACTGCTTCCGTCGGTTGATGGCAGGTACAAGAGTCTTGTTTCGATTTATTAATTTTGAAGGAAGGCAATACAGAGTAAACCCCATGTACATTCCTTTAATCTGTTAAACGGAAAGCTGAAAGTAGCTCTTCCCCTTTGTCATTTCTTTGCTTGCCAGTCATAAAGAGGAGGGGAAAGCCACACTGGGATTCTTAGAATGTCTGATATTTAATGTTACATATACATGGCTAAGGCTTTTGATTATATTTATTTAAATTTATTTGTGGTATTGCTGCCAGACCTAAAATCCCACCATTTCAAAGTTTATGAATTCTTAGCGACTACTCATCTTGTAATTGAAAACTGGAGTTGAGGACGCGACAGTCTGGGTGGCACCCAGAAGATTAGAAAAAGGGGTTAAGTGTCTCAGCAGGGCTTTTTGCTATTTGTAGGAAAAAACACACCACACTGTACATGATAAATAAGAGCTCTGGTAATGGGGTTGGGGTTTGTAGTTTAATAGTACTGACTTGGTCGCTGTCTTTCTTCTCACAGCTGATCCGATGCCATCAGTCCCGTGGCGGAGCCTGTGGAGACAACATTCAGTCTTACACGGCCACAGTCATTAGTGCTGCCAAAGTGAGTACATCTGCTGCCGGGAGAGGTTATCGTGTCACATAATTATTAGGTTTCCCTGCTGAATTGTACTGTGTGTCATCGCCCCCCCATTCTCTAAGTTGGAAGCACATTTAAGAAACATGCGGCCGTTAGCGCCGTGGATGTGGTCCTGATCCTGCAAAGCGCTGAGTAGCCGATGTTTTTCACAAAGTATCCCTGTCCTACTGAACCTGATTTTTTAAAAATGTTATTTATTACAAATAGTTATTCATATTAGTGATGTCTGTTACAGAAAAATCATAATAAAATGGATTTGTATAGTGCTATTCATAATATTACAAGTTCACGTGATTAGAAGTGAACATTGTGAATTATTAGACTTTTAGCATCATGAAAACTGACTTTACGAGTGCTTTTTGGACTCAGTCACACTAGTATTATACGTTTTAATCTCTCTGAAGGATTACCGTGAGTACTGGAGCCAATTAATCACCTGGCAGCTTTTTTTGAAGGTTAGAGTTTATTAGTGACTGTTGATATCTAGGCTCCATTGCCTAGTTTTCTTGGTTCAGATGACATTATAATATCCATCTGTTTTCAGAGAAATATCTGAGTTTTCAGAATATCAAAGACCATGGCTTGGAAAAATCTCCAACGAGCCAAAGCGTGCGCAGAACTGTTGTTTCACTGTTCCCACACCTCACTCCTTTCCTTGAGGGCTTGCCTGCAGCATTTTGCCAAGTAATTTCTTTTTCTCACACACACACACCCCGAGCGAGTTTTGGCATTGTCTGGCAAACTTTGTGCTGATTACAAGCTTTGTTAACCACTAGCCTTTTCATTCCTGATGTACACAACAAAACAAATCTAATAATAGGAATTAAATGACAGCGCAGAGCAGAAAGCTCAGCGGCGCTGGAGAAAACAGCAGTTACAAGAACCCACAAAGAGGGCCAGAGGATGCCATCCCATGTGAAAACAAAACAGAAAACCAAACAGATCCCATCAGCAGAGCTCTGGACACAGTCTCGCTGTGGCTGGAGGAGGAGAAAAATCACAGGTTTTTACATTGTTGAGGGCAGCTTGAATTGCCGGTCATCTGAAGACATCTGAAATTTGCTGTGTCTCTTTGCATACTTTCACCATGAGCAACAAACAAATAAAAAGGGGGAAAAAAATCTCCTCAGACTCCTTGAATCTCAGCATCATTAGCATGGTTTTTATAGCACAAATAAGTCTGAAAAACCAACTGGCTTGGCGTGATCAGCCACAGTTCTGATCAGATGTGGTAAAATCTCACAAAGGGCCAGGGCACAAGTGAGGAACAGGCCGGAGCTTTCTTAACCCGTGTGGTGGTTGTCAAAGCATTCCCATAGGCATTGAAAACTAAGCAATATTCTGTTTAATTTATTAAAGATATAAAAAAGGAGGATGTCTTTTATAGCTCGTACCCCCACAGACCGTGGATAACTGGGTTTTAAAGCCAGTAAGGACCAGGTGATGACTTTACCTCCTGAGCCAAGGATCATAGGCCTGAAATTCCCACGTTAAGCTGAGCATATACGAACACTGAAATAGTGATATTGCATCATGTGAATAGCTACCGAAGAGAAAATGTATTTCTAATCATAAGAAAGAAAAAGGTTGTTAGCCTCTGTACAGAGATAAAGTAATGGCGAAAGTTAGGAAGATGGATAATCGTAAGGGCACAATCTCTGTACTGCTTTGTATTTTGCCTAGGAAATTGCTTTTGCTGTCAGCTGGCTGATAGATAGAACTGTAACAGACAAGATTAATACTCATATAGTTTTAAATATTTGCACATTTTGGGACTTGAGTATATCTCAGCCTTACTGCATTAATTTGTTATTCCTGGCTGAGTGCACAACACTAAATCTGAAATGTTTAATTTATTGCCGATTTCATTGAATCTTGGCTTACTATCTATCAAGTTTTCATCTCTGATAACTGAAATGCTGACTTTCTTGTTGGCAAATATACACTCCAAATATCTGTTACAGTTTGTCCATCTCATTACCTCACCGTAAACTTTACTTCTTGCTTAAGTAATTCTTCATTTATCAACCCCTGCTGCTGCCGTATCTTCTCAGCCTGCAGTGGTTTGCGAGTCATTTGCTTTGATCAGCAGAGATATTGTATTAGCATTTTGAAAAAAGATGTTTTCTGCTCCTTACACTGCTGCTTTTTGCTTCAGAAGTGGTTCCATAAAGGTTCTTGTTTTGTCAGATTATCTTGGGTTCCAGCCTTTTCTCTGTTTGGCTTCCTGTTTCTTATTGAAGGAAGTGAAAGAACCTTCGTATAAAGGCAAAGGATAAAGCTGAGAGCAAAGAGTCATTTCAACAGGGTCACTTTGGAGAATTACCTTTCAGATCCTTTCTGGAAGGTCTCAATGGCAGTACAGAATATTTACTTTAATAGTGTTCCCTTTGATGACAAATGGTTCTGAATGTCCTGTAGTGAGTGGTGGGTTTGTCCTCAGTGCGATGTGCTGCTCTGGACTATACTCGATGCAGCAAATAAATTTCTTCCTTAATCAAATAACGCAGGAGTCAGAAGCTCTTCTGTTGACTGAGAATACTGAGGTCAAAATCATGGTCATGTTGGAGCGTGTTGCTTACTGGTGCCAAAACTCTTGTTATTCTGGTAACATTATGAAAAATTCCTTTACGTCATCTTCCAATTTGATTTTTCTAATCCCTAGAAGGATTTTATTTTGAAAGTTGGACTTTTTTCCTATTTCTCGTTAGATGTATCTTGCAAGAGTGGTGCTTTCTGCTGTTGCTGGAAAAACACAGACATTTCTTCCAGCTCAGTCGCTTATTCTCTTTTCCCCACATTCTCTCATAATTTTTGGAACCTGACCAAGCAGAAAATTTCTGGAAATAGCAAATGTGTCAAGATTCCAACTGAGGTTAATTTTTCGCAAAGACAGAGGTTGGTCGTGGGGAGTCACGTTCCCGCTCTCTTCTCGTGGGGCTCACACAAACCTTCCCCGTCCTCGTATCTCCCAGCAGCCCCACTTGCTGGTTCAGATAATTTCCTAAAGGTTTCTTCCCCGTCCAACCTCTTTTCAGAACATATGGCAAGAGCAGGAAGGAGAAACATCTTCACAAAGCGTGAGCATTGCAGCAAACATTTAGTTGGAACTTGAATCTCTAATTGATTGTATGTTCATTTTGCTCAAACTAACCATGAGGCTTTCATATTGTTGATTACCCAGGCATATTTTTTTGATATCTCTTTCTGCTTTCTATAGATTTTTCATTTGTAAACAAATAAATAATGTAAAATGTATTTATTATGAGAAACAGGAACAATATGTTGTTTTCTCACTGAAAGGATGTAAGACCTTTGTTGGAACAAAATAGCCTAACAGGCACTGAATGATGCATTTTATTTTTCTCATCTAATTAAAGTTGTACTTATTTTTCAATTAAATGAGGTATGAGTGCATACATTTATTTTAATTAAATATATGTCTTTCTTTGAATGGATGTGAACAGTCTTATTTTTAAGTAGATAGGGTACACATGAGCACACAAATAACTTGTGTGTTTGCGCAATGTGCATAATTGCTCACAGAGGGAATGGAATCGAATATTTTAATTTTATTTATAAGAAAATGTCACCGAGTGTGCACTGGCAGGTTCCCATCAATGACAAAGGACCTGGGACAGTGCAAACTTTAACCTGTTTCATTTAAAATGTATTGGGTCTGTCAAATGTCTAGCGTCAAATTATAAACCAAGTTCTTCTCACCTCATAACTTCTTTAGTTGATTCTTTCTCCATATCTTTTAATCCTATAGTGGTAAAGTGATTTAGCAAAGGCTGCATCTGTTTTCTCTTGTTACCTGATAACTTCTTAATGAGTACTAACAGCTTATGTGAGAGCAAGGTCATTAGCGCTAATGGATGGAAGGGACAGCTGATATGGCATGGGAAAGGTTAAAGATTACCAGCGAAGTTTTTGCAAATATACACACAGCACCAAGAAGTAAGTGCCGTAATGGTTTTGCGCTGATATTTCGGAGCTAATGGCCTCGGCCATGTCGTTGTACACCTTGGACTTCTCAGTACTCCTGCAGTCCCAGGCCAACGTGTAATGGGAATTGGTTTGGCTAGATAAGCGTGGTGGTTTTTTTTTTTTCCTAGAGAGCTGTACTTTTATACCTGTCACTTTGTCATCTGATTTCTCTAGTTATAATATTAAAGATATTTTCTAAAACAGGTCGGTTACAATTCTTGCTCTTTTAACTTGTGTAGGTATTTTGCTGTATATTAATAGTATTTCTATACTGATTTCTCTTTCTTGATGTATAAACTACCGGAGCGTTTGCTATGATTTTAACTCCTGGCCAGAAAGCGGCCTTGTCAGTTTTTGTGAGGAAAGGGCCTGTCGAGCTGCATTCCTGTGATGGCGTTGGGCCTGCTCTGGGTCTGGTCCTCAGATACCGTCATCTGCTTTATGTCACATTTCTCAGTGTTCTCAATTTGCCCCTGTTAAAATTTTATCCTCATCTGTTGTATCCGAGTATAAAAAGAAAGACGAAGAAGCAAATGGCAGGATATTGCTAAAGACACTAAACCCCAAAGACATTCCTGT
This sequence comes from Caloenas nicobarica, assembly GCF_036013445.1. Taxonomy (NCBI): domain Eukaryota; kingdom Metazoa; phylum Chordata; class Aves; order Columbiformes; family Columbidae; genus Caloenas; species Caloenas nicobarica. The sequence continues at coordinate 2,237,290 of NC_088261.1, forward strand.
GCTAAAGGCCCGGCTCGATTTCAGTGGTAGCGCCTCCATTAGCAGTAATGGGCGAGTCCATCAGCCGAGGCAGCTCAGAGGTTAATCAGCCTTCCTGGCGGGATGCGCCGTCAATACCGTGTGGCGCCTCGTTCTGTTGGCCCTTCAGAGGTTTTCCTGACAACACACTAACAGACTTTGTGTAAGTCATTTCCTATGAATTATTAAAACAAACGTTTGGCTGCTAATTGATGAACACTAATGTGTTTTCTAATCACTGCAGTTTGAGATTTTAGCACTAAACAAAGCAGTTGCAATTGATTTGTGGCTGCTTCTTGGTTTCAGCCTGTGATCTGTACATTTTTTTTTTTCAATTTAGCAGGCAGCTCAGCTTGTCTTTTTAGTTAAGAATTGGCTTGTTATAGTGTCATTCCATTCTGATCTCTTTTGCTACTTCTTATTTATATTGCATAATAAATCTGCTCAGTTCTTTATAGGCGAGTAAGGTGCAGTCCTTGATTCAAGGAGAGAAAGTATTTAAAGTTGTAGCTTGGATTTTCTTATTTTTATTTTTTTAAAACCTATCTCTCTCCTACTGTGCACACTGCCCCACTTTCTCCAAATCAAATAACGTAAAAACAATCCTCGGCATTTTTAGATAATAAAAGCTGGTGCAATGAATATGTTTTCAAACCCGCGTCTGGCAAACACACAGGCTATGGAAAGTCATGTTATTTTTAATGGGATCTGCATGTGCTTTGTCCAGAGCTGTCCCTTCTAGTACCTTTTTAATTTTGCCGAGTTTGAGTCCCATATTCAGTTTTAGTGCTGCAAAAGGCATAATTGCTGAGAAACAAAGGAATGTGTCTGTCAGATCTACCCGAGGCCAAACTCCTTGTCTCTCACGCTTGTGCAGAAGTCATAACTATTTCAGCATTAACCACTATGGGCTGTAAGGATTTCTCTGGGTAACACTGTCCACACCCCCATCTTGGCTTCATCATTTGATTCTTCTAACTACCCATGCTCTGCACCTCCTGGAATAAATAAATAAGAAAGTTAAAGAAAGAAAAAAAAGTATCATTTAGGCAACTTTAAAATATTTATTTTTTCAATAACGTTTTGGAAGCATTTAATTCCAAAATAAAGGTGAATACTACAACTTGATAGGATGCTAAATATTTTCGAGACACTTCTGTTCCTTACAGCCTTTTGCAGCTTATATATCCCTTGTAAAAGCATTTGTGTGGTTCTGGTGCGCACAATCTCGTTGTATTAATTGTGTTGAGAAGAAACTGAAGATGGGTCCAAAAACCAGCCCTAAATGTTATTTCCTGGTTCTCTTTCTAGACGATCAAGACTGGACTTACGATGGTTGGGAAGGTGGTGACGCAGCTGACGGGGACGCTGCCGTCGGGAGCCACCGAAGAAGAGATTTTAGCTCATAGCAACATCCGCCGCAGCCCTTTGGTGCCGGGAATTGTCACCATCATCGACACCGAGACCGTCGCAGAAGGGCAGGTAATGCAGTTCGCACACAAAGAAACAGAATGTGCTTTCATTTTCATGGAAATCTCAGGAAAATGGAATTTATGCTTTTGAAAATGAAAAATAGATGAGTTTTTTTGTTTGGTCAAAAACTTTTACAGACACACGCAGCTGTGATAAAGTCTTATTTGGTACTGAAATTAAGCCAAAATATATATTGTCCGCAGAACTTATTTATGTGGCACTTTGACAACATCAAGTGTGAAGTGTCAGATTTTGTCTCTCTAACACTTGTTCATAATTGACATTGATTTATGCTGATCAGTTGGAATGTATAGTAGTCTGATTATATTTATTAATATATAATGTGGCTGGAAAATGTGATTGTCTAGAAATACGGCAAATTGTTGAATTACAGCTTAAAAAAGATGATGAGTGAAGTTGGATATTAAGTATAAAACCTTATAACTTTACATAAATTTCAAAATGAAAATGTCATCAAGCACGATGCTGTTTTGTGAGGCATATGTAGTGTTTCACTAATAGTATACGGTACTGTGTTTCAGGCAAAATCGATCGTTACAAAATCCATACCCTTATCACCCACACTTCAGATTGGTGTTTTGGACTGTTTTTATGGCAGAAGATATCCACGTTTTGTTTATTTCTGTCAATGATTTCATTTTTAAGTGTTTGATCCTGGAATCAGTGTTTATGCGGGACTCACATACGCTTTCTTATTCTGTAACAATTTTACAAAATGTTTTTCCTAATGTTCACATTTCTTGAATTTAAAAAAGAAAAAACAATTTCTTTCTTTGTGTTTTCCCCTGTCTTTATGATGCTTGTTGGAGGTAATTTAGTAAAGTATGAAAGATAAATCAGTAATCAACTTATTTTCTTTTCCTACCTGAGAGGAAAATAAGATGTTTTAGTTTAAAACACACAAACCAAACAAAATCCCCAGGATACTGTTTGAGCTGTGGTTGTTCCTCGAGTACTTAGCCAAGTAATGTTCCGTTGACAGGGGATTATTCATATAATGTTATAGGCCTTTTCTTGCAAAATTAAAATAAAGGAGAGAATGGAAAAAAGAATGTCGTCTTTATAAGCTACTACAGAGTCAGGTCTTAAAATGAGTTTGACCATTGGGGTTTGTTTTTGTTTCCTGGAAATAAAGGTCTTTTGGCTCTTGTTGTACTGCCAGAAGAAGATAGAGAGCGAGAGAAGAAAAATTTTGCTTCATAAATTTCTGATGAAGCCTCGTTTACTGTGGTCGTGATTTCTGACGGTCATTGTCTGAGCTGTGATTCCTCCGCAGAGGCCTGGGGAAAAGCAATGCCATAGCTTAGATTTTTAAGTCTTGTTATGGATGATTTAGGGTTTTTATGAACTTGTCCTCTGACCTTAACAATAGTCGGGAGCCATCAAGCCGAAAGGGCATTATGGAAAAGGAGTTGTAAAAATGATAACGCTTGTCTTGTCCAAATACTGCTGCTGTAACATAAATAAGCCATCAGTTCCAGTAAAAGAATTTTTGTCTTGAATCTCTTGGGAAGGAGGCTTTAAGTTAGAAATCCTAATTGTTTGTATCTCATTCATATTTTTGTGATCTGAAGTTTTAAAATGCTATTAAATTAATAATTTATTTTCAGTGCTCAGATCTGCTTTCAGAATTAGCATTATATTTCCTTTTTTCCAGGAAAAATAGAGGAATCTTTCTTTTGCATTGTTTTGTGATACAGGAGACCTTTTAACAATCTTGTTTTTTACTAAAATCTGCATCCAGCAAAAAGAAAGTTGATTAAAAATAGCTACATTTTGTGCATGGTCTAAATACAGGCTGTCATTCAGCTCTGCCCCAGTAAAGAACCTCCTGACACAAGGGGTGTCACGCGTGCTCGTGATCCCAACTGAGTTCTTGTCCATCGCTCAGCTGCGTTTCTATTTTCAGGTGGAAAGGTAAAGTTTTTTGTGCAGCTTCTGACAGTGGCACTTGCATGAGTGTCGGGGACCCTGTGCGGGCAGAGCGGGCGAACGGGGACCCGCTGGCTGGTTCCCGGCCCAGAATTGATTGGAGCTTCAGTTCAGGAAAGCGTTTTGGCAAGTCTGACCTCTAAATGACGCCAGGAATCTCGCCGAGCGAATCGCGGTGGCTCACGTGCTTCAATATAAACTCCTCGTTAGGCATCGTGATGACGTGAAATCCGTGCGGCTCTTTGAGCTACGTAGTTTCTTTCTCACAGCATTAATTTCTGAAATTATTTTACTTTTCTGTGGCAAATTGTTTTGCTGATAGTCGTCATCCAAAGTACGTTATTCCTGACGCTTCGTTTGAAATAAGAGTGACTGAGCAACGCCGAGCGCAGCTCACCTGTGTTTTAGAGGAAGGAATCACCGTGCAGCAATTCCCGCCGTGGTTTAGTCTCAGTTCTCTTGCTGCTACCTGGCAGTGATTTTTCTAAAGTTACTGGTTTTTCATCCCAGTTTTCAGATTCCAGGTGGGAAATAAGAGCTCTGGAGGGTACAAAGAACCACGTAGTGCCATTCCTGCCTCCTCCGTGAGGATGGTGCCTCTTTGAAATGTAGAATTTTTGCTGGGCGGGGATGCTGCTGGTGGCTCTGCCCGGCACAACCATCACTCTTCCTGCACCGCCTGGGAAACCGTGAGAGTTGGGGATGCCTACCAAGTCTCTTCTGGGCTGAATTAATTAATTTCTCCTTTTCAAGGAGAAATAAGCCCTTTTTCAGTAGGGGAGCAGCTGCGGGGTTTGTGTGTGTGTGGTTGTTGTTATATTTTTTTATATATATATAAAGGCTTGCAAAGTGATGCATGTGCTTGTCCATTTACCTTGAGCACAGCAACACAGGTTGTGAAGGTGGAGTGAGCTGCTCTCTGTGTATGAACGCACAGATTTATCTGCCAGTAGGACAATTAAGGCACATGTTTTGGACGTAAGGCAGAAGGACTAACTACAGCTCGAAGTTCTCACTAGTTTTTTATTGTATCTGCCATTTCAAAGATACCCCATGTGAAGAACATGAGGTGGAACTCAATGCATTTAATGAACTGTACAATGGCGGAGGTTGAAGTGCTGCCTTACCACTGAAAACATACAATTAAAGACCAAGGAAATCTTCTAATGTAATTTTGCAGGGTTAAATCTGTAGGGAAAATATTTTTAATAATCCCTATGAATGCAGATATTGTAGTAAAATCTCATACCCAGCGGTTGTTTATATGTTGGCTCCTACTTTCAGAATTGATGGTGCTTTAAGAAAATTTGAATTATGGAGTAATTAAATAAATGCAAAGGAATGGAGAATTATTGAAGTTGGCTGTCATGATATATTCGTAAAAGGAGTAGAAATACTTACAGAGATGCCCAAGTAACTTTGTGGTAAACCAAAATATGTTAACAAGGTCGTATGCGTGTTTAAACTTCCTTCTAATGAAGTGTTAGCAAACTTTTCAGTTACACGTAATGACTATTTATTTGAATCTGTTAATTAGTTGAAATGGATAAAACTAAAGCTGTACAGATGTCCTCTTTTTCAGTAATTGGAATTAAATGTGTAAGACTTTAGTGGCTTGAGTTTTAAAGAAAAATTATTTTCTTTCAACCTTTGTTTCTGTATTCTTAATTAATTCTTCAGCTAGGCCACCCACATGTAGTCTGCAATAATGACCTTTCTCAAAAGTCGCCAGTTTTGTGACTGAATGTAAATCTGTTAAACATCTAACATTTAGTTGACAGAGAAATATGCGGTCATTTAAAAAATACAAAACTTGATTCTTAATGCTTTTGATACAGCGAGGTGATTGATGGGTTATCATTGTGTTGCGTTCACAGATCATCCAAAACACATGCAAATATTTGAGGAAATATTTTAAAAATAACTTTTAAAAACAAGATAACATGTTGAGCGTTTTATGTTTTAAAATGTGATTGGTGATTTTTTTTTTCTGTTCCCTATTAACTTTTTATTGCATTAAAGAGGAATTTTCAGAAAAAAACTGCAGACTGCTGCGGTTTGAAAAGTTCATTTTCATTTGGTAAGGAGCCGATAACAATTGAACCAAATAAAGATGCTTATCAGGAGCAAGAATTGTTGGGGAAACTTTGGTCTAAAGCAAAAAGAAGCTTGAAGAGTAAAGAGTATTTGATAATAAAACTTTAACTGCCTACATAATTCCACTGGTCATTAACACCGGTGCTTTTATTTCTAAGAACAGCTTTCACAAAGGCTAATTTGATGTTCTAATGCTCATATACTTGGCATCAATTTTCCTCACTTTTTATATCTACGTGTATTACAGAAGAATTTTTTATATATAAAATATAAAAAGAGCAACAGGATTCCCTCAGAGCATAATACTGTCTGCCTTACTTTTATTAAAGGAGATCTGGTTTTTGTCAAGAAGACATTTTTGTCTCAGATAAATGGTTCAGGCTGAGCGCAAGGCTGGTTTGAGTTTCTGCTGGGTTCTATTAAAAGGAGTGCAGTAGTTAATGCCCCAGATTTATCACTTTGAGCCCTTTTCCACTGATGTTTGACCTTGGCTGTAAGTTGGGGGGGTCGCTATGGGGGGGGATACTTTTGTACACACATCTTAGGAACTGAAGCGACCCCTGCCCTGAGTTCAGCTCTTTAAATTAATGGGGATCTTAATAAGTACACATGCAAAGATCTCTTTATTATATAATATTCGTATTTATAAATATTGCCAAACCTATTTGTTTTTACGATGATGGGATTATTCTTTCTTAATTTTATTAAGAGTAGGACCTGCTTGATTAGATTTGTGTCCATTTTTATTTGTGTTACTTTCATGTTTTATTTAAAAACATGTCTCCACTGGGATAAGTGGTGTAATTTGCCTTTAAAGATTAAAATAATTGAAGTCCTAATTATTAGTGGCTTCTGTTCAGCTGTACGGAAGATAACAGCGAATGAAGAAAAATATGGCATAGGAGAAAAAAGCTTTGGCTTCGGCTATCTCTTGCCTCAAAGCAAAGGCTGTTTTCTGATAGTAAGTGTAATGATGCCGTAGGTGTTTTGTCTGTTTTTCTTTTAGACTAAGATAAAGTGGACTCGGTTCTTCTCCGCTCAGATGTGCTGTTGTGTGGAGCTTTAGTAGGGCTGGATTGAGGGAGCTGCCGCGTGGGCTCAGCGCGGCCGGCAGACTGCGCCTGGGCAGCTTGTTTGAAGATGACGTTCTTGATAAAATACTATTTGGGTGTCACGAATAGGCTGAGTAGTAGAAGAGCCTCGATGTTTCTTCCTTGTCGGTTGTTTTTCTTAAAGTGGTGTTTCTGTTTGTAATGGGGAGCTCTGCAAGTAGGACACTGGAGCATCCTCTGAACCTCAGAGACTCTGCAATTGAGTCGTGCTGAGATTTCCGAACCTTTTTCAATGAAAGACTTTGTAAGGTCTTCTACTTGTAATAGTAGAGTGGTTAGAGGGCACTACCTTGGCGAACGAAGCCTGTTTGGCGTGAAGAAAGTTGCAGCCTTGGGATTGCTGTGGGCTTTGTGCGCTCTGTGTGGCCGGAAGCTCAATGAGCCGCTGCTTCCAGCGTTTCGACAGCACTTGCCTGCGTTATTAGGCAATTTGTACCGCTGTTTCGACTTCCAAGAAAAATTTCCAACTCCGCTCTTTTCAGTGGTAAGAAACCATAAACTGGCCGAAAGGAAATGGTTGTGCAGTGTCAGTATTGATTTAACGTGCTATTTGTTACCTACGGACACGGTTCTCTCCAGCACCTCTGCAGATTGTGTCTTCCGTCTCAGCCTCCGCACGAAGGGGTTTCTGAAATGTGTGGAGCCTGTTGTGGTGGAGACCAGGAATTCTTCTTCATGACTGCACAGCTCTGGTCTTTGTCCTTGTCTGCACAAAATCTGTCCTGTTTGATCTCTCCAAATTTATATAAACCCCCTCGTACTGAGGCAGGTATATCCATTTAAAGATCTCTAATACAGAAATAATGTATTCCAGTCTGAAGCATCTTGTGTTACATCAGCGAAATTTAGTCTTTCTTAGGTTGTCTCCAATGGTGAAAATCACGTGTTTGTAAGGCCGTGCAAGCTCTGAATTGGCACAAGAACCAGGCGTTTTTATGGCAGGTTTGGAAGGAACATTTCTGAAGAGGCTCTTCTTTGGTTGATGATGTAGCGAAGTCAACTGCTGTAATTCCTTTTGATTTTTTTTTTTCCCCCTCCTTCCTTTATAGTGCTGAGATTTTAACCAGTGGTATCCGTTTTCCCCAACTGCCCCCTGCAAAAGTGCAGGGGAAGGACACGACAAATCTCACAGTGCTGCCCGAAGATTTCAATGCAAGTTGGTGATCTTAGAATCAGTACTTTTCTCCAGTGTTCCACAAAGTTTTATTTTTTCATGCTGATTTTAAAAAGATGAGCATCTTTTTCGACTTACCAGCTGTCAAGGCAGGAGGTGCCGTGGCACCGGCACAACCTGAACTGTGGATTCTCCACTAGTCAAGGACTTCCAAAGTTTTGAGTAATGAAGGTGCTTTTGCGGGATTTTTTTTTAAACTTGGCTGATGCAGGAGACTGATGTATTTAAGCTCTGCCTGAGCCAGGCGAGGGTTTTCGGTGCCCACAGCTCACAGTGGCTTTTCTTTATTCTCCATGGGATGTTACGCTACTAAGTGCTTCTTCCTTGTGTTTCTGTGACAAACAATGGAATTGTGGAACAGCCAGAATAAGGACTGTTTTGTTATACCTGAAAATCAGCTTTTACAGTGAAAAGTAAAGGTTTTTAAAAGCTCCTTTTAGATTAAACGTGAAGGGTGTTTTTTCCAGGAAGATAATTGTAAGCAGTGATTTAAAGTAATATTTTAAAGCATAGAATCAGTTGGCATAGCAAACACATGTAATAAGTGGTGCATTTATCGTTAGTTTAAAAAACCAGAAGCCACCCTGAATTAATCCAGTTTACAATGTGTGGAAGATGATGCATGTGAAATAGGCTGTATACCTGTTTAACAGTGCTTTAGATACTGTTGTTTCTAGATTAAATATTTTTGTTTAACAGACTAGATGTATAAAAACCAAACAAACAACCCTTCTGTTTCTTTTTTAAAGCTGGTCTATGATTTTACTTTATCATCATTGTGTCTCTTTAATTAGAGCAAAATGCTTAGGATAAGACCGAGTTACCTAAAAGTGGAAGCTGTGAAAAGCTGATGTATAGGGGTGATTTAGTGCAGTTCATAGAGGCTGAGAAAAGAAGAGTTTCTTTGAAAAGCTCTTCGGAAGATCTCCAGACCCTTTGGTTAGTGGTTCTGGAATAAGCACGAAATGCTGACAACGGAAAGCAAAACCATAATTGTGCTTATGTGACAGTGCCAAGTAATTGGAACATTTAAAGTCAGTCAGGCGCAGGCCTCTTCGTCCGTATTACGTGACTTCTTTAAACATTTAAAGATGATTTCTCTTTTTGAAGCATAAAAATATCTTCAAATTATTCTGATATCTGTTAGGAATAGGAAGTATTAAAAACCTTTCAGATTATTTTGGAAGCAGCAGACAAATTATTCTGAACTTGAAATGGGAAATTTTGCACTGTCTTATTAAGAAGGTGGTTTTTACTCACCACAGAAACCCTTTTAAGTCCTTTTTTGACAGAGCTTTCTCATTGTTTTATTAATTTAGTCTCCGACATGATGTAACCAAGGAATAAAATACTTCTACAGCTCTCGCATATGTTTTATCCACACATCTTTTGGTTCCCTTCTATAAATCTAAGAATATCTTTTCCTTTTCATACACTTAGGTATGAAGGATCCTGTGTCCTCTAGAGGTCCTTTTGCATGTCTTCAGTCAGCTTTAGAGTGGCCCAAGTAGTTTTATCAACTTCAAAAAGCCTTTTGTTTAAAAACCAAATTTGAGCATGTCTCGTATCTGAAAAACTTAAAGTTTGTGTTTAGTTCACGTGCAGTTATATTTCTAATTCATACCACTGCGCACACCTTATAAAACAATTTCTGTATCATGAAGCTGGTATTTTTTCTCAGGTGTATTTTTACTTCTTGACGTCCCTGTGTCTCTGTTTGTGTTGTTCAGGTCCTGGTCAGCGAGGACTCCGACAGTGACGGGATCGTGGCCCATTTCCCTGCGCATGAAAAGCCGATTTGCTGCATGGCTTTTAACCCCAGTGGTAAGTTATTTTACCATTTTAATGTGGTAGTTGTAAACACGATGGAGCCAGTAAAATGCCATAGGTATCTGTCCCATTGCTTTGGAGATACGTGTTGCGATACGTGCAAATATCTCCTTGCTGCTACAGGGATTTTGACCTTTGCTGTTGAGTGTTGAACGTGTCATACACTGGTTAATTTGTCTTTTTCTGGGAATTTCAAACTTCAGCAGCTCTCACACTGTGCTCTATGTGAGCAGATTCAGTCTGCCACTGCAGATGTAGCAGAAGGACTAAGGAATTTTCTCTGTCGGGTGTCCAGCCAGGTATCCAGGTGTTCCAATGCGCAGGGATCCAGAGGATCAGCACATGCGAATTGGACTCCTCCATAAATATGGAAACAAAATGAATCATTTCACTGGCCCTGGTTTTTAAACTTAACGCTGCCATTACGTGTTTGGTTGATGAAGAGTGTGTGATTCTACCCTCTCTCCTGAGCCAAATCAGCTATAACCTGAAAATACTTTTAAGAATCTCCTCAAAAGTACCTATTCCTCTCCTTCCTCTTTCTAAATGAACAATGACTGTGGGCAGCAGAGAAAACTACAAATCTTGTCTGTTAATAAATCGTATTAACTTGACTTTAAATGTGTATACCAGTCTATCTACAGACAGCAAAGAAGAGGGGTTGGCTGATTGCAGCAGCTAGCAAAATGGCCACTGAATCCACAGCTTCCACTTGCCTAAATTAACGGTTTCTGAAATGTAGCAAACGCCATGAAGATCTTGAGGACAAAGTCACATTTCAAAGGCTAAAACTAAATGTATGTCATTTATGTTTTCACTTTTCCTGACCAGTTGGTCTGATCCTGACATCCCATCTGTTATGTCAGAACTCTTTAATGGTGGTGTGCGGTTCACAGCGTTTTCACTGGGAGGTTTTGACACAGAAAACCCTATTCTCATCTGGCTGAATTTTCTTCTGATACCTCAGAGAATTTTTTGCTGAACTCTGTGCATTTCACTGAGAATCGACTGTGCCGATTCCAGAACAGTAATATTTTTGCTTCGTATTCTGGTTGCAAGATAATACCTAGAGTTAAGCAATGCTAATTAAGTGAAATAAATACAACTGCTTAAATTAAAATGCTTTATAGGTATTAATGAAGTGCCTTCTTAAGACTATTTTTATAATTGTGTAAATTTAAGGGAAACAATGTTTATGCAAAAGCAAATTAGCTTGTTCCTTTTTATATCGAAGGATATACTTGCATATTATTGGATTACTTGTAGCATAATCAAGTTCTTTTGGTTTGCTCAGGTACTAAAATTACAATCCTTTGTAGATCATACAGCGGACTGTTACCTTAGATCTAATGGTGCCATAAGATACCTGATGGCAAAACACTTATTCTAATTGGTGTTATTTTTGACTGATTGCAAATTCTGTCGGAGGTATTTGCAGGGGGGCTGATTCACAGCCAAGTATTGAGTCCTGCTGCCTGTTCTGGGGACAGGAATATCAAACCAGTTGGACTGGGAGCTGGGCTGCCTGCGCTGTGAAAGCCGCTCTCCACACAGGGCTCTCTGGGCTTTATTTAACATCAAGGCAGAATTCTGTTTGAAGCCAGTGTTGTAAGTAACATCATCTTAATCCATTATATAGTGGTATATTGCCAGTCGAGCTGATCTCATTACAAAGCAGAACAAAACAAGAGGTGGCTTTTGATACCGTCTTTGTCTATGGGCTGGTTGGAGTGAAAAACCACTTCTGCTGCAGCATCACTACACAGCAAACACAGCGACTGCAAACGGGGAGCACCGACCTGTTTCAGTGAACTATTTTATCCTGTATGGCTGAGCAAAAAGCTTAATTTCATCATGTCTCATCCCAAGAGCCCATGAGCCGCACAGGTATTCGGGTCTGTAAAAACTTACAGGATTGTGTTAGGAAAATAATTAAAATAACAAACTTGAAGGATCATTTCTGAGTATACTTAGGGGGCACCATAGCTGTTCTCATAAAGTTGCGCAGCATGTCCCTGGTTACCTTTTCCAGACCCTTACGTTAATAAAAGCTTCCTTCTGGGTCGGTTGTTTTGTGGAGACTGTAAAAGTTGCAATCTAAGACGTAGAGCAAATCATGTTTAACATTAGAAAGGGAAAAACAAAAGGAGACAAACTGCAGTTCCTGGTAGCTTAGGTTTTCTCTGTGTGTTTTCCTGTATACATCAAATTTTAGTTTTCGAAGAGTTGTGCTGGTTACTGGGGGAGTGGGTCACTGGGGTTTTTGGAGTGCGGAGGGAGGGTTTGTGCTGCAGCTGAAAACTGTCAGCCAGGCATCTCCTCTACAAATCCCACAGTCCTATGGAATTTCCAAAAGCCAGTCCCTGCGTATGTTGTTATTGCCTCTCTGCTTAACATTTTTCATTTTAATAGGTAAGATATGTAGTAGTTCAATAAAAGTGAAAAAGAACTGGTCCTCCTTTGGCATTTGTTGCTGATTGAATCTTCTGGAAACAGACCTGAAATGCTTACCGGGTCCTTATTCTAGTGGTAAAAATAAAAATTATGATGTGAGGCTCCTTAATGTGCTCTCTTTGCAGTCGTGCTGTCAGGTGTGGGGACGGTGTTTCTCCTGGCCATGGACACGCTTCCTCTGTAACATTCTGGTTTTGGAAGTGTGCTTCATAAATCTGATCGCAAGTTCAGGTGACTTGGCAGTGTTACTTGTTTGCTTTTTTTCCTTTTTTTAATTGCCAGAATATGAGTATTTTGTGTATCCTTCTCTTCCGTAGGAAGCTGACACAGTTTTTCTCTACACTTTATTATATGTCAAAATAATGATTTATTTATATAATGCTGTAGATGCCAGTGGTTGCTTTTGTGACTTAGTGAAGATAAGGTCACTCCTGTTTGGATTTTTAGCCATGCGTTCAATCTGCTCACCTTCTGTGTGAGGAGGGTTATGGAAGAACGATACAAATGCAAGCCATCGCTAGGACGCGTTCAAGTGAGACCCCACCAGCGGATGGCCGGCCATTGTTTGCAGACTGCATCTCAAAGGAAAAATTAAAAACCCAGGAAAACTTACACGACGGACTAAGGCTGCAAAATGAACTCAAAAGCAAACAGGGCCGGGCTGAGCGACTGGCATGCGAGCTGTGGCGAGCGGCTGCTATTCATAGACCCGAAATTAAAGGACGCAGTTAAACGCAGTTGTGAAATGTCCAGTCCGACAGCTGTGTCGAGTTTGTTTTTCAATTTCTCGCTGCCTTTCTTGTTTATTAGCTGTGACTCTGAGGTCAGAATTAGAACAAATATTTTAATGGCAGCGTTTGTGCTGTTGGCAGCCCCGGGCTGGTCGGGGCAGAGCCGGTGCCTCCCGACCGGCACCGACTCACCTCGGAGGGACCTTCCCCAGTGTCACAGCTGTAAATGGCACAACCGGGCAGCATCCCGGAATCTGCTTTTTAGTCCTCTTAGCAAACTGGACGTGCTAACGGGTCTCGTTTTTCAGGAGGCCAGAAGGGAGGATCCTTCTATGGATTTTTATCATGTTCAAAACTAAGAATTGTTCTCTTCGTTTTGACAGGTCGGAGGTATAAAGGCCTTTATGAACTGTCATAATTAAAACCAACTTGTGCGTAAATTATTATACGCATCTATTCCTACTACAGAAATTGTTATACATGCTTTTAAGAGTAACTTTAGAGTCTATGGGGCTGTAGTTTTTATTTTAGTGAATTGCCCTCACCGCATTTAAAAGTAAATTATAGACATTTTATTTGTGCTAAAGCTGAACAGTAGTTGCTAAATACATTGTTGTCCACACTTGCGCTAGTTCTATACAGCCAGAGATAATACAATAAAAATAGAATCCATACGGAAGGAAATAAGATCAGTGTTTCAGAAATCAGTTCCAGGCAGATTGGTTTTTACCTTACATTTACTGTTTCTATCGGCCGAATTTCATGACAAACTGTAAGTTTCTGCTCCACCTTCTAGGAAAACAGAAAATTTTATAAACACGCCAAGCCTAATGAAGTTTTATAAATGGAGAAGCTAAAAGTATTGAATTTTTTATTTTAACTTTTACTTGAAATGTGGAATGTATGTATTTTTAATATATAGACATTTCTTACTAGTATTTCAAAGAAGATAAAAACTCAATTATTTGGATTTTGAATGTTGCATCCATCAAGGGTTTGATGCAGATTTCCCAGGGCTGGAAGTTACAGAATTTCTTTTCACCTGCCTCCTAAATACAAAGAGTGTAAGTGACGCGGGGCTGTTCCATGTGATGGGAACAGTTGGTTCAGCCCTTGCATCTTGACCAGCTGCTCCTCTTGCTGTAGCAAATGTTATCAACAGGCCTGGAAATAACCAAACCCCCTGGTTTTTAATTCTGTTTCTATCTTCATTAATTTTTTTTAGGGCAAAAATATGTTGCCTACAGTAGAATCTTCTGCCTACAAAATGCGGCTCGTGTGGGACGGAATTTTTGACGATTAGCTGAAAAAGGAACCTATTTCTCAGTATTTGGAGTCGGTGTTGTAGCTGACACGTGGATTCTGTTTATTTGGGATGGTTTATGGTCATAAAATTGGGATTTTCCAGGATTTATAGAAGTATGAAGCACAAGGATGAATATTCTTGAACTTGAGTCATTGATTGGACTCAACTTGACACAACAAATAAATCCGTGTGTTACCCAAAGGCCGTTTGCTGGAGACACTGGAAGAGCGGAGGAAGGTGGATCAAGGCGTAACTAATCAATCATAATTTTTGCTTTCCATGTTTGAGATTTTGATTCCAATAAAAACATTGAAGATATTGATACAATCCAGTTTTTAAGTGGAAATCACGTGGTTTTGTGATTGTAAAACTTCTGTCTGGTGCCTAAGAAAGTGCTGTCTGGTTCGGGCAATTTTTGTCCCTGATACAAACATATTCTCCAGCACTCACGTTTTTAACGAACAAATGTGTGACCAAACATTAGCTGGTTTCTTTTCATGTCTAGGAGAATACTTTCTAATCAATTTTAGGTATTCCAATTAAAACCAAAAATTTACTGTATATCAAAATTATTGATCATTGCACAGGTTAATTGTGTTTTTTGGCAAGCTTTTTGTATGATACATAGATGATAGCTGTGCTTTGTAGGTTAAATTTGAGATGGTTGGTGACAGTTTTAATGAACGCTTTAAAGTCATGTTCATTTTCTTGTGCCTAACGTAATTTCATTCTGTGCAATTGGCTGGTTAATGGACAGGCTGGTCATTTATCTCGCGCGTGGGTCAGTGAGTTTCTTGCTCATGTCCCTGCGGAGGGAGGAAGGCCCAGATCCTCTGGTGTTTGCCGAGGAAGGTACAACATGTTTTTACCATTTGACACGATGCGTGGGTCACAACTGAGCAGCAGCCCCAGTATTTTTTAAATTATTATTTTTATTTTCTTCTTCTTTTTTCTTTTTTTTTTTCAGAAGTGAAGTTACACCCTCCTTGCATTTTACGCTGTCACTTTCACAACTTATAGCTAAGGTAAAGCGAGGGGAAATTAGACCTAAATTTTAGGTACGTCCACTAATTCTGAGAGTCTCGATATTCAAATACCGTGTTTGATTTTAGAGGATGCAGGGACATTATCCCTGTCCTGTGCATCCCCGGAGTGAGCTGAGCTCTCGTGTTCCTGGGTGGTTCCACTTGCCGCAGGAGCCTCAAGCCCCACAGCCCGATGTAGCGGCTGATTTTGGAAGCTGGGCTGAGCTATTTGGGCAGAACAGGAAATCGTATTAGGGTCTTAATTCCTTTGTCTTCACCTGTGATCGTTGGTGAAATCTGGGCTGCTCATGGACCCCGTTCTCCATACAGGGTTTTGAACCTCCTAGTTTCAGATTTTCACTCTTGCTGTTGATCCGGGACTAGCCAGGCTGGGCCTGGACTGTAGCGTTGGACACCGATGAGCAGCTTTTATTCCCTGTTACTGGAGCACATGTCTCAGTGTATCTGTTACTGGTGTTGTTTTGGGATCCTGGTTCAGAGTAGAAGCTTGCGCATCTGTTCGGAGTTTGTTTAATTCTGAATCATTCATCACAGTCCCTATAAGGTTTGTGCCCTGGTTCTCGGTTACGCCGTGGAGCGAAGGCTTCGATACCAAGAACTGTATCTACAAAAACTCCAGTAGGTGGCTGTGGGTAGCCAGGAAATATGAGAATTATCCTCTATTTGATTTTTTTTTTTTTTTAGAGGTTGTGCTTCAGTCGCCAATTTGTTAAGACAAGTAACTAGACTTAGAGCCTCTGGAAAGGACAATTTGTTACAAAGGCTTAGTGGTGGTCCCTCGGGACAGCCTTTTTCAATAAAAGCTTTTTTCTATACATCTTAAATGCATTCAAAGAAGTGTTTGCCAGCTACAGGATTCTGTCACGGCTTCTTACCATTTTAGGAGGAGCAAAAGGTGCAATATTTTTCAGTACAAGCCCTTAAAACCAAACTGGAAATACTATAACTACGTAAAAAATGCCTGTAGCTGTAGCTAAGTACACCCTCCGTTTGGCAGTAGCACCAACTTTAACACTGGTTGGATGGGGGAGGTATATTCTAATATACATAAAGAATATATATGACATCCGAATGTTGAATAGAAAAGTGTAAATTCATAGAGGTACCTTGCAAATTCAGAATGGGATGAGTTCTTGAACAGGGAAGAGATGGGGATGTAGGACTTGATCCTTGTGGAGTCGAGGGCAAGGTGGTAAGAAAAATTCTGAAGAAATAGGTTTAGAGAAGAAGAAACAAATTGGTGGTGAAGCGCGAGACTTTTCAGGCCATGGCAGCTGGATGAATAGTGGCAGAATTCCAGCAGCGCGAGGGAGACGGGATGGAAAAGAAGTTTGCAAACAGTGGAGAAAACAAAGAGCAGAAATCAAAGCTCTGGGTCCAATTTCAAACCAGTTTGATAGAAGAAGACAGGTTAAAAAGAAAAAAAAAGTGTGTTGAAAATGAACTGTGAGAAGTTCAAACTTGTAACGCTGGGGATTGAAGGCTGATTTGAGGGAAACTGAAGGATGGAGAAGCTGTCACTCCAAGTCACACGGTAACTCGGTGCCAGGGAAGAATATTCCGCAGGATCCCCAACTCTTAATCCAGTGCTGACGCCAGTAAATCACACGTCAAATTCAGGTCACTTTTGTGCTTTGACTTCGTTGTTGTTTGATTATGGTAATTTTAATGTCAAAGAAGGAAACTTCAAATAAGATACTCAATAGTAAATAGCTTAGAAATGGTGCCGTTTTATAAATATCTGGGGGTTTTCTTGTAAATGCGGTAAATAAACTATCTGCTTTCCTGAAGCGTTACTCCTGCCAGCTTAGCAGCTCAGAGCTGTGAAATGCAACACATCTAAAATTTTAAATAATTACGCTTCCTTGGCTCCAAAAGAGCTTTTCCATCCATTAATAATGTGAAAATTAATGTTGGACCAGCAGTAAACCAGATTAAACTGTATACCCCTTTAGATGCCTGACTGCACCTTTAACGGACCTGAAATTCCTCTGATTATTTAAATGTTCTATATTGAAATGTGATGGTGGCCTTGAGTTAATAGTTAAAGAGGTTTAAATTAGAATGTCTCTGCACAAGTTTTTCCCATTGATCAGAGCAAGTGGGCAGAAAAATACCTAATTTGATTGTTGGGAAGCACCGATAGCACCTCACAGACTAAGAGAATTTGTGTTTTCTTTCTGTTTTTCCTACCTAAGGTGTGCAATCAGTCTTCTATTAAACATGTGGATGAGTTAAGGTTTGGAGATATCTTTTATAATGGCAAGTGCTGTATAAATTTATTTATTGCAGCACTGATGGGGCTGCAACCAGCAGCTGCTCTGTGCCTGGACTTTTCCAATGGCCGCAGCTTTCTTCTCAAATCTGCAAGATGAATCTCGTTCAGGAACATCGCCTTCCCAGATGTGTCATCGAGAGTAAAATGAGCTGTCATTATTTAATGACAGAGTAATTATTTATTTTTCTCTTGTTTATTTTGACTTTGGTTTTTCAACTTGACTTATTGCCTTTGAAGACAAACGTATTAAAATTGACGTAACGGCATCGTATTCGATGAATTGTAGTTACAAAGACTGTCTGTATCGCGAATGCTGGGCCAGAAGGTGAGAAATAATTCGCGTTCTCCAGCTTGCTGGCGTTGCTGTGTGCTTCGCAAAGGGGAGGTGTCAGCGGTGGAATTGTTTGGCATCAGAAGTTTAAATCTAGTCTGGTTTAACATGAGGTGCGCTTTGAATGACGGCAAAAAAAATTGTCTCGTTATCGTAATTAGCCGGGCTGACATCAATGAGAATTCCCTCTTCACGAAGTAATTTCAGCGCTGTTCTCTTCTGCACTTTTGCATTCCATCTGTGTACGTTCTTTTTTTCCTCCTTCCTCGATGCCTCCCCGCAGGAAACTGATTTTCTTTTTCTAGAAATACTTGCTTAACTCTAGAGCATTTCCTACCTGAAGGTGGAAGACTTTAGGATATAAATTTAGGAAATTCTTGGTCCTTTAAATTCTCTGTTAAATAATTACTACATTTCAGATAGCTACGATTTAAACAAAGGCTTTTTTCATGGCTACCAAAAAGTCTTGCTTGGATACGAGGCCTTGAGGGGGTTCGTCTTAGGCCTCTGGTCTTTTCCAGTATGTGCTGTTTCTGTAACTTTTCTAACAGTTTCAGTGATTTTTGTAGTCTATTCCTAACTTTTAAGAGAAAGGAAATGTTAGGGCCTTAGGGTTTTTTTAAGCATTAAAAATGTACAGTTGTCCTAATCTAATATTATCCATGGTTGCTTTCTATGCTACGACAGAAAATTTCAGATTTTGTTGGAGGTTCTTTAGTCATCTTTTTGTGATCATCATTGTATGGAAATTTTAGTCACCTTTCCATAGAAATTTTACATTTTGTTAAAATTTGTCAGATTTGCAGGTAAATAAGTTTAGTTTAATGCTGAGTATATTAAAGGAGCATGTGGGTGCACTTGTAAGCCTTGATTTGTTTGGGTATCACTATTGCTGAATATACTTAGTTTTGATACCTGATGGATTAGTAATTAATTCTAAAATACATTAAAGTATCAAACCAGTCATTTAGCACAGCAGACATCGTTAACAAGTCGTTAACTTCCTTTCAGATTAAAGATGCACAACTGTATAAAAAGGGTGAAATTATGGTGGCAAGAGCTCTGCAGATAATGTATTTCAGCAGTAAAAATGTTTACTGCAATCTCTGCAACTACCAGACCCCAAAGCACTGACGTAGGGATGCGGCTGTGGATCCGTACCCATTTTTTGAAGGATTCCAAGCAGGGTTAAAAGAAAAGGGGACTCTGTTCCCTTTGATCTTTTTGCCCTCATTTACTCAGCTGTGTTTGTCCTTTTGTTTCGGGAGGGAGAAACCCGTCCTGATCAAGTCTGGGTATTTATTGGGCCATCAGCTGTAGTCAGTTAGTGTTGGAAACTGGCGGATAGTATTTTCCTATATAAAACATACCGTTGAGCCATCTGTTGGACGTGGTAAATGTCTGACGGCTTCCATACATCCACCCCAAGCTCCAGATATTCAGACTATATATAGGATTGTCCTAAGTGTGTTACAGTGTATAGAGATCTCCAGACATAGGTATTTATTCACAAAATTTTTTATTTTTCTTATCTTTCTTTCGACTTGCTGGGTTTTTTTAATATGTATTTCTAAATATTTTGGATATCTTTATATACTCGTGTTTATTTCTTGGTGAATTTTGTTGTTAAAAATCAGATTCTCCTTATTTAGTTTTTTTGAGACCAGATTTTGTAACTGTGGCACATGTGTTACATTTGAAGTACCCATGGGCTTCCTAGCACTAATATTTGGCTATATTTTGACTGGCATCAGCCTCAGAAAAGAGCTGGGTATAAATAAAGCTACTGTTCATAGGTCAGGTCATACGTTTCATGAAACCGTGGACCATGTAAACTTTGTCTTAACAAGAGACGTACGTGAGCGCGTTAGCCAGGGAGCGGCGGTGGAAGGGAGATCTATACCATCTGCATGCCAAGCACGATGCCTATGGGCTCTATAAGGGGCTCTCTGATCCTGCCGTTTGAAAACCTGCACAGTGTAGTGTTACCGTTGCGTGGTATCTCTGCTCATATTTAAAAAAAAAAAAAAAATCTGAGAAGTTTGTACTCTTTTCCCTCACTGTTCATGCAAACAGCGTATTTGCGTGATGGCTCTGCAGGTCTCTATAGGGCTCTGCATGCCTGGAAATGGAAGAGTTGTGTTCTTAAATGAAGTATATCCGCGAATATCTGTTCCCTTCGTGCAGATGTGTGCCTGCCTTCCAAACAGTTGTGCCCTTAGTGTTTTTCGAACAAATCCAAGGCAGCTTGAACGTGTGGAGTTCTTCAGTGTGTAATTACAGAATGACATCGTTCGGGGAGGCAAGTCTGAAAGATGGCATTATTTAAAGTGGAGTTACTCCTGAAACTCAAACCCGGGGCAAAATTGCGCGTACCTCATTTGTATGCGTATAATAAACAACTATGCAATTAGATAGGTGTTATAAATAGGATGTGGTGGAGATGCTTAGGCTACTCAGGTTTCCCAGATTTTATAGCGAGTACCCAGCAGAGATTTGCTGCTCTGTAATTGAGCCGGTTGGGCTAACCAGCTGACGCCTCGCTGCAGAGAGTTATGTTCCTACACGGCCACAGAAGCCTGGAGGATTCGGGCTCGGTCTCCTTGGGATGGCGGAGAACTCTCTGTACCGTGGGCAGCTTCAGTCCCGCCCTGCAGGCCAAGCCTCATCTATCAAAGCCGGGCTGAGAGCGAGCGAGAGGAAGCTCCCAGATAAACATACAGCAGCGCCTAAACTCCTAATCGCTCTGGGCTTCCGCTTCCAGGCCCTATAATTAGAAGTCCTTCTTTTCCTTGTATTCCCAGTTGACGCAAATGCTTTTTGTGGCTTGGCACCTCATTTAGGGCGTGGGTTTAGTTTATGGCTAGGCCAGAGTCTGGTTTAGTCTTCTGATACTGCATAAATAGCTCTTAACCCACAGTCTACATCTGTATGAGTTTTGCCTTTTATGCAGATATTCGCTGCAGTTTTTAACATTTCTATCTTAAAGAAGCTTAGCTTCCCGAACAATGCGTGAAAAGTAGGAAGCTGTAAATTGGGGTAAATGTATCTGTCAGGTTAAACAAAGCTTCAGTTTGTTTTTTGGTTGTGTGGGGTTTTTTTGGTTTTTTTTTTTTTTTTTCCAGTCGAGGGTATATTTTCCTTTTAAACTGGATTTTCATCATCTCTGTGGATTTGAAAAACCACACAATAAAGCAGTCATTAATTTAACCTCGCTGCACCCCTCATATTATGGATAAGCAAAATCAGAGTTTTTGCAGTGAGATACGTACTAAGTAATACCTGCTTTACACATAAATTTCCACTGGGTTCTGTGTATGCAAGACTTTCAATTGATTTCAGATGTTATCTGTTAAACAGGGATTAATGCCAGTTTGAAAAATAAGCAGGAAATCCTTGAGAATTATTCACTTTTCATCTATGATTATTCATACATAAAGTACATCAGAAGAGAAAACATTCTGGACTGAACTCACAACAGCTTTAACCCATATTTCCGTCTAAACGACTTTTTGGGAAAACTGTCATGAGGTCCTTTAGAAAACTGAACCAAAGCTTCCTGCACTTGAAAGTGAAAGTGAGGGAACGACCCAGATTCAAGTTCAAGTTCCTCTGCTGGGAAATGAGGCGTTTCTGCTGGGGGGTTGCAGGGAGATGGAGACAGACAAGAAATGGCTGAGCTGTAATAACTGAAAACCGATTCTTCAGTGTGAAGTAATGAGAGCTGGGAAATACCACCCCAAACCCCAAGTCAAATGTTCTGAAACGTCACTGATTTATTGTTTGAATAACGGGAGCAAGGTATTTCAAAATGCTGTTTTATAAATGCATGTTCTTTCGCATCATTGTGTTGTGCTTGGGACAGCAAGTATAGATTTGTATTTCAAATGCAAATGCGAATATGGAAAGTCCTCCTTTAACTTAGTGAAAAATAGTCAGCAATAGTCAGCGAAGGGCCTGTTTTCCCTTGGCTTCCCTCTAATAAAATGCATTTATTCCAAACAGTAACAGCCAGCAGGATTTTAGATGAGCCATGCAACACTGCCAGATCAGATACCACCCATCTTTCTATTTTAAGCCAATTCTTTTCCACCTGCAAATGTATTATCTTTCACCTCTCTACTCCTTCAAGTTGGCAAAAAGAGGAAAAAAAACCCCACCAGAACAAGAAAAAAAAACCCAACAAAATAACCAAAACCAACCAACCAAACACGAAACCCAAAAAACCTGAAGGCAATGCAGATAATTATGGCATTGAGAACCCTGTACATGATCTGGAGCTGATCAGACCTGCAGATAGGCGAGCACACTTAGAGCTGCAATGTATGTCGTATGTAATTGAAAGAACAACCAGGTACCACCGTTGGCTTTATGGATTTGTGTGATGGATGTGACACTGCAGGGTCCCAAACAGAGCTCACTAGCAATGCCCTGCTGGGGTTACATAGAGATCACAGAGTTGGGAAAAGTATCTTTGTGAGGAGAAGGGTGGAATTAAATCAGGTCTGCGACCAGTGGGGTTTATCGCCCCATCCGCAGACACCTGTGTCTCCAGCTAATATTGGAAAGGACATCCCAGGCAGCTACACAAGCGATGGATTTGATGGGCAGCGCGGGATGGTAATTCCTGTTTTCCCTGGCTCACAATTACTACGCAGTTTTCTGTCTCCAGCTTCCAGACAGATTTTTGGCTCGTTTGAAGTTTGTTTGTTGTTTTTTTTTTAATGATCTTCATTTCCGTGTGCCATGCGATGGGGTACACGTGAGGAACACTGCGCTCGGATCTCTGGGTGCCCTCAGCTCTGCCTACGGATTTATAGAAGACTTGTAGCACTTTGGGGGAAGGAAAACCAAAAGCCTAGGTTTCCTGAGGCCATCTGGTGACTGTTGAGAGAAGCCTTATGTATTCATCTCTTCCAGCTTCTCCTTCTCTACACGTCCTTTCCATCTGGAAGTAGAGGACCAAAAGCACACTCAACTTCTATATAAAGCTATTTACTGTGTGAAGAGAGGCAAATGTGGGAATACAGAAAATAAATCCTACTGTGTTGAATTAGATCTTCTGGAATATCCTCACTCCAGTAATAGCAGCAGCCTAATTCTAGCACACAAACCCCTATTTGCTTCCAAGTTTCTCCACTGGAAATGCTATATATTATTGAGGACCGCACACTTCACTAGAAGGGAAGTGTATTTTGTGATGTTTCAGAACAGAATTAATGCAAATTGTGTGCATAATCCCACACTAAAGACTTGGCTGACTTGCACTTGAGCAACTTTAGCTGTATTTCCTATCAACACAGTCACTACAAATCAAGGAAATTGCCAGTTAAGCCAACATTAACATCCAGACCAACCTCAACTCACATGCCTTACCGCCCAAACATAATACCCAAATGCACTCACGGATTTCTTAGCTCCATAACAAACTCTCTTTTCATTTCTCGCGCTCGGAGTAACAGCCTGTAACAGTGAAAGTGTGTGTGCTGGAGGGGCTGCGGCCGGGAGAGGCCGTGTCGGTGCCGTGGGGCTGGCTCCGTGCAGCGTGGGTGGCCCGCGGCGGTGGGCAAGCTCAGGAGGAACCTTGGAGGCAATTTTGTCTCTAAATGCGATCTGGATTTCTCTCCGATTTTGTACCTTACTGCTGGCGGGCCTCATAGCCTTGAAAGTATTTGTTAATATTCACAAGGTCCTTATCATGTCGGAGTTACGCTCAGGAGAACCTGAGGCGTAGGCCTGTTCACGGTCGCGCAGGGTCTGCGATGTGTGATCCTGTTTGGGGGTTTCCGGGCTGTTCTGTTCCTCCCGTGAGCCGAGACACATGCTCACAAACCTCCTTCAGCCTCAGAGGAAGAGGAGGAGATGCTGGGGAGGGACGCTGGGCCCAGAAGGTCAAGGCTTTGGCTGCTGAAACTTTTCCATTTGGGCTGGGGGGGGTTCCAGGATCACCAAGGAGGGAGAACACGCGGGAGAGCCGCCTGGGGATGCTGTAGTTGTGCTTCAGTAGAAAAGTTAATTCACCGTTACTAAGAGCGTGTATCTCTGCTGCTCCTTACACAAGATGATTTTTTTTTTTCCCAGTTTAAATCTAAAATTTTCAAAGTGGCAGATGCTAGGGATTTAATGATAACATGGGAGGGCGTTCAAACTTACACTGCAAACATTTGTGTAGCAGTAATTGAGTAGAAAAGATGAATCACAGAGCTGTGTGTAAATAAACTGAGCAAGTGAATGCTTTTATGACAGAAATAAGATAATTTATCCTTGGAGTAGGTGTCGTGTGAAATGTGGAGACCTAAGTTTTCTTCCTGAAGGATAAGAGATTTCAATTATGCTTTTTTGGAGAATCAACGCAACAGAGCTACGTGGAAATTCCTGGTTTTCTTTAATAGATGAGTACCTTGAAAATTATTTAGAAGGTACTTCAACGTAGCTATTAAATTGCTAAAATCACTTTGTACTTGATGCTAATTAAATGTTGGAGGATTAGTTTGGGTGATAACTTCTTAAATTTCATTAATAAGCATGGTAATATGGACACTTTTATTGATAAAAAGAAATCTGAAGTTTGTTTACTGTAGTCCTAAATTCTGCCATGATGCTGTACTTCTTGTACATGTACAAAAGTACTTCTTTTTGGTATACAAACTTAAACTTTTATGGCAAGTTTACTTCAAATATGTTTGCAAATGTTTAAAAAAAGGGCTATGGACTGATATGTAGTGGGAGAAAAAAGAAAATAGTATATATAAGTTACTAGGATTCTGCTGCTGTTCTAATTTAATCATTTCATTATATCCATCAGTGACCTGATTTCAGTGAAGTTAGTACCTAATTTAATATTTCACTTGAAAGCTCTCAACTCTGATTTGCTGCCTTTCAAGCAATAAATGAGACAGTTTCTTTCATATACATTTATAAGAAAGATGCTTCTTCAGGATTGTTTTTGGGATGGGTTGTTTTGACTGGCCTTTGATAATGTTTCTTCTTCCAAAAATTGTTATTGTGGGAACATCAATCTCTTTTATACTGGCCCTTCCCTAGCGAAGGGCGTTTTGGGGTTTCACTCTAACATTCATCATTTGAATGCTTCGTATTGGTTACACAAGTTCTCAGCGTCACTTGGGATATTCCCAGATTGTTTAGTTGGCTTCTATAGATTTGTGTTGTAATACTTAAGCAGTAATACCGTTAACGTGATTTTAGTTGAAATTCTGATTCATTTTTATGAAGTGAATCCCTTTCAATTCAGTAATTTTCTGCAACTGTTTTATTTTATTTCTAGAAAACAAAGTGTAACCACGCTAGCTTTTTTAGATAGACATTTGTAAGGCTCTTCTTTTGCAGTGATTAATCTCTTGTGCTTTTGTGTTTCTTTTTTCTTTTTCTGTTTTTTTTTTTTTTACCCAGGAATGTTGCTGGTCACTACTGACACATTAGGCCATGATTTCCATGTTTTTCAAATACTGACACATCCTTGGTCATCATCACAAAGTGCCGTCCATCATTTGTATACACTTCACAGGGGAGAGACTGAAGCCAAAGTAAGTTAAACTATTTGCTGAAGAATAATCCCCAGACACCTTATACATTTTGTGTATGTTGGCACTTGAATGTTTGTTTCAGCACACAAAGAGCCTTTCTTATGTTATAGCCACAGAAAGGATAAGAGCACAGCGTTTAACCTGGACAATAATAAATTCTTGCCCTTCACAAAGAGGTGCTGTCGGATTTATTCAGATATGACACTGCCTCCAAAGAGCCCCGATTATTTCCTGTGTTTGTACTTAACCTTTTCTCATGGAACATGTTAAACATTTGTCTAGTGCCCGTGAAGCAACTGGCAGGTTTTGCTAGAGTTTGGTGGTAAAAGCCAAAGATCGACAATTAAAAGAGTTGGAAGGAAGAGTTAATCAAATGACTGTGATTAACTTTTATCTAGAATTTAGAAAAGTGGGAGAACCTGTTGGAGACTGTAGTGATACAGACTTAACTTCTCAGTTTAAAAATCTCTTGAAGATGGAAGAGTAAGTGGGGCTAGATTAGCATAGGGTGAAAGTCTGAAATTCTGTTTTGACAAATGCTCAGTAAACTGACTCACCGGTAGAGTGGAAAAAGCGAGTGATCAGTTTTTTCAGTGTGAGCAGCAGCGCAGGGCATGGTGCTTGAATCCCTCCCTGCGGCGCTCTGGGGCATCACGATAGCCTCACCTTGGCAGCATCGAGTGACTGGTGACGAACCTGCTTTAAATACATAAATAAAAATGTCACCACAGGGTAAGAAATGAGTGTTGCACTTGCTGATGCAATTACACACTGAAAGCAAAGACTCGTGACAGTCTGGCAGATGTAAAGTGGTGTGACAAGGAGAAGCCCTGGGCACTGTGATTACGACCCTGACACTGGATTATTGTGGTACCGTGATTATAGTTCCTTCAAACCATCTTTTTTTCCTACAAGTTATGCAGCTTCCCTTAAATTTTTTGCCTTACCTTTGTAAAAAGCAGAACCTGAAAGCTTCATTTAATGTGGTAGTGGTTGATAATTTTCAATATGTGTGACTTTAATTACTGGTAGTTTAAATACTCTAAAGCTTTGCTGTTGCCATTCTGGGAAAATTCCTGTTATAGGCAATGGTTTATTATAGGAAGGAAAAACCAATCTGGAAAGTGAGATGAAATTAGGAAAAACCGTCCTTATGGGATAATATATATAGTACTTACAAGTAAGTTTTATAAATAATATAAAGGGCATTGAGATCTGTGTGTATACATATACTGTATAATCTGTTAGAGCATGTACTGTCATGTGTTTAATGTTTGAGTTATTTTTGTCCTACTTTCACACAAAAAATGGGAAATATCCTGCAATCAATATCAAAAACCAAAGCATACGACTCCGGTCACTAGCAACAAAGAAGTTCTTCTGTTTTTTCACAGCTTATAAATTTGTTTTTAAGGCATACATTGGAAACCAAACATAACATGTCTTAGAGAAGAAACCTTTATTGATACACGTTTTTTGGGATATAGTATTAGCATCTCTGTGAAAGCATTGACTTAAAATTCTCAGGATCAACATAGTAAAAGTTTTTTCCTAGTTTGCCACACAGTTTTCATTTGGGCTGTGAACAGTACAGCTTTTGGAATGGTATAAAATAGAGAAAATTCTAACCAATCTGGGGCGTATTGGTGGATTTCACAACTCCCTTGCTAATTAAACTCTCCAGTGACAATATTACATTGGTTCCTGTGATTCTCAATACACATCTATCATTTAAAATATTTACATGATATGATGGATGACTTTATTTTTTCTTTTAGAATAACAGTATTTGTAGTTGTTTAGTGAGTCCTGTTTTTTTGTTCCTTAAATTTAATGTGTGAGTAGCATTAGGCAAGAATTTTGGAGAATGTTTGATTTAGAGTTCTCAATGTAGATATTCTGAGACACACACTAGAAGCCTCTATACCTCCTTTCTTGGTTAGAATGGTATTTACACATTTGCAACCAGACTTTTTTCTCTTTTTTCTTTTTTTCCCCTGGTTTAAAGCTAACTGTGAATCAAGGCCAATGGTCTTAAAGGTCACCTTCTGGACTGGAGCTATAAAAAGTTCTAATTTGTGTTGATGGACATGAGTGATTATCAGTGTCAAAATTTGTTTAGCTTGTACCCATTATAAATTGCTTAAACACCATCATTATGCCCTCGTTATATGTGGTATTTTAATGTCCCTGCTGAAATAATCTGCTTTCGTACGTGAGATTCTGGCCGATAGAGCTTCACCACACGTTTCCCAAAATATCTCTCACAGGCTGATGCGTGATTTTTCTTTTCTTGCTTTGTGATCCATTAGTGTGTTTGTTGCAAACACTTATTGCTGATATTGTAAGACCATTTAGTTCACGGACGGAGGGTACGTGGGTAACAGTACATGGCCTGGCAGCTTCGCTCTGGGAGCAGAATATGGGAACCAAATGTATCGGTGTTTCGAATATTGGGAGGTGTATCTGGTATTACAGCAGCATTTGAATTGTGATTTCACCCCTTTCAGCCCTGAGATCGCCTTGTGCAGCGCTACAGAATTCCCAGTCTCCGTTTTACTGTGTCTCTACTGGTGGGAGGGCAGAGCAGGAGCTTGGGAGTTCTCATCTGTCTCCTAAGAGAAGGTGACACGAAGTCCCCTCTGTCATTCCCATACACAAGCGTCTTAAGTGGATTAAGTTGCACGCTTAATGTATATTAAAGAAAAAGAAGCAAGTTTTGTGATTTAATAATGGTGTTCACTGATCGATTTACTGCAATCAAGCCATGTCTCCGCATGCACGTGTCTTTCTACTGAGTCAGATGCATTAGTTATAGAATTACTTTGACTTAATAAAACTCAAGAATAAATGCTTCACCATGCATTTATTTTTCTAAATTCCGGACAAATTCTGGTTTGGGGTTGAGAAATTTCAGTCTGAAAGACCGTTTCTACCTTTTCCTGACCATTTCTGAAATAGAGACTGGTTGGAAAGAGACCTGTAGGGGGTTTGTCTCCTTTCGTGGACATCGGGTCTTGTCCTCGGCCAGCGCCGGGTTTGTGCTCAGCATTTGCACTTTCCGAAGAGCTGAGGGTCGTTACCCCCGGAGCCAAAGGCGCCACCTGCCAGGGTTTGTTGGTGATCATCTCCTCAGGGTTCTTCTGTCCTGCCAATCCCCTTGGTGCTGCTGTCGTGATGCTGAGGGAATTTTGGTCCCGTGCTCGGTGAGGCGGGTTTAGGAGCCTCCGTTCCCCTCGGTACAGACTTAGGGGTCCATGGCAGTGTTCTCCTGGCTGCTCACAGCTCCTCTTCCTAACATGGGTTTCCTTTTCTCTTTCTCTGCGCTTTGAACAGTGAAACAGAGTGTTACTGAGCTTTAAAGTCGTGTTATTGCAAATCTATGTTGTATTTCCTGACTTTGAGCAGCACAGATAGGAAGGAGCCTTATCTGCTGAATAAAACATCGAGTCGGGACTGTGAAGATCACTCAGTTCCTGACAAAGCCGCTGACTTTTTTGTGTGATTCCGATGAAGATGGTTTACGATGGAAAACGGACCTTTGTCGCGTGAGGACAACGGCCACGGCAGAATGTGAAGTGCTCAGATACTTTGTCGGTTTGAATGATGTGAGTCCCAAGGTCACAACATTCAAAGTTACTCTTCTGCAAACAGACTGAAGTCACTGTTTCTGTTACATTGGATGAATATCTTCTAAGTATTTAAGTGCCACCTATGCTTTAGAATTTTTGTTGTTGTTGTTGTTACTTAAACAAAACCCAGTATGTTTGGCGCACTGTGTTCCATTGTGGAGGTTCATTGCAAGCACTGGTTGTATTTAACCAGAGAGAACTGAAGCTCTCAGGGAATCCACGCTTGCACAGCTCGGCTGAAAAGGGGAAAAATGTGCATGTGTATGTGGTGCGCATTTTGGTTAAGGATCTGTTCTCTTGTTCTGCAGCTCTCGCGTTGTAAGTCAACACTTACTGCACTCGTATTTTTATCCAAAAGCATTTTGAAAGGTTTTTAATAAACGTATAGCACGTTCTGAACTGAGGAAGCTCATTTACTTGCAGATGAAAGTTAGGCTGTCACCTGATGGTCCGTCCTCTTTGATCTGAAATTGTAAACAGAAAAAAAAAAAATCCCTGAAAACAGTATTATCTCGACCTAGAACAAATAAACGTGACGATAGCATCAGCGGGCGGGTGCCAGGGCCCCTGTCAGCTCTGGTGCTGTCAGACTTTTGTTATTGTGACTCTCTAAGTGCTGTTGGAACTGACTGC
Source organism: Caloenas nicobarica (assembly GCF_036013445.1). Taxonomy (NCBI): domain Eukaryota; kingdom Metazoa; phylum Chordata; class Aves; order Columbiformes; family Columbidae; genus Caloenas; species Caloenas nicobarica. The sequence continues at coordinate 2,266,902 of NC_088261.1, forward strand.
AGGCAGCGCAGGTAAACAGGGGGAGGATAAAAACATCCCAGCACGGGCTGCCACGGAGCACGTGCGGTTTTACACTTTTCTAGGGAACGCATGAATGTTTTTGTGAGGTGATTTCGTGGAGACTCTTCAAGGTTGTGCCAGTACCATGTGCGGGTAGTGAAACATTGGAGTATTTTACAAACATTCGATGTAACCCTCCATGGTTAATAGACATTTCTTCCTATCTCTTGACATAGTTATTAATATATAGTTGCAATTATTGAAGTTGTCTCTGGAAGAAAGGCTTCCTTATTTCTGGGAAAGAACCCGGGACCGTCTTGAAATAATAGAGATTGATTTAGGGCAGTTGATCAGTCTTTGAAAGCAGATGAGAAGAAAGTGCTGCCATTAGGAGTAGCTTCACTGTCCAGAGGAGACGGAACTCGGAGCAAAGTGGCATTTGCAATTTCAGTAATTAATAGAGAGCAGCTCCTCTGGCTGAAGGGCCCCCTTGAATGTCTCACTGTGCCCAGATTCTGCCATTGGTTTGATACAGAACTGAAATCAGTTTTGACGACTCAGGGAGACAGAGTTGGGTCTGTGTGGGGCTGAAAAATCATATTGCGTAGTCCATGATCTTATTATTTTTTCATTTGTGTTTGTTGCTACATCATTTCCTTAATTTTCTCAACCAAAAAAATTCAAATACAGACCAGTTTTTTCTAATTTATTTTGACCCTTGCCTCTTCAGTACTGCTGCTCTTTCTCATTGTTTAATGACAGTTTTTTCATTTCTGCTGTCTCCCTGCACAGTATAATGAAATACCTAAGTCCTGTCCTTCAAATCATGGTCTGTTTTCTCTGTGACGTTGCACAGTGTCCGTGAAGCTGGGTGAAGCTGCTGTTCCACTAGTGTTAGCCATGCTTTATTGTTTCACTTCGCTATTGAAGTTTAATTTAATGCAGCGAAATGCACAAGAGTATCCCCATTTTTCTGGTGTAACAAGGTCAGCGATCAGCCATCCCTCCCACTGCCTCCTTTTCATCAACTGCTTGGAAAATAAGCTTTCTATGCACTGCCCTTATGTCTGTTTTGTTTTCTTCCAGTTATGGCCTGAATTTTTAAATTTTATTTATTTTATGAATATATTCTAACTAACAGTGTTTAAATTTGGAGAAGCTGTGGGAATAAGGACTGATAGTAAAAACTTAAATAGATTTCCGCTATACAAAATAAGTTAATGTATGCCAGCTTTGAAGCCTTTGGTTCAGATGATTTCCTCCAGATTTTCAGAATATAAGAAATAATTTTTTGATCTGTACAATCTTTAAAGCTGATCTTCAGTGGAGCTGTTGACACACGCCGTCGTTGTATTGTCCTTGATTCTGAAAAGAGGTTTGATAATTTTGTGAGGCTACTGAATTATTTTTTTTTCAACAAAGTTATCATATTAATACTGAGAAACATCAGTGTTAGACAGTAATAGAAGAGGAGCAGCATGTTTGGGCAGCCAGGACCCCTTTTGATTTTGCCAAATATTGATCAGGATCCACGGAAGCTGAACAGTCTCTAAAATATGGATAAAATTCTGCAGACCTGTCCGCCAGGAGTCACTGAATAGCCTGCTGCAGCCACGGGTGACACGAGGAGGTGCGCCCTTATCCTCCTGATGTCTGTGGCTGTCTTAAGTGTGTTCCTTTGGGCCAGAAAAGGCTTTGGTGTTTCGAATGAGGACCCTGAAGCGTCCCAGGATTTCACACGGACTTTTGGACATGCAAGAAGTGTAGCGTGAAGCCGAAGGAACCAAACTGCTCACAAACTAGGGGGAAGAAATGGTAATAAAGCCAGGAGAAAGCACTGATGTTCCCACAAAAGTACTCAGTATTGCAATTTAAAATATCTTAAGGATTCCCAAGTTAAACAAAATCTCAGGTCTGTGATTCCCTTTACTGACCCAGACAGAAGAGGACAGATAAAATTTTGAAGTGCAGACATGAGTTTTAAATCCAACGTTGACCTTGAGCTGTAGAATAAACTTTGTATCATGGGAGATCTAGTGTACTTTGTACTTTATTAACATATATCTGTAAACACTATGGGGCCTTGATTGATCTTTGGTATCTAAACATTACATCATAATTAACAACACATCCAGAAATATATTATAAATACATGAAATAATAGTACATTACCCTAAAGGAGAGCGATAAATTGCAACGCTTAGCATAAACTCGAAAACCACTAATGGGCCATTGTGCAGCTTGTTTATACTCCAAGCAGTCGAGAACTCTGCGGAATGTGCAGTAACAGGGTGGTGGAGAACAGAGAGTCTGATGTGAGAACTTTGTATTTTTTCATGAACACACAGCTGATTTTGAACTCGTTTCTGAGACGGCTGTGAGGAGGATTGTCCCTCCAGCTCGGCCCACCGCCGCCTGCCAGGCCTGCTGGAAAGTTCCGGACTCCTTGACTTCGCACAGGTGGATTTGTGCTGTTGGACATGAATGTATTTAATTCCTGCCCTTGTATGAAATTGGAAATACTCTCGGAACTACCTCCTTGACCTGACCAACAAGGCCATTTTGGGGCAGGCAGGAGATAGGGAGAATAACCACATGTGTAATGGGAGCTTCCGAAATACTTTTGTCGCTGCTGAGTAGGGTTGCAGAGCTGTGTTCCTCTACATCTTCATTCATTTCACACTCGTCTGCCAACACTTTTCTTTCTTATTATTACTGAGTCTTAAAAACCCGTTTGTTCTCTGCTTCTGTGGTTTCAGCCGTGTTTTAAGTAGTCATGACCATGGTACCCGCTCTCCAACTGTTTGCGATGCATATTTTAAAGAGAGCGTTTCGGATCGTGTTGTTCCAAACTTTCTTCCTGAAGATCAGGAATGCTTTCTTTTTCTGTGTAACGTTTACATTGAGAAAAAACATCCTGTAATGATTGTTTCCCAGTTTCTTGGCTTGTGTTGTCGTGTGCCAGGGCTGTTGGATGCGTTTTTAAAACAACAAAATCCTAAGCACACGTACTGAAAATGGAGTATTGATATAGAAACGTATACATTCCTGTTGTGCAGTACACTGAGATACTTCCGCTCCCCCCGTCATCGAAATGTCCTCTAAAAATGCTCTACCAAATAACGTAAGAGAGGGGACGAGGTAAATATGAGTGAAAACAGTGATTTAAGGAGTTTGGCTGCAAAATGAGTTGAAGTGTAGGAGGGAAGAGTCCGAAGAGGCCCCGGGTCTGTTCTGCAAATACAGCTGAAAGGTGTCGGTTCGCAGGGAGATTTGTCAAGTCCCTTCCAGATACTTGTGGTTTCGAGGGAGAACACGCTGCTGCGAGGAGCACGAAACCATCGGGCGGGACAGAAATAGGTTGTGGTGGAGGCGGAACGGCGGAGGGAAGGCAGAGAAACGCTGATTCCTCGAGGCCGGGACAGGGAGATGGTCCGAGACATCGGGAGGGGAATTTAAAGCTGGGTCTGAAATGAACGCCAAATATTAGGAAAACAGTGATGTGTACGGAGGGGTCACATTTATGGACAAATGTGGACGTTCTTTCTGTTACTAGAAGTTAGAAATCAGGGCCTTTAGGATTGGGATTATATTCCGACAGCCTTAATGATTTTATTATATGTGATCTTTCTGATGTAACTGAGAATGGCAATTTGTGTGTGGTTCTTACGTTTGATTTTGGCCGAAATTGCCTCTTTAAACAGCAAGTATTTAAATACTCCTGGTGCCAGAGTTTTCCTCTGACTCTTCGTCTTTGGGGTTTCTTTTTTTGGCTCTTGTTAATCCCTGTGGGGTCTCTAATCCTTTCTGAGCAATCTATTAAGGTGAAACACTTCGTAGGCAAACCAGGAGCTTTAAGCGCTGGGACTTCATGTCAGTAATACCAGAATCGCTCAAAAGTGCTAAACCTGTCAGGTTTGGGGGAGATTGTTTAGTGATATCATTAGCAGATCATTTGGATATGTCACCGTAATTGAAAAGAGCAGGTGTGTAGCTCTGGTTTTTAGTTTACCTGTGTAATGTTGATGAAGCATTTTGCGTCCTGACAGTCTGTCAGTCAAATATCTTGTCACAAGACTTAAATCCTTTTTTTTTTTTTTTTTAATCTCAAAGGCTTCAGGGCTCCATTGGAAACATGCACTTTGAATACTTGCTGCTTTTGTCTGGAATCGCTGGAGTGCATTTCTGGAATATTTGTCAAGATTTTATCAGTGTTTACTCCGATTTGAGTACCTAGTGTATTGTAAAACTGGCTTCAGCGAAGTCTTTAAGAATTTTATTTAGTTTATGCTGTTTAATAATATAATGAAAACTAATCCTTCGTCTATATGTTTGTTTGCCGTGTTAAATCCCAGTCGCTTACATGGTTCTTTTTAGGCAGCTTTTACCTTTAAAAACATTTTGGAAGAATTGTTTTAGGATTTTTTTTTTTCTCTGATAAATCATTTTAACCCAGACTCCTTGTTTTCTCGAGTTGTCTGCCAGTACGGGGTTGGAAACAAAATTTAATCTCTCCTTTAAAGCATTCCTTGAGGAACAAGAATTTGCTTTCCATCAAAGCGTTGTGTAAAGCACACTTAAAAGAGAATTAAATCCTTCTGGACTTTGTATCTGAGATCTATGCAAGGAGCAGCTATAGTAGAAAATATTTAACTGTATTTTTCCATTTGCTTCAAGACCAACCATTTAAAGCTAAAATAAGACCTGTGTTTCTCAGCTGGTGGATAAGTACTCGTATGCCTCAGAAGAAATCCAACTCGGGTCTTCCCTGAGACTTTAATAGCTGGTTAATAAAAATCGTTATGTGTCAAATTGAGTGGTTTTCTACAGAAATGGCCAAAGTTGTTCAGTTTCCTCTTGACAAAATTTTAAAGCCAAAAAAGAGCACAGGGCCAGGGGTACCTGGATGGATGGAAATTGCACTGAGGGATAAACCAATAGTAGCAGGATGAGAGACCAGTACAGAGAGCTCTTGAAAATACTGGCCATTGATTTTTGGTTTTTTAAGTTATGTGATATGTAGGACATGGTATTTCTGTTGCCTTAAAATACAGTTTTGAGAGCCAGTATTTGTCAAAATCAGGCCCAGTGGTGGGATCTCTCTTGTTCTCATCCCTCCCTTTCCCCCTTTTTGGGTAATCTCTAGAAATTAGAGTAAACAAGCAAATAACAAAACATATAATTGAAAAAAAACCCCCATGTAATTGAAATGATTTCCCAACTCTTTTCAGAACTAAACTCTATTTGAAAATTGCACCAAGCTCTTGTGGCTTTCTGTGGTACTTTGCAGCGTGGTCTGTTTTCAGAAATTTAGGCCTGTTAAAAAGAAAAAGAGTATTTTGAAAAGTGCACAGAATTTGGAACTGAATTATACCGTGTCTTATAATATGTACTGAATATTAAGTTAATAGGGATACACACAACAATTCAAGTTATTGCCTAAACTCGGGGGGGTTTTATTCCCATTTCCAGTTAAGACTGGTGTTTGTTTAAAAGGCGATAGAGCGTTTTCTTTGCGAGATGTGCGCGCGCCGCTGACTCCGCTCCCGTTCCCAGGTGCAGGACATCTCGTTCAGCCACGACTGCCGCTGGGTGGTGGTCAGCACGCTGCGCGGCACGTCCCACGTGTTCCCCATCAACCCGTACGGCGGGCAGCCCTGCGTGCGGACGCACATGTCCCCCCGCGTGGTCAATCGCATGAGCCGCTTCCAGAAGAGCGCGGGGCTGGAGGAGATCGAGCAAGAGCTGACGTCCAAGCAAGGAGGACGCTGCAGCCCCGTCCCGGGCCTGTCAAGCAGCCCGTCTGGCTCACCGCTCCATGGTAAGCCCCCTTTTTTTTTTTTCCTCATTTTCCTCCCGTTTACATTGTCAATGAACCTTTTCCCTTGAGTCATGAATACCTATGTCCTCTAAGATGTTTCCATACCTGCTGGGTAGCTGCCTGACTCAAAAAAATTTGGTTCCTAAATCCCTTTGGAGATTTTGACCAAAAGATCTTCGTAGTCTCTTTTGCCTTTACAGTACTCTTAGGTCCATTTGAAGTTTTGAATAGATTTGATGCTTTTTTTTTTTACCCCTCTAAAGAAAAAACAACAGTTTCATTTGCTCTAGGATCTCAGTTTTACTACTTTGCTTTACTTATAACTCACTCTGTGACCCTCGGTAATTTTTATTCCGCTCATTTTGTCGATCAGCTTTCCACCATGTAACAAGAATAATAAACTCCGTGTTCCCGGTCTGTGGAATTAGTTGAAGTTTGTAGTTTTCTCCAAAAAGAGTAACTGTTACTTTCCTTAATCATCCCTTTAACTGCAGCTGATTATAATGGAAATAAACCCAGAGATCGTGTCCTGACCAGCACCGTTGCCCTGGGACAAGTTGTTGATTAAGTGACAGATTGAGAGCAGGTTGTGGTGAACTGGTTTCATTTCTGGAGAATTTTTTGCATGGAGTTGTCATCATCATTTTCCTTTTATGTCCTTTGCAATCTAGAAGAGTTTTGATGAGCCCTAAGTTAGAAAAACTGCTGTTAATCCTTCTGCTAATATTTCCTTCGCGTTAACGATAGCATTACTACAACCTTAGGCCAAAAGTCCAGACTTCTGTGAGCAAAGCGCTTGCTTTTTATCTTCCCTTTTGATTAGCAATTGTAACCTAGTGATGTTAACTTGTGGTTAGCTTTTGTTCTTGTAAATATTTTCAGAGTTCAGGCTTTGTAATATTTTTCTCATTTGTTTTTTAACTCCTGGTTTCAAAATGAAACTGTTTGCTGTGTATATAGTAGCAAGGCCATCTATTTACATTCTGTTGGGAGGACCCCAGGAACTGTTTACCCACACAAAGTGAGGCTCTGCTGGCGCTGGGAATGAGTTCATTTCCAAATGAATCATAGTTTGGCTCTGTTCTTTTTAGTAGGGTGAAGTAAACTGTTACATAGAGGATGACAGAGAGAGATTTCCTTTGCACCTTTTATAGCTATCACAGATTTTTGTTTGGGTTTTTCTGCCTGTTAGTCCAGCGAGGTTGTATTTTTGTCATCCCGTTGCATTGCCAGAGCGCATTGTCAGTAACATCTGGGTGAGGTTGGGAGCCTTTTATGGTCTTTTACTATTATAAGACTCTTCCGATACGAATTGCTTGTGGGGCTGAACATTAGGGTAGAATATGGCCTTATGTGACCTTTTTATTTGTATAAAATGGGGTTTGTTTATGGCACCCACCTGTCTCACAGGTACACTGCGTGGATTAATGGAGGAGTAGTTAAAACAGAACTATGGCCGTGATGATGTGAATGTATCCCCGTTGTCTTCTGGACACCGATATGTGAACAGCAAGGAGCTTTTACCCGTAAACATGTAATGCTTTGCTCGGCAGATTGAGAACTCTGTATTTCTAATTTTTAGTCTGCAAATTCAAATTTACAGTATGTTATTATCGTTACTTCTTACAGCACCGGTAAGTTAAGGTGTCTCCAGCTCTACTCGGAGGTTTTTTCCGTTGTTGACTGTGGGAATTTCCAGTATCAGAGCAAACAATAATATAGTAAGTTAAGCACACCTTGGATCTATAGCTACACACCCACCCCTACTAAAACCATCCAATAATATGATATTCTCTGAATTTGTCTTGTCATTTTGTTGGGGATTGAAGTATTCATGTGGATGGTGTAGTTTTGCCAATAGACCGTTCATAATACACAGTGGTTGTTTCATATTTAATACCTATGCTGAAGTGGAATACATGAATTTAGAATTATGAAAAAATGTGTTGTTCTGTATGTATTGCACTCAGACTTGTATTTAGCTCTTTGTAAATATTTTAGTATAGCACATTTTTCACTGCAAAATCTTTTTAAATCTTAAAAATCAAAAAGGTTTTCTCTCACTTTTCCTTCGTTGGTTACAATTGCAACATGATTAAAATCTAAGCATCAAACTGGAAGTTTGATAAACATGCAGTCTCAGATGCTTTAAATATTTTCACGTTACTTTTCACCATTTCTCAGAGTGAAACTCCTTTTATTAGAAGAATTCTTATGGGAAAGCAGAGTTGAAAGGCCTGACATCATCAGCCCTTCCAGAAAAACAGATTGGTTTCCTTTAAGTAACACTCACTTAAGAAACCACCTATTTAGAGACAGGCAGACAAAACTCGTTTCAAAGAAAATTAACTGTATAATAACTTCAGGCACCGGAGGGCAGTTCCTTTGCAGGGTTGAACCCGGGAGCTGTAAACACCACTTGACAACAGTTGTTTGAAAAGCCTCCGTTAAGCTTTAATTTTTCTCTTTATAAATTTTAGCTTCAGCAGCCAGAAAATAGTTTTTTATAGGTGTATAGAAAGGATAAAGATGCGGAATAGGCCTGATTTTTTTTTTAATGTAGTTTTAATGTTGTGATTTGTTTAATCATTGTGCTCTTCCACAGCGTCACAACCGGACAGTTTTTCTAAACGTACTTTCAAATAATTTATTTTTCCAGCGTCGCTTAGAACTCTTAAATTTGACTAAAAGTCGCCCCCGCTTTTTTTTTTCCCGCCTCGCCGCTGAGGCGCGGGCGGCCCCGCCGGCCCTGCAGGGGGCGCCCTCCTCCCGGCGATGCCGCCGGACCCGCCCGGGCCTGGCGGGGGAGCTGGGCCGGGCCCGGGCCCTGCGGCCCGGAGCCCCCGCGCCCCGGAGCCCTCGCTCCCGCCCTCGGCTCCGCTCAGGGAGAACCGCACCTATCCCGCTGACCGCAGCTAGGTCACTGTTCGCAGTGATAGTTTTAGTAGTATTATTATTATTATTGTACATCTTTTCTGTCATAGCAGCGACTCCTAACAAGGGCGCGTCTGGGTATTTTATAGTGCGTGTAAACCTCATACCAAATAGCGCTAATAAGAACAGACCGTCTTTTTTGTTAAGGCAGAATTACGTTGCAGTCGCTGAGCTGCTCGTATAAATCCTCCACTGGGCAGTGGGCTGCCCGAAATGTGTAGCGATTCTCTTGATTTCACACTCATCTAGAGTTTCTCTTTACACTCAGAAGCCAATTGGAGGGAAAAAAAAAATTGATTTACTTGGCGGGTATTTTCTGCTAATGACTTTTGGAGCCCATTGCTTCCTCTGGAAGGTCGCGGGGTGTGCGAAGCCTCTGGGCCGTGCACGCAGAGCCCCCGAGCCCGGGGTTGCAGCCCCGGTCACCGCCGGGGCGCGGGGAGCAGGTCCGAGCCGCAGGCACCGGCGCGGGTGCCGGCCAGCAGCTCGCTGCTCGTCAGTGAGCTGTGTTTTTAGCTGCCCTTTTGGTTTTTTTAATGGTTGGAGAATCAGTGAAGCGAAAGAAGTGGGTGGTGTATTTTGGATAGTTTCTGAAGTGGAAGGAAAAGATCCATTCCCTTCAGGTAAGTAGGGAAGTAGGCTGATAAATTCTGTCACAAGGGAAGGTCGTGTCTCTACATAAAGTATTTTAGAAGTGGGTTTTGTAAACGACATCAATCCGAGACTGCGGCAAATGTATGTTTGCCTTTACATTTGAAAAAGAATTTGCGAGTATTCCAGATAAATTGAAAATCGAAGGCGACTGACATCAGAAGGGAACGGCAGTTCTTGAGATAGGAAGTGTAAAAATAGACGGCTGAGCGATTTAGCGCAGCAAATGCTGTGGCCGCGGTCAGAGCAAACGGAACGGCGGGAGAGCGCGATGTCCGCCGGGTCGGGAGGCAAAGGGGCGCTGGAAGGCAAGGGGAGCTGGATTAGCGCAGATGTGAGCGTCCCACTGACGTTTTGCTGTCAAGGTGGATGATTTCAGTCTTGGAAACGTCAAACTGAAAAAAATTTCTATAGGGTTGAGTGTCAATGTGGCAGATGCACATCCTAGGAGAAGCGTTTACTGGATTTTTAAGTGTTTTCTCTGAAAATGACTTAATGAAAGGTTATTTTGGGATTCTATTGTTATTTTGATTTTTCCCTCATTTACTTCCTCTTAATTTCCAGTAAAATCTCACCAGTTAACCAGATATATAAAGGACAGGCTGATGTATTTCCTTCTCATACATCGTGGGTAATAAAGGCATCCTGCAGACTTCGCATCACTTTCGATATGGTTTTGCAGTTCTTGCCAGTTGGAAATTGCTAAATAGCGATATTGGTGATGCACAAGAAGGAACGTGCTCAGCTGCGTTATGGCTTCTCAGGATGTTTTATGTGTCTGCACAAGACAACATACACTTGTGTAGAGCTGAACAGTGGTTTAAGGAGAAACGAGTGTGATTAGCACAAAAGTCGCCGAGACGGAGCTTTGAAATGAGGAGCCAGCTGAAAAGAGCTGCTCACTGAGGGAAGGAAGAGTTTTCTGAGTGATGTTGGTGTCCAAAGCACAGAAGGGCAAAGGCTGGGACGAGGCCAGGAGGAGAACTCGGGGGGTTTGGCACAGAGGGGACAGCACGCTCCAGAAATTTTGTTGGTGGGTCAAGGAATGTAAGTGGCTCAAGGGAGCTGCCATCAGTGAAATGACAAAAAGTAGCTTTGCTCACCTGATACGAGCCTGTGCCAGGTTTGATCAGAAGGCGAGAAAGTAGAATCTAGAGTTTTTCAAGAGACCATATCAGCGGAAGGAGGGGGTTCAAGTATGGAAGGTGTTGTATGACGAGCAAGGTTCGGCGTGAGGGAAGGTGAAAGCATGTGAGGGTCCGTGGTAGTAACCAGCGAGGGGAAGGAACAATGGCTTTATCTGCTGGACCTGCTGAGCTTGAGCCCAAACACCTTCTGCTGCCCTGGGCAGGGGGTGTCCTGGGGGAGCCCCCATGTATGGGATCCGTGATTGATTGCGCAGTAAATGGGGCTGCTCCTGTTGTCTTGGGAGTTTATTTTTCTTAAGTAAGGCATTTAAATCAACTGCGCATTTTTGGTAGCCTGAAAAACGTAAACACTTTATGAAAAGAAACGTAAGCATTAAGATTGGAAATAAAATATACTTGTATCTTTTAAAAGGTTTATCTTTACCCTTAAATATGCTGATTGGGCTTATTCTTTTTGCTTAGTCTTTGTGGGCTGTTAAAATCTGTTGCTTTTTCCCATCTCAAGGAAATGCATCTTTGACACTTCTCATGACCTGAGTCACGATGCTGTCACAGAGCCAGAAAACATCCTGAGCGGTCATGGGGAAAAGAGCCGAGCTGCCGAGGGGTGCGGTGGGCGGGAGAGGAGAGGCTGCTGTGCTCTGCTTCGGCTCCTATTCTGTGGGATGTCTCAGACAAGCCATTTATTATAATTACCCATGGATATTATTGTCAAGTTCTCATATGCAGTGGTTCTCAAGGCACTTTTTTTTTCTTTTGCATAACTTGCGATAAATACTATGTATTCAACCGGGGTTGAATTCAGATGCTAAAACATTTGAGCAAATTGGTGCAGTTAGAGCAAGCGAAAAAAAGGCATAGGTAAAAAGGTGGGGAGAAAAAAAAGCCCAGAATGTATTAGCATGTAGTTTATCGTCCATATAAATTCTAGTAAGCTGAGCCCTTTGGGTACGGAGCTGCTATTAAACTGTCCCTATCTCCTCACCCACCACAGCTGCACACAGAGGTGTCCTTCAGAAATTCCCAGACCAGTCATTTTGCAGTTTCTAAGACAAGCTGACAAGTTTTTCCGACTCTGTTGTCCTAATTTAAAAAAAAAAAAGGTATATAATGATCATTTTATTCTGTATCATTTGGAAGAGAAGTCTGAGATGCCCAAGTTTTCTAAATTTCACAATGCTGCAGCAACTTGGAGTCACCTCTGAAAGAAGGCTTTGAACTCAAAGCCGTGTTGATATGAATTATGATTGATAGACACGACAAAGGGCAGTAATCCTACATACTGGTATTCTCAAGCACTTCATCATTGTTACTGTTAGTAAAATTCCCATGTGCGAGACACTGGAGTAACAGAATCTCTACCCAGCACCTGGAAGCTGCTTGTACACTAACCGCCTTAGTGGAGCGTGAAGTTTGAGCTCGTGTAGTCCTTTCCTGGAAGAGTTTGCAAAAGTCCAGGGCTGTGGCGGCTGCAGCCACAGCTTCTGCTCCAAGGCTGGCCTGGCCGCGCAGTGGGGAGGTGGGCATTGCACCTTCCCCTTGGTTCACAAAATATTCCATAACTACACCCATAGTAGTTACAAGAGACTGATCATGCAGTTTTTTAACTTGTGAAGCCTTGAAGGTGCAAGGTCTGGTGCAGATATGATGATGTCTGGACCCCTCCCTGCCTGTGGCTGCCGTTCACGGGAGATGATCTAAGAGCAGAAAGGCCACGTTGGGTGATTTTGCTGGTAACCGTCTGTGGAAACCAGCCGCAGTGTTGCTGCTGCCATGTTATGGCTGCGCTACGCCTGGAGCCAACAGCTGGAAACCACCTTGTGGTGGTGGTGTGTCTTCAAGGAGAGTTTTGCCCATAAATGGACTTGAGCTTTGCACCAACTATATTTTTTGTTAAATCGATCTCGAAAGATGATTATTAGGCGAAGGTTGTGTGCATGGTGGTGGAGGGGTTGTTTTCTAAGGAAAAAGGCACCTTCACTGTGCAGCTCTTTGAGGAACTTTAGCAGAGCAAACTGGTGTCTGTCCAAAATGAGGAGGGGAATCAGCAAGGGAAGCAGCAGACATTTGTGTCAGATTTTGAAGGAGGTATTTTTTGCCCAGGGCAGTCAGCACTGTGGATGTCCTCGCAGCCGCTGGTGAGCGGTGCCGTGGTACCTGGGCCCTGGCAGAAGTGGCCGCTTCTCCTTTTTGATTCCCCCGCACTGTCAATGTAGTTTCTTTTCCATGCAGGAAAAAGAATTAATACACATGGAGGTAGGCGAAGTGGCCAGCTGTACATCACTAGTTCTTGAAGTAAATGACAGGTTCAAATCCCAGCTTGAGGTTTGAACTGGTCTTCCCTAATCCATCTTTGTCCAGGTAGAGGTGACAGGTGGCAAAGGGGTCACAGCGGTTCCTTCTCTGTTCTACCCATCGCCAAGGACAAGAGGAGATCTTTGGGTATCAGTGGGACACTTTATAACCGAGGGACAAAGCTTTCGAGACCGAAGCTAGCAGAAGAAAGAGAAACTTCAGAAGGAAGAAAGGAATACGATGGGGCCATGCTCAGATTTTGAGTGGATGAGGCTGACAATCAGTTGGAAGAGCTGAAGTTCAAGGAGCTGGGGTGAGAGGGCAGAGGACTCGGTCTCATCAGCGGCCCCGACACTTGGGCTGGCGCTTGCGTGTCTCAGCGGAGTATTCTGCCTGTCACCATCACGTGCCTGCCCTGGATGCACAGAGGAAGTTCTGCTTTCTTAGGGTAATCATGAGATTTAGTGTAGCTATGTTTCAAAAGGTTCAGGATCGAGCGGTTTGAAAACATTATGAAAACAACCAACTGCGTTATTTTCTCCCATGCATTTCAATGGGATCAAGTTTGTGATAGGTTTTGGACTTGCACCAGTTTAGCTGAGAGAAAAATTTCCTCTAAGTAGCTAGATGATGTGTGCATACGTGCTGTAGCTAATATACAATTTTCTTTAATGGATCTAATTGTATTGGGAATATTTAGGGTTACATTGTGAAATGAGGCCAAATTTGGTAGGATACAATTCAAGGAAATTGCAATGCAACTTTAACTTAGAAGCGATCACTAACTAAAACAATTAGGTTCCTGACTTTTTCTAGGAAAATGTGTAACGTTTTACAAAGAAAGCTAAAACATGTTTCACTGAACAAGACAAAAGGTAAAAGAAAAGCCCCGGTTTGGCAGTAATGAGCAGTCCCGGTGTTGGGCGTGTGTCTCGGGACGCTGTTGAGTCCAGCGCGGGTTCTCCGCTCGGGTCACAAGGCAGCGATTCTCACCAGGGCGCTGCTGTTTCCTCTTCCGACTGCAGCAGATTACAGATTATACCGGAACATGTCTGAGAAAAGGTCAGAAACCGGGGTGAAAGTCTTGGAACTGAAGCTGGGAAGCTTTCCATTCTCATCCGGGAAACTTTTTGTATTGGATAAAAAGCAAAGCAAAAATAAACCGCCACATCCATGACACTTCTGTTTTTCCTGCTGTTTTCTGTCTGCCAGTTTGAAATTATTTTATTTCCCTTGCGTTAGACGATTAGTGACTGTTTAGTTGAGGAATCTTCAGTATTACACTGAACAGAAATAATGGCCAAACACAGTTCATTTTTGTGTAACTTGGCCTCCACATGATTGCGTAGCCCGGAGTTACTGCCTTTTTATTTACCAAATTAAAGATGTTTATATGTAGTGTTAATGTCACTAGACTATGTGGCACACTTTGAAATGCAGTCTGTTAAATACTGTGAGATAGAAATGCTGATCAAGTGGGGTTTGAATTCTAATAACACTGCATTACTAAGCTTTTCGTATGGGAGTAATGAAAGAAAACTGGAAAAAAAAAAAAATCAACATAGAATCATTTTATTTTGACACCCGAGAGATGCTCGACACTACCTTAGTTCTGAATTCATCAAGACTCTAAGTTGATCGGAAGAGGACAATTTTACTGTACAAATTCCTTTCAATTACTGAGCATTTTTTATCCAGTGTCACAAGCTACCAAGTCTGGCATGTTTTCCCTGAAACGTAGCTTTCATACCCAAAAATACATTTTGAAAACTTAGAAATGTGTGATTTGATCCAATGTTTAAATCTCGCGTTCATGCCTGAAGAGTATTTTATAGGTTTAGCAGTAGTTGTAAAGAAAATAATCATAAATAAAAACTGTAGCCATCAATAACTTCACAAAGGTGGTTGGCGGCGGGTGACAGGGAGCGCGGCCAGGCCGGACCTGGGAGCCGCTCCTGATGTCTTTTCCACAGACATCCAGCTTTGTCAAAACCCAGTAAATCTTGTGAAGTTTATTTTCCTTGTAGCATCTGTGTTTTATAATGGTGCATTTAATTTGTTTTCTCTTTGTCTGCTGGGATTTCTTTTGTCCGGCACTTTCGGGCCTCCCCTTTCTCGGCGGTGGCAGCGAGGCCGTTAGTGATGGCTGCTTTGGGAATAGGCCCCTCTGTCTGACAACAAAGCCCATTGTTGTTTTCTTTCTTCACTTTTATCCTCAATCCGTTTTCCCTTCGAGTACTTGTGGAATAACATGTGGCTTATGTTTTGGGCGGATGATACGATGGCGGTTTTGTTGCAGGCTTCGAGCAAACGGGTCCGGAGGCAGCATTGATGGGACTTGCTGTGTCTCAGCACGCAACCTTGAGCCTAAAAATTTGTAGGATGTTGTTGCTACAATTAATAAAAAACTCTTAAGTGATGGCTTAATGCTGCGGTTTCGTGAGTATCCTTAACTGCCGTGGGATTCCTCAACTTGTATGAAAATAAAGCAGCTCATCCTTGCGTAGGAAGGACATGTGTAAATGCCTCATTTCTCCGCATGCAAATATTCTATTGAATCAACTGAAGGTTTTGCATATGGAAAACTACACGACGTTGGGAGCAGAGGGCACTGCGTAACTAAATGTGGCTTGAGAGAGACTCTTACAACACAGTCATTTGGTTCAGTAGTTCATAGTTAATCATTATATTCCTAACAAGTAAAAGAAAACAAATTACAGCCATTTGGAGCCCCCTCTGTAGCCGCCGTCGCTGTTTGCTGTGCATTGCTCAGGGGGAATACAGGAGAGCGAAAGACTTTCAGAGAGGCCTTGATTACATGCAACAGTAACTAATTAGACAATAGTGCAGAAAACCATTCATAGTCCTTTCTACAAGAACCGAGAATGCATTATGAAACTAATCTTAAAAAAATTAATTGCATCTCAGCCTGAATTTAAAACTGAGCTCTTTTTTATTTTTTCCCCCTTTCCTGTTTCTTTTTACTCCAAGTTGGTGCAGGAAAATTGCTATTAGTGAAATCTGCTCTCTGAGCCTTGAATAGGCTTGTTATTCATTAAAACCTTGCTATTTCTCTTAAAATGTATTGACCAATGTTCAGGGCAGATACTTAACACAAAACACACTTTGTAATTTCATCATTTTTGTTATTGTGCTTTTCTAAGATGCAGAGGTCTATGGACTTTGGAGAAAAAAAACAAATAAAACCCCTAAGCTTACAGTTATGTAGTATTAAAAGAAGAGTAAAGGAAGCATTGAGTGTCTTTAGGATGATGAGACATTCATTAAGATTTTTCCGCCTTCCTCTTCCTATTTTCAATCCATCTGAAGTACCATTAGAGCTTTTCAGGCAGCTTCCTGTGAGAAACCCTTTTCTGTGCTGTTTTTCTTCCTTGAAAAAAGGTGCCTGCTCTTCAGTCAGCTTGTATGGATTTGGCCTGGGATTTGTATAATATCTCTGTAGAATGCATCGGTTGTTTAGGAACCTAATTCCCAATATGGCTCCCTTTTGATTAAGAACAAAGCCAGCGTTTCACAGCATTATAGGAACACAGAAAAACAAGTTAATGATCTAAACCTTTTAATTCATGGTTGCTTGTCTGTTTTAAGTACTTTTGATTCTGTTATAAACAGACTGGCCCCTTTTTTTGTTTAACTTCTTTCTTTGGTTTCTTCACATTTCTTTCTTTGCTGTCCATGAAATTTGTAGCTAGTTTCCTTTTCTAACTGAAAAATGAAAGGTTGTGACTACAGAATGATGCAGAAAGTAAGAAAGCGTATCTAGACTGGGCGTAAATCCAGCTCAGACCTCTTTGAAACAAGCTAAATTTAGGGTTGTTGGGATTTTTTTGTTATGTTTTCCCCTTCCTTTTTTAAGTACCTACACTTTGTTTTCTTCTTTTTTTGAATGGACGTAAAGTTTGCTGCTTCTTTTGATACTTTCTTAATTTTTACATGTATGGCATGGCTTTTTTTTTTTTATATAGTTTCTTGTTATTTTCCTCCAGGCTGAGCTCAGCAGATTACTCTTTATTTGTGCCTTTATCCGTAGAGACAACGAAAGTGACCTTTTCAAGACTTTCAATTACCAACACTGTATGTGGTACCTTAGGAAAATAGTTCCCTTCTAGATTTTTTTTTTTTTTGTAAAGAGAATTGGAATCCAGAGCTTGGTCTTCAAATTGAACTTGCAAACTTTTAGGGGAACAGAACTGTCAGGCAAGCAGCAGCAGCACGAATCATTTCCCTTCCATGGCAGGAGACCTTAACCACCTATATAAAATAAATATTTGCTGCTTCCATTGTCATTTGTTTTTTACCTGAAATGAAGATGACTTTTTTAGATACGTTTTTGATATGTTTTTGCTTACAAGAGGCTTATCTCAGGAAGTTGTTAGAGATGCTAAATGAAGAAAAAATTCCAGTAATGTGTTTTATTACGTCTCTATCCCATCAAGGTAAATTGAACAGCCAAGACACTTACAATAACTTCACGAACAATAATCCTGGGAACCCTCGACTGCTGCCCCTTCCAAGTCTGACCGTGGTGCTGCCTCTTGCTCAGATCAAGCAGCCAATGACTTTAGGGACCATCACCAAGCGCACAGGGTGAGTGTCTCTGCACTAACCTTTCTTAACGTTATTTATAACTAATATGGAAATAATTGGTGTTACTTAGTGACGCTTAGTTTTATTCCTTCTTTTAATTTCATTCTGTGTCATTTAATGGCAACAGAAGTGGGGTGGAGGGAAGAGGAGGCAAGAAAAGAAAACCAGCATCAGATAAGTAAACAAAACCTGAAAGCAAATCTCTCAAAACTGAGGAGGATTCGTTTGGGTGGGTCATTTCCGTGAGTCTGCCATATGGGAAATACTGTACACTGACAGCAGGAGAAATTTCACACCAGGAATTGGTATGAAACACAAGCAGAGCTGTATTCAATCAGAATAAGTTATGGTTTTGCCTTTTTTTTAGTACATTTGTTTATTTTGATTTCCAAACTTTTCAAGCAGAAATTATTTTTGACTATCAGAAATGGAAAGCCAGTAAGCCAGGTTGAGTATAAAGAGCAAACTTAATCCTGCTGTTTTCTTGACCTTATTTTTCCTCTGAAGTGACTGTTCTGTACTATGAGATTCACGTGTGGACTTTCATTCCGGAGCCAGCTGCACTTCGGTAGTTCTCCCTGTGCCATGATAAAGCACTTCAAAATATCTTTTTAAAGCTCTACTAAATACATATACGTTGTAATAACTAAGAAGATTTTGTGAGCTCTATAAACTATAACAATTTTAAGTAAATTGATGCTGTTCAGCAGTCGATATTTTTCTCTTGCTCAATTTCAAATCTTTTTTTTTTTGCAATTAATGCATAAAGCCACTGGGTGATTATCGTATTTTTTTTTTCCCTCTCACCTTTTGGTTGTTCAAATCCCCGAATATTTTCTAGTTAAAAGACTGATCGATTAATTTGCAGATTGCTTTTATATTTTTAAGAAAAATAGATCGCATGTGGCATGTGGTTGGCTGAAACAGTTGAGAGTCCTGCAGATTCGTAACATTTTCCTGCGTGTTGGCAGACGGGTGCAGGCGCGGTCTCGCTCGCTTCGGTGCTTTCTTGCTCAAACCCCGACAGTGAGGTGAATTTTACCTTGTGTTTTGTGAACCGGGAATGATTTTTCAGGCGAGAGCTCGCAGGCGTTCCCTCTCTCCCTGAGTAATTCCCATATTCTGTGCTTGAGTGTTCAGGACATCCTGTAAAATCTGTTATTGCTTCGTTTAGTGCACTAAATATGCATGATGATGATCCGAAGGCTGTCTATGTATTCGCATATATATGTGTATCTATGTACATGTCTATCTAACAATCCAGTCCTGTTCTCACTGCTGGAAACAGGAATTTCATGTGGCTTGTTGAGCCAAATCGGGAACTGCAAACACACAGTTGCTCTCTGCAGATCAGTTCCTGAGCTTCATAGAAAATTGTGAATGGAACTTATGAAACAGTAAAGAAACAGCATGAGGGTAATGTTGTGGTTTAACTTCTTCCACACCTACATTTCAGTTGCTTATTTTTGCTTGTTTATTTCCTGTTTGCGATTTAAACACAGGTGAGGGAAAAAGATTGCGCTAGCAATGGCGTGAATTTTGAAAGTACAGAAAAGTGTGATCACGGACGAGGACAGGAAGGGAGGCAGGAGCAGAGAGAGGCTGATGTGCAGGAATTACAGTTCTTGAAAGAGGGAAAATATCAAAAATGTCACTTGAAAAGGACAGTCGGAGAAGGACAGAAATGTAATTCTGGGCTCTCTTGGTCCTAGAAGTGGAATGGACACTTAGAACTAGGAGGGACAAGACATAGGAGGGAAATCAAAAGCCACCTGAGGCTCTGCTGGGGGAAGGTGAGGTGGTGTGAGCAGTGGCGAGGATGATGCTTTGGAAAAATCACTTGGTTTACAATAGTAATTCACGCAGCAGCCTTTACGAAGGCGGTTTCCTTAATGCTGTGGTGATACCAGCAAACTTTCCTACAACTATTGCAAATTGAATAAATCTGCATTATTTTATTTAATGTTTTATTCTTAAATATCTCAAACATATTCAGAGAGTGCTCATAGTCATAGTTTTCTTAAAGGAAATTTGACTATTCGTGAACTGTCCCTGTCCTATTATTTTGTGTAATTTTTAAAACTAATTAAATTTATTCAGTGAGGCTTATGTAAGGGGGGAAAAACACAGTCATGGGGAATACCCTGCTGTGTAAATAGAGTTTTCATGAATGAGGATCATAATTTTCAGTGAACCCCGCGTGGATGTGCGATGCGAAGCTGAGAGCTTCCTTCATTTGTTCTGCATCCAAGAAATTTGATGAAAGTACACAAAATTAACATGAAAAGCCGCATTTGAAAGCAGGGATTTCAGAGGAATGCCTGGGATCCAAGAAGCCTGGCGTGCCTAAAATGACCAAATTGAGACAGCAGCCTTAACTTAAACCTCCAGGGGGCAAAGCGTGTGTTTAACATATTTAACATCTGCCCTCATATTTCTAGAAACACATAGCGATGTAAGTCTGTACAGTGTAATATTTAGACAGGACAGGGACCATCTGCCTCTGTCTCGAAGTGTGGGAGGCGCGAATCGCGGCGAATGGCAGCGGACAGATGTATTTACACCTACGTGGGCAGCACCTCTGAGCGCCGCTCGGAGGAACGAGGATCCTGCGGGAGCAGCTGCTGAACCGCGTGCTCGCGCAGCGATCGGAGGAGGACACGGGCTCGCTGTCCGTCGGGTTTTCCAGTCCCTCAGAGCAGATCCCCTTCCCCTTGTTGCTACTTTTAAAGAGTTAAACATTTTATCTGTTGCAATACATTTCTAGAAGTCAAAAGCAGGACTGAAAGAATACCATATAATTAGCAGTTCTGGATTTGTCAGTTTACTTTTAACATATCAAAAGCTTCTTCAATACTAGACATCTTAATTAAATTTTGTGAATTTTCTTAACCAAAAAGTCTAATCGTGGGGGTTTTTTTGGTTTTTTGTTGTTTGGTTTTTTTTTTTTTTTTTCTGCTCGTCTCCAAGACAGCAAAATATTTTTCAGGTACTGAAAGGACCGATCAGTGCTCTTAATACCATCTGTCTCAAGCAGAGCTGCAGAGCATGTCATTTTACTTGACAAGTGGAATGGCAGTAAATTTTTTAAAAGTGTTTGCTGGAGCCCTATGGGAATGAAAGCCCAGAATCTGGGGTTGTGTCATTATGCACTGCTCATCACAGATGCTTTTTTTTTCTCATGCAAACTTGTGGGGTTTGGAACATTTTCCGATCAGTCATTAAACTCTCTTATTCTGAACAAGATTCAGGTTCTCAGCACTCAGTACCTCCCAGCGTTACCGCCCTTCTTGCCGTCCCGCTTGTGTCCTTCTTCCCTGCCCTCGGCTTCTTCCTTTGCTTGTTCAGGACTCTCATTGTGATTCCTGCACCTCCACGAGCTACTTTGTTCTCGTCCCTGTGTTTTGTCATCCCGTTGAGTCGCTTTCCTGCAGTTCGTGCTGTCAGCACATGCCGAGGAGCAGACAGGTTTTCCCAAAGGGGCTCTAACACTAATGAGTAGGGAGGCGTCTTATGCTTTAAAGATTAGGGGGCATAAGACAGTAAAACAAGCTAGATTTAATAGGTCTTTCTATATCTGTGCCTCAGTTTCCCTCTCAAAATTTTAATAGTAATGCTGAATTCCTTCTCAAGTCTGGTGAATGGGTTAATTCATTGCTCATTCACAAAGAGCTTATAGATTTGAAAGGGGAGGAACTGTGTGATCCGTCTCATGCTGCTCTATAACCGGCCGTGAATCAGAGGATGTTGAAGACAGCTTTGTGCTTTGCAATAGCTTTATAAACGTTCCTTGTGCTTGTGGCATGGGTTGGAGTGAGTTTCCCCTTTGGGAGAATGTGGGGACACAGACGAGCTGTAATAGGAAGGAGGGAAATAAAAGATACAATAATTGCCCCAAAAGAAAACCTCTTGTCAAAGTTGGCTTCTCTGACAGCAGCATTTGTTTTCTCTTTCTCCAGGGATGCAGTTGTTCTATTTGTATCATACTTCATGCTCAGATTCATTACAGCTTTAGTGACACCAGGCTGGAACCTGCATTAGTTGGGTCTTGGCAAAACAGAGACATCCAATGTACCTTGTAGGCAAAGGAATAAAGCTGGTTTTGGTTTGGTTTTGGTTTGGTTTTTCCATCCAAAAGATTTAGATAGTGTGTTTTGAAACATGGAACTCTGTCCATTCTTCATCCTATCCCTCATTCCACCCCCAATAGGGAAGGGGGAAAGTACCTGAAGTGTCTGATGCAATTTTATCATGTTAGTGTCTTTATATTATAGGTACTGAAAATCTCTGATATCCATTTGTTTTGGTTTTGACTCAGCTTAATTTAGCCCAGGTTCTACTACTGAAGCAAACAAAAACAGGGAGTGCAAAGTTATGATGTCATGATACAATCAAGTAGGAAAAAGCAACTAAAAAAGTCAAGAAAAAAAAGAAAAAGTGAAGCTAAAGGATACAGAGCCAGGGCAGCTCTCCTGCATGCTGAAGCCGCACATTCTGGCCCATTTCTCACTTGTTTTGGGGTTACCTTTATAATACATTTTGGTAATAAAGCAACTGTTGTAATGATTTGTAATTGATATGAAATACATTTATCCGCACTAAATTTTGTTCAGATGTCACTGGTTATGAAAGGATTCTCACTATGGCAGCACACAGTGGTGAGGGTTCGAGTCGGCGGGTGTTGCGCGGCTTATTGAAAGCTGAAGTAGTTTTTATTAAACATGATAACACAAAATCAAAGGATGTTTCAATTTTCCGTTTGCTGAAGCTCAGGATCAGCTAAGAAATTTCTGTTGGAGTCTGGAATGGTAAATCAGCTTCATTCCGTGGCTCTCCTTGGGAACGTCTCCCTCGCTGTGGGTTTTGGCGGCGTCGCTCTGGTGCTGTCGCCCAGCGCAGCCCATCTGGTGCTGCCTCCTCAGGGTTGGGTTCTCCCATCAGTCCTACATCCCCCCCCTCTCTCAGTTAGCGAACCATCCACACTGTGTGAAGGGAATAGCGAAAAACCATTGCTTATATAAATATCATAGCGGGGAAAAAATGGTCGTCTTAAAAGAAACGAGGTGTCGTGAGGATAGAGGGAGCGGTAATTTGTCTCACGCGCCTTTTAAGACTCTAGTGTAGTCTTGTGAAGTGCGATTACATTTTCTTCATGATACAAGATTTTGTATCCATTAGAAACAAACAAACAAAACCTTCCATTGAAGCTCGTATCCACCTGGGTCAATTTATAATTAAAATAGAGATAATTTGTTAATTTGCAAGTGTAATCAGGTCAACATAGTATGTTGTGCAAAAAAAAAAAAAAAGGCCTTTGTTATCTTCTGAAATGTTGTGATGAGCTCAGCTAAATGTCATTTGCCTCCTTCTTGCCGACAGAGAAACTGAGGCAGAGAGGGAAAAAAAAAACTTGTCAAAACGTCCAGGATCATAAATTAGACATTCTAAGCTTCCAGTCGCATTCAACCACTCGCCCGTGACTCCTCACACTGACACCAGAGAGATTCCAGGTTTTAAATTATATTGGCTATGGATTATGGAGAAGACTCACCTCTCCGTGAAATATCTCAACGGTGCAATTGTGTTGGGCTGATCTTCTCTGGAGCCATTCGAATGGTCTGCAGCTCAGGGACTGAGTGCGGTGCCTGTGTAGATGGTATCAATGACATCCAATCGATTTGCAATAACTGAGGGTTCTCTTTCCCGCATTCAGTGCAAGCTCGCAGGTGGGGGAACACGATTGCTGTGTCTGACGGTGGCTGAAGATTTTTAATGTAACGGTGTGCTTCTGTCCCAGGAAAAGGGCTGAGCCAGTTCCTGGAAAAGCTTGTGCTTGTACCTGTGGTTGTTTTTACGTAGGACTTGCCTCTTTTCAGTCAATTTCTGGAACTGTCCCACTCAGACCTTCAGTGTTCCATAGCAAACACCCACATATTTGTTGCTTTTGATGCTAATTGACTTTTTCTGTTAGTTCTGACTGTATCGTCCGTTGAAGGCTGCTGACTGCCTTTGCCTCAGCTCTGTCGGCAGGTTTCAGAGGAGACCTGAGCTGTGCCCAACCTCAGTCCTGAGGTTCCAGTCCCTGCCGTGGGTTTGCGTTGTGCGCGGGCCCGTTCCGCGAGCATCAGCATGCTGGTTAATTCAAGGTCTCATTTCTTTCAGGGCATCATGAACGGTGATAAAAAATTATTTTGTTTACGTTCTGCATAAATCTGAATAGCATGATATACAGTGTACTTGTTGGTAATTGAGTTTTCATCTAATTTCTGTGCATTTTTCCCCTTTACGTGAAGACCTTACCTGTTTGGAGCAGGATGTTTTTCCATAAAAGCTCCGTGGTGAGTTCCCAGTTCAAACCCAGCATGCCTATAATTCATTTGCTGTCCTCACTGAAAATAACTCTGTGCTTAGACTTTTTAATTTTGGATTTATTTTTTTTTAATTCGTTTGCTTGCATGGCTGATCCATAGGTGGAAGCACTGCATAACTTCACTTTTAAACTATGGATGTGTGTTCACCATCAAGCATTGTCAAAGAAATGCATCTGCTTTTTTTTTTTCTTTTTTACTTTTCAGAGGGCATTTAATTTTTAAGTAACAGAGAAGTTGAGAAAATAAATTCTTTTCCAGTAGACAAAAGTTATTACCTTTCCAAAACAATCCTCTTGTTTTTTCTCTATAGCTTCCTTTATTAGTGTAGCACTGAGTTGCTTACAGACAGAAACCATCAGTGATGAGCTCTTGAAAATGAGCCAGATCAGCAGTGAGCGAAGTACTGCAGGAAGAGAGATGAAGCAAGTAAAATGGGCACTGCAAAATAATTTTTAAAAAGCTTATCACACTTGCGGAAAAAAACTATAAACCACAGTTCTGTTAAAATCAGGATATTTGAGATAAAAATACAAAGGGATTTTGGTTTTAATATGTAAAATTGCAGCATGTTACAAGAATATAGACAGAAGAAAACAAATGTAAACAAGTTTTCGTGTGTTGGAGCTTGGTTCAGGACCACAGAGCGCTACCTGACCTCCCATCGGCTTTGTAGAGCCAAATGGGGGTCAGGCAACAAGAATGGAAGAAGTTTGGACATCTTGCAACTTGGAAAATTTAGAAACTTTCAACTAGGAGATATAGATAGATAATTTTTTTAAAAAAAATTATTATTATTTGTTGTTGTTGTTGGAGGGGGTTGTGTGTGGTTTCTGTGTTTATTGTTTTGTTGGGGTTTTTTTGGTTTTGTTTTGGTTTTTTGGTTTTTGTTTGTTTTTAATTTTAAGTCTAGCTAAGATACTTGTTAGCTGTATCTATCCATATCTGTTAGAATATTTGTATGTGGCTCTTGTTCCTACTACTTGACGTTTGTTCCACATATATCACCCCCTGTGTCTCTGTCTGCAGCAGAAGGAACTTCTTCAGAGCTCCGTTAGGACACAGGGTTGTTAAGCAGGACAGCTGATGAGGAGCTAAACCAAAGCTGGGAAAAGCAAAGGCACTAAATATAACCCTAAAGAAAAGAAGGGGACATTGCCTTATTCCTAGAAAATACCCGTTCACTGTAGTCGTCCTCCTCAGAACATTTCTAGGTGTAGTTTACGCTGCACCTGAGTATTTCGTGATCTAAGAACAGAAAGGGCCCTGGAAGGAGAGTTTTGCCCGTGGGTTTTGTCTTAGAAATGGACGTGTGGGTCTCTGCGTGGAGCAGCGGAGACGCTTGTCAACCAGAAATGGTTTTCGATTGAGACGAGATTAAAAGGCCTAGATTAAAGAGGGGAATATATGAAATAGACTCAAAAATTGTTGCCTGTCTTTCACAAGACTCTTTTGTGGTTTGTTTAGTGCCAGTGCTAGCTCAAAAATATGGTCTTTGCTGGCCTGCAGAGAAATACAGCTAAAAAACACACTTTGGGTGGGGGAAGAAATCATGTTGTTTCCATTAAGGTCTTAATGAGACCTAAAATTGTGTAAACAAAATGGATGGAGATTTGACAGTTACTGCCTGGCAAATAAAGGAGCCTACCATTGCTTAGCCTGCCTTTTCTTGCTTTTTTCATGATTTGGCAACTGGAAACATGTCTTTGTTTTCTTGTTTAAGGCATGGTGATAAATTGATTGAAATTTATGTATTTTGAAGCAGATACGCTTTTTCAGTAATCGCATGTGTAATTGCAAATTCCATGCAGTATTTTTCTCCTGATGCTCTTGCTGCTGCTTATCTAGTCTCAAGAAAACTTTTACCTTCAGAAATCATAAATGTTTCCATATCAGCGGGTTTAGCTGTGGAATTGTGGATAAGGGCTTTAGGTTTTGTGAATCTGATGGGTTTGAAGCCTCTTCATTGGGAATATAAAATCAATGTGTGATTCTCAGTCTTTGCAGACTCCTACTATTGCTGTTACAACACAGAAGTCATCAAATAGTATTGTAGCACTGAATTGTTTCAGTGGCTCTTAATCTTCTCTTATCAACATGAAAGACCTGGCATGATATTGCTGAGTCCCTTTGTTTCTTTTTAAGATCTAACAAAGCGATGTCTGAATTTTCTTCTTTCTTGTGCTCCCACCACTTTTTGTGCCATTTCAGTGGAAAATGTTTGTCTGTTTTTCTTCGGACACGTATATATCTGCATCTCAGTGCTCCTCCATTTATAATGGTAATAATCCTCCAAAATTCCGTTAGAATAGTTAATTAATATCAACAACACACATTTCCCCAAGTATGGTGGTATTTGGGTTTAACTTGACTTTGGTAGGTGACTTTGTCATTCCCTTCAGCTGGGGAAGATGAATGTCAACGGTTGGTGACTGAGATGACACGAATATTGGCTTCAGTTGAGGTGCAGAACAAGAACTATGTAATTCAAAGGGGTTTTAATTAATACTGTAGTCCTGCTGTAGATACAGATACAGTCGGGATGAAAATACAGCCGGGTCTCCATGAGTTGTTGGTGTAGTTACACAGTTGGGAGACCCAGCCAGGAAGGAGAACGCGGCTCTTTATCCCACCTGGGTCTCAAATCCAGAGCTGTTGTCTCTCACGGGGGACAGAAATTCTAAGGGTGGATGTTCTGGTTCCATTAGCATCACTTGCTTGGTTTTAATGTTGATTCCCCAAACCCTGCACTCCTTCCTGCATCGCAACCCCTTTCAGTAAAAACATGCGACAATCTTGAAAGTGAGCGCGTTGTGAAGATTCTTTTAAATTAAATGTTTTTAAAAGCGAGGCCAAATGTGCCTTAATTTCAGTTCTTGGAATAATTTATGAAGTGCTGACAGGCTAAGAGCAAGTAAAGAGCAGGAGTTCGTAGCAGAAACAAGTCATTCAGCACCTACCTTCAACATTATTGTTTTGTTATCATTTATAAAGCTGAGAGGGTGTTTGCATCTACAGAATAATGAGGATTTATAGTTTTCAAGTTGTTAAAATATCACAATGGCATGAGAATATATTTTCTTAATGGCATTACTGTTACTGAAAATAAGTGGGCTTTGGAGGTTTCCTGAAAGAAACAAAGTTGAGTTGGAATGTGTTGATGAAAACTCAGGGCTAAAGTAAAATAGTGGTAAAATGAAAGATTCCTGAGTTACAATAGTTGTCAGAATAGACTTGTTGACATCTCAGCAGTTTTTTCAGAAATATATCTAAACCAATGTGATATGCTAGTCTTTTTTTTTTTTTTAATTTGTCTTTATTAAGTTCAACCACATGAGTAATCTTGTTTTACAAGGTCTGCTCTTTCTGGCTACGAAACATCATTTCTGAAGGGCAAATGTTTTGGCACTGAAACCAACACTTCAATGCACCCCTGCAAGATGTACGTCTTAAAGACATGGTGTAAATACGACGTAACTTGGACCTTTTCCTCGAAGGTTGTTTAGAATTGTGTTTGGTTGAGTGTAGGTCTTGGGACTAAGAGTGTGGAGAACCCCGCAGAAATGTGCTGTTGTGGTTCCAGACTCCTTCATGCTTAAAGGGTTGAAGAAATCAAAGCCAATTCTGTCTCTCTAGAAGTTTACTCCAGTTTGTTGTTGAGAACAACATTTGCTCCCTTTTATTTTTTTCCCACTTTAATAAGCTCAGATTGTGTTGAGTAAAAATTCAGAATATTAAGAATACTGGGATAGTGTAGAAAGACTCTGGTTTCAAGAGTTTATAAGAGCAAGTGAGTGCAGCTGAATCATGTCTCTACTCACGGTTTGCTCCGGATTGATGGATGGGTAACACTGTCCTTCTGAACAATCTTGTTCTAGATTAAAAACAATCATTTATTGATTGAAATATAGATCAGTAAGTTAGAAGACTCCAGTTAGTGGATACATTTATATTTTAATTTCTGAGGGAATGTTAGTGTGCGAATATTTGGAAGGTGAGAGCTAAAAATAGTTATCGATACACAATTTATTACAGAACTGGTTAAAAATACTGTTTGTGTGACAGTTGGCTATTTCAAAGTGAAAGAAAACCATTCTGAATTTTTCTGAGCAGCTAGTAAATACTTCTGTGTATTAATATCAATTTAAATATTATAATATATTCCAACATAGCTCGTGAAGTACCACTGCAAGCAAGGTAATATATTTATAGCCAGGAACTTTTTGGAACGTGGATTTCTGACCCGGTAATCTGGAGCTGTAGTTTGAACAGTTGGATATTAAGTGCTTTGTGGTGGTTCGATGTCACAGTTACTGACTATAAATTGCAATTGCTCTTGTGGGACGTTCCAGCTTCTCCCGCGTGTCCAAGAGCTTCAGGACCGATCTAAGTCCATGGAAGTTTATCCGAGTCTTTCCATTGACTCAGAGCAGTGGGATGGAATTCCTTTCGAAAGGTTTTGGGGAGGTTTTGGGGTTTTTTTCCTTCCAAACGGAAGGTGTGACCGGGGCTTGGTGTGGGTGTGATTTTTGGCAGGTGGCTGAGCCCCTCTGTGCTCCAGCGAGTCCATCTGGAGAACTGGCAGCGAAACGCAGCACAAGGTGTTGGGCGGCTCAGTTACACTTTCTGTAAATCCCCTCCAGAAACCTGGCTGAAAACTATTAGTTTTTCTCCCGTTTTCACAAATGACCTCATTTCCGGTGATACACAAAAAGTAGTTGCTGTTTTAGGTGAGTTCAAGTGGAAGGCGATTTAAAATGTTTGAGGCTGCGTGGCAGTAATGATGGAGACTGTACGTTTGTAATCACGTTGTATTTTCCCGTAGCGCAGCCAGTTTTCGGAAGGAATTGAAGTGTTTGAGGTCAGAGCGAGTTGTGCCGTTTATTTCAGTGAGATCAGGACCGAGCTGTGAGGGACCAAAACGCGGGGTTTGGAGGTGCAGGAGTTCTAGAGCAGCCCAGCTTCGAGAATAATTTTGTTTGACTTGCTTTTCTTATATTATTTTTACATTACGTTGGTCCATAATCTGTTCTTGCTTTAATATCCCTATTGGTTCATTCCGTTGAACCACTTCACCTGTATACAAATAATTTGTCATTAACAAAAAAAGGGTAATATGAATGAAGTGCCATTATAATTATACATACTGTTTGAATTGCTTTCTGCTCTTTAAAAATACTTTTCTGCTGCTTAATTCCATCATGATACTTGCAAAAATTGGTTAGCACATACATGTATGCACTCACACTCTTCTTAGAATTGAAGATCATTACATAAAAATGACCAAGTTAATGTGATGGTGTAATCACAGGCTGATATAATGTGGAACAAGAAATTAATAGAAGAAAAAAGGAAAGGAAGGAGAGGTAGCAAGAGAAGGGAGCAGTGGAATAACGTAGAGAGAGAAATACAAATTAATCCAATTTAAAAGGCTGGAAAAAAGGGAATGTGGAGAAGGAGGAATCCTGTGTGAGCTTCTCAAACAGCTTTTGTCGTAAGGAAGGGCTGGCAGGTAACGGAGGAGACGGGCAATGCTCTGCAAACAGGTTGGAGTGGATACAAACCATCATGTTACATATCTTCAGGTTCTGTAAGGACAAGCACTAAATGGTGTTTAAATGAAACATAAACAGCAGCTTGTGCTCCACACACTTTGTGGTGTTTCAGAGGAGGCTAGACCTGAATATCTTTTTACCTGATAGAATTGCTGCTTTGTTTTAACCCGTGGCTCGTGAGCGTGTGCATTGTTTCCCTTTCCTTGTGTCCCCCGCATGTTGTTCCCCGTGTCCCTCTTGCCCGTGTCACGCGTGTCCCCGAGGTTTCGATGGCATCAGGGCTGTGCTGAGTGACGGCTGATCAGCGTCACCGGCAGCCGGAGGTTTCCTTGGAAAATGCCAGAAAATAACAACCACGTAGAATGACTGACCCAGAATCTATATTTTCATTCCCAAAGGACTTAAAATTCTCAGTGTTCGTATTCACTTCGGAAGTTGTTTCTATTGAGTGCAAATATTCAATATTGGGCCTTTTAAACAGTCCAACTGATTCTCCATTATGAGCCAGTGCTGTTGTTCAAGTTAATGAATTCATTAATCAAGGGGAATTTGGGACCTGTTGTCAAGAAACACAAAAGCATCTATAAATGCTAAATCCTATGGGAACTGCAGATATTCACCATTTCTGAATTAATGTCTTAGAATGACTACTAAGCAGGGCACATCTTAATTTTTGAGAATTAACTTTCACAATTTCGTTCTTTCCTTAAGCAAATCCAAACCACCTCCACAGATTTCACCCAGTAAGTCTGTGGGAGGAGAGTTCTGTGTTGCTGCCGTCTTCGGATCATCGAGGTCCTGGTTTGCAAACAATCTTGGTCTGAAAAGAGAAAAAGGTTGGTATATAACAAAAACAGGAGTTGCATTTACATTTAAATTCTCTATTTGCTCATTTTGCCGTAACTTCTGAGCCGACGATGCTTATCTATAGATTTTTGTTTCTTAAACTCAGTGACAATGATGATTTTTGGGCATCTAGTTGGGGTATTTTTGGTAAAGAGGACAATTTTAATTAGTGAAATAAATCATTGATCTTTTCTTGTGATATAATGACAGAAAATAAACTTTGATAGCTCAATCCAAAGATACTGCTTGAATTTTCACTGAAAAAGCTGTAAGGTAAAGGTGAGACACTCACTAAAGCAACTGTACAGATGTATGTTTGGCAATGTGTCATCACCTGAACACACCTTGGTGAGAAACTCTGCTCCATCTGTTCTTACAGGAGATATTCAGAGTTTCTTTGAAACAAAGGGGAAATTTTGTTCTTTGTACAATTTTCTCTGTCTCTCCAGCCCTTTTGGTTCTTTTGACTCACATTTGTTGACTGCAATCATATGAAGGCAAGACATCTTTTCTGCTTCTGCAGTAAGCTTTTCTTTGTGCTTGCCAACAGATCAATCAAAGCAGTTTGTAGTGGAGTCGCTGTACATCATCAGTTGTTACGGCAGCCTGGTGGAGCACGTGTTGGAGCCACGGCCGCTCAGCACCGCTCCCAAGATCAGCGACGACACCCCTCTGGAAATGATGACATGCCCCAGAGCCAGCTGGACGCTGGTTAGGTACCTCATTCCTTTTACTTTTTATTATTAGCGTTGTTATTACAGGAAGTTTTCGTAGAATTCCGTCAGTGCTTACATGCCTGATTGGGACACAACCATTTACATACTTCTGTAGACATGGAGCTACGTGTACATGTTTACGGATCAATAGAGGTCCTTATCAATCAGTGATTTTAAATGATCAGATTGAAATTTAACTTTTTATATAAGGACTCAAACCAATTCTTTCAATAGTGTTAAGGTACAGAGTTCTGCCATGAGACGTGAGGGAGGTTTCCACAATGAAGGATTGCGAAGAGTTAGGCGAGTTATCCTGAAAGTAGCTGAAGGTTGTAGTATTTCTTAAGACAGCTGAAGAAATTATTCCTGACATGTGGAACAAAAATTGATGAGAAGGTGTTGTCAGTGCTTTTGACGTTTTAAAATATTTTTCTATCGATTTTTCTTGGCTCCTATAGTCCTTAGTGCTGCTTATGGCAGGACCAGATTGATCAATACTTGATTTACCAAGCTATTTAGGAATGGCCCACCCTAATTAAAATTACAACGCAGACTTCTAGACCATTATTGTTGAAATGAGTAGGTTGTAATGGAATTGAAAATTCTAATTGGATCAAGAGTCCATGACTTTACACAGCTTTATTTTCACAGTTTGTAAATGCTCAGTGACTTCACAGTATGGAAGCAATGCTAGTTAACAGAACAAAAAAGTTCCCAGATTCCGTGGTGTGTTTATATAACGTCAGCACAACACACAGTGCTCCTAAACGCACTTACCAACTGAATCTACAACCGCCCTCATCATTTTTTTTTTTACGCAATGCTGCAGTCAACAAACAAGCATTGTCTTTTCCTCGCAATCTGCGTGATTTGGTCGTGCTGCTCAAGTGCCTGTGGTGTTCGGCAGTGTTTGAACAAGCTAATTTAAATAATTACAGACATTTTGGGAGCTTGTATAGATAATTACATGTGATGACAGAAACACTGATTTACATTCTCTGTATTAGCTTAAATATTAATAGTCTTGTGTTTTACCTCAGAACTCCTCAGTGGAATGAACTGCAACCACCATTTAATGCGAACCATCCCCTGCTCCTGGCTGCGGATGCCGTGCAGTACTACCAGTATCTGCTGGCTGGCTGTAAGTAGCTGACAGCTTTTTGTCTTGTCTTGCACGCGTGTTTTATGCCACATGTGACTTTCTGACTTTCTACATTTATTTCAGTATGTGTTCTACCCCAGAACAGGGCTTCATGTAACCAGTTATATGGGGTGTTTCAAAAAGGTGGACCCTTTTTACCCAATATACTGCTTTGAAATTGGGTCCATCTCTTTGATACACCCTGTAGCAGTAATGGTAGAGTAGCAAATGTCGTTTCTTTCTGATACAAATCAAAGTTGTGAGGCCGTTGTATAGCCAAAACGTGAGCGCTTGGCAGGCCTTGCAAGTGTGACCCCCGAGATGCCCTTAAAGCCTTCAGGGCGTCTTCACCTCATTTCCTCTCCTGCTTTTTGCCAGAAACGAATATGAAAAAGTAATTAGTAGCGCACAACACTGTGTTAGATGCGCCTTTTGGCTCCAATTTTTTGCTGGATTCCTGCATGATTTTGGTTTCACTTACAGGTACATGAGTTCTGCTGTGACAAAAAAGGTCATTGCAAGAACGTGTTTTGGTCATATAATATTTTACGATACAAATGAGGATCGCTATTTTCAAATGCGTACGTCTAATATTAGGTGTGCAAGCCTATACTTAAATTTTCATATAAATATTTTGAAGCAATGTATTGCAAAGAGAGTCTGAGCAAAAGCCTTTCTGTGGGTACCAGTGCTTATATACACACATCACATTGATCCCATGAACTGTAATCAGGTATGGGAGTGGATCACCCAGCTCAAATACTGCACATTTCAAATGGTTTTGTGCTGAAAACTTTTTAAACGAAGAAGAATGAGCGGTGGCTAAATTCTGACAAAATCATGAATTTGTATCATTTGAATTACAGTGAAGACTTTTAATTCATGTTTTAATTCACATAATAGGAATTCTTTAAGACGGGTGTGGAATGTGAATAAAAGGAGAATAATAAACACTAAAGACAAAAAAGAATCTAGAGAACATAGCAAAAATGTCATTAGCAGAGAAATCTGTGTCTATCTGATCTTCTTTGAAGTTTTATTTGCCTTCTGGATTTATTCTACCTGAAGCTACTCAATGGAGTTTCTGAAAAAACGGCGTCGAACCAGGATTCGTACAAAAGACCCCAAGACACCTGTTAGCTTTCCCCCTATTAAATCCACGCTGAAAGGGAATTCTCTGCCTCCGCTTACCTGCAGCACCGTGATGGGCTGGCCCGACCCGCAGCCCGTGGTTTGATGTGCCGTCGCTGCCATCAGGGAGTTTAATTGCCAGCAAATGGCTAAATGGGGGTGAGGGTGAATGTTACATCTGTCTGCCACGTCAGTGGTAAGAGGAGTTCTGGCGCCGGTTCAGGGTCACTATTTGTATCTGTCTATCAGAGGTAGAATGCGGCAGTTTCTCTCCGTTTCTGTATAGCATTTCTGCCGATTGTTTGGCTCCATTAAGTGTGCAGGGGAAATAAAAGCCTGAATGACCAAGTCACAAGGGGCTATGGATAGACCCTTTCTTTGTCCACACTCGGAACATTGCATTAGGTCTCATTATCCATTTATAATAAGCGACCTTTGCCCCCCGGGTCATTGAAAAATCCTCAGTGTGCTTTTTAGCACAGAGTACCTCTGTCAGCAGACGGACAGAACAATGAAACGTCTGGCGCTCTGCTTGGAGGGCTGGATGTGCAGGTTTTCATAAATCTGCGCTTTGATGCCAAAACCCAGGACCAAAATCTTCCTTAGTCTCTGAAAAGTGTAAAGTAGACCCAGTGAGTCCCTGTGACAAAAAGAGAATATTCTACAAATACTACATTTAGTTATTTACACACAGTTCAGCTTTTAGGATTTTTAAAGAATCTTAAAGTTACATTCACAGCTGATAAGGAAGTAACAAGGAACCATTGTTGCAAGGAATATTTTGTACAACAAGTGTCCACGACCTCTATCCCAAGGGTGTTTGTGAGTGGAGTAGCACAGCTGTTTCCTTGCTTTGAGCTCAGCTGGGACATCTGCTGCCCAAACCTGGATCCGAGGATGCGCTCGGATCCACCTGAGCGCCGCACCGCGGCCGGGGCGGAGAGCGGAGGGAGTGGGGAGCGAGAGATTTGGACCTTACCGTAAATTCACGGCTTGGAAGTGAATTTCTGTGTTAAATTCCTCAACCTGCCGGCCTCCGGGAAGCCTCGGTGTCCTCCTCACAACTCTTAGAGGCTTTTTGCAGTTGGTCAGGGTAAAAATAACCAGTCTCGAAAACCTCCTCAACTTCTGATAGAGCAGATTTCAGACTTGCTTTTGGTTTATTTATTTACTACTTTTTTTTAAAGCCTGGATGTATTACAGTCCTCAGGTCTTCCAGTGGGTGTGAGGTGCTAGATGTTTCTCTCGTACCCTTCTCAGATTTAATACATAACCTTTTACCTTCTTTGTGTCTCTAGTATCCCCTCTTTCTTTGCTTGTGTTCTCAGCAGCTCCTAAATCTAATCACAACAGAGGAGGGAAATGCAAGTTGCACATTATTCTTCCTAGCCGTGTGTCCCATAAGGTAAATGCCGTCCCCTGGTGTAGCGGCTGCCGGCGGGAGCAGAGCTGAGCCAGGCAGTGCGTGCACACATGGACCTTCCATTTCTGCGTGTCCAAATTAACACAGCCAAGTGTTCCACAGAATGGAATCGCGATGAAAATTGGTAACTGCACAACCGCAGCAAGTGTCGCATCACATCCTCGTTGCGTACTTCTCATTTCCTTTTTTCCTTACCCCTCTTTGAATTCACTCTTTTTGTTGCACTGGAGGACTGGGCTGTAGTTGAGATGCCTGAAACATGGACAATCAACACGTTAATGAAAAATAACTTGCAATTGGTCCAAAAACTGCCCAGAAAAAGGTAATGAATAAATGAGAGATGATTCCTCTCCTCTGGCTCTGGAAAGGGCACCTTCACGTTCCAGGCAAGAGTTTTGGCTCATCAGGACCAATTTTATGGAGAGGACCTGCAGTTGTCAGAAGTGGGCCAGGGACAAGAATTAATATATTAACTGGTACGCAGTACTCTTTGACAAATTGCTTACTAAATACATCAAAATTGATTGGACATTCCATGTTTAAATTGACAAATGACTGCATTAGGGGAAGGAGGGAAATCCATTAATTACAGCTGCCCTCAACCGTAGGAAATGTAATCGTATAAATATAGATTTTGTTAAAACAAAAGTCTCTACTTTACTGTAGTGTTGCTGGTAAGTGTACTTGCACCTCTTTGCTATTAAACCTCCAATAGGAGGTTTCAAAGACAGATCTTTGCAACTGGCTTTAAATAATCAAAGGCCATTTGTGTTGTGTTCAAAGGAATGATGCAGTGTTCCTGTATCCCGCTCCGACCGCTTCTGGAAATGGTTCCTCCCTCCGAAAAATGGACACGTAGCTGAGGCTTCTGCTGTCTCATTAATTGTTTATTCTAAATGCAACGTAATTCATACTCCATGATGTTAGAATTCAAACCAGTACTCTGTATTCCCGTCCTTTGTTCCTGTACTGGTTTCCAAGCAACACTCGCAGGGCTGTTACTTATTTCTGAGTAAGAATTTGCACTTGAGTTGGGCCTGAAGATATAATCAGTTTTATAGACTTCATTAAGGGATTCTTGAATAGATTAAGCTCTGTATTTATAGCTGCCTTTGACTTTTGGCTGTTACAACAGATTTTCATTTCTGGACCAACGCGTACATATCTTGCGTTTTACTGAAAATGGCTTTTGTTAGAAGTCAAACACAGTAACTATTCATTGTCTTCAAAGGGAGGGGGTCGGCCTTTCCTCGCTGTTTGTTTGGGCTGACCGATAACACAATTTATACAGCTAATCTCTGCAGCTCTGACATCATGTTTGCACTTCCCGCTCCCTCCAATGAACACGCTGCACCCCGAGCGAGACTTTTGTCTCTGAGCAACATTGCGGTTCTTTATGGCCTATTTTATATTCCTTTCCAACATTCCATCGATGGAAACAAAAATTCCAAATGTAGAGCTGGTGAACATTGTGCAGTGGGAAGCAGGACTGAGAGTAAGAGTAACGAGTGTATTAAATAATTGTGTGAATATGAAGACAGACGCTATGAAAAACAAGCTGTTATGCATATAATCATAGCCCAGGTGCTGCCGTACGAGTTACCCCGAGCACACAGGGAGGACTCTGGTCGTTGTGCTCTGCAAACCTTGTTCCATGTGCGGGGCAGCGGGTGGTGGTCTAGGAATGGGCTAATGAGCCGGCACTTATAATTACATTTACTGTTCTACCACTTTTCAGCCTTCTACCTCTGTTTTTCTTCTTGCACTCTTTTGTGGCTGCAAATTTAATACTTCATATTTAATACTGTCACTCTATGAAAGAGTATACATCCCAGTACGTACCCCACTATATACATAGCTATAGTGTGTGTGCATGGAGCCTGTTCTGTGGGGCAAGAGCTGATGTTGCTGTGGGTATGTTCAATGTCTATCACAACGGAGCTCGATTCCAAATAATAAAACTGATCAAAACCAGAGCCCGTTCTGTAACGATTACTCTCTCGTGTAGTTACGAGGTGTTCAAAGCCTTTTTGCCCTGGTTCTGTGGCATCTCCGCGTGGCCGCGCTCGGACATGGTTTGGAGCGGTTTCAGCAGTTTGTGCTCCCAGTTGCCTGTCGCTGTGGCTCTGCTGGGCTTTACTGGTTCTGCAGCAGCACTGGTGGCACTTAGAGCAAAGCTGGCCGGTTTAACCTGACCTCCCGATGCAGACTATCTAAGCAGAGCTCTCTGGCCTTACCCTGAGATGAGCTGCAGTGCTGTGAAGCCTGGAGAGGAGTTGGGACAAGCCACGGTGTGCGGGTTAACGTTTTAAACTGCCGTCGTTTTTATGGGCTGATCATATGAATGTTGCCTAAACTACCGGCCCTTCAGATGCACCTGTGAGCCACCAGTGAGGGTTTTTCCACAGAATTGTGTCGATTCACTGTTACGGGCTTAAAACTGCAGGAAAGATCCCACCATTCGTGCGAAGTCGGAGCGATGGAGACGGGCGCTGCGGGTGATCCGCAGGACGGCACACGGGGCAGCGGCTTCATCCCCACCGAGCGGGTGGAAAACCAGCCTTTGGGTAGAGTCCCTGTCACCAGACACATCACATTTCGATGATTCTGCCAGGTTTTTCACCCCTATTGTCAGCAAGAGTCTTGCAGCCAACCCTCTGTTAGTTGTTAGCGCAATGCACTTCAAGAGGGGAAGCTGCGTTTTGGTGTTATTTGGCTGTTTTGTGTACGACCAGCACACAGCTGAGATTCCCCGTACTTACTTGGGTACATATGTTTAACCTTATGATCCAGACAGGAATTTTTTAATATATTTTCTAGATTCTCAACTTGCCATTATTCTTTTTCAGATTGCCTCTAGCTAGGGTATCATTTTCATGAAATTCTACTTTGTTAGTGCCTTCTAATAAAAAAATGCAACCTACTTTTTAAAAGAACTTCCTGGGTCTCTGTATCACTGGTTTCAAAGGAGTTGTGTAGATGTCATTTAAAAATCCAGATCCTTTGGGAATAATTGATAATTCCTTGACATTTTTCAGGAGGACTTCTCCTTCTCTATACAGAAAAATGAGTTTCAGAATTCAGGGCATTAATTCTTAAGTGTTTATCTTGACTGAGGTATTCTCTCCAAATACTACATGAAAATATGGGGGGGGGGGAGGAGTGTATATACACACACACACACACACACCCTCCCCCCCATATTTTCATATATATATATGTAAATATAGATGATACAGGTAAAATGTTGTAGAAAAATTTTGGCAATTGAAAAGATATTTCACATTTGGAATTTTTTACTGTGTTTAAAACTGTAGCAGATCTTAATAATATTTATATAGTACATATATTCTGATTACAGTTTGAAAATTTTGAGTGAAACTGATTCCACACATGCATTTCTCTTACAAAATTGTTATGTGCGTTTGGGGTTTGCTGGCAATAGTCACAAACAGTGAAAATGGCATTTTCAGGTTTGCTGCTCACACTTGGAGGCGTAACAGATTGCGAGCTAATCTGGATCACCTTCCCTTTCCAGAAAAGATGTTTCTAATGAAATTGTAGTTCATGGTCTTTTTAAAGGGAAATCTGAAGGTTCCCTAAAAGTGGAAGCTGCACTTTGTGCTCCCTCCAGGAGCCGGGATGAGGTGGGCAAGGGAAGCAAATGGAATTTCTGACGGAGCATAGACTGGTTGGGGTGAAGTGCTGCATCATTGCACATGAGCACCGGAGTAAACCGTGCTACGTTATTCAGCCATAGCTGGCGTTTGTGGAATAATATAGACAAGGTGGATAAAAATGAACTCTGTAAGGTACGTTGGATGCTGCCAGTGTATGTTAAGTTTTCGATGCAAATATACACCTGGGCATGTGTGCGGCTTTATCAGATTACTGAGCACTTGCCCATCTTAATCCATAC
This sequence comes from Caloenas nicobarica, assembly GCF_036013445.1. Lineage (NCBI taxonomy): Eukaryota > Metazoa > Chordata > Aves > Columbiformes > Columbidae > Caloenas > Caloenas nicobarica. Next base: position 2,305,458 of record NC_088261.1, read on the forward strand.
TTTATAAACTAAATGCTGGAAACAGCACCGCGTATAGGAATTAAAATACTTTCAGATGCGTACAAACAACAATAATGAACAAGGGCACATGCTGAAACAGTTCTTTACTATTCTTACATGGTCATCTGGAACTTCTTAGAGAGGGGTCCATCAACACGAAGGGGTCAGTTTTCAAAGCAGTGTACAGGGATTTAGCCGCGCGACTCCTATTGACGTTAATGGGAGTCAAACGGGTAAATCCCCACGCACCGCTTTGAAAATTTACTACTAAGCCTCTTGACTTCTCACTACATACTTTGATTGTAACAGTAATCCATGGTTAACATAATTTTCCCGACAATAATGTCAAACATACTTTTGAAGTCAGTGAATTATAGAAATAGTTACCTCTTCCTTAATTCTTTAAAGATGGCCATCAGATGGATTTCGCCATAGGTTCGTGCAGTTGAAATTGTTCTTTAACTCAGGAAAGAATAGATACGTTGTCCTTTGGTGCAGAACCGAGAGCCTGCTCCCAGTCTGAGTGTTTAAACAGCCTTAAATACTCCGTACTGTGAGTAAAACCAGGTTCCAGCTCTCCCCAGCGTTAACTGGTTTAACTTGACTAGTTTCTTATGGGAACTTTAGAAGGAGAAGCTGGAGTGCAGCGCAGTGAACGTCTCCTGGTCTTGCAGTCGTCAAAGCTGGGGAAAATCTGCAGAGAACTCACATCCTGATTATAGACATACCTATTCCTTTAAGATTTAAGTGCTGATACAGAGAACGGATGGTCTATAAAGCACCTAATAAACTGTGGGCAATATCCAAATAATGAATGAATAAATCTGTAAGTCAGTTGGTGGTGTGAAATAACTGTTAGGCTGGATAAACTCCTGGTTTACAGGATTTTTTTAGCTTAATTTTATGACATTTATGCATATAAGAATCTCAGAAAGCCCTAGCGGGGAAAAAATGAGTGGGGAGAAGTTCTGGGTGAAAGAAGATATTTTAATTTACATGGCGTGACCCTGCAGAAGTTTACAGGCTGAAACATGCATAAAAACCAGAACTTTGTTCAGTAACATGTACCCACAAGTAAAAATGCATAGAGCATATCACCAAACTGCAAACAGTTTCTTTTGAACAGGGCTGTAAGCGTTCTGTCTGAAAGGAAAACCTGGCCTTGGCTTTATTGTCAAGCTGGAGCAGAGGCAGAGCCGGAGGCACCGACCTGCACGGAGGGTTTGGGGGGTGGAATTCCCTGAGCGGCTGTTGGCCTTGGGCTCGGTGGCAGATCCGACCGCGCGACACCCAACCCCAGCTCTGCCAAAGCGCCGGCGCGTCGTTCGAAGGAAAAAAAACGGGGAACCTGTTGAGTTCGAAGTGGCCGCCTTAGACCTGAACCAGAACGGGCACGTTCTGCTTGTGGTGGGTAACGCGCCGGAACTAACGCGCCGGTCCTTCCAGAATTCGTGCCATGTAAATCATTCCGATTGCGGAGCTCAATTCGAAGAGAAGTGCTCCTGAAGCTTGTTGACGAGCATGTGATTACCTCGGGTCTCTAAACCACCTATGATCATTTTAGATAGAACTTAGGAACTGCAGAAAAAGCATCAAAATCACATGTCAGCCTGTGACCTCTATGGAACCAAGGGTTATGTAGTTTTTATTCTGTTCACCTGTTGGACACCACTAAACGCTACATGTGGACACAGGACAGACTTCAGACTTAATGACCCTGTTTCTACGAGGTTTTAGAATCTTATTTCAAATTATAAATGCTGTGTTTTCTGTTGAAATAAAGGAAGGCTCTCTGGGTATCTGTAGGCATGCGGATGGCAGGCGGCACAGAACAAATAGTCTTTATAGTCTGCAAATGCCTTTGTTTGCTCTTAATTTGGACAAACATGCATCCCTTAGAGAAGAGCACGTTGGGAATGTCATATATAACTCTCAATTAAATTGAATTGTTTAAAGCTTATTTATATAAATGAGAAAATTAAAACCTTTTGGTTCAAGAAGTACACAAAACTAAGTAAAACTAATGATTTATTGTTCACAAATTAAAACCATAAGTGTGCACGCTACAATTGAGCTGTAGTGTTTCTTTGTCCCAACACTTCTGTGCTGCTGAAAGATGACAATTTATAATCTTCGAGGGAATAAAGAGTTGTCTTAGGTCTAGGTATTTATTGTGTATTTAGCCCATCCATGAACAAAACCACTGTTTGTTAATTCCAATATTCGTCAGGCACGTGTATGTGTCTGGGCCATGCTCATGTGTCAGGAAAGCCTATGCAAATTACTTGAGGTTAATCAAAATAGTTTGTTTTCTTTATTTGGCACAAACATTATATCACGGCAAAGCTTCAAAACAATGAGGGTTTTTTCATACTTCATCATTGAACTGTGTGAATCAGGTCCTGGAGTTCCAGAGCAACATCAGCTCCATTGGATTCTATTAATGTTTCACCTTTTGGTTTGGCTTGTGTCAAAACTTTCATCTCCACAGTCACTTCTGTGCAGTTTTCTTGGCACTAACAGTTATCACACAAATGACTACATTTGTAATGTGGGTTTTTTCAGACCCTTGCCTTTAATAATGTTTCTTCAATATAGTGGTAAGATTAATCCTGTAACTGCAGAGAAGGGAGTCTGTAAACTTTAAAAATTCACCTAAGATTATTAAGCATCACCACCTTTGATTTTGAGGGTAGAAAGAAGAGTTTGAATTTTTTTCTTTGCTCTCCTGCATATAGTGAAATTCTTTGGAAACTGAAAAAACTCTGTGTCCCAGCATAAGGACAGATTTGCTAATGTATGAGAGCCTGCCATAATTTCCAGTGTGAATTCAGATTTTCAGAGAATTAATCTGCAAGATAAAAGATTATTTTCGAGCTCAAATTCCTGGAAATGTCCCTCCGGACTTAAATTAATCTCGTCTTGGAACTCGACACAAATGCGAGAGGTTTGTGACCCAGAAATGAAGAAGGAATCGGGTTTACATTTTTAGAACATATTTGTTCCTGGAACTTCAAGGCCGTTTTAACTCATAAGAAATGCCCGTGTGTGTGCGTGTAGCTGGGAGCGGAGCTGGATTTGCCCACGGTGAGGCCGGGACCGTCGCTTCAGATCCCGCTATCAAAACCAGACCCTTTACACGCCTGCTTTTGGGAGAGGTGTGGTGCGTAAACGCGGTTTTATTAAATAGCAAAATAAATTACTGGGGTTTGACCTCAGCTGGGGCTTTATCACTGTTGCCCTGCTGCTGAACTCCAGGGCAGAGCTGCTTTGTGGAATTCAGCGTGTCGTCACTTTTTTTGGTGGAAAGAGTGAACGCCGCGCTCCGAAACCGCACCGAGCCGGGGGTTACTGCGAGAGCTGCGCAAAGCTGCGCAAAGCTGCGGTTCCTCGGGGAAGGGCCACGCAGCATTGGACCGAAGCTCTTCACATTTGAATTTGTGTTTCACTTTAATGCCGTTTTGAATTTCCAGCGAAATGCAGATGACACAAGGGAGAAACACGGTGACCGGGCAGGGTGGACGCTGCTCCCTGGGCTCGTGTTTGCAGCTCGTCCCTGAACAGCAGCCTCTTTAATCCTGACAGCTCCAGTAGTTGCCCCTGGGAGAGAAGGAACAAAAAAAAATATTCAGAATAGTCCATAAAGTTCCCGTTGGTTTGAAAGCAAAAACATCTGCCGGAGTCCTGAGCAGTTTGTTAGCAGGGTTGAGGAGGGGGAGCCTGGAGTTGATCACTGCAGGGGAATCAGAGATACGGGGCGGATCAGGGCAACGGGAAACGGGTGGAAATCCCGGCTGGCAGGGACAAGCGTGGGCACTCGGGTTTCATAGTCAGATGTTTACTGTGAATCGCCAGCTGGTTGTAATCTGGGAAGGTGTGTGTGTTTTCTTAATACCCGTTTGACGTGGGCTGGACGGACACCTCTGTGAGTTATTGAATTAGGTCTGTCACTGTTGTAACGGAGCAGATTAATTTAGTTTCTGTATTATCTTGCAAACCGATGAACCCCCAGTGCTGCGGTTGCCGAGGTGTGTGCGCACAATACGACATCGTATTGATGTCGGTGAATGTGGCAGATGCATAGTATCTCATGAGAAAAACTTGACACTTTGTAAGAATATATCCTAATGTATATAGCACTTTAAATAATTCTTTAATAAGTTAAGCCCTGAACTGAATTTAGTATGTTGCATGTTTTGGAATAAGGACACACAGCGATTCGGAGGCGTTAGAAATGGCTCCGGAGCTGAGGTTGGGTTTGGATTCTCACTGACACACCAGGATGAAAATGCCTTTATTTCATATAGTGTATGGATTTATGAAAACCCCGTGCTGTTTATATTATAGAGGCGCCGTTCTGTATTTATGGTCACAATCGTGCCTGCTTTGCCATTAGAAACTCCTATTATTAGGGGTTTACAACATGGCTGTAAAAATTTGTAGTGGATGGAAAGTTGACACATAAGGGTCAACACCGTAATATAGTTTTTAAAAATCAATTTGAAAACTTCGAGTCATTTTTTTCAATTATGTGAGGATAAAAATATTGGTTCTAATTATAGGATTGTCAGGTATCTTAAGGCTATGGCATAAAACTCTTGTTTTACCAAAGTAAAAATGCCGTTGTTGCATAACATAAGCTTTTCATGGTGTTTTTCTTATCTCTTCAGAATTATTACATAGTATTACTATAACGCAATGCAACATTCAAATACAGAATTTCTGGTATTTTACAGTCCAGTTAAATAATCTCAGTACGTGGTCTCAGCAGCAAATTAAACATCCAGCTTCTTCGTCACGGGTTCTTAATATGTTGTTACCGCTGTAACGACGAGGTGACACTGTGATGATATTGAAGCACTTCCAATTAAATTGTAAAAAAGTCAAATCCTAAAAATCAGGTTGTTTGTGAAGCCAGCTTTAAATTAACTGCACTAATGTCAAAACGAGAGTGATCGTTCAGTTCATGAAGCCTTGGAAATCCTCCGTGTGCCAGTGCCTCAGGAAACCTTTTGTCGGTGCTCTTAGCGTAGTTCACATTCTGAAAAGCTTGTAGTAAAGGCTCCCACCATTGACAGCAGCATTTCTCAGTGCAAAATTCCTCAAGATAGGTGGTTGTCATCTGTTCTGTATGTTCATTAAGTACTTAAGGCTGAAAGAAGAAGATCCAGTGGGGTTGTCATCGTGGCCGTGTGTACACATCCAAGAACAGAGATCTTTTAATCACTTTTGCTGTCAATATTCGAGCGCTTTCTGTGCTCCAACACACTGTCACGGATTTAGAAAAAGATAGACATTGCTATACCAGTAACTGGCTGAAAAAGCTCATTTCAAAAAGCATTTAACAGTAAACCTGACATGAATTTTTATTATTTTTTTTCAGTGGTTCCGCCGGGGAGCCCCGGGCCGATCACTCGCCACGAGTCGTACGACAGTTTAGCATCCGACCACAGCGGGCAGGAGGATGAAGAGTGGCTCTCCCAGGTACGGCCCCAGGGCCCTTCCAGTCCCCAGTGCAATGGCACCGGGATCCACTGGAACTAAAATTCACAACTTGCCTCAAAATGGAAAGTGAGCTTCCGGCAGGCCGTGGGTGTTGCTGTGTGTAAAACCGACTTCGCTCCTGACTTAACATGGAATGAATTTGATGGTCTTTACCTTTTATACAAACTGTATTAAAAACTGTATAAAGCCCCATCAGGGCTGGCACAGGTCACGTCCTGGGGCAGTTCCAGCTGCAGTAGGAAGTTCACGGTGGTGACAAAACGTGACCTTTTCTCCTGACACGGTCCTTTTCAGACCCGGATAAAGGAGGTCGGGCTGACAAAACGACAAAGCCTTTTCAGTTGTGACCTGTGCGATACTGACTGCATTTTAGCAGAAAAATGGTAGATTAACTGGTTTGCTTCCTTCTTTTCCTGGTTATCAGTTACTGCATCTCCTACTGGTAGTTCCTGTGCGTTATGGCTACGTACGAATGCCATAGTGCTTTACAATGATCCTGCTTGGCGGATTATTTTTATATGAGGTTAAATCTTTGTAATTTTATCCATTCTTGCTTCGTTTCAGTCAATTAAGCTTCTCTTTAAGAACTCGGTACCTACGTGACTATTTGGCTCAAAACATAGCTTCATTTTAAGAATGTAGGTCATGAATAATACACCGAGAATTAGTTCCTGTTAGAAAGAAAAGGTTAGAGTTAGATAAATAAATAAAAATTACAAATGCTCTGGATTTACCAAAGCAATTACAGGGTACCTGGTACATGGAATTCATCCTTACAAATTAGGTGGGTTTCCTTTGGCTTAAGAACAATGTTGTTACGGGAGTGATGCATTAAATGTGTTGCTAGGGTCTATGGCATAAATATGAAATATTCATGGATGTGATTTGCTTCTCCCACTGGTGAATAAATCATATACAGCTTTTTCCTAAAATGAGAAGTTTCCACATGTACCGTTCCAGGAGTGGAATTCACTGGGGAATCCGTTCATGTGAATCCACTTACCTGCCCTCAGTTTTCAGATGTGGCTGCCCATGATAAATCTCATTTGCTGCTGCTGTCTCTGATTTGTCAGAGCATAAAGATGGTGAAACTACTCAATCAGTGCAGTCAACAGGCATTTTATCACTGAGCTCTTTGGGGCCAAGATTTCACCTGTACTTTTCCACCTATCCTCTCCAGTACAGTTTATTTTCTTGGCTTACTTTACCGTTCTGGTGACTTTCTGGTGTACTGGGCAACCTCAGGAAAAAGAGAATAAAGTAAAACTGCATTGTAGGGGTTGGTTTATTACTAATTCTTGGAAGAGATAAAACGTCAAAGGAACTTAAGGCCGCTCGAACTTCAACGCATATATCCCTCTAGAAGAGTAAATATATTTATAAGGAAAAAAATAAATCCCGAGTGATGTCAGAGCACAGATAATTCAGGGAACGCTTCCGGAATGTTTAGATTTTCGCTAAGTGAAAGGAGCGCTGATAGCTCTTTTGAGCATGAAGATGCGAGCGTTCTCTTAGCAAGCCACTTTAGATTAAGCCTAAAGTGCAAGTATGTTTTTCAAAATTAAAGTGTTGTTATCAACAGTAACAGCATGCAGTGAAAAATCACTGCCCTTCACTTCAACTTTTCAATTAGAACAGTGGGTAATGTGTGCTGTCAGTGTGAAGTAGATACAATATGTTTGTCCTGCACACAACAGGAGAGTGAATAGGAACATCTGGCCGTAGCCTCAGTAAAATTGCAAAGGCATCTGTTTACCTCTCGGCTCTGTGACACTGATGGTTTCAAGCTTAAAATATACAGATTACTTTATCTGTGGCCTAATTTACACTGCTACATAAAAGCTACTTGCCTCAGAAACGTCGGCAGTCAATCTGAGTTACGCTAAGATAAATGCAAAGATGGAAATAGTGCTAAATAGGCTGCGCATTTGTCGTCTTCCGTTAGCAGGGAACTGAGAACAACGTTATCCAGTGTTCAGAATTTCTCCTTAAAGAGATAAGAATTGCTACTAGTGCAAATCTATGTCATATAGACACAGTAACATATTTTCATTAATTTCTTCCCCAAATTGCATTTTTGCTGTGAAGCTGATCATTGTTTTAGCAGAAATTGATAGGAATTTAATAGTCTGTTGTTGTCATCTTAAAAGTACGAGTTCACCAGAGCTGAATATTTTCATGCCTTACTTCCTTTTTCTAATCTTTAAGGGCTCTTTTTGATTTTTAAGATTGTATTACAGAGGCGTTATGCTTTGTTTAGCCTTTTGTTTACTAAGGCCACATTTTCCTGATCATCTACATTTCCAACAATGTTACCATCTTAAATTTTCATGGTTGTTTGAATTCCTATAGTTGGCTTATTCAGGAGTTTGCCAGAATTGATACTCAGCAGGTTTATAGTTATCAGTGTGAAAAGACATTTTTAAAGTATTTTGGGTGCTTTGTTTACTGAAATAGTTTTCAAAAGTTCATTTCTAGACTCTCACTGGGAGCCAATATTTCGAGGAAGATCTGAATACACCCTTCTGCTTTAATTGCTGGAATTTTTGGTTAAGTGAATATATATGTGCGTGTAGCTGCCCTTGCATGTAGATGTTTATATGACATGTACAGAGTGCCAAGCGTGACCCGGGCTGTCCCGTCTGTCGCCGCACGCTTGCCCTTGCTCTCCACTACAGCTCTTTCCAGCAAGATGGTCTGTGCCAGGGGTGTCCGCAGATACGCCAAGAGTAATTACGAGCTTGGATTTGAGATATGGTTCGCACTATGTACATGTGAAGCGGCGCCGTTTAACGTGTGAACTTTTCGAAAGCAGCCGTAAGAAAGCTGGAGCGGCTTGCTGGCTGGAAGCGCATCCCTGACCTGCTCAGGACTGAGGGGCTCTGAGCAGAAAACCCTCGGTTCCTCTGTCTGCTCCGTGGGGATGCGGTCAGAGATGTGGTCCCTGCTTGTCGCAACACAGGGTGGCTTTTTAGCGTTTTGAATTATAGGTTGGTCTCTTCTCCCAAGCAGCAAGTGATAGGACAAGAGGAAATGGCTTCTAAGCTGCGCCAGGGGAGGTTGAGGTTGGATCTGGGGAACAATTTCTTCCCCAAAGGGCTGTGGGGCATTGGAACAGGCTGCCCAGGGCAGTGCTGGAGTCACCATCCCTGGAGGGGTTGGACAGACGGAGATGAGGTTCTCAGGGACATGGGGCAGTGCCAGGGGTGGGTTATGGTTGGACTCGATGATCTCGAGGGGCTCTTCCAACCTAAGTGATTCTGTGATTCTCTGATTCTATGTATTTTATAAAGGCAAGATGAGGAATGACCAGGGCCAGGTGATGTGGTGACCAGGGCAGAGCATCGCCCTTCAGAACAGTTTAAGAGCTGCGGTGTGATGTCCTCAAGCTGGTGCTTCAAGGGCTTTCAAGGCTTCACAAGCAGCTCTTGGCTTTGGTTAGATCATCCTTTCTCTAGCGAAGACGTTCCAAATTGTCCTTTTTCAGTGTTCCTCTGACCTGATGGCACAAAACCCAGCAGGATTCTGGGGGTTCAGTGTACCGCAGGGGTTTGTTAAGCATTTCCCCATCTTCCCACAGGTCGAAATAGTGACTCACACTGGGCCTCACCGACGTCTGTGGATGGGCCCCCAGTTCCAGTTCAAAACAATCCATCCCTCGGGCCAAACCACCGTCATTTCATCCAGCTCCTCTGTGCTGCAGTCGCACGGTCCCAGCGACACCCCGCAGCCTCTTCTGGACTTTGATACAGATGATCTTGATCTCAACAGTCTCAGGTAAAAATAAAATCAGTTTCCAAGCTGTTCCACATTTGTTGTGTGAATAACTTGCCTCATGCTTAAATGAGGCCATCTGTGTAGAACGTGTAATAGTTTTCATCAGGCTTGTCCAGATGAAAGTCTTGGAAGAACGTGTGACTCGACAACAAGAAAAATTCATCCAGGCCAAGCAACTTCGATTCCTTTCTGCTGCCCCTTCTGGGGTAAATGACAGTGAAAGACAAGTACAAAGTCCTGGGGCCTTGCTCAGCGTTGTCTTGGTTTTCACAGTTTCTGCATTGCTTAATAAATTCATTTTCTCAGACATGAGTGGGAGCTTCATGCCATAGGTTTAGCTGCTGGCTGTGAAGCAGTCTGTGGTGGAACACTGAGTGAACTTCTGGAATGGTTTTTTCCTCCCTGTTATTTTTTCCTTCCTTTGCTTCCTTCCTTGTCATTGTTTTTCATGTTTTTAATTAATCTGGTTTTGAACATTGACTGATTCGCAATTGGGGGCAGGATGTGGACCAAGGGAAGGAAGGAGAGCGAAGGTAAATGTGGGTTTGTATTTACTGATAGCTGGTGATTTTGTAGAAGTGTTTTATGCACCACGTGTTTGTGTCCTGTCCCATAACTCTGAAGATTTAACGAGTTTCCGTGCTTCTGACTCTGCATGTGATTTGAAGTCCAAAGTTCTGTGGTACGGACTTGGATGTTTGGGGCTCGGTCTGAAACTCTTACAAGTAAAGCAAGAGAGGTGGATAATATGAGTAATGCCATTAAATCTGGGCAGATTGTCCTTGGACTGAAAATACATGGGTTTGAAATGTGTGATTTCTCCTTGCGTGTAGTTACTCTCACAAGTAAGGATACAGCTGTCAAATAAATTATTTTTTTAATTGCAGGTATGTATACAAATACAGAAAGAAAGCAGATTTTTTTTTTTACATGAATACGGGTATACATTACAAAAGGAATAGACAGTTACAAATGTGTCTTTTTCTCCTAAACTGACAAAGAAAGCGCTGCTGTTCAGGAGGGCGATGGAGACTTTTAGACCAGTTTGGGTAGGATGATGGGGGTTTTTTGAGCGTCTCAGAGACCCAGTTTGGGGACGCTCACTTTCCGTGGAGTCTTGGTTTATCTCTGCGTGGATTTTTCCAGATTTTGGCTCCACAAAGCAAAAGAAAACAAAAGTTTTCAGCAGTTGCCTGATTTTAAAATAAGCAGTTGCTTAATTGGTTCAGCTGATTTGGGTTTGTGGTTTAATTACAGCCCTCCTGAGCAATGATTGTGACACAGGTGGTAACTATAACTTATTCTTTAGGATTCAGCCGGTTCGCTCAGAGCCCGTGAGCATGCCGGGGTCAGCGCGTCCTGTTTCTGATCGCAGAGGAGTTTCAACAGTGATTGATGCTACCTCAGGTAGAAACGTGTTGATTTAATGTTTTCTTCGATATTTGTGGTGTTCATCAATCTTGTCCTTTTTTATCTGATATGTTTACTAACCATTGCCATACTCTTAAAAGGATATCGTGGTTTCAGCTGCACAACAGGGTAAGTGGGGTCTTATACAAATACTTACTGCAAGCTACCATAATGATGACTTTTTTTCTCTCTTACCACTCAAATCTGAAGTCACAAGGTCGTTGTAACATACGAACACAATATTTATGTTAAGTTTAACATAAGCTATTGAATGCTAAAAACTGCCTAAACTAAAAAGTGGAACATTAGTAAATACTAACACTGAAATGCTTTTATTAATGAATGCCTGAAGCACAGAATATTACAGTTCCATCTCATTTATAAAATAGCTTTCATTGAAATGTAATCATAAACGTAATTGATTTTTGCGACCAGTCAAGACAACAGGATAGTTTATCTTATGTTTTTGTAATAGGAACTTTTTCACTACCCTGCTCTAAAAGAGCCTGTAAATTTAATATTACAGTGGTTATGTTAATATCAACATAGTAATAGATGTACTATAAAGTTTTCTTCTTTTTTTCTCAGCGGTGGGGTATAGTCTGTATAAAGAAACAAGGACAGCAGAGCTTTCGACTCCAGTACAGCTGTATAGCGTCTGACGGGCTCCACACAGCAGGATTTTGTCAAATAAAATCTCTCACAAGTAGAATTATTAAACACACAGCATTAGTCAAACAGTCAAGTCAGAGAGGATTTTAATCTTTAGCGATTTGGAAATCCCTGGAGACTGCTGATTGGATTGAGGTTGAACTGTAAAAAGAGACTAACGCATACAGAAACTCATTTCTGAAGGATGTTTTACACAGAGTTAAAATAAAAGCTCCTGTTCCAGACTCTGCTATTGATATAGATTCTAAGTCCAAGATATTGTATTGTTTCCCAAATTAATTTATTTGGGTATTACAGGATATTTCTTAGATGTGTTTATAACTGAGTTCAATGATAACTAAATTTACTTTGGGTATTGAGGATTGTCATTATAAATTCCATTTTCAGATATTTAAAACTTGTTAAAATAACTCATGTTGGGCTTACACAAACATCTTAGGCTGGTTATTCGAAGGGAATTTTATTTGTTTTAGTACATGGCAAAGTAATTTTGAAAATAATGGTTCAATACAGAAGAAAACATAAACACATCAGCTATGTTTTGTTGTTTTTTTTTTTTTTTCTTTTTTTTGGACTAGTTCATCTGTGCCTATTACCCCTAAAAGGTTACAGCTTGACTCCTAGGGGTGTTTCTGTGCAGCGGATCAGAGTGATTAATGGCAGGGCCGTTCTCCACCATCGGTGTGACTGTGCCAGCTGATACAGACACAGAGATCGGGGTGTTCAGGGTTTGGGGGTGTGTTTTCCCTCTCGTGTATGAACGGAGCAGGGCCGTGTATTCTGAAACAGAGCCGTTCTGTAGCCATAACGCATTCTAGAACTGTTATTCCATCTATAATGGGAACAATGAATGGCGTAGACTGTACCTCTCCGTGCTAAACAACCTTTCCTGCGGTGTGGATGGGGCCTTAATAAGAAATGGCTCATGTGGATGTGATGAAGCTCTATTGGTAATGCCTTTAGCATGTGTGTGCATATTAAAATTGCCAAAGTCAATTGTATACATTGTTATGACACTGAAAATATATTTACTGTACAGCAGTGACTCAGTTTTGTTATCACACCTCATAAGTTTCTTATAAACAATACATGGGTTTTGTTAGGGACATGCTGATAGCAATATTTTATTTAACTTCGCTGCCAGACAGTTTGGATTGGAATTGATTTTTGATTCGGGGACTTTACCATCTCTTTGCAGTTTTCGTATTGCCTGACCTCGTCCTTTTCCCATGCAGAAATTACTGGTCCGACTGTAGGGTGGATATGCCAGATTATGTGTAACGCTGCAGGGGCGTGAATTCTGCTGCAGAGCAGCAAGAAAACCCATGCCCTGTTCTTTGAGATCTCGTACTGTCCTGTAACAGAGCCCAGCGAGGGGAAGAAGAGTGTCTTGTGTTTATTTCCTTCTCTTCCCACCTTTGAGATGTGCAGAAAATTACGTCAAGCTCAGCTCTGAACCTAAAGATTTTATTTTAAATGCTGTTTGCATACGACATTGCACTTTTTGTGTCACAGTCCACTACTGCAAGTATTCTCATTTCCTGCTATTACCGAGGCATGCCCTAAATGACTTACATTCTATACGAAAACCCAATTTATTGGGAAATATGCTGAACCAGGAGGTGATTCTTGAGTTCTGGCCCAGGCACTCGAGCCTGTTGCACTTTCCAAAGATGTTTATCTGGCTGTTTGATTGCCCGTTGCCTAGAGATGCGGCCGGCGTGGCGCCGCCTCTTATCTGACTCCATCATTTGTTCTTCCCATCCAAAGATTTCAAGTACGTGTTCATCATCTGCCATTTTTCTTCTGCCATACTCAATACATTCTGTCTTTCTCCCCTGCTGGTGACAACTCTGTTGTGTTTAACAAGAAATTAGTGTAATTCTTTTAATCATTATCTTCACGTGTCTGTAAAATGGCGGTATACTAGTGAGAATATTTTCTCACAAGTTCATTTGCAAAAAATCTTCATTTCAAAAGTATAAAAACTCTAATACATGAAAATCAATCATACGTTTTCAAGGTGGATGGCAGTATCTGTAAAGATGACTTGGATAAATTTTAATAAAGCATATTTCAATATGTTTATCTCAACTTAAAATTCTGCTAAGTTATTCTCTTTGGTTTTGTATTTTGTTTGTGGGGGTTTTTTTAATCTTTAAGAAAATGTTGTAAAAATGTAGTCACCTAAAGCGACTGGACGTTTGTCCCTCGATGCACACATTTTAGTCATATGCATCAGAGAGAGAATATACCCTCAAGGATTAAATGCACTGTAATTCCAGATGCTATTCCAGATTGGCGGTTAGAAACGTTAAAGGGACAACACTGAGTTTAAAGCTTCATAAAGCAGGAGGCCTTTAATAGTAATAACGCAGTAAAACAACCACTCTGCAGGCATGACTTAAAGTTCACCTGTATACCTGGAATTATGTTCCTTTCTTTGCTGTCAGTAGCTTTACATACAGTTCTTGGCTGGCTGGTGATATCTACAGAATGATAGAGACTAATCTAGAAAATACAAGCACAGGCTAGACGTGTAACTGAACATTTCCAAGCACCTCTCTGAATTTTCCTACTCTAACCTGTGGATGAGTGCGTGTCATGTTACATACGTGAGAGCGCTCTATTAATAATAAACGACGCAGAAATTAAAGGTGTAGGAAGGTTAGGACGTTTGGACAGAACAACAACTCTGGACTTTCAGGGGTGGAAAAGCTCGGGCGGGAGGATGGTGCCGCGGTTTGTGATCCCAGCAGGTGTGATGGTTCAGCTGCGCTGGCTCTGCCTGCAGCGTCCCCTTAACCTGATCCACACGCGCCCGAGGCCCAGGTACTCAGGTGCGCTCAGAGCTGCTAACTCAGTTAAAAATAAGTGTGTGCATCTGGGGGCGTGTTTATGAAAAGCCTTGTTTATTCCCTCATACAAAGAGATTTTTGACACTTATTTATCAGTCAAGTGATGATTTTGTTGCACTGTGAGCAGAGTAGGAAAATATTGACAAAGAAGTTGTCGAATCTCTGGTTTGCATCAAGCTTTTCCTTTCCTACTCCTCAGAGATCTCTGTTTCTCTCTTGCTTAGGACAAATACGAAAGTTGGAAAAGGGAGGATTTTAATGAATGAAATTCAGTTGCAGAAGGAAAAGATCCTGAGCATTTTTTTCCTTTTTGGTTGTGTGTGGGGCTGGGGGGACCTTTACGTTCTTTGCTAAAACCTGGCGTGTGCTGCGCATCCTTTTTTTAATGAAGATTGTTTATTACTGTTGCGTGAAACTCTGGCAATACTGAGCTCTCTTCTGGTTACTTCAATCAATGCCCCCTTAAATTGGTTTGTAATTTAGTACTTGGCTTTCTTTTGTGTGCGACATGGACCGATAGCTCGGTGCCTGCAGAGGGTTTAATGAACGGAAGAACCGACTTGGGGTTTGGGGTGGGGGGGGAGTTTGCATCCCCTCTCCTTGTGAAAGATCTTTTATCGTTCACCACCACACCTGTGAGATAGGGACCATGGGACAAATTTTTACTGTCCAGCAATGCTCTCGCTTGGAATTTAATAAACACTTCTGCTGTCACACCTTAAACCATCTGAGCTCTTTTCTATTGTACGCGTGATCAAATATTTATTCCCAAACGCTCTTCACCAGAAAGTGCTGCCTTGGAGTAGCGGAGATCAGTTATTCAGGTAGTAAAGATGTGTGAACGCAGCTGGCAGCTGGAGTCACCGACGTTCTGAATTCCCAGGCCGCGTTTTGCCGTGGGCCGTGGCCCGAGCGGCGGCTGGTTTCCCGCGCCGGGCCCGGGGAGTCCCGGCGTCACCGACACCGGAGCTGCTGGAGATGTAACCGATACGGGCTGGAGGCCTCGACCTGAGCCTGTAATTACCTGCGCGGCATAAAGGCAGTTTGTTGTCGCAGGTAGGGATTGCGCTCGGATCTGCCGAGTATAATGCTGAGCTTTGAAGCCGAGGAGGAGGTTTGGCCCTTGGTCTGGTCTTCACAGCAACCGAGAGGTTTTAATAAAGGTCACGCAACAAGCTGTTCTTAGAGGGCATCGCCAAAAACACAGAGCCGGCGCTGCTGGGTTTGTACTTCTGCATTCTGTCAGCTTGAATTTAAATGAGTTTAATTTGTGGTTCTTTCATGGAATAACTTCTGACACAATTCTGTTAATATCGTATCCATTTAAAACACTTATTACGTTACTCATTTGAAAAACGTTTTATGTGTTATTCCTAAAATATCGATAGTGTGTGGGGATACACTCAGGGGTTTTCGTTGGCGCAGTAGCAGACACTTGGATGCACTCGTGCTCTCTCCATCCTATTCGTCTGTCTTGCTAAATGTGTGTGTGTGAGCTGCGTAATACAGAATTCTCGTACTTGGAGTATTTTCAACTTGATTTATTTCATCTAATTTGAGGAAATGTTATGTGATGATTTTTGAAGAGAGCCTTAAGACAGAACTGACTTCAGCGGGCTCCAAGATGCCAGTGCAGTATACATGATTACATCCAGAAACAGCTATGCCCTATAGACTGGGGAGATGTGAAGAGAAATTAAAACGACCTGACACTCCTGACTGGGCACTTGCTGCTGGATCGTTGCCTGGCTTGGGAAAAGACTCCGCTGCAGGGATACATGGAGCAGCATTAATGTCTTGAAACACCGGTGGGTGTTTTCTGGAGGCAGGAGAAGTAAACTGGAGAGGAAGGGTAAGGGAATGGCAGCTGAAAGGCAGCGGAGTCATTATACGCTGACTTATTTTTGCTGCCCTATGACGGTTGTGGGTGGGTTAGTCAGTTCTGGAGACCGCGCAGCGTGATGTGCGGGAGCTGCTGCCCTGCGAGCGACTCTTGTTGCTCGTCCCAGTTTGCCTTTGGTTTGTCTGACGAGGCTGGTAGTAATTGAAGCAATTAATCTCTTCTGAGCTGGTTGTGTTTTGACACACAAGTGTTCATCAGCTGAAAAGAAACGGCGTGACGTGCAAGCTAGTTTCACAGATGCAAGCGAAAATCAAAAATCAACCCTTTCCAGACACTGCTGTGTTAGGTTGAATTGACCTCAAGCAATTTAAGTTACTCAAGGTGCTTAATCCCCCAGAGCATGATCACCTTGTTCATCTCGCTCATTTTTGATAGTTCACGAGGAACTTTGTCAAACAAGAAACCCAGCAATTTCCACGTTGATGTCGTAGCCGGATGAAAGCATAACTGTGACCTAAGCAACGTAATAACCAAATACAAGGTAATTTTTCTGCATATCTGCAGACCCGTTGCAGCAGGGTCTCTGGGGGCCGTGTTAATGGTCACGGGTGCAGTCCTCTGTCACCGACAGTTGTTCTCATGTCACACAGCCCGCCTGC
Organism: Caloenas nicobarica; assembly: GCF_036013445.1. Lineage (NCBI taxonomy): Eukaryota > Metazoa > Chordata > Aves > Columbiformes > Columbidae > Caloenas > Caloenas nicobarica. The sequence goes on from NC_088261.1 coordinate 2,322,182, forward strand.
CGCGTGTGCCAGCGGTCCATTAGTGCAGACGGCGCGGTGTCTGATTGCTTCAGCGTTACACACGAGCTTTCAGGTGGGGAAGCCACCTTCGGCTCATATAACGGTTTGCCAGCTGAAAAATAGTGTGCTAGAGCAGGTCTGAGCATCTGAACGCCGTTTATTTATGGCAGAAAAAATCCAAAATGCGCAATAGGTATTTGTGTATCCGTAGTTAATGCAAACTTGTTCTGAATGTCAGATTGTTGTAGATCCCCTTGACTGTCTGTCATTAACAGTTGTTAATGTTTTGCATAGGTAGCTTTAAAGCTCTGAATAAGTGGAAAGTGTTGATTCTAATCATTCCTGACACCACAATCTTCTGTGGAACAACACAGGAGCTGAGATTCCCGGTGGGCTCCTGTAGGATACAATATTTATTATAGCTGGAGATCTAAGAGCTCCTGCCCACTGTTACACGAGATCCAGAAACCTCAGGGTCTGTACTTGTGTTTTTACAGATTGCACAGAAATAACACACTGTACAGGATTTGCAAAGAAGTGGGTTCATTGACGTTTCTGCTCTTTTTTATACAGTGCTTAAGGAATCGTGTTACAAATCTTGATATTTTTACGAGTTTGTAATATATTCTAAACTGTTCTATTAATCTAGACTGCTTGAAAGGTTCTTAAAATGGTGTTGGGTTTGCAAGTTAAAAGAAGCATATTTGAATATCCATCTGCAAATGAGTTTGAGTCAGTATTGTTTTGGGGAAAGCTTTCGTTTAGAAACAGTTTTCCAGTTCGCAATAAAGAGACATTCTAATTTAATGCTTTCACTAAATTAGGCTGTCCCTCAAACTATTTGCTCACCCTTTTCTACCTTTGCTTTAAAAAAGCCTCTAAATGTATTTCATTATTTGTTGTTTCAAGTGCTATCTCCTCCACTTCGGACTGTAGTCTCTGTCGGATGCCGGGTTTTTCAGCATCAGGATTTCTTAGGTGTATGTACCATATAAAACTGAGCTACTAGTTGATCTCCAGAGGTCCCTTCCAACCCCAACCATCCTGTGATTCTGTGATACTCGGCATGATGAATTAGCCAGACGTGAAATTCTTTAAGGTGGAGTTTAATACTTTGAGGGTGTTACAATCACAGCCTCCTCACCCTCTCTTCTCCTTGCTGAAGCAAGGAAGTTCTCTGCTGGAAGTAAATATTTATATCTAAGTTGAAATATAATCTGTTGGTAATTACTTGTATATATTTTATTGCCTCAATGACGTAAGGGGTAAAAAAACCAGATGGAAAATGTTTTGTTTCTGTTAATTGTCCAATACTGCGAGGTACCCATCACCTTGCAGTTGTCGCCTCCCGCTGCCTTGGACGGTGTCGCTGGTGGGGGGCTCTGCAAAGTGGGGGTCCCTTCGAGTCCCGGTGTGGGGACAGCCCGCCCGGGGGCACCTTCCCGAAGAACACGGAGTCTTAGCGGGAGCGCGTAAAGCCAAGTCCTTCGCACACATAAACCTCCTGGTGTTATTCCCCTTGTAAAGGTGAAAACAAGCAGGTCACAGTCAGTAAATGACAGAAAGCAGACTTGGGATTATTCACATCATTAGCACAGGATTTCTCCAGATAAGAGAAGGGGTATACGAGCCCCTGTTGCCTTGAGGCTCTTGCGTTTACTGCGCAGGGCGTGGGCCTTTAAAATGGAGCAAGAACAGGGAAAAGAAAAAGGGGGGAATATGACTAACATATGGTTTTTGCTGGAGTTTGGCCACAGATTTAAGGCCTCGGAGTGGATTCCTGGGGCCTTCGAATGCTATCCCAAAACCAACACGAAAGCCTTTCCAAATATATTTTATAAGCTCTGTGATTGTAATAGTCCTATCAAAAATCCCACGTCCGCGGGTCAGGTGGGGTGCAGACCCTCCTCTTCCGAAATCTCAGCCTCGCCAAGTCTCTCTTGCCTGAGATTTCCCTCCGGCAACAGCGGGCAATGGTTTGTGCCTCCCGTGCCGGGTGCGTTGTGTATTATAGAATAATCTATAGGGGCGTCCAGCGCGGCTGCTCTCCCTGGAGCTCCCATCTGCTCGGAGTGGGATCTACACGCGCTCGCTCGCCTGGGCTTTAGTCCCAGCCGCAGCTGGGCCTGGCTCTGTAAAGCCCACCTGTAGCTCTGGATAACTCGGAGAATTTGCTGGGCTTTGGCGCGGGGGCCAAGCGCTTGATCCCAAGTATCTGGTTGGGTTTGAGCGTTAGTTTTGGTCACTGGCTTTGTCATTGTTTTTTGCATTACTTTGCCTTTGCTCCCAGTTACGGTGCCATCACTGTGAGAAATGCAGTCCAGGAGCTGGAACCTCAAATTTGTAGGCTCTTTTGATGTTAGCACCCTGCAAGAAGTCCAGACTGCACCACTCCAGGAAAGGAGGCCCCTGGAAATATAGTACCTGTGTATTTTTGCCTTGATACAAAAAAGCAGTAGAAGCCGCTGCTGTAGTAAAGATCTGTTTGCTACCAGGACAGTTTCCATTAACCAAATTTGCATTAATTGAAAAATCACCTCTTCAGACTTTCACCTATATTGCTTACGGCGTGAATGCCGAGCGAATCACTGAGTGCTGCACTGACTATCACTTAAAAAATATCTTAAAGTAAGCGTAACATTCTCTAAACTTATTTGTGATTGAATGTGGAATTTAGTGATATTGATCCTCTGCAAGGTTATTTGTGCTGCTGGTGGATTTTTTAGCAAACAAAGTTGGCAGGAAAGAATTTGGAGAATAAATATTCTTGTGTTACTCTTTTGGTGTTCCTATTTAAGCCTAAAAACATACAAACAAAAAGCAACAAACACTATACGGTGAAACGCTTACATAGAAGTACATTTTACCACTAGAGTTAAATAAAAAATTCACTGTATCGTAAGTGAACCATTTCCCCCTTGATTTGTGTCCAAAATATGAGGAAGAACTTTGCAGATGCATTATGCATTTTACAAAAGAACATATGCATGCATTTAAATCATTTACATTTCATCTTTGCTTTCTCTTATTTTTAACCCATATGATAGTGAATGGCAGCATGTTTGGAAAACCGAGCTTGAAAGCAAAGTTTAAACTTTCATGCACAATAAGCTAAACTGCAAGCAGTGCTTCACTATTGCATGATTTTACTTCAAAGTTTTGCTGATGCCTTTTCCTTTCTCTCCAACGAAACATGTGACTGAAACTTTGGGAGTCTGGCTTGCAAAAAGAAAAAAAAAATTATACGGTGGTTGTTTTGTGCTGTTCTTGCAGTGCCTGCAAAAAAAGAGAATCCGTCCTTATTGAAGCAGGAGAATGTGCAACCATGTGCTTAAGATGCTCTGGATCAGGGCTCGGCAGGCCCATTCATTGTTGTTTGTTAGGCAGCGTCAAATATTGTTCATGCTATAAAATCCTTTTCGATGGCGGCTGAGGAGGGCAGGATAAAGCAGCACCAGCTCTACCTGATGTCATAGCCTGATGTGGTGACTTTTCCAAACTATCCTGCTGTATGTTAAATCAGCAATTTTTAACTCATCCGCTTATATAGCAGGTAGCTGAAAAAGCATCTGAATTGTGAGTGTAATGTTTTGTTTAATGTCATCAGCAGGTACCGCTTCCCCATTGCTGTGAGTGGACAAATGAAATCCAAGTTTATTGGCCTAGTTCTAGGCTTTTACTAACCCTTCAGTGGAAGATTGTGCGTGCACAAAGTGCTGGGCACGCGCTCCACGGCGATGCCACGCTGCTGAAGCGCAGGGACGCGGGTGTCGCTGAGAGTTCAGCACGTGGAAAGGCCACAACATTTGGTTTTAAGTGTAGATTTGAGAGTCAGACACACAAGCTGCTTAGATTCAGAGCTCAAAATACAGAGGAGCTCTCATCCCTGACAGCTTGCCAAAATTTTTTCTCGTTGTCTTCACCTCTCAGACTCTCCGTAAGGGTTAAACCCAGAGTTCTTAATTTATTTTGCTCGTAGAGATCGACTTATAATCGAGGATATCATGTGGAGAACCTGTAACTTATTTGTATATCCATCCTTCCGTGTTTAAAACCAAGTCAAGAAACTAATGAGGTTACAAAAATATTGCTGATCCTGAAGCAAATATAGTTAGGGAACATATGCTTTGGTTTTACGTTTCTGCCTCTAAAAGGTGACATGTCTCATGTTTGTCATTTAATTTAACATTCTATATATTTTTAAACGGCTGTATGATTTGAAGTCTCCAGATGCCACGCTTTACGCTGAGCGGGGCTGGCAGTTCAGTGATGTGGAAGCCATTATCTCACCTTTGTGCCTCCAAACTGTAGCCACTTGCCTTTGCCTGCTCATAATGCATTCACCGCATTACAGCCGAGGAATTCCTAACACCTATTGAAAGCATTAATTAGGTATGCCATACTGATGAGCACTTTAAGATAAGTGAAGAGCAAGAACTGATGCTCTTCTTCAAGTTTGTGTTTCTGCCGTTGCTCGTACTGGGGATTCAGTAAATGGCTGCTGAACTCCCAGTAATTAATGCCGCTGATAACGCTGTATTTTGTATTGCCGTACTCTCAAATTTCACAACGAACAATGATTTATCTGTGTTGGTTATCTGGTACTTGGTATGTTCAATATGCCACTGGAAAGCCAGTGTAAGGGGGTTGCTTGGTGAGACGTTCCGCAGGTGGTTGGTGTAACCAAGATAACCTGGACTCCCAGCCCGCGCTGCGGGGCCGCCACGGGGTTTTCACACACGCAGTAGAGTCATTTCCCTAAATGCTGCAGTCACTAACATTATGACTAGTGTATCCTAAAGGAATGTGATCCAAGAAAGTGATTTAAAGATTAAATAGTAGCATTGTCGAGGTTTTTTCTTGAGGTTAGTTTACTCCAGAATGTTACTCCTGTTTTTAAGCAGATTTATTGATGTTATATGTTCTCTCCTGATGTTTAGCCATTAATTTGTGTATTTTCACAAACTTCCATTAACATAAAAGCACCATCACAAAGTCTCAACAGCCAAGAATGCAAGTTTGAAAAAGAAAGTTCCAAGAGGTTCCATCTTGATGTTTGGAGATCAATATAATCCCATTCCCATAAATTGAAATCGCTTTAAGAATGTACAAATTTCATATATTTCGTCCTTAGAAAGGGAAGAATTGTTTCCACTTGTTGTCATTTCTGAGGATGAGTACCCATAGAAATAGAAGCGGAGCCGTGCCGTCCCCTGGCAGCCACCACACCAGCCGATGGCACCTCTGAGCTTCTGTCCGTGCCCAAAACGTGATGCCCAGCGGGCAGGTCACACCTCTCGCCTGCCCTTTTTCAGCTGGTGGATCTTTCTGTTCCCAGCCGAGACACATGGTGTGTCTGGATAAACAGCTCGAAATGGCTCTATCGCTACCAGCTGGTGCTATCTCTAAACCAATAAACCCAAATTCAGACTTTTGTGTCCTATTAGCGTTGTCCTGAGTCAGCAGGTCTCCTAAAGAATCATTTTTCTATAAACTCGGAAAATGGATAATCATTACTTGGACTGTTGAAGTTCAGCAATACAAGAATAAGTCATAAATATGTCACTTGTATCTTAAAAGCTAACCAGCTAGGAGCTCGCTCTCTTGTCTAATCTGGCCTCCAGTGCCTTTGATCACCATTTTCTCTTCTTTCTCAGCACCAGAGCGAACTTCTTAGTTTTCCACGTCTTCCCTTGCCGCTGTGACAGTGTTCTGCTGCGGATTCCAGCTGTGCGTAGGCACCATAAGGTTTATATGATTAGTCAGCATTTGGTTTCCATATATAGCAAAAAGACGTCTGGAGAAAATATTCTTACACATATTTGCAGGCAATAGGATCAAAGAGCTCTCTAGGTTCGCAATTTTAATTTATCTCTTCTTGCTCGCTGTAGAAGGAACATCAAAAAGAACGGGTGTTTGCAGGAGGGAAGGGAGCGCTGGGAGCACCGCTGGCCAGGCCCGGCCCCGCTTCCTCCGGAGCGTCGCCCAGAGGTGAACTTTGGTTTTCGTGCCTCTGTGTGTCTGTCCAGGTGTGACTCCTTTCTTTTCTTGAATCCTGTGACCTCTCTCGTTCTTGTTGCCTTGATACTCAGAATTCCCCCTCGTCTCCGCGGGTCCACGGTCGTCCTCCTTTGGCACGGCAGCTCCCGTGGTTCCCGATCCCCGTGTTGGCTCCTCTTCCGCTGTAACACGTGCGAGGTTCATACGCTTGCGTCTAAGCCTTTGAGTGCTTCTTATCTCATCTTCGGTTTTCTCAGGAATTACCCCAACCTCTCTTCATCCTCGTAACACCCTCAGTATTTGCTGCTACACGAAAAGCTCATCCTTTGGGTGTCAAGTCTCAAAACACGCCAGACGTTTCTAAAGCTCCGTGTCTGCCCTGGCGTCTACCAGATAAATAACGGCACTTGGAGTTGGGTCTGTGCAAGGACTCAACGTGCGTAGGTTTGCAATATCATTTTAGGTGGTTTATTTATGTCGGTGTTTCTCGCAGCTCAATGAGGACCTTTTTTCTCGATCTTTCGTTAGATTCTTACGGCAACGATTTGTAAAGTTGTATGTTTTTGCAGCGTGCAGCAGCATGGGCGCTGCTGGAGACAACCATAGGTAATTGTCATTAGTAAGTAAGCAGGATACTTTAATTACACAAATCCATATAACATTTTCATATGAGGAAATTTTCTGAAATATTAGTAAGTGTAGTAAGCCAAGGCATTTGAGATCTTTTTGCATCATGTTTTCAGAAAGGCCCTTTTTCTGCTCATAGATAACCTGCATTAAAAAAAAAAAAAAATAATAATTAGTTTGATTTCAGTCAACTACTCAACATTTCTAAGCTACTTGCCAAATGATGCCAGGTGTGGGATTGCAGCAGGTAATTTCCTGTGCTGTATTTGTGCGGGTGATTTTCTGTGTTAGAAGATGATATCGGCTCACCTGGCCTCTCGGTGACAGAGAAATCCTTTGTTTATTCATTTAGCGGGCAGATTAACCCTAATGAATACGGCTTCCTGGAAATAGATACGGGGGACAATAGCAGGGTGAGGAGTGGGGAGAAATGGGGCAAATTCCCTTTTCTTTCTTCACTTTTAAATAATGGTAGCTTTCAGAGCGGGGTGTCTTAAATCAGAAAGGAACGTGAAATATGTCAGCCAGAAATTCTTGATTTTAAACAAAATCTTTTATGCCTCAAAGAGGTGCAGGGGCTTGCTTAGTAACTCTGGTACAATTCTGCCCTGTTGAGTCTGTTTGAATGCTTTGTCCTGTCCAAAAGTGGGATAAAAGTGGCCATCTAAGATACAATACTTGCACTGAAGGGCACTCCAGTCCTTGTAGCGGGAGGACCTCGGTGTGTGTTTTATGTGGTTACTCTTCGCTGTTTTGTGGAATGTGTTGCTTTTTTATTGTTTCTGCGCGTTAGTGGTTAATAACATGATCTTTCTTTGAAATCATAAATTGTACCTAGGCGCCCAGCGACAAGCGTGATGAGTCTTAATGGCTTAAATTATTTTATTCTTTTTCTTTTTGTTCCGTGGGAGTAAAGCCGTGGAGTGGTGTGTTAACGTGTGCGTCGTGTTGCTGTTATCTGAGTAGCTGTGTTATGAAAGAAGACAATGTTCATACAAGGATTAGGCTGCGCGTCATTTTTTTCCGGTCACTCTCTTATCTTGACCTGACACCAAAAGCTTCAAGGAAGCGTTGGAACGGCGCAATATATTGTATTCCTGTTGTATGATGTGCGCGTGTGTTCTGCATGAGGTCTGCGGAGCTTCGTGAGAGGCTGTACCGTTATCACTTTGTTTTAAATAAACGAGGAGTA